>NC_062550.1:52995460-53674914 GCF_016906955.1 Phacochoerus africanus | reverse complement strand
TCCAGTCAATTTCTACCCAATTTGTTTTATTTTTAATAGCACTTATCTCTGACGGAAATCATTTTATTTATTCACTCTTCTTTTCCACTAAAATATAAACTCTAGGAGAACTGGGGTCTTATCTGTCTTGTACAGTATGTACTTCCATTCCCTAAACTGAAGTCTGGCATATATCAGACACATATAAAAAAATGTGTTGAATGAATAAATGAATAAAGAGATTTCTGCCAGATTCTTGGAGAATCTCTTTGCTTTAAGATAATTCAAGGTTACGTATGATGTGGAAGTCATTCCTGCTGTGGGAAGACCTTCTTCAAGTTACCCACAATGATAAATGCACAATGATAAATATGCATTACCCAAGTTTCTTAATCATCTCCCATAGATGCTCTATATCAAACACATTATACTGTGGATATAGGCAGGTCTATATCTGTTAGCTCTAAATTAGATACCTTAAGTGATAAAGTAATCATAACAACATAGGTTACAGGAATTAAATAACCACATAATTTCCTATTCCTTTAAATGACTCTGGGATTACAATTTTTTTTTTTCTAATGTTGGGCGTTAGGATCTTTTTGGATTCATCGATTATGTCAAAGAGATATAACGAGTAACCATAATTCTGCTTCTGCTCTCAAATTTCTGTATACACAAATATACACTTACAAATACACACATCGCTTCTTACTGCACATATATTTAACTTATATCTCTGTGTGTTTTTTTATGGATGAGCTACAAAAATATGACAATTTGGGGAAATTGAGCAAAAATTCCTTTCGTTTATTCACTCCAGAGTCAGATTATATAAATATTTTAGTTAATCTACACTCAACTACGTTCGAAGTTTCCGTCGTGACTCAGTGGTTAACGAATCTGACTAGGAACCATGAGGTTGCAGGTTCAATCCTTGGCCTTGCTCAGTGGGTTAAGGATCCCACATTGCTGTGGCTCTGGCGTAGGCTGGCGTCTACAGCTCTAATTAGACCCCTAGCCTGGGAACTTCCATATACCACGGGTGTGGCCCTAGAAAAGGCAAAAAGACCAAAAAAAAAAAAATTCAACTACATTCACTTATAAATAAAAGTAAGTTAGAAAATAATTTAGGCAGGGCAGAGGATTCTATTTGTCATTGCTGCCACTAAACTGCACTGAGTGAGTTGACAAATGACACATAGTTTGAGATTGCTGTTCTCTCAACTGGTCTCAGTTCCCTTTTTGCCTCTCCCAGTTTGAGCATCTCATTCTGCCAAAAGTGGGTTTCATGTTTAAAGGCACAGACTTTTCATTCAATGTGAAACTCAAGTCAACAACTTCATCTGAGGCTCAACCAAAGAAGCAGCAACCAGTTGTAGTGATTTGATGAACTGACCACATGGTGATACACTGACCACATGGTGATAGTGGGATGGTCTCTATCGTGGCAAGTTCCTGAGGTTATTTTCAAGGGTAATTCTGTCCTTCTCTTGACTTTAGAATCTAAATGCATTTTAAATGTGACTCTACTGTATTGACTTCAAGTAGAAGATCAATTCCATATTGGATCTCTACTATGTTCATGTCGGGGAGCATAAGTTTTTTCCACTTGCTTTCATTTTCCTAAAAAAAAAATCAGGAGATTAATACCATGAATCTTTATACTTTTTTTTTTTTTTGGCCATTTCTTGGGCCGATCCCTCAGCATATGGAGGTTCCCAGGCTAGGGGTCTAATCGGAGCTGTAGCTGCCAGCCTACACCAGAGCCACAGCAACGCGGGATCCGAGCCGCATCTGCAACCTACACCACAGCTCACGGCAACACCGGATCCTTAACCCACTGAGCAAGGCCAGGTATTGAACCCACAACCTCATGGTTCCTAGTCAGATTCGTTAACCACTGAGCCACAATGGGAACTCCCTCTTTATACTCTCTTAAAAAATTGACATGAGTTAAGAATTGAGGATAGGAATGCCTACTGTTCATCAACTAACTTATACAACAATATTTATTTTATGCCCACTGTTTGTCAGTCACTTTGTTATGTACTATGGATACAAAACGAAAGATATACTCCCCAGCCTAAAAATACACAAATTGCCACTGTACCAGGAGCAGTGACAGAAGAATGTTCAGGACGCTGTAGGACACAGAATGAGGCTGTTCAGCTCAGGGAAGGAAGGACACTAATGCTTGAAGGTCTACAAAGGAAAACTAGGTTACCAGAACTAAGTTTTGAGAGCTAAGAGGAGCTTTTCACGGGACTGAACAGGATAATATCACCTAGGCAGGGGAAGCAATATGGAGAAGGGGATGGTAACAAGAGAGCCCAGCCTGTTCAAGAAACCAAAAGAAGTGTGATGTGTTTACGGCATATCTGGGAAGTGGAGAGTGCTAAAATTAAAGAGGTACAGAGAAGCCAGGCCATAAAGAATCTTGTATACCGTAACAAAGAGACAGTAAGGCTTTGAATTTAAAAAGAAGAATTGACATAGTCAGATTGGTAAATTCCCGAAGCCAAAATGCATGGGAGGGTCCTATGCAGTGATTCTGTACTAAAAGCTGTCTTACCCAGAGTTGTAGATGGCAGAGAGAGAAAGGTGTGTTGGGTGAGGGGGGTAGGGGTTAGGGAGGAGGAGAGAAAGTATCATGTCTTTTCCATAAGAGAGTGTGGAGGCTCAGGGAGAAAAAAAAAAAAAAAGTATGTCTAAATGGTTTCAGAAAGCAGACAGAACCTGAAGTGGGTGTCTGAAAATACGGTACTGAGGTCAGAAAGCGAAAGAAAGAAAGAGAGAGAGAGAGAGAAAGGAAGAAAGAAAGAGAAAGAAAGAAAGAGAGAGAGAGAGAGAAAGAAAGAAAGAAAGAAAGAAAGAAAGAAAGAAAGAAAGAAAGAAAGAAAGAAAGAAAGAAAGAAAAGGAAAGAAAGGAAGAGAGAGAGAAAGAAGGAAAGAAAGTATCTCAGATCAAAATGGTCAGATGAGAGTACAGTCTAAGTTAACGTAAGAAATATAGGATCTCTGAGTCATCTTACCTGATAGGAAAATTACTACTACAGAAATTATTCCAAGTTATGACCAACATGTGGCTTTACTGCTTCCAGCATAAGACAGTTTTACAGTAAAACTTTTCCATAGTGAAGTCTAATGTTTAACTCATATGCCACAAATAGAAAATGGCAACCTTCATAAATTATCATTTAACAACAATATCACCTCACAGAGGAGAGGAGAGGCCTTAGCAAATGCTATTTTGAAAAATGCTGAATTTTTCCTCATCACACTACAAGAGCAAGTTCAGGAGTAATCACTGAAACAAGGAGGGATTACACTTATTACAAAATCACCTGAATCCAATAAAATCACTTGACCTTACTTCTGCCAAATGGTCTAACTTACAACCTTCAAAAACCTTTGAGACTTGCTACCTAATGTGTGCCAAACAAGTACATTCAAATGACAAAAATAAATGAAGAAGTAGCAAGCGAATTTTAGTAAGTATTAGTACATAAATTCAAAAATAAATCATCATGCTTATTTTTACAATTCTTAAATTAAATTATTCAATTAGTACAAATATACCTGTGATTTTAGTATGCATACCCTTAATACAGTCAGAGTCTCTGCTAAAACTATTTCAAGTCCTTCTGACGAAATGAATTTTTTCAGGATTTGATACTAATCTAAAATTAATTGCATGGCAATTTCTTGTTATTTCAGTTTTCTAGCAATTTTCGATCTGAAGCATATAGCTTTAAGAAACTTCTCAGAAGTTTTCCTTCTCTTTAATATATGATCATATATCTATATAGATAGATAGATAAATAGATGGATATACACATACATGCACAGCGAGATACAAATATATAAGTATATAGATGCATATATAATGATAAACTAATAACCCAATATACTGTGTTTTAATTAAAGTTCTGTCTGTGTGTTCCAGTCTAAGAACAATGTTCCACATTGACCACTGATAGGTATCATGATTATTCAAGCAATTTTCCCCAATCAATGTTTGTTTTATATTCTTGACAAAAAAATTAAAATGTTTCTTTCTTTCTTTTTTTTTTCCTTAGGGCTGCACCTGCAGCACATGGAGGTTCCCAGGCTAGGGGTCTAATCGGAGCTGTAGCTGCTGACTTACACCACAGCCACAGCAACACGGGATCCAAACCATGTCTGCGACCTACACCACAGCTCATGGCAATGATGGATCCTTAACCCACTGAGCGGGCAGGGATCGAACCCGCAACCTCATGGTTCCTAGTTGGATTCGTTAACCCCTGAGCCACGACGGGAACTCCAAAGTGTTTATTTCTAATAAAGATAGATACTGTCGTGTTAGAATTGCCTGAAAAAAATATGGATATTGTATCTTTATATATTAAATAGTATATATTTATATAGTAAATTATATTTTGAATCTTTTATATATTTATAAAAATATTGTATATTTAAATATATTACATTATATATTAAACACCTTAAATCTGGTTAATCCCTAGTTGCTTTGTGTCAGCAGCATTAGCAGTCATTTTTCCTCAATTCTGAAAGCGAACTGTGAGTTTTCCTATTAAGAGACTATAGCTTATGTCATTTATGTATTTATTTATTTGGAAGATTACGTTATTTAAAAAAAAAGTCAAAAAAGTAAGTTACACATTCAGTACTTTGTTAGGTGTTTCGTATATTTAAGAAAAATAATTTAAGAGACTGGTCCTTGTTTTCCAGGATCTTATAGCGAGAGGGGGAAAACCTAAGAATGCTGATATGTATAAAGCGCAAAGAAGAAAGAAGTACTAACCAGGTGATTGTGATTTTGAATGTGCTTTTAAAAAGTAGAATGAAATACATGAGCTAAAATTAGGCAAAACCTCTTGAATGAGGTGGAATTTGTTTTAAATCAGCAGAGATTAGAAAAGGAACACAAAAGCAGGGGATAGAACGAGCAAGCATACAAAATGTGCAGAGACGTTCTACTTGGTATTACCGGTTGGCATTTGATGCATAATGAGCAATTGATTTGATCAGATTAGGGAGACCTCGGGAAGGTGGTAGAGTTTGCCTTTGATGGAGTGGGCAATGTACATCCATAGAAGTGTTTTAAATAAGACTGTAAACGAAGAAAAGTGATGTTTTAAAACTTGAGTCCAGCATGATAAGGTGGCATGTCTCAGTAAGGAGTCAGAGAGCAGCAGGGAAATAAAAGGCTCTATTCTAAGTTTAAACATGGGAGGCCTCAGTTGGGTGTGCAGAGTGAAGTAGTTTCTGAAAGGGAGGGAAGAGTCAAGGGAGGATGATAGCACCGCTACTCCCAAACAGGAGCGCCTGTCTGTGATTATTACCCACTTTTACTCCACCTCCTGATTGTGGCAGTCATGTTCCCCTGGTGGTTTCTTTGCTTCATCCGAGAGCTTAAATGTTCTACAGAGGCCGAGATAACAGTACCCATGTTTCGGATAGAGGGTAAGGTATCAAAGTTAAGATGTCTTACCTATGGAAGAATAAGGAGCTCAACTTTTCTGTACTTCCTTTCTTTCATGCTTTTAATGGAAATCTCTGCTGTTGCTTTGGAGGATTTAAAAAAAAATCTCTCATCTTTGCTCTGGCCAACTAACCATGAGGCTAAAAGCTGCCTCCTTTCTCATCTATGTGTTATGATACTGCTAACAGATGACTGTAACTAATAGATAACTACAGAAAAACACGAAGTAAAGAAAACATGTAAGCCCCAAAGGCCTGATTGTTAAAAACAGCTGTGGCTGCCTTTTAATAAAAGAAAATAAAAAGGAAAACAAAACAGTTTGTTACCCACTATTCTTCTTCATTTAAAGTAATTCAAAAATTAGTTTTAACTGATTAAAAGTAAAAGAAAGGAAATGGTTTCAGGTAGACTATTAAAAATGATGAAAGATACTGGCCAAAGAAAATTGGACACAAAGTAAAACTTAAAATATATTTAAATGTGTTTTATTTCTTCCCTCTCTCCTCTGTGTGTGTTCTTCCCTGTTCATTCTTTAGAAAATAATCAGTCTTTCTTTGGAGAGTATGTTTTTTCTTTATTCCTAAATCAGCCAAGTTGAGAGAATCTGGAAAAGTGAAGCTAAATTAAAGGCCAAATCCAGTCGCTACTTTTATTTATGCTAAGTTAAACTGAAACAATGAGTCATGATGATTGTTAAACTGACAGAAAATAACTTTTTAAGGTTAAAAGAAACTAAGGGGAACTTAGGTTAAAAAGACTGAGATTTGATGGTGAAACTGAATACATGAGGTTTTTTATGGACTAGAAATTTCCATGACATTACATCTAGCACATTTGAGGCATGCAACAAACATGAACTTCATTCTAATTTCTATTGGCGTATAAGGTATCCTAGCATGTTTTCAGTTTTCAAGGTTTCGAGTTGACATGTAGAAGTATACGGCTAAAATTATTTCTATTTTATAAATATATTTTATACTATGTGTAATATAAATATGTATTTTCAATAATAGTTAAGAATCACAGTCTTCTAAATAAGCTTTTACCTTGAGTCATCTTCAACTAGGTAACCATAAAGACTGTGGGTATATGCTGGTTTTATGGTTTCTTCATATATTTGGTAGTAAAAAATATAATTCTCTAATGGAGGGACTTTTTATAAAAAAACCCTCAGAATCAAAACATAATAAACAAAGTCAGAGAGCAAAGAAGAATGGGTCTTTAGGTCCTTAAGTGTAACACATCTAAAAAAGTTCTCTAAGAGTCCACCTTTCTATTCAACATGCAGATCATACAAAACAACTTTTAAATGGTAGCTGAATGTAAAATAAATGAAAGTAGAGGACGCTTCTGTGCATATATGAGAGAATAATTTGATGAGAAGAACAGGGCCTTAGTGACTGTGTAACCCTGAGAGATATATCAATTTGGGGGAGATTAGGGGGTCATCAAATGATTTTGTTTGAATAGATAGAATTAAGCAAAGATTTTTAAATAGTTGACAAATTTTCCAAATGCTTAGTAGGTGAGTGAAAGAGAAATTCACCCTATTTAGCCAAACATAATTTTTTTTGAAAACTACTCTTCTTTCTAGAAGACTTTATTTTTGTCCTTATTCTAGCAAACAGAAAATTATACTAATACTAATAATACTGCTGCAAGTAAAGAAGCAGAAAGGAAGGTATTAATCCACAGATTAAATAACTAGCACATGAAAACTATCTAGTACAAATAAAATTTCATTTTATTTTTGTTTCAACTTCACAGTGAACTGATCCAAATGTTATAGAAACATTGGTCAGACCTTTTGTTAATGTTCGGTTGACACAGAACTGAGAGGCTCCAAATAGACCATTAATGTTCATTGCTTCAACATTCAACACATAGAGATTCTAAAATGAACCAGACATTGGACAAGCATCTGGAAAATTCAGCAATGAACAAACTGGGGACTCTCAGCTCCATGGAGGTAATAACCCAGAGGGTTGCTATAGGATATAAACTAAACTTCTGTGATCCAGTTATTTTAGTCTTTTTAATAATCTAACTCAATCACCATCAAATGGCTGAATAATTAACACTTGAAATTTATACCAAAAAACTCTTGAAAACAACTAACACAACAAGAAAACAAGGAATAATGAAAAAGCATAGGCTTGAGGGTGGAAAGACCTGGCGCCCAACCTGGCTTCTATAGCTTTGAATGAAACGTATTATCCCTGTAGGCCTTTCCTAGGTGAGATGAAGGGCTGAATGATAAGAACCTCTTAAGTTCCATCATGACCCACAGATAGCTCTCTGATTTAACTGACTAATACATACATTCATATAAAAACGGGTATAAAATGGGGACATGAAGCAAAAAAATGAGCTTGTAGAGACATGGGCTTCTCTGAAGGTCTACTGATTATTTCACTTTTGAAGAAGTACTGCAGTGCTTTCTTCATGGTATTAAAAAAAACCTGTCATCTATTTAATCAAAGCTTCGCACTTCCTCTTTGGGAAAGATCACAACAACTGACAGGTGCTTTTGATACACGATTTAAAAAAAACACTTATGACATGAGTTATATAAAGTAAACTTTATGAGGTGATTGTTTTCCAACCTGACAGCTTTTATTGAGAATTTAGATGTTTGGACAGCCATAGAATTCATGTTTCACTGTTAGAAGTTGTAAATCAAAATCTACTTTCTTAGACACCTGACTTTTCCATTCCCATCCATTTGCTGTTATAGGATTAGTATAAATGCTGAATTGGTGTCATTGTGTTTAAACTAAACATTGAATTATTTGTGGAAAAAATTAAAGTGGATGGAGGTTGCAAAATAAATTAAAACATTTCAATGAAAAGTCTAAATCATTACAAATACTTAGTAAATTCTGATGGTTATTTCAAAAAGTTTTTATCTAATTACTTTCTTAAGAAAAAACTCTGAACAAAATATATAGCTGAGCAAACTTTTTTGTTTAGTTTATCAGTTGCAAAGTCACTCATTAGAAACCCATGAATAATCATTTATATGGATAATGATGTTAATTAATGCTATGTATTTTTATAAAGTGTTCATAAAACATTGAAGTGATTTACAGTTTGAAAAATACATAGATACAAACACTAAAATGCTCTGGGAATGCTTTTCAATGTTATGAAAACATATCACTCCTTAACTTTAATAAATCCATCTAAATCTACTTAGTTTCTCCAAAATTAAACAGGAATAGAAGAATTATAGGGGTTTTTTTTCATTGTGTTGTTGAATTAAATTTTTTTCTCTCATTTTTCTCTGCATTTTCTTTTTTTGTTTGGGCCAGAATTACACACAGGAAAGCAGACTATGAAGAAATTTAACATAGTGGCAAAAAAGTTGTTTAACTTTCTTTAAATTTAAAATAGGAACAATCTTTCTAGTTATCAATCCAGTGCTTTTTATTTTAAAGAGTCACTAGACCATTCTTTTTCTGATATTCACCCAATTCTTTTCCCATGGATAATGCAGTCTTAGTATAATAGGATAAAGATCTTAAGAAATCATTGGTTTATCCCACAACAGCTGCTGTTTCCATCACAGCAGAAAGAATATTGAAAGGTAGATCCTACCTCTTGATAACAAGTTTTAGAGTTCAAACCATTGTATATAGTATTTTTTTAATTATAAAAGTCTTCATTTTAAATGCACGTATTTCTCTTTTCAATGATAATAATTATTGCTTACATCTTAATTGGTATCTAAGAAATTTTAAGAAAATTCTGGTAAAATGGTGACAAATGGAATAAGACACTATTTTGGAAATAACTAATTTATTTATTAAATATGTAATAAATGCCTATTTTTTTGATGGCAAAAACCTAGACCTCATAGTGCTCTTGTAGGAAACCAATGCTTACATTATATTATTCGGGAACTATTTTCCTAGAAGATATTTTAAGTACATAACTACAACTTCAAAATATGACAAATCTATGAATAAAATATATTTTATGCTAAGAAACTTTTAACTGTTTTCAAAATTTTGTTAAATTTATCTGCATCATTGTCTTGTATCAGGTGAGCAATGAATAGGATTAAAGGTTTGAGAAAAAAATTATAAAAGAAAAACTTAACATTAGGCAAATAAATTCTATTAACATGTTTTTATCTTTTTTATGATTTATTAAGACTTTTTTTTTTTTTGCCACTGTACAGCAAGGGGATCAAGTTATCCTTACATGTATACATTACAATTACATTTTTTTCCCCACCCTTTGTTCTGTTGCAACATGAGTATCTAGACAAAGTTCTCAATGCTATTCAGCAGGATCTCCTTGTAAATCTATTCTAAGTTGTGTCTGATAAGCCCAAGCTCCCGATCCCTCCCACTCCCTCCCCCTCCCATCAGGCAGCCACAAGTCTTTTCTCCAAGTCCATGATTTTCTTTTCTGAGGAGATGTTCATTTGTGCTGGATATTAGACTCCAGTTATAAGTGATATCATATAAGACTGCTCTTTTGATTTTAGTAGTGAAACACAGGGTTGACTGCAATCATAGTTTGAGAATCACTGATATTGCCCATGTAGTTCTTGTAAGGCAGAACAAAAAAAGGTCAGAGAAGACTATTTCTCCCATGGGTACGCTCCAAAATTGTAAGCTTTAGGTAAACCACAGAACGTCTTTTTATCCCAAGCACTGCAGTGGAGAGTAGAGGATGGACTAGAACCGTATCATTTCTAGATTAACGTCAAAGTGTATTTCTTTAAATAAAATACCCATTAAAAATGAACTGTCTAAAGGTTTCAGAACAAAGAATAGAAAAAGTAAGTATTTTTATGATATATGAAAGTAAGTGATATGGTAAAGCACCTAAGATTTTGAGTATATGGATCAGGAAGAGATCTGAAAGTCTACATGCCAATGCTGCCTGTAATATAAACATGCTATTTTAGGAAATACCAGAAAACTTTCAGCTCACTTTTGTTCATTTTCAATTCTTTCATAATTATATTTAAAAAGGAATTCAAACTCACTAGGTACAAAATTAGATTTAAATTTGGCAGTTACTTTAAGGAAGAAGATAAAACAAGCATGAAAGTGTAGAAGGTATACTTTTAATTAATTCTGGCCCCATAAAAGAAGAAGTTTTTGAGAAATGAAGGTATCCCATGACAAACTCAGCTGCTTCATGAAGTACTTTTTGACTCAAGTCTTGGTTCAGCTAAGGACTGAATGATGAACTAATCACTGGGGATGCTATAAATGATCTTCATTTTCTTTTCCTCTCACTAATCCTCACTCATTTTTTAGAAGTCAGTTTAAGCTTCCAGAAAGCCCTCCCTGAGGTTCCAGTTTGACTTGGCTATTACTGAACATATATATATATGTTACTGTGTATATATATATTATGGTTAT
Organism: Phacochoerus africanus; assembly: GCF_016906955.1. NCBI lineage: Eukaryota > Metazoa > Chordata > Mammalia > Artiodactyla > Suidae > Phacochoerus > Phacochoerus africanus. The sequence continues at coordinate 53,664,057 of NC_062550.1, read as the reverse complement.
ATTCAAAGTTTATTTAAAAAACAACAACAAAAATCTTAAACACTTAACAACTGGCACTGCAGACCCAATAACTTAGGTATGATCATGGAATCCCTATGTTAACTGCCAGGCATGAAATTCTCAGATCCTGGAGAGGCCAAAGTGGTCCTGGGGAAAGGCTAAGACCCCTAAGGACTTCCACGATTGTGCTTTAGTTATTTAGGGTCTTGAGACACTGGATAGTTAGCAATGATAAATAATAATTTAAATTTTACTACTGTGCAGGTACTGAATATAAGTTTTGTCTTACGAAAACATCTGTAAGGGTTATAATTTATCGACTTTTTTTTTCTGTCTCCCAACTAAACAGTGAGGTCCTTGAGAGAAGAGACTATATCTTACTTCCCTATTTTTTTTGTACCCCCATGAGTTAGAACAGTGCCTAGGACAAAGTAGGCACTCAGTAAATATTGGTTGAGTTAATATATGAAATTCCATGTATCAGTTTAGGACTGAACTAAATGGCTTTGACAACCTAAGGTTATATAATTCTATCTATAGTACATTTAACTTCTTAAAAATATCAAGGGTGTATTACTGTGGTCATGTGATCCTACAAGGATGGAGTTAAAATGCTTTTGCATTCTTAGGAAAACAAAGCATTTTATATTAGTGAGGTTTAAATAGAGAGCAATGACTCTAAAATCTTATTCACCCTAAAAATGTCATTGTGGTATTGTTCAGGAGGGTTTAAACCTCCTGAACAATACCACAAATGGAAAACCGAAATGACAAAGTAACTTGATATTTAGATTTCATGTTGAGTCAGTAGAGGTATGTGGACTAGACCCTGCTGCCTGAATTCTAGCCCCAAATGTTCTGGACTATATTAGACGAAGGGGCTATGAGAAAGCTCTTTTCCTTATTATCGGTTAAAGAGAATTAAACATTTACTTTGATCCTAAGTTTGCACATATATGATGAACACTGCCTTCTGAAATGTATCAGTACCAACTTAATTAGAATTGTATTCCTCACAAGAAACAGTCATTATTACATGGAAATCTTCAGTTGTTATTAAGAGAACTCAGTATTGTAACACAGTATATTTGAGAAATAAGCCACACTGCCAGCTATCTTCTAATTAATCAGAGATATTTCAGCTTAGTATAGACACACTACAAAATTGGAAAAACATTACTGATATTATTGTAAAGTGAAATAAGATTTCAAAGATACAAATTCATGATACCATGGTTCAAGGTTTAATGATTATGTCTCACCAACATTAGCAGGGGAAATATGTGGGAAAATGAGAAAATGTCATGTTTGGACCTAAGATACAGCAGAAGTAACGATCTGAAAAGAAGCAAAGTTGTCTTATCCTTGAACACAGTCCAAAGGGTAACTGCTCATATATTTATTTCATATTGTTATTTCTATAGATATAATAAAAAACAGGATTGAATGATAGCTAATACAGATGTGAAAGTGTCTTGAAAAAACTGAAATACTCATTCTTTTTTATGCTCTCTGCTTATTAGAAAAGAAAAAAATTGGAGTTATGGATAGACATAAAATGAACTTAAAAATAAGTGAGAAAATAGAGAAAAAGAAAGATTTTAAATAAAATAAATCGAGGAGGGTCAGATCACAGAGTGGCATATACAAACATAAGGTCTAGTAAAATCACCAGTGCTTCCTACAACTCAGACCTATAAGAGAGCAGTTTATAGTTTTATGATGTCCATCAGATAAAAGCAAATCAGTTGCATAGGTATAAAAAAGCTTTTCCTGATGCACAAATCTGAGTGAAAATCTTCCCATGGGTCCTCATTAATGGAACATTTGATTTGATTTAGTGAACTATATCCTTGCAATAGCATGTGTTTTATGAACATTTCTTTTCAAAATTTTCAAGGCAGAAACGATATAATGCCAAAGTACAATTTAATAAAAACAACTGCACAGAGAGTTTCCCTCGTGGTGCAGTGGAAATGAATCCGACTAGGAACCATGAGGTTGCAGGCTTGATCCTTGGCCTCGCTCAGTGGGTTAAGGATCCGGCGTTGCCATGAGCTGTGGTGTAGGTCACAGATGCAGCTCGGATCCTACCGTGCTGTGGCCGTGGTGTAGGCCAGCAGCTGTAGCTTCGATTAAACCCCTAGCCTGGGAACCTGCATATGCCACCAGAGCAGCCCTAAAAAGCAACAACAAGAACAAAAAATTGCACAATGGCCTAAGAATGGAACACGAGATTCTGCTTCATTCAGAGATAAATTTTTTTAAGTTTTAAGGTATGCTTAGCCTGAGAGTAATCAAATTTAAATATTCTGTTTTGCAACTAAGCTTTTGCTAATAGCTGAGCAACAGAGTGTGGATTTTAAACAATGTGATAAAACATGGAAAGTAGAAATTATTATTACTCATTACATTGATTCAATAAATATTTATTGAGCATACTGGAAATGGTCAACAATACTGAGTTTAACAGAGAAATGAATTAAGTATCAATTAGTTACACTGTTTTTCTGTATTTACTGTAGCTAAAGCTCCATATAGATAAAAATAAATATATTAAGGGCATAGAGAATATTTATAGCCTATCCGTAAGGTCTGCCAATGAATCTTTTCTTCTGATTGGAGAACTGCCACATTTCAGTACAAATGTTCTTAAGACCTTAAGTATAAATCATAAATCTCCATGGCTTAAATAAGAAAGAAATATGTTTAAGAAATTTAGTTTTATAATAAAGATATACTACTATGTGTAAAAAAAAAAAGAGTGAGATGGTAAATGAAGGGAAAAAAAGCATTTTTTTTTTTGACTGTTCTGCTTGCCCGTTTCTCAGATGTCCTTTCTTGGCTCCAAAAAATATTTACCATACAAATACTGATGGGGTATTTGTGGATCTCCTATTACCCAGACAGGAATTATATCAGTAATTCTTGTAACTTCTCTTCCTGGCATCTTATATGACTTATGACACAGATCATCTGAGAGGGAGAGAGGGAAGAAGGAAGGAAGGAAGGAAAGAAGGAAGAAGGGAAGAAGGGAGGGAGGAAGAGAATGAAAGAGAAGGAAAGTTAAGAAAATAGATGACTGAATAATAGCGCAATTAAAGGTTATCCATTTTTATAATTTAACTCAGATCATTTTAAAAAAATTAAATAACTATTTTAAAGTCTGTCTTACCCTGTTCAAAACATATATTTTAAGTCCAAAAGTAACAGTACCTATTTTGAACAATATTCAATGAAAAGGTGCTTTTTTCTATTCTCACCAGTGGTGATTAGAATGAAAAATATCCTGTATAGTAGTGGGATATGAAGGAGAACTATTACTTGTGATTTTTCCTCATTCTGCTTTTGGTCTATTCTTTTTCTCTTTTTTTCTTTTTCTGCTGCTCCTGTGGCATATGGAAGTTCCCAGTCCAGGCATCGAATCTGAGCCACAGCGGTGACCTACCACAGCTGCAAAATCTCCAAATCCTTAACCCACTGTGCTGGGCCAGGACCCAACTGGTGCCTCCACAGAGACAAAGTGGATTCTTAATCCACTATGCCACAGTGGGAACTCCTTTTGGCCTATTCTTAAAGGAAAATGTAATATTTCTTTTTAGATCACTCTGTAAATTAAATCATCACGTGTCCAGGGGCAAAGTCAGGGTTAAATGCCAATATGAGCCAGAGAGTTTTAAACTTTTTTTTGGTTACATGCTATTGATTATAAGAAGCCTAGAACATGTGAATGAGTCAGTATAAATATATCGCTACGACTGGGAAAGATTTCAAAGCAAGCTAACTTTTCCTATTGTTTATCTATAAGAGGATAAGAGTGTTCGTCTGTCCATTCCAACTACCTTCTGAAGTGTTAGCTTCAGCATAGATTTTGCCTGGCTAACTGTTTCAAAGGTAAAACTGCTACCGACAGGATTTATATTTGTGGTACACAGTTTAACTTTCTCGCCTAACCTACTTCAAGACTTGAGTTATGCACTGAGAGCCTCAATTTTTAAATTATCATGGTAGAACCAATTACCTTCATCGTAGTAGCACATACAGAATGGGTAACCTAGATCTCTGAAAGCTAATTTCCTAGTGTGTTAATATAGCCAGAGTTACCATTGAATTCGCAGGATAATTTATCTGCCAAGTAAATAAACTTTCAAAAGACCTAGGAAAGAAAATCATATTTACAAATATGCCAACTTCAATTTCAAGGTCTACCAGGAGATCACAGAAAAAGGTAATAGAACACAAAATCACTTTTACTATTGTTTGAATACAACAAATCAAATCAAATCTTCTTGATCTGGCTGTTACCAGATGTATGTGAGGAGGAAAATTAAAAGATACACACACACACACACACACACACACACACAATCACTGAGACATTCCATACTATCTAAAACAAAGCCATGCCCCTGGGTAAAATATAACACTTCAGCTTTACCAAGCTCAACCCATCAGACATTCTTAGAATGAATAACATGGTATCTATAACATTTTGTGTTCTTCAAGTATTCTTAAGAGAACTAACCATGTAAGGTAAATCAGTTATAAATCTTTAATATGTGCTAAAAACCATCAAATACATAAAATACATTCATATAGAATGTATCTACCAATTTGGGCACAATATGTTAATCACTCTAAGTATAAAACTGGAAAACAAATGTATGTAATAGAGTAGCATTTACTTTAATTTTCCCAGCTTATATGTGCTACTTAATTGCCAGAAGACATTATTTCTCTTCATTTCAATAATTTTTCTCTGTTTATATATTATAATTTTATAATCACATCTTAAGTGTCATTTGCAAAATATACATAAGCATCTCTTAAATACGGATAAAGTTTTTAAGAAAAGCATTGGTTTAAGTAAAAATTAGTAAAAATTCAATCAAGAACTGGACATGATGCATACAATAAATAACTCAAAAGCAACTGTTATGATACTATGTTCAGTTCTAATATTTCTCTTATAACAACTTCATTCTCCCTTTTTTCAGTCCTGCCCTCCCCCCTCGACTCTCTCTCTCTCTCACATACACACACAAATCCATACATAAACATACACACACATATATACAGGAAAGTTCTGCGAACAATATCCAAATATTGGAAACATACTAAGGGAAAAGCCAAATACTAAATATATAATAAGGGCTTTTTGTGTGTGCAATCTCATTTAATCCTTATACCTGCTCTATGAGGTAGATAATATTTCTTTAAAATTAAGGAAAATGTGCTTATATTCTTACAGCAAGTTATTAGCAAGATTGCCATTTGGACTTGGCAGAAACTCTCTTTCTTCAATTCTTCCAGTGTTCCCTATCTCAATAAGCCAGGTTACCAGTCTACCAATTGCTGAGGATGAAAATTTCAGAGCAAACTTCTATTTCCTCAACCCATCTATCTGACATTACACATTAATTATATAGAGGCATCTCTTCTTAAAGACAAAGTGGCATTACCATAGGTGTGCAATGCCATAGGACTCACTCATGCTACACAGGAAAGAAAAAAAAAATGTTCTAGGTCCAATTCACAAATAAAGAATACACAAAAATAAAATAATAAATCATTTTGTGTTCCACTTCTATTCTCTAGGACATACTTTCCTTAAATATGCAAGGATGCTTGAATTTCCAGTTGTTTTTACTGGAGAAAGACATTGTGTTTAAAAGTATTTCATCAGCAGTGTTTAATAAGTTGGACACTGACAGTTATTTTGAGCACATAAAGACTACTATGTTCTTTGAAAGCTTTATTGCATGTTCTGTATCCACAGTCTGTGTTTTTGTGAAAGTACATCAAGTCCTAAAGTTTGGATGAATGAGACTACGAACTCGGCCAATTAAAAAACAAAACAAAACAAAAAACCCCAAGATGATCTGAATTGTAAAGACTGGCCATCCATTTAGCGTAGTTTGTTTATATGAGTTCCTGGGACCCAAGTAACTAACTTGTAAATGGTGGCTGATGTGGCTCTTTCCAAGAAGTATAGATTAACTAAAATATTGATGCTCCCACAGTTTGACAAAGAGCAAAATAAAAAGTTTACCTATTTCAAAAACATCTCGAGACAAGAGAGTCTAAGAAAAATTAGAAGAGGATATGGAGTAAAATCATCCCACAGCTCTTAATAAGATCACCTACAATCAGAAAAAAAATTATTATGACCTTGGATTTTTATGTGTGAAAATTATACATAAAATGGGCTACTATTAAGAAAACCGTTGAGACTTTAAGTTTCTTGAAAATCCAACCCAATTATCAAGGAAAAAATTTCAAAGACAAAGCCAGGAAAATATGGGAAAACTATGAAACTTTCCTCTTATAAGACTTTTGCCTAGGGATTTTAGAACTTCCACTGAAATTACAATAATCTTCCCTTAACTGTAAATTTTCCTCCTGGGAAAATAAGTAGATACACAGTTGTATACTTTTTTTCATTAATGCAAAAATTCTTTAAAATACAGGCTAATCACAAGTGACTCCAAATTTTAGTGTAATAAGCCATTTATTCGATAGACATTTATTAAGTGCCTACTCTGTGCCACTGTACTCTGCTAGGCTTTCAGGGTGAGGGACAGACTCTAAAATCAGCACATTAGTCAAAAGTGGCTTATAGAGAAAATAACCACTGAAAATCTTCTTATTTGCCCAAAAGGTACAGTATACATTTGTTAATACCCAATCCTAAACACATGAATGTTTAAGAACCAACCTAGACTAAAGGAAAAACAAACAGAATGCCTACATAAACACTGAAACCACTCTGTATTTAGGAACGCCATCAAATCCCTGATTTAATGAGGAATGAGTGGAGAATTCCTAAGATCCCTGCCTTTCTGCAGAATTTACTCAATTGCTTGAAGCATGTTTAGGGTACAGAAGATAATGTTGTATGTAGATTAAGCAAAATAACGAAGTTGTAGGGAGGAAGAGTCTGAGTTTAGCACATTAATGTATATATGTTACGATTACATAGAGCAAGATAAATCTAGTCTCTGCCTTCAGAGCTGGACATGGATGAGGTCAGAGAGGCACCTAAGGTACAAAAGTTGAGGAGCCTTTCTTTCTTAGGGTTGTGCACTTGCTGACTCTGCATTTGCAAGATACAGATTGGGTCCATTCTTAACTTCTGAGACCTAGGAATTAACATTTCATATCAATTTTCCCAAGAGAGACTGATTCTTCAGGTTTTTTACTTTCATGGGGTATGGTGGCTATGGACATTTGCTTTATTAAAGATAAAACCATAAAGATGCATGTGCTTTCTGCATAATTCTTCATTAAGATGATTAATGTAAAATGAATTAACAGGCATTTCATTGAAACCACAGGGGAAGAATGTTGGGAAAGTTTTATCTAAAAAGGAGCAGCTCCAGTGGCACAATCAGTTAGCATGTGGTACTTAAACAAAAAGGAATGACTAGGAGTTCCCCCGTGGCCTAGTGGTTAAGGATCTGGCATTGTCACTGTTGTGGCTCTGGTTATAGCTGTGGTATGGGTTCTATCCCTGGCCTGAGAACTTCTGCATGCTGCACATATGGCCAAAAAAGGATAAAAAGGAGTGATCTTTTAATACATTCATACGTTATATGACTTTGACCCTCTCTTTAATTGATATGCTGTTCATATATAGTTTATTTTAGTGAATATAAAAATAAGCATTATAAAAAAAAATAAGCATTATATACATATTTACCTTATTATTATCCACTGATTACTACCCAATATTGACTTATAATAATCCACCTGATTATTACCCAATATAGATATTGACTTATCTATTCTAATTCTTTATAAGGTCTTTATTTGCATAAGTAAAAATCTCTTACTATGAGAGTTTTCTAGAATACAATTATATAGCTGATGTCAGAATACTTTTTTTTTTCTTTTTGCCATTTCTTGGGCCGCTCCCACGGCATGTGGAGATTCCCAGGCTAGGGGTCCAATCGGAGCTGAAGCCGCCAGCCTACACCACAGCCACAGCAATGCCAGATCTAAGTCACATCTGCAACCTACACCACAGCTCGTGGCAATGCCGGATCCTCAACCCACTGAGCAAGGCCAGGGATCAAACCCACAACCTCATCGTTCCTAGTCGGATTCGTTAACCACTGAGCCACAACGGGAACTCCCAGATGTCAGAATACTTTTAACAAATCTTGTTGCCTTACATGTATCACTATATCCCAGTAGACTATAAACTAGTGGGTTAAATGAGATGCAATAAGAAAATTGCCATAAAGTGCTAGCAATGTTCATCATTTCCCCCCCTCCCCCTATAGGTTTGGAGGTCAAGAGTCTTAATTCATTTCAGCATTCCTTGCAAGAGACAGGATAATGTCTTTCACAGAGTAGTCATCTAATAAATGTAAAAAAGTAGTTCTCATTGTGGCTCATCAGTAATGAACCCAACTAGTATCCATGCCCACCTCGTGGAAGTTCCTGGGCCGGGGTTCAAAGCCAAGCTACAGCAGTGACAATGCTGAATTCTTAACTGCTAGGTCACCAGGGAACTCTGACGAATAATTCCAAATTTAGTCTTTTTCATAAAAATATGGCTGTTAGATATATATGTTCATGTATTCAGGTGATAATAAAGGTGATTATATTAAAACTGATTTATTTAGGTCTACAAAAGAATATCTAAGTTTTATAGAATTGGCATTAAAGTTGTATCATTTCCTAAATAAAATTGTGATTCTTCTAGAAATGCCAATTATCTCTTAATAATAGTTGTTAAAATGTATTATTAGATTAGAATGATGATTTCTAACAGTCCAACTGATATATTAAAAAATAACACATTCCCAACAAATACACAAAAGAGAAACTTAAGAGTCAACCATAATGCCATCAAGTCTCTAGTTGCTATTATTCTTTATGTTTAAAGGATGAACTGCTGTAAGATTTTTCCAAGACAGACAGTTTATGAAAAATGTTAGCAAGAGATGCTCCACAGATTTATTCTGTTTGGTATGGAAAAGTTATATTATGATTTTAAATATAATTTCCCCCTTTCCTTACCTCAACTATGTTCCTCAAATTTTACCTTTTGAGACTACTTTTGGATACCTTTTTAATAGAGTTAACACAAGCTTGTTAAGTCTTGCCTTGTGGCTAAATTGAGGATCAGATGAGAGCCAAATGTGAGCGTGGTTTTTGTGATGTGGGATAAGCATGTATGTTTGAGTGTGTGCTCATGTGTATGGGCCTATTAACTGTTCAAATAATCCAGGAAAACAGAAAAAATGCTGAATGGGAGTTTTGTGGGTAGAACTAGCTACAGAACAGAGTCTTTGCTGTGCATTATTAGTGAGTGAATTTCCAAAGGGTGCTGCTATACAATGAAGCTACAGTTTACAGAAGGCCATGATCAGGAATGTGTGTGTTTGCACGCACACGCATATATGTGTGTGCAAAAAATACAAAAGTATTTGTAGCAACTCTCTTGATCACATTTTCCCTCCCTGGAAACAATCTTTTTTTTTTTTTTTAAGTTTTCTTTGAAATGACTGAGAAGTATTTAACCAATAAATTTTAAAAAATGCTCTAGAGTTTGGAAGACAAGGTCAAGAGGAGGGTGTCATTTAAGAGTCTGAACCTGACTGATATGCAGCTCCTCTTCGGCCACAAACAGGGAGTCTGGAAAGCCCCTATCACCTATCAATACCCAATCGTCTACCAAATCCTTTGAACTACAACTCAGTTATGATGAATATTTTTAAACTACAGTGAATCCATGGCGTTTGCAACTCAAATTATACACTACCATTTCATTCAAAGTCTTTTTGCCTAAAGTCTTGCCTGGCAGCTGAATTTTTTCTTTCTCAGTATGAAGTGCAACGCGACATTGAACAAAGCCCCTAAGAACCCAGGAAGATAGCAATGGTCAGTGGAGAAAAGCAGGGAAAGTAAATGTATCATTATTCTAAATACATTTAAGTATCCCTGGAGGATGAATTTCAGGAAAAGGGGGAAAAAAGATTATATATGAATGAGTAGTTGAAATTTCCTAAGTTACCAGCAAAGAGCATATACTCATAGCAGAGTTGCCATAGCTAATGCTTAGAAATTGTATCAAGGAGTTTAATGAAAGTGAAAGTTGAAAAACAAGAAGGCAAAAAATGTGGCTATCACTGATGGTGAAATTTTCATGTTCTGCTGCGCTTTACTAGGAACTAGGCAGGAGAAATTAAGTCTGGATTAAGCTCTCAAACTGTGTTGAGCTCCTAAACTGGTTCTCTTAATTGAAGATAAATTGTTCCTGACTGCAAAATGATAGTTTTACAATTCCAATGCCTGAAAGAACTAAAAATTACCTAAAGAGATCAGTATACATTAACTTTCATTCTAATTTACTGTGCTTATTCATTCTTGTAAAATACGATGTGTGTGTGTGTTGAAATATTTTCCTTATTGTCAATACTTCTAAGTAAAATATATTTATAAATACATAAGAGAGGTAGAGATAAGATTGTATGTTTATCCCTATGCTATTTCACAGGAAATATTTGTATTTAAAGATAAATTAATATCTGTATTTTATACATCTTAAAAAAGCAAAACAGGAGTCTAACTTGAATGTAAAATCTGAAAAAAAAAAAAAAAAACAGCTTCAAAGTAGTCTTAATCACCACCAGATGCTTAATCAGTTTAAATCATATTACTAGAATGGATTCCTGATGCCCTCTTCTTCTTTTGGTACCTAATTGTTCAAACTGTTCTAAAATGAAAGCATCGTTTTTCTCAATCTAGATGTCAGCACAATCAGATTAAAAATACTTATACATTAAGTCTTGTCTTTAACATTTTGATGGCAGTGTCTCAGGAATCCACTTTTAAAGTACTGAAGATACAGACAGGTGTATCTTGGCCATAGAATATGCTTTTATTGAAAGCATCATGGTATGTGGGTCACCTGGCCAAATTCCTAAATTATGAAGCAGTGATGGGACCGCTGAGTCGCTCTCCACTTGAGTTTTTGGCCTATAAGTAATCCTAAGAAAATAGCTAAAAATTAGAAATCCCGCTTATTTTGACCAACAATAAATAAGTAAATCAAGAAATCCAAATCTTAGAGTAGGCCCTAATGGAGCCTTGAAAAAAGGTCCCGAAGCTTCTGAAGGCAGATTCCATGTACCTTTCCAATTTGGAATTAAAATTTCTAGGATAACTCCTGAAAACGCTAAGACTTGGCACTATTTCAAAGAAGTCTGAAAGTATAAGAACTATCTTATGCTATAAAGACATTTCATACCATAGCTCTGCTCGAGTGCCTTTGATAGCTTTCCCCTCTTTTGGTAAAATCCAAAGTCCCTGCAGTAGCCTTCAACATTCCATCATCTAGGTCCCCTTTACCTCTCTGAAGTCACTTCCATCTGGCTTCCTCTTAGCTCATTTCACTGCAGCCACACTGGCCTCCTTGCTGTTCTTCAAATCTACCAGGCCCTTTGTACTCTTAACTACAACAATGTCCCCCCAAATTATCCACATAGCTCGCTCCTTCAACTCCTTTAAGCCTTCGCTCAAATTTCATTATCTCAGGAAGAAGTCACAAATTTATTACTCCCTACTTTCTCGATCCCCACCCCCTGCTCTATTTTCCCTCAAATCACTTATTTTTATGGGCAAACTATATATTTTGCCTATTCATTACATTTATTACATGATTCCTCTCACTGAAGATCCATAAATTTAGGGTTTTCTGTCATATGCTCTGCTCTATTTCCTGTACCTAGAACATTGACTTGGATATAATAAGCATTCAATAAGCAGATGTTGAAGTGAATTAATTCTGAGGATCTACTGATTTGTGCTGCCCACAAAAAAATTACAAGATTACTGTCTTTCCCATTTCGATGGCTGCCATTTTGAAACACTGCAAATTAAGGGTTCAAACTCTTACTCAGAGGCAGGGTTTATACACCAACTACTAAACTGTTTATTCAACAAGGTAATTTCAGTCTTTCTCAACTAGCACTTTTGTTGTCTTTATTTAGTACCCAATAAAGAAAACCTCCTCAATATTATTAATCTGAAGAAAGTTTATCTGACGCAAAATTATAGATAGCGTTCTAGAGACAAGATGAATAAGCAGACCACATTTCATAACTATGGATGTTTCTTGTTGAAACAACTATAAAATTTTAACAACCCATTTATTGTATCTCTAGAGAAAAAGTTGGATAGAATGCATTTCACAATAAATAATAACCTAGATTAATTTTGACTAATGTAATTTCAATGCCAATCTTCTAAAGGTATTGAATTAAATGCATAATTTAAAAAAATGTCACCAGCGCAAATCACAGTACATTTGAACGACCTGAAGTATTCTTAGAATGAGATCCAAAATGTCAGTGAGAATAATGGAAGATGTCATATGCTTTTTTAATTCTGACGTAAAATGTTGATAAAGTTTTCACAAAATTGTGTCAACCCAGTGCCTAAACATACTAAGAACTCCATAAATATTTGCTAATATATGAGTGAAAAGTTGTCAGATTGATTTACCAAAGGAATAAACAGTGAGAAAGAGGTGCTTAAACATACACATTAATGACAAATAGGATACAGCAATACTTCAAAATTGGGACTTAAATGATATATGGTTAGCTATACTTTTCTTTATAAAACAATAAAACTACTGTATAGCTGATCAAGGGGTTAAGTATCTACACTGCTAATCCACTAATACAGATAGAGAGCAGAAAAGTTTCTTTTTCTTCTTTTTACAGCCACACCTGTGGCATATGGAAATTCCCAGGCTAGGGGTCAAATCAGAGCTGCAGCTGCCGGCCTATGCCACAGCCACAGCATCATCGGATCTGAGCCGCTTCTGCGCCCCACACCATATTTTGCAGCAAAATTGGATCTTTAATCCACTGAGTGAGGCCAGGAATTGAACTCGCATCCTCATGGAAACCAACTGGGTTCTTAACCCACTGAGCCACAGCAGGAACTCCCAGGAAATTTATTCTTACTGTTTCCTTTTATATCTGTCCCACTCCTCCATCTATTCCTCTAAAGCACTGAATTCAAAGAAAAAGATCACTGCACTGCTTTTGTTGTTACAAAAGCAACAGTCCTGAAAGAAGAAAAGGTATAATAAAATAAACTAGTATTCTCATTAGAAAATTTTTTAGGAGTATCATATATAGCTTTTATGACTATTTCTTCATTTGTAAAATTAGGATAAGCCTGCCTCATTGGATTGTAAAATTAAATTAAATAATAATGCAAGGTAGTTATTTGGAGAACTTGTTAAAATGAAGACATTAAAAGACACTCCTAATAAAGCAGTTAGTGAGGCATTGACCATACTTTGAGAAATATTCCTTTAGGAAACTGTTGCAGTTGTGGCATTCCATTCTTCATTGGGCTTATTTTCCTAAAAAGAAATGAGAAGCTTCACTAGGAACAGGTAGTCTTGTTACTCATTTTCCCTTGGCTTCTGAAGCAGCTTTACAGCACCCAAGCCTAGTGACAGCCTATCAGCAAAACCCAGTGGAGAGGACTTGCTGGCCATGCAGAAGTGGGAACCTGTTTTAATTATGAAACAATGGATAAGAAGAAGAAAGAGGAAGGGAAGAGGGAGGACAAAAGAAGGAGAGAAGGAGGAAGGGAGAATATGGACAAGGAATAAGAAAATACTGTGGCAATTTTAATGCCTTTAATCTCCTAAACTCACAAAGCCTACAAATTTTGGGGAGGAGGTTGTCAACAGACAGTGGTGATTCAACCACAGCCAACTTTTGGCTTATCTAGTGGGTTACCTATCATGCTCAAGAGAGTGGAGCCCACATTTCCACTGGAATGATTCCTTAAAAAGTGTATCTTTTGTTGGTGAAATGTCAAAAAATCAGCTTGATGTAGTCAAATATCAGGTCATAAGATTTCCCATATTTTGTATACCGACATTTTATTTTTTGGCAAAGCACAAATTCTTCTTATACCTAGGATTTTCTCTAACTTTTAAATACTATTCATTTTTATATTACTATTTTATTTACAGATACTTTTCAGTTGATTACCATTAATTAAATTACAGTGGTACCTGGATTTAGATTTCACTCCTATTGCTGCCTTCAGTGTAAATGGTTCTCATACTTTAAGTTGCACTAACAAAATTCTATAATTAGGAGAAACAAACCAGGTATTTTAGTTCACTTCACTATCTCTGCTATCACCATGTCCTAGCAATCCTGGTAGAGAAGATGATGGTCTCCAAAATACACATTTTGGTTATCAAAAGAAGAAAGCCCTCGTTAGGAAATATGTGCTACAAAAGTAAAATATGTAAAATTCGAACTGCTAGACATGGAACAAACTTTAAGGGACATTTAATTCTCTTTTTACTTTTTTAAACATGATAGACATGTTTCAGAGTTTTATAAAGGGTCAAATCAATGGGTATGCATCAGTTGGCTTTGATTAAAAACACTAGCCCAAGTTAATCTACAGGTTTCATGCAATCTCTATCAAATTACCAATGGCATTTCCCCCAGAACTAGAACAAAAAGCATTTAAAATTGGTATTGAGACACAAAAGACCCTGAATAGCCAAAGCTATCTTGAGAAAGAAAAACAGAGCTGGAGGAATCAGGATCCATGACTTCAGACTATACTACAAAGCTAGTTATCACAACGGTATGGCACTGCCACAAAAACAGACAGATGAATGGAACAGGATGGAAAGCCCAAAAATAAACTCAGGCACCTATGGTCAGTTAATTTATGACAAAGGAGGCAAGAATATACAATGAAGAAAAGATAGTCACTTCAGTAAGTGGTGCTGGGAAAAACTGGACAGCTATGTGTAAAAGAATGAAATTAGAACATTCTCTAACACCATATAGAAAAATAAACTTAAAATGGATTAAAGACCTAAATGTAAGACCAAATACTATAAAATTAAAGGAAAACCCAGGAAGAACACTCTTTGACATAAGTCACAGCAACATCTTTTTTGGATCTATCACCTAGATTAACGGAAATAAAAACAAAAATAAACAAATGGGATCTAATTAATCTTAAAAGCTTTGGCATGGCAAAGGAAACCATAAAAAATTAAGAGACAACCTACAGAATGGAAGGAAATATTTGCAATGAGGGATTAATCTCCAAAGTATACAAACAGCTTATATAGCTCAATATCAAAAAAACCCCCAAACAATCCATTCAGAAAATGGGCAGAAGATCTAAGTAGATATTCCTCCAAAGAAGACATACAAATGGCCAAGAGACACATGAAAAAATGCTCAACATCACTAATAATTAGAGAAATGCAAATCGAAACTACACTCAGGTATCACTTCACACCATTCGGAATAGCCCTCACCAAAAAACCTACAAATAAATTCTGGAGAGAGAGTGGAGAAAAAGGAACCCTCCTACACTGTAGGTGGGAACGTAAATTGGCACAAAAACTCTAGGGAATGTAAACTGGCACAGCCACTATGGAAGTTCCTTAAAAAACTAAAAAAAGAGCTACCATATGATCCTGCAATCCCACTCCTGGGCATATATTTGGAGAAAACTAATTGTAAAAGATATATGCACCCCAATGTTCATAGCAGCACCATTTATAATAGCTAAAACAAGGAAACAACCTTAATATACCCCCATACACAATGGAATATACATATTCCATTGTGCATGGTACTCATATATACATAAACTCAACCATAAAAAAATGAAATAATGCCATGGACAGCAACATAGATAGACCTAGAGATTATCATACTAAGTCAAGTAAACTGGACAAAAGTATCACATCAGTTATATGTGCAATCTACAAAAAATGATATAAATGAACTTATTTACAAAACAGAAATAGACCCACAGACACAGAAAACAAACTTACCAAAAGGGGAAAGGAGTGGTGGAGAAATAATTTAGGCATTTGGGATTAATGAATATACACTACTAATATACTCACTACTATGTGTAAAATAGATAACCAGCAAGGACCTTTACTGTGTAGCATAGGAAACTATACTCAACATTTTTAATACCTATAAGGGAAAAGAACTTTGTTGTACACCTGAAACTAACACAACATTGTAAATCAACTGTACTTCAATTAAAAAAATAAAAGGAAAAGAAAAGAGCTAGCCATTCGGATTCTTCATACATTTATAAACTCGGAAATCTTATATCTCAAAAATACAAATTCAAAAGACATAGTTTACTCATGGAAATCAATATGGTTTGGCTGATTACCCTTAAATAATAGAGAATTGTAGAATTCTCAAAAAGAGAATTCTACCCTAAACTTTGTCTTCCCAGATGTACATGAAAGATGAGTGACAACTGTACTTGTTCATGAAATGTATGTTTCTACAATACATTCCAATACAATCCACAGAAGCATCCTCCATGGGTTTGTATGCTATTTTAGGTGAAAGTAGAAATATCCATTACAACTGTTTAATTCTACTATTCATATATTTTACCATTTTACTTGCTTTCCCTTTTCTCTTAATCCTTTACAGTCTGGACTCTAACTAGATCAGTAACTACCTGCCTATAGACACACTATCAAATATTACACTGTTAACAATTACTACTCCAGCCATTCTTCTCCAATATTCTTGAAATGACATAATTAACTAGACGGGGGAATCGTTTCATGAGTATACATACTTGAAATCTTTAAATATTTAATAATTTTGTCAATTACACCTCAATAAACCTGGGGGGGGGGAACACAGAAAACTATTCAATTCAAAATTAACTTTCCTGAAATTGTTCTTTCCTTGTTTTCTTCTCTAGTTTCTGGTATTCTTTTTCTGAATATGCCACAAGTAGGTGTCCCACAAGATCCGGTCATCCCTCCCTTCTCTAAATTCTCTATTATAATCTCTTTCACTCAAACACTTCAACTATCATCACTAGGTGACTGGTTTGCAAATTGTTATGTCCTTTGCTGACGTCTTTCAAATTCTAATTTATTATTAGCTACTTACTGAACATCTCAATCTTGCCCAATGGTACCTCAAAATGATTATATCCAAAAGAGGACTCATCATCTGTTTCAATAAGAAATGGGGTCTTACTCCCAGCTCCTCTACTTCACTTAATGGCACCTTCATATTGCAAGTCGCTCTGTTTTTATCTTGACATACCATCTGCCACCAAGTCTCATTAACTTTTACCCTTCAATATTTCTGAAATGCTTACTCCCCTCTCTATTCACAAAGACAAAAACCTTGTTTAGGTCTTAACTACCTCAGTCATAGAGAACTCTGATAGTCTCCTAACAAATCTCCCAACTTTTAATCCATCACTCTTTCATCACATATTTAATATTAATTTGTTATCTACCAAACACTATATTAGCCTTGGAATAGAAAGGTGAAATAACACAGTCCCTGCCCTCAAAACATTTCTACTCCGGTGGAGAAAGAGATTGTTAAATAGCAGATATAAATAGTAAATATTACATAAGCATGAAAAATGAGCACAGAAGCTGAATTTCTAACCAGCCTGACAAGAGGTAAGAAATCCTTCTTAAAAGGTTATGTTTAGCTGAATTTGAAATGACATATAAACATTATCCTAGAAAGTGACGTGCTCAAAGCTTTCCTATAGATGGTTCAATATGAATAGTATCTCAGCAGTGTGAAAAACAATAATGTGGTCACGAACCTCAGATAGGAATGCCTGTTCAGATAGAGCTGCAAGTAGAGGAAGACAGAGTTGTACAATTTTGAGTTTTGTTTAAATTTTATCCATTTTGCAAATAATGATTTTAATAAGCATCCAACATTTCATCAATCCCCTCATTCGATAAACAGTCATTAGGCAACTATCATGTATAGGGAAGTCTGCTTCAGTACCTGCTATTTAGTCAATGAATAAACTTCCTGGCCTCAAGATATTTAAAATCTGATGGTAGCAGTAAGCATTACAAGGATCAGTAAAATACAAATTCTATAAAAAGGTAACATAAAATCCAGGGTGGAAACATCATCTAAATCTGGGGCTAACTGATTAAACTATCTATAGTACCAATGCTAGTTATGATACCTAAAATATTATTAAAATAGAAAAAAAACCACCCATAGATATTGATCTATATCAGCATACCCACGGCACTACTGTTTTATTTTGTTATTGTTGTTAGCCAAACATAATTCAAGCAAGTATATAGTGAGGCAGAATAACCAATGAGGAAAATGGTTTTTGAGAACAGAACTCCAAGCAGAACACTTCCTTGTTGGAAAATCATCAGTAGCTTTTCAATGGATTTCAACCCTAGTGTGGCATTTATTCTCAAACCTGACTCTAAACTACATTTGCAATCTGTTTCCTTTTCTGTTTGTTTGTACTATTTCCCCCATAAACTAATTTTTTTACTTATTTATTACTCCTGATGATACCCAGTGCACTTTAACCTCTGTGCTTTAAATCATTAAATTCTTTATTCCAACTTAACTCCCCTCGTTAAAGCCGTGGAGTGTCTTCCCCCATCTGTCTATTCAAATTCTGTCCATCTACCATGACATCACTCCATTATGAAAGAATCCACTTTTATCTCCATCAAGATAAATCTGCCTTTTTCAAAGAATTTACCGTTTCCCGATATCTGACTTTGTCTGTAGCAACCAATCATTGCACATAGCTATTGATACACGTGAGAAAAAGTCTTCACTACAAGGATATAACATTCTATGTGAAAAGGTTGGCACATTACTTGTTTTGTGGTATGTCAGAGAATTTTGCAAGTCCAGCTGTTGAGAAAAATGTGTGAAATGAATTCACTTATGTATTACTTCAAAAATGCATTTTTAACTGTGCTCATCATAGTACCTGAAGTTGTACAAAAAGATACAGTGCAAGGGATAATGTTTTGCACCAGACATCTCTAAAGTCAAGATCTGCTTTTCCTAACTTTTTAGTCAAAATATTTAGCCTAACTAGACATCAGTTTCCTCACTTATACTGGCAAGTAGGTAGATAGAGAGAAAGAGAAAATCAGAGTTCCCATTGTGGCTCAGTGGTTACACACCTGAGTGTCCATGAGGATGCAGGTTACACACCTGACTCGTGTCCATGAGGATGCAGGCCCCATTCAGTGTGTTAAGTAAGGATCCAGCACTGCCATGAGCTGTGGCACAAGGTCATAGATGTGGCTTCAATCTAGCATTGCTGTGCCTCTGGTATAAGCCTGCAGCTGCAGCTCTGATTTGACCAGCTAGCCTGGGAACTTCTGTATGCCACAATTGCAGCCCTATTAAAAAAAAAAAAAAAAAAGAAAAGAAAAGAAAAGAAAAAAGAAAGAGAAAATATACAAAGTACATGAGTACATGATGCCTTAGAAAAAACTACATGCTCAACAAATGTTATCTGTTATTAAAAAGTAGCGTTCCTGTCATGGCGAAGTGGAAATGAATCCAACCAGTATCCATGAGGATTTGGATGTGATCCCTGGCCTCACTCAATGGGTCGGAGATCTGGTATTGCTGTGAGCAATGGTGTAGGTCGCAGATGCAAGTTGGATCCTGTGCTGCTGTGGCTGTGATACAGGCCAGCAGCTGCAGCTCTTAATTGACCCCTAGCCTGGGAACTACCATATGCCATGGGTGTGGCCCTAAAAAGCAAAAATAAAATAAAATAATAATAATATTACTAAGGTTAGTACAATCTTTCAAGCTAATCAAAATTAGTTTGTTATGTTTGTTTCTATTTTCTACCATTAAAAAAGAAATTGGTTTATGTATTTTATACAACTCAAACACAACGTCTTAGGAATCTATTAGAAAAGAATTCGACTGGTCTATATAAATACATACAACCAAACATGATTGATTCAGAAGAAAGTCAAAATTAGCTAACTGAAAGTTTTAGCTGTCTACAAACATTCTACACACTGCTATCATTTCTTACTAATAACTTTGAAATTTAGGGGTTCCCACTGTGGTGCAACTGAATCTGTGACGTCTTGGGAGCACTGTTTTATCCCTGGCCTGGCACAGCGGGTTAAAGGATCTGGTGTTGCTGCAACTGTCACTTAGGTCACAGCTGCGGCTCTGGTATGATCCCTGGCCCGGGAACTCCATGTGCCTCAGGGCAGCCAAAAAACAAAAAGAAAAAAAAAACATGAAATTTAAAGATCAGATTAAATAATTTACTGTACATTCAATTAAATTTTGAAATTTGCCTGATCAGACAATGTATGCTGTGTAAAGCATTCAATCATCATTCTATTAAGGGGGCTACAGATACAGATAGAACATATCTCTGTGACACATTCTTTGAATTTACGAAACCAGGAATATTTTAAGGTTGAGATAATCTTATGAGTAACTGCATTTATTTTCTGGCAAAATGCATATAAAAAAAGGCAAGTGGCAATCCTTCCAATTCTTTCTCTGTTTTGACTTATAATAATACCCTTATGGAGCCAAGGAGAAGTGAGAATCTTCTATTTCCCTTCTTGGATTTTTTTCTCTTCTGTTAACCTTCCATAGTTCAGTGGAAAATCAGTTTTCTACACTTAGACCTATTTTTCTCAGCACTGTTCCTAAGAAGCCTTAAGAAAGCACAGGACGGGAATACAGAAGGCATCCCTGTCTCCCAGAGGAAAGGTCAACCAGATGCACAGACATCTTCTCCCCAGTCTTAAGCACTTGGATGGGAGGAATGGGTGTGACTGCAACACTCGACTCCTAAGAGGTGGTAGAGACATGTTTAACTCTGACATAAATACAAAGAGGTATGCTTGAGTCAGCTTTACTCAACCATCCCTTTTGATCTTATAGCACTGGAATCAATGTAAAATGTAAACCAAAACCCAAAGTGCTATTACAATGTAAAAATTATCCTTTTCCATAAAAAAAAAAATGTTCCCAACAGAAATAGTAAAAATAATAGTTAAAAAGTACAGAATAGTAAAAACAGTGGCATGGAAGTACAGAATAGTAAAAGACAGGGTTTTATTCAGCAACCAGGGACCATTTCTGGCTTTTTTTTTTTTTTTTTTAATTTTATGGCTGCACCTGCAGCACATGGACGTTCCCTGGCCAGGGACTGAATATGAGCCGAAGCTGTGATCTATGCCATAGGCGTGGCAACAGCAGATCCTTAACTCACTGTGCTGGGCCAGAGATCGAACCCACGGCTCCACAGCAACCTGAGCTGCTGGCAGTCAGATTCTCAACCCACTGTGCACAGCAGGATCTTCACTGGCTTTGTTTTTTAAACAATAGAGTATTTGACAAAGCACTGTCACACTTCCAGTAACAATGTAATATAAGTTACAATAAAACATCCACAAGTTCTATATAGATAGCTTTTCCAGTCACATGATATGGTAACCTTCTTAAGGACTGGACTTAGGCCAGGATCTGTATCTTTGAGCCACAAGATGGCTTTCAGAGACCCATAAGCATTTTCTGCTACAAAGGAAAGGAATGAGTTTGTTTTACTTTGTAATCTTATCGTCTTCCTTTCAGCACAATTTCCTACCTTTTCTCCATTTCCAGATATCTCTCTACCTAGCGCCTTCAGGTCAACTTTTGTCCAGACTTCCTAATGAAGAGTCCATTTGGGTGAAGTGCCCTATATCGATGCTTGTGTGAACTTTAACATTTGTATTTCCTCTTTGATACTCCAATGTTTATTTTTATATATCAACTTAAACTTATACTGTGATTAAATAAATTCACAGCAATCTATGGTTTATCTCCACATTTGTGTTTATACTTTTAAGAGTGTTCTGGGTTGACTGTTGTCCATAAGAAAGTTATATGGGAGTCCTAACACCAAAGGGCCTATGAATCTAAATTTAATTGAAGATAGGGCCTTTATAGATTTAATCAAGTTAAGATGAGGTTGTTAGCATGGGCCCCAATTCAAAATGTCTGGGGTTCTTAGAGGAAGACTGCCAAGTAAAAACACAGAGCGCAGACAGAACACTGCATTACAAATAAGGCAGAGAGGAGAGTGATGCAGCTGCAAGCTGAAGAATGCCAAGGCTCAATGGCCACCACCAGAAGTGAGGAAGAGGCAAGGAAGGACTCTACCACGGGTCTCTAGGAAGCATGGCTTTGCTGACACCTTAACTTCAGACTTTCAGCCTCCCAAAGTGTGGGAGAATACATTTCCATTGTTTTAAGCCACTCAGTTTGTGTTTTGTTACGGCAGTCCTAGGAAACTAATACAAAGAGTATCTTAATAATTCAAATACATGAATCTTTACCAGAATGTGTACAGAATATACTTTTTAGCAAGGCATACCTGTTTCACAATTCAGACTCCTGATGTGGGTATGAGCCTGTTTGAGCTCACAGAGGCTTTTTCCTCTTTTTCTGTCAATTTTTTAAAGAAGATACTCTGCAAATATAGCTTTGGAAATAAAGAAAGCAAGGCTAACTCTGTATTTCAATCTAATATCCCTTTTTATGACTTTCCTATGATCATCCGTACTGCCCCATCTTCACACCACTACCTCTAGTTGAGTGCCTACACGTGCAATTTCACTTATTTTAATTTTTAATGACTCTTTCTTCCTATGTAAATTAATGTTTAGAGAAATTAAAAGTAAAATCCATCAGTAATTATCATTAGCATTACTAAAGATTGTTCATTTTTAAAAAGATCTCATATCTAGCAATTAGTCAAATATTAATAGAAAATAGCCAAAGTAAATATACAAAATAAAACATGTATTAATAACACATATATACTTTTGATAAATATTTAATATTTAAAATAAATGCATATATAAACACACATATATACAGAGGTCCCATCATGGCTCAGTAGTTAATGAATCCGACTAGGAACCATGAGGTTGTGGGTTCGATCCCTGGCCTTGCTCAGTGGGTTAAGGATCCGGCGTTGCTGTGAGCTGTGGTGTAGGTTGCAGATGCGGCTCGGATCCTGCATTGCTGTGGCTCTGGAGTAGGGTGGTGGTTACAGCTCTGATTGGACCCCTAGCCTGGGAACTCCATATGCCGTGGGAGCAGCCCTAGAAAAGGCAAAAAGACAAAAAAAAAATAAAAAAATAAACTTCCCTAATGTTTAACAACCTCAGAGCAATCCATCTATGAATGCACAATAATATATTTAGCAAGTACCTTGACATATAGAAAGTTTCTAATTTCCTATAATGGTAATGTCACAAACAATATGATTACAGATTCTGGCATATATGTGTGTGTGAATAGTCAGCTTCTAATCATGAAATTACTAGATCAGTAGTTCATCTATATTTCACTTTTGATAAGTATTGACAGATTAACATCCATTAATCTTTATTCAATGTGAATTATAATCCTCAGATATAATAAATTATGTAATATACATACACAGATCACATGCATTATAATGTTATTTTCCATGCTCATGTATGCATATGCTTTTTCAGGTAATAAATACTACTTAATATATGTTATTAAGTACATGTATAAGTACATTATTTAATAATGTAAAAGTAGGGGTCATGACCTCCAAGTCCGGCTGTGTCTATGTGTGTGAGTGTAGAATATCCTTCTGATATATACCCCTCTTCACACACACATTCAAATTTCTACACGTGTACGCACAAAATATCTCTGGAGATGCATGTTACATGAATCATTCTAGAACGGAAATGGGGAAAGTGAAGAACAGGAGTAGGAAGGAGAATTTTTTTTCCATAATACACATTTTCATACTTTTTAACTGTTTACCTTGTGCATGTAATATCCTCTCAAAAATTAGCTATGTTTTTATAAATTAAAATAGATATGGAATCAGAAATTCCTTAGAAAAAAACACAGTTAAAATAAACCAGTGAAAAATTAATCAATATCAGTATTATACAAATTCAAATAAAATATTTTGTTAGCCAGAAGTTTTATGACTGGTATACTTTTATTGAAACTTGTTTTCATTATTGATCTGGCTCTATTATTCCTAAACACGAATAATTTAATTTGTCACTTACATATTTATTTTTCTTCCGAAATGTACTTTTTAACAGTAAAATGCTAACACTGAAATTCAGACTTTTTTAAAAAAAGCAGAAAACCTGTAATTTTTCCATGTTACAATATGTAAGGTTAGGACAGGAGGAAAACCCACTGGTTCTAGATGGTTACCACCAACAAATGAAAGTTTGTTTGTTTTTTTTTAATAGAGTTGAGATTATTGCACATTTTCAGTGGATTCCTATTGTTGATAATAAACCAAATTTCTTGATAGCTTGTCCTCCCCTCCGCAGTATCAGCTTTGAATACATACTAACTGAAATAGATACCAAATAGTGAAATTGCACAAGAAAAGCCACTTATGATTTAAAATTTCAGTAGGAGGACATCTAGCCAGAAACTCTCTATTTGGCTTGAAAGTGCAGAGGTGCTCAAACTGTTAAAAAGTAACAAAATATTTTTACTGAATATTTCAGTGAAAGAAAAATCACAAACCTACTAGAAGCAACTATTGTTTCTGAAAACACAGACATCGTCATAAGCAGGTGCAGTAGTACTATCTGTCTCCTAACTCCTTTATCAGACCTCCCTCTTTTAGCCTTCCCAAGTTGACTTAATGGTCATTGAATTAAATACGCCAAAAGTTATGTCACACACCACTGAATATAGACAGGAGTGGCAATCAGTGCATGGATTATTTATATACCAAAAACATGGCACCAGAGAGTCTTTGGAAATTATTGTTATTACCATCATTTCATGTGTGCAGCATCACAATACAAGCCCCTTTAAAAACCCACAATTGTTACTCTACTGCATTCAGAGAGACACACGATGCAGGCTCAGATCTTGGCAACCTGTGAAAGTGCCCAGTCGAAAATTACTAACAGCTGGAGATGACAGTTGTTTTAACAGCTGAGCTGACAGGATTAATTTAAATGCACTGAAATCAAAAGTAGATAACACCTGTTTAGTCTTCTAGGGCCATTCGACAAGGTAGGCCAAAGGAAAAATGCAGAGCCAGAATTGTGTCTCTTTCTCTCCTCGAAGGACAGAGGGGCTTCAGAGGAGAATGTCACCTTTTTGAGGGAGATGGGGGTAGATTTCAGCAGCAGGGGGCTGGTCAGCCTTTATCAGTTTTTAACATCTGGTTCCTATAATGTACCTCCTTCCCTTTTTTCCTTCTCTGTCCAAGGTCTTTGACCCAAACCCAACAGTGGATAAAGATCACTAGATTTCAAAGCTACGGTTTCTCACTACAGCTTCCTAGAAATTCTCTTGGGTTAATTAATGTATTCTCTTTGAGCTTCACAGTCACAGCCACAGAAGAGCTGCTTTTTTTTCCCTTTCCTTCTTATCTCTGGATCCAAAATATATCACGTTGTACAGGAGTCTGCATTTCAAATGGTTGCCAAAAAATTACTCGGAGTTGGTTTTTGTGTAGGATATTTATCAACCATTGATTGTTTTAATCTAAAAAAAGGAAATATTAAATAAAAATTTCTGAATTAAGGGATAATGAAAAAACTGCTTCGTTTCTATGGTTGGGGATGGCAGATACGATGATTTTCTCAAGAGATGTATTTAAGCTTAGATCTGTGTATCCGTAAGAGCACAAGTGCATAAATGAAGCAAAATCAAGCAGTCTGGAAGCAGAAAGTATTTATTTTGCTTCACTTCCAGGAATGGGGATCTAAATTTACTTGAGGACCATAAAGACTATTTCCCCTCACACAGAAGAATATTATGGCCTAATATTAAGAATTCTAATACGTACGAATAAAAAACTACTCTATTGAAATATTTTGCCAAAATTACACTCACATCATTTACAGGGAACATTTAGTATATGGAATGATTCAGAGCAGACACAAAGTTTGCCTTTCAAAACTTTACCAAATTCGATATCTGCCCAATTTAGAAAAAAAATATACTTCTATCTGGTACAGCAGAGAAAGGAAATATCTTCAGGATTAAGGCTGCTCCCTTCTTAGCCAGCTCTAGATTTTGAAAAGCACAGAGCATAAGGTTTTTATGTTTATTTGATTTACAGCTAAAATAAAGAGATAAGACAATAATGATTTCTTTTTCTTATTTGCGGAAAATTAATGTGCATAAGCTATTTTGAGGAGGCAAAATTTTTGAAAATTCAGAAACTTCAGAGCTTTTAAAATTGTCAATAGAGATGAACATTTAAAGGAGAAGCATGATTCAGAATTATGGTTAATTATGGGAAATGCAAGATGATACACTTTAGTGGTAGGCCAACTTCCAGACATACAGTACTTCTAGTTTTTCTAGTTCATAAAAATAAATTCTGCATTAGTAGTACTCAAAAAAAAAAAAAAAAACCTCATTTGTGGTAATCCAGAAACTCTTCTTGAAACACTCTCATTAAAAAAGAAAAAAAAAGGATATCTCTGTTAACCTCGCAATAATATAAATATATGAACAGCTTATCCAACGACACAGAACCAGCTTCTCAAGTGCCTTAATTTTAATTAAAGTTATCTGTTTAATCTCCACATATTTGGGAAGTTTCTAGACATCTCTGTTGTTGTTTTCTAGTTTAATTTCATTGTTGCCTGAGAATATACTGTATGTATTGTGTATTCTTTAATTTTTTCTTCATTTTGCTAAAGAGGTTAGGTGCATTACATTCATTGATCTTCATATGTCTGAACCATCTTGCATTTTAGGAATAAATCTCTCACTTGGTCACGGTAAGAAAAAAAGTGCCTTAATTTTGTTCATTCACTAACAAAAATGTGGTTAAGTGTGTAGCCATTCTAAATAAGGGAAAACTATTTTTATTATTCCAAGAAATTTGCAATTGTATTGGGATATTTTTAAATCTTGAGACTCATTAAATTCCATGAAATCAACTACAATAATATTTTTTAAAGAGCAAAGAAATAAATTACTCCCGGTAGTTATGGTTTCTACAAGTAACATTTGATCAGTATCTGAAGATGTATGATAGAAAATAGCTACTTATGATACACATTTTTTATTAATAATCTAGTAACAGGTTAACACAAATATTAATTCTGGTGTGACTGAGGTTTTATTACCTAATGGGCTGCAATAAAGCCGCTCTTGGTAGAATAATACCCATCACATTTTCTTGTTGACATCAAAGTTATGACTGTGTTATGGACAGTAAAAGTGCAATGACATATTTTAAATACTTTGGGTCAAAATACGTCTAGCAATAATTTATTCTTCTTGGTAGTTTCGTAGAGCAATTCCAAAGAAAAAACACAGATGGGAATTTTTTTTTTTTCAGAAAGAAACATTTATGCTTTAAAGGACAATCTGTTAGATGGTATTACTTATTAGATCTCTTTAGAGAAAGACACAAGAAGAAAATTTCAAACCCAGAAATAACACAAGCAAGGCCAAAACCAAACTGAAGGGGAATTTCAGGAAGCATAGGTTGTTGATTATTTGTTTCCTTCATATCTAGTCTTTATTTGAGGATGAAGGGAAAGGAAATGTGACTCCATAGGGTTTAAAATCTGAACTGTCAAAATCCCACTTACTAATGAATAGCTCTGACTAAAAAAGATGAATGTCGACATACTGTATCTTAGAAAATATGTTGCTCATAAAATGGACATGAAAATGCTTCTATTTGAAAGTATCTAAACAAAGCATATAACATATAAAGAACAAAGATATTGTATAAGTAGAAATTATTGTGAAAATGAAATTATTTGACAAATGATGTGAATAAAAATACTTCAAACTGTATTTCACTTTTCTCTTATACTCAGTTTTGTCTTAAAACAAAAATCACATATTTTCAGAAAATCTAACACTATTTCCAAACCATTAAGTTCCAAAACCTATTTTTGGCTTATTTTATTTTATAGTTATATCAAAGTCGTTGATTTACTGGGCATACAAATAATGACTGTTAACTCTTCAGTCTAATGATAAATTCTTCAACTTTTATGAAATACAGAACAATTTCTTCCCTGCTTTCTTATCTCTCCACACAACTCAGAGGCTCAAAGAAGATAATTACAAACAATGCCTGAAGAACGGTTCAGTTAATGTTAATTTATACAACAAACTAATTACTACCAAATGGTAAAAATCACATGTGGAAGTCCCTCTCTCCCACACACATAACTGAACCAGCAGCCATCTGTCTCAGCCCAGGGAGAGCTCAGGAAC
The DNA here is from genome assembly GCF_016906955.1 of Phacochoerus africanus. Taxonomy (NCBI): domain Eukaryota; kingdom Metazoa; phylum Chordata; class Mammalia; order Artiodactyla; family Suidae; genus Phacochoerus; species Phacochoerus africanus. The sequence goes on along the minus strand of NC_062550.1, from coordinate 53,635,945 downwards.
ACCCAAAGAAGATAAGGAAAAGTAAGGGTACAGAAGGCTTTTTAAAGTAGGCTCATTCACCTACATAAGAAAATCACAGGATTTTTCTGAACATTAAATGTTTTGGGGAAACTAAAAAGAAATATATAGAAAGATGGTGTTTCAAATGTCTTTTAATAAAAGCATGTTGTTATCATCATTGCAGGTAGAAACCTATCTTTAGCAAGTACATGCTTATTTTGTTTTAGACACAAACTACTTATTTCTTCAGTTGTCATTCCTCATCCATGTACCATTTTGCTACAGAAGAAAGAGCAGGAGTACTTGAATTTTCTTAAAGAAGTTAATTTCTGAATTCTGAAAGGTGTATGACTATATACTTAACAATTAGTAAAATAATCTTATATATTATGAATACAACTTGAGATAACTGCTAAATTATTCTTTCTGAAATAACTTCATACTTTTTAACAAATAATGGTAACAATATTTTGACATTTAATTAGGCTATAATTTTATCAAATGCAGTGAAATAAGGGTAATATTTTCCCTTTTAAAATCACAAGGTGAATTTTGATATTTAAACAATAGTGGATTTTTAGATGAAAAAAATCTAAATGGGAATGTATTAAAATCCATTTTATTTTTTAAATTGAAAGAATATTCATTCATAGATGTGTTTAAGCTATGTTTTTAATGATATTCGGAATTTCAAATGGAGAAACAGGCGCTTGGCAAATATCTGCTGAGTGAAGAACAGAATGAGAAAACTGGAAGTGGTAGCAAAAATACTAATTTCCTCTAACATACATCCTCGGTGGAATTTAAAATGTTTTACACATAACATGTTCTGATCTCACTGAAATCGTTTCTCTTGAATTGCCCTTTCCATTCTTGCTGGTAGCTGACTTGATTCAATGATAGACCACACAGCAAATGCTGAAGCAAGTGGATTTATAGGAAATTTACTCTCTTCTACAATGAGATGTTCCACACTGAAGGGCTACAGTCCTTCAGTATAAGAGATACCTACAGAAAGCAACGGAGAGGACTATGACAAAGCAGTGGGACTGCAATGCTAGAAGTGGGGAGACTATGCAAAATTACCTATTTATTAAGTTCTTTCTTGAGGCTACTTCATAAAAGTTGATGCAGAACTTCTAGAAAATATTTTTTCCCGAAATGTCTCCTGGATATACATAAGTCTTTCACTTCCTTTAGCAGCTTTTAAATTATTAGAAACATCTCCCCTACTATTTATCAACTTCTAAGATATAAGTTCCCCATTTGTGAACACTGGGAAAGATGAATTTGGAGGCCATACCTATTACGGGCATTCCACATAACATGTTAGGCTTTTTATAAAACACTGCAGGACAAATTATTTTAAATTCAATACTGCACTTTACTGCTGTATAGATAGCAAAAGGTAGAAATGTGTATAATTATCCATTCAAAAATATTTTTAAAATTCTCTTTCCATTTTAGTTCTTTTACCTGTACTATTTGTACAGGTTTTGTGATGATCAATTTTTAGTTAGGAATATTCTCATGGAAGTAAGACCATTTAAAAACAAATGCATAATTCTATTTGCCTTTTTGATTGCCTTTTAAAAGTAGGTTAGAAATAGGTATAAATTGCAAGAAAGGTTTTCATCCAAAGAATCTTTAAATTACGTTGTGACATTTTCAGTCAAGATACCTTTATGACTGTCTAAGATGACAGCAGGCACCCCTTTAGAATTAAAGAAGTCACTTTGGAGATGTGAGGACTCTGTAATGCTCATAATTTATAAAATAAATTATACAGCTTGGTTAGCAACACTGCTGTTCATCTAGCTTGCAATATCTCTGGGAAGGCAGATTCATATAAGACAGGAGAGCATGATTTAAATAAAAAGAAAAGTTAACACAGAACAATTCAGAATTCTAGCAAAAACTAACATTAAAAGTGTCTGCCTTTCATTATTTGGACAAAATTATCACCCAAAGCAATGAAGATATATTATAAGCCACACATCTTAAAACAAAAGATCTTATCTTCTGTTCCAAAGCATTATTACTAGAGACTCATAATAGACACCAACAGCAAACTTTATTTTTATTTGGATTACTAGAGAACATGTAATCAACACCAATGAATAAGCTAGTGTCTAACAGATCTGTGAGAGTTCATTGTTCTGTTCTTCTTTTTGCTCGTATTTCTTAATAAAGAGCTCCCCAATTCTGTTTTCTTTACCTCTTTTGCATATTGACTTTAACATTAATGTATCTCTAGAATTTTATATCTAGAAAGAATTATAAAACTCACATAATGAAATAATTTTATTTTCCAATAAAGGAAAATGAAACATCTGTCTAAGATTACCCAGATAATGATAAGAGCAAAACCTAGCATTCTGGTCTTCATAACTCAGTATTTCCTTTATTACACTTCCTTAAGGAAAGAGAGCTAGAAATGCTGGCATGAATGCCTCGGTTCAGGTCAGAGATATGCTACTCAACCATTTAATTAACTCACTGAACTATGAGTCACTGTGCCAGGAACTTTGGATAATGGGGTAATTGAGACTCCATTCCTGCCCTCTAGGACAGGGGTTGGCAGACTACCTGTAAAGGGCCAGGTAGCACATATTTCAGGCTTTATAGGCTATACTAATCAACTTGACCACTACATCACTAAAGTACATTACAGATACTACCTCAATATGTAAATGAACGCACATGGCACTGTTTTTTAAAAAATGTTATTTACAGACATAAATTTAAATTTCATATGATGATCATGGGTCATAAAATATTCTTTTGATTTTTTTCAACAATTCAAAGATAGAAAAAACTATTCTTAGCTCATAGGTCATACAAAATCAAATCCAAGCTGCAGCCTAGATTTGGCCTATGGGCCATAGTTCGCAAACCACTGTTGAGGCGGTCAAAATCCAGTGATGGGGAGAGACATAATAATTCTTAAGGGAGGGAGGATGGGGGCAGTTAGAAGTAGCAGAGAATTCTGGTAGGGGTAAAACAAACTAAGCATTAAGAATGTATGGCCATGATCTAGATGCAAAGTGAGGTAAAAAGCATCACAAACAGACAATGTAAACAAACAAAAAGAATGGTAGAAGTGAAAAGCCATGAGCAATTCAGCTTTACTAGAATAAAAGTCATAAAGAATGATGCAGGGAATCACAGGAAACATGAAATGAGTCTGAAGAGTAAGACAGGAAGTGAGCTCACTGCAGCTGCTGACTGACCTACCCACCCAGTTTAATAAAGGTCTCTGGGAGACCCAATAAAATACATAGGATGGCACAAGTACCACATCATATGCCAACCAAAGCTCTTTTTCCACTCTTGGGAAGAAATTAAATGTCTACTTTCATATCCTCAAGGCTGCTTTACCATTGCCTCTTTTCCTTGAGAAAGCAATTTTAAAAAATATATGGATTGCATTTTATTAACTGCCAGCATGACAGGTGAACATACCAAAAAATGTATTAATATTTTGTTCTATATATATCTGTTATAAACTTGTATGGATTAGAATTTAAGTAGTTTTGTTTAAAATCAAGGATATAATCACAGAGTAAATAATCTTTTAATGAGTTTTGGCTAAGCATTTACTCTTTAAGAAGGGATCAGTACATGAATTAATAAGAACTTGCAAAGCTAAGTGTATTTTAGCTCTTTGAGTAATATTTAGGTTATGTACCTGTTATTATAATTTAGCTCAACTTTCCAAACACCATTCTGCTAGGAGTTCAATAATAGTATCCTCTACTATTTTAGTGAGTAAAGGCTGAAGATGGATAAAGGAGACATAACACTATAACTTCATTAGCTTAAGAACCTGGGAGAAAGCTCACATATTTCATTAGGGCTGTAAATTTTTCTCAGAAAGCTATGGATAAGCAGAAAAAAATAACCTGAAAATGCCCAGAAAAGATAGGACGATGAGTGAACTACATTAAAAGAAGAAATGTCCTAGAGAGCGAGGGATCAAGTGGCTATTGCAACAGCTTTTTGTATAAGGATGTGAACTGGTTAGAACAGTCCTAATAGCCACATGCTCTCCACGGGTGACATAAATAAAAATATGTCCATCAATAAGTAAATATTAATTCAATTTAGATGATAAATAATTGCATGCACTGATTCTGTGTTCACTCTTGGTAGAAGGCCCCCCTCTACTTACAGAGCCTCCTGTACCTCCTCACTCATAGACTCTGTCCCCATGAAGTCACATGGCTTGTTTCCCCCCTAAGACCATGAGCAACTTAAAGACAGGAACTGTATCTTTGATTTCTGTTCTCATTAACCCATAAAATCACTAGCATATAGTAGGACTTCAGTAAGTGTCTTCAGTCAGAATGAGAGAATGAGCAAACAGAAAACAAAGGTGGTGGGGTTACAGAGAAAGGAAGCACTGACCCTCTCTTGGATATCGAGAGACTTTACACAGGACATTAACAGGAGTTCAAAGGTAATGAAAAAATAGAACAGAGAGAGAACAGAATGAGGGGTTCTGTACTGAGATTCTGATTGGCGTTCTTTCTTTTTGTCAAAATCTGTTCTGGGCCAAAATTTTTAGTTTAGAGATTGAGATAAATATTCCTAAAATCTAATTATAATTTATTATGTTTATTGTGTGTGTGTGTGTGTGTGTGTGTGTGTGTGTGTGTGTGTATTCATTAACTCTAGGGAAATTTTGCAGATCTAACAGAGTGGTCAAAATTTTGTCCTAGGTATGCGAGCATAGATATAAATAACTGATACTGATTCAACATTTCTTTAATTCTAAGTCTTCAAAAACAATTATGGACATTAATCCAGAGGGTTTCACATTGTTTGAAATTTAGCTAAACTGTATCAAAAAATAATACCTCCCTATTTAATGGAATATACTTTGAAAAACCTGCAAATATTTTTAATTTGAATATTTTAAATTTAGAAAAAAAATCTGGAGATAAAAAATAAGGACTTTGAGGTTTATTATGCTTTTCGACTTAAAAGTGTTTATTAACCCCTAAAATTCTTTAAGTGAAAAAGATGTGCTAAAAAATACACATTTATCTTCAGTTCTGTTGTCTCCTTCTTAATGATTCCCCATGAGCTGAAAGGAGAAAGGACTAAGATAAACAACAAGGTACCTGTCCCCTGGCAACACAGAGCAAACACAGTTAAACTTGAGTATCAAGGAGGTAGAAACCGAGCACAGGACCAATTCCCATCCCTTTTACTTTGTGATTGGACGAGCCCTCTGCCTGGAGTTTGGAGCTCTCGCCTTTATGTGAAGGCTGAGCATTGACCTTCCCTATTCACGCACTGGTACAGCTCTCAACACTGCAACCTCCTTGTTTAGGTGCTTTCTTCCCTTAAACGTGGTATCTTGACACAGATGAAAAATATTAAGAATGCCAGGGAAAGAAGTGAAGCAAAAACATGAGGGTTAAGACAAACAAACACACAAACCGAGAAAGAAAACAAAACTGCAAGGAGAGAGGAGTGCATTTTGTTCATTTCTATGGCTTTCTGCTCCCAAGTCTTCCAAATGACTCGTGTCACATGATGGTGTATAAACCTTTGGAGCAAATTTCTACAAAGCAAAACTTCTGAGGAAAGAAAGGCCTATGAAACTGAGATTTAATTCATCTTGAAATGGCAAATCAATTCCTATCTATTAGCACACAAAACACCAGCATAGGAACACTGTCCTGTTATAATAAACTGACATACACAATTATGATGTGCTCTCCCAGCTACTGATCTCTTCAGTAATTATACCATTCAATGAGTGCTACATTGACATTATATTAATAGGTAGGGAGGAGAGAACCTAAACACAAATTAAATCAAGGCTCAACATTTCAGCAACACTGACATAAGGCCGGAGAACAACGGTCTGTTTCCTTAGAAGGAAGTAAAAAGATGATTTGTATACTCATTTTCTACTTCTAATTAAAAACTCTAGAAATGAAATATATCCTAGAATTCTAGTCTCTTAACTGTCTATTTCAAACAAATTAGATAAAACTGTCTATCATGATTTGTAATCACCTGGACTTATATTAATAGCAATAACAATCAAAAAAAAATTACCCACATTTGACATAGACATTTTGCAAAGAAAAGAGAATGGCAAATAGAAAACTTTTTTCTACAGACAAAACAAGAGAGAAAGTTCAAGAAAAGGTTCCTCACCCTTTTGCAGAACTGTCAAACAACGTCTATTGACCAAGAATAGCACACAGTAAACACACCAAACAAAAGAAATGATGAAAGATGTATTTACTTGTTCAGGGCCTTTATTTTTCTTTCTATTTCATATACACCCACACTGAGCAGGCTTCATTGTGTTAATAAATAACCAGAAGCAACCTAAGTGAACAGAGGAGGGGTTTCTATGATGCTGTCAAGTACCAGACAGTTGCTTGGCACTGCTGATACAGAGCTCCACACATGGGCTGCAAGCCCACACAGAAAAGAGCGCATAAGTTAATGGATGGATCCTTCTACCCCTTAGACACAATGGGAGGAAAGGAAGAAATGTTGGAAAACAATGGTCAGTTTATTTGGAATTGTCCAACCCAATTTGGGAAGGAACAAATCAATTTTACGGACCATGTGCTGCCAGAGTAATCTTTTACCAGGTAACCTGCTGTAGTTATTTGGAAATCTGCTAAACTGTAACTCCAAACTCTTAACATGTAACAGATTTTGCTTTTTTTTTTTTTCAAATTGTTTCAAATATTGGCTCCATGCTTTATTCTATACGTATATATTCAGATCAAATTTGAAGTAGTCTGAATAAAATGTTCTGTTTCAATTTTCTAAAATATGGAAAAATCCCCAAAATCAGCATGAATTGGAACCAAAACCCATAAGCTCAGTGATCAGAGTATTACAAGTTTAACCTCATTTACGACATTAAATACGCAAATAAGAAAGCTACAGTATTTTGTCAGCCTGAGACATTTTCAGTGTTTTGAGCTTACTCTTCATTAAAGTTTGTTTCCAAATGTCCCATGATAGTCTTCCCTTAAGCCATGAGGAAAAAAAAAAGATATAACACAAATGAATATATATACATACATACACTATATATTATATATAGTATATATATATTTTATATATACAGTATGTGTGAATATATATATATTATATCATTACTATATATATATATGAACTTAGTGCCTCATAAGTAGTTTCTATATGATATATAGATGACCTGCAAAGTATTAATTGAAAAGATATATGAATAAAAGCTGGCTTTCTAATTCAGGACATAAAAGAAAGGGCACTGGTTCTGAATTTCACACGAGATCTTCCCCTCAGTGTCAAAGTCCCTCATCCAAAAGTGGGCTCAGAGAGCCACAATCTTCTGGTATCCAAAGTTTATCAACATGTAAGAGAGACTGTCTTAATCAATCCACATGTCCAGGTCATCTGCTCCTTCTGTCCGGCCCTAGCCTCATTGCTCCCTCACGATCTGGGCCATGTTTCTCTTACCATTGAAGGATGGTTAAGGAGGGCACACTGGGAGCCCTTAAGGTCTCAGAACTCTGGGAGCAGGTGGCAAAGGCAACTCTGAGTGAGCTCTCCACTGACTCTAGTGCTGTCCGTGCCTTCCCCATAAGCAACTCTTATTAAAAAAAAAAGACCAAGCATCCACTAGAACAAAACCAAGCAGGCCTATTTAATTAGGGCATTTGCTTGATATCCACTTCTTCGTGTTAAACACACAGACACACAGGCCTAGGAGGTCTGATTAATTTTAATATGCATGGTCGTGACAAGTGCCTCAAGGGTAACTGAGTGAAAAACACACGCGCGCGTAGACACACGAAATCCTCCAGCTAGTTGAGTCTGACAAATCAGTTTCACAAAAATGCTGTGTGTGTTCCCTAGATTAGACTGTTACTATTCAGCAAGGGCCTCAACCTTTAATGTGAGGCAAAAGAGGCCTCAGAAACAGGTGGCTGGCTCTTCACTCTTGAATAAGTGATATCCTCAAAAGCGGGGGCACCCAAGGGGCAAAGGGCTGGCACGCTCCCCTAATGCCAAGGTACAGCCTGAGTCAATGGGTCTTTCTCCAGTGCTCCAGGCATTGTAACTGAAAGTCTGGAACTGCTGGTTTTAGTGATGGACAAGGAAAACAGGGGTGCCTTATTGATCTGAAAGGCGTGGGAACTATTAGAAACCTTTGCCTAAAGAGATGTTTGGAATGATTTATGCAGTCCTGTTGGCAAATTCATGCATGAGGAGGAATCAGATAGAACTCTTCTTAGATAAAGAGCCACCGGAAGAAAGAATGCTAGCTTGATTGGTCACAGTAGCATGAACATTAAGGACATCGTCTTAAATATGATTGCATTTTATTACCAAAAGTGCAAGTGCTAGTTAAAAGAAAGACAGACACTTTCTTGGCCGAATGGGTTTCTTATACAGACTACCCTGGATCTCAGCTCAGGGACCTCCTTCTCTGAAGACTCCTAGAGGCAAATCCTGAGCCTTTAGAATCCAAATAAGAAGGTTCTTCCGGAAAATGTGAATTAATTTTCTGTAACACTTAATGAAATCAACAGTACCAAGATAAACTGCTATGACAGCTACCACTCGAAAAGAAGATAAGTGTGAATAAGTTTCACTCTAGTGTTGGAAAATTACAGCGCTTCAAACTCAGCGTCCTCTATGCTAAAGTTAAAACACTTATTCCTGAAGAAATAGGCTCTACAGCATTTGAGGGTGTCTTCTTGTCCTGACCTTTAAAAAATAAACTCTTTTCTTTATCATCATTTTATGAGTGTCGATTTCCATACAGTGGTGCCTTTGAAAAGGGTGCCTGGAGGTTAGACTCCAGCACGCTCAACGAGAAGAGAGACATTTTCCAGTGACAGACTGCACAGATGAACACATAGCCACAATGCATTAGGAGTAGCCTCCAACAGCAGCGGGAGTGTGAGGAACAAAACTTAAAAGGGCTCAATTGAAAAGTACCCTTGTTTGTCCTTCAGTGGAACAGCACTTACAAAGCCTCTTCAACATGTACTTTGTCAAAAGGACAGTGAGTAACTAAACAAAAGCAACTCAAACCTCTGCCAATTAAAGTATCTTCAGGCTTTTTGCCTGATGCGTTCACTTCTTATTTTTCCCACCTCATCAAATGTGGTTGTAAAACCAGAGTGAATTCGAAGTGAATTTCAATGTTCTTAATTTAATGGAATGCTTTGGGATTTGTGAATTTAGGAAAGCCAGTCTCCATCATTTCCCTATAAACATCATACTTAAAAAGTTGGTAAAGTTAGAGGGTAATTTTGAATTTCTATTTCACCTTGTCTGTTGATGTAACATGGCTCAATTTAAATTCTAAAGGGCTGCTCAACAACAGACATTGAACGTATAAGAGTAGACATTGCGATTTATAATGTAAACTCAAACGTCAAACATTCAATGCCTGTAGGGGATGTTCATGAGGCCAAATACCATGTACCAGGGGCCTGCCTTTCTCACAGAATCATTATATAAAATGCTGTAGCACAGCACAGATCAAAATACACTGCTCCTAATATCTACTCTAGGACCCCTAAAATAAGTCTTAAAACAAGGGTAACATGTTTTATATCTATTTAGAGAATGAAGAATGTTTCTATGTGTTAATATCTTTGTAATAGAAATTAAAAGCCTGTCAACACATATTTATTTGGGGGAAAAAAGCACTAGCAAAGTACATAGAAGGTACAAAAGAAATGATGAAAGATGCATTTACCTGAATGTATTGAATTATTTTCAGTAGGTATGACAGAAGCAAATATCAAAAAGATACATTACACCATAATATCAAAACATGTTTTTAAGTTTTAAGAGAATATAATTCATGACCAATAATGTACACTTTTCTTGTTTCATAAACGTCTAGTTATAAACTTAAAGTGTCCAATCGAATCCTAGAAATGGTACACATAGGGTTAAGTGGAAGCTTTGGCATTTGCTACTGTGAATTTGGAGTATACTGATGGCATGGGGTCAGAGTGATACTCACTGAAGTTTTACAAAGAAAACAATATTTCCTGTTGTATCTTCTGGACAGAGAGAAGGAGGGGGAGAGAGGCAGACAGAAAGAGAGAGAGACAGGCAGAGACAGAGTGAATGAATGAGAATGAAATTCCCAATCTTTTCTTCACCCAGTGATGGTCTATGATTTGTAGATGACTCTGAAGGTAAAGCCTTGCACTCTGTCCCAATAGACAGTTTTCCAAAATCATTCCATTATTTTATTAGTTCTTAAGACAACTAACTTTTTTGTAAAGCGTGTACTAAAAGCAATGAACTGTTGCATGTAAAGTTACACTAGGTGACTTTGGTAATAGGTTGTGCCTGTAGGGTCCTGTAATATAAAATTATGAGCAAAGATTTCCTGAAGAAGTTCAGGGAAAAAAAGTCCTAATTGCATAAGTAATGAAAAAGTCTACTTCTCTAGTAGAAATAAAATTTCACAAATAAATGCAATATGTCACACACACAAGGGCTATACTCATCATGGTGTAACAATTTTGGAGGTGTGGGCGTCACTCTAAGAAGGAAGAACGCTGACAGATACAGATGCTAAATAAAACCAAGCATATGTGAGATCTGAAAGGAGGACTACACACATACGCACGTGTACACACAAAGGAAATAGAAAAATCAAAACAGGGGAGGAAAGGAAGAACAAATAAACCACATAAGAGAAAGATAAAATCTCTGAAAATTATGAAATTTTGGCCAGGGATCCCTCAATTACATTTGTCTTCAGGACACATTCACATTTATTACAGAAATTAAGAATATAAGCAATCCACGAATCCTTCAAAGCAACTACCTATCTCAGGATTTTTATGAATTTTGGGCTTGTTGTTTTTGTTGTGGGCGGCATTTTCTAAATGTCCAAAATTTTGCAGGTCTGAATCAGAATTTTTCAGTATGGTTAAGTATATCCTGGGAAAACAGCACTAGAGACTATATAATGTTTCCAGTATGCCTAAGAAACAATGTTTCTAACCAGCCAAGGTGTGATAATGACAATAACTGGTACAATTCCAAGGTGGTTATAATTTATAAAGTACTTTCATGTGCATTACCTCATTTGTTTCCTTCAACAACCCTCTGATGAAAGGAGGACAGTGAGCATTGCCAATCCAGGGCAGATATTCACTACATTAACATAATTATTATAGCAACTTAAAGGCAGGTAAATATAATGCTTTTTAGAACACAAAGTATAAGGCAGATGCCCAGTTTTAGGCAAAGAAGTCCCTATTTTAAATTCAAAGCAACATTTCTCCCAAATGTAACAAAATAAAGTGACATTTCAAAATATTGCTAAATATTGTAAGTTATTACCTCAAAATTGATCAGAGACTAAACTGTATAGTTACATATTCCTCACCACACTTACATAGTAATCAATGGCAGGATCAGGACTAAAATTCAAACACTGACTCAGAGTGTAATTACTCTTTTTCACCATGAATTGAAAATCAGATAAGAACTATGAATTATATCAACAAATATACAAATACACCTATTTTTCACCATTTTGTATACAATTTTCAAGATGTACAAGCAGGCTGCAGCAACTCACGCTGAGTTTGTAAACTCTACCCCGAGGGGAAGATAGAGTCCTTGAAAAACTGGAGGGTAAAAGGAAGGTGCTGACAGGAGTCACTTACTATCCTTTGAGCACAGGCCTCCTGAGATGAATTCTGTGGGGGGTGAGATAGGGGCTGTGGGGTGAGAGATCCAACTGTAAGCAGTGTCCATTCTGAACCGATCATAAGAAATTACAACTCTCTATCCTGCCAGCTGTACCCTAGAAAAGGGTGCTGGTCTCCATTACAGTGAAACACTATTAAAGAATCAGTTATAACTTTGAATTCTGGAAAGTTATTCATCAATCCAATGCACTTTTCACTTTGCCTATAGCAGTGGGGATAATTACAATCTATGGCTATAAATTCATAGAAAATACCAATATATTAGCAATACTAGAATTATTTTAAAAATTACTGGAATTATAAAGTATACCAAGCTTTAGTTATGCAAGTATTTTAGTTTTCTGTCCTGAATCTTACAATACCTAGCTTTTGTGACCTGGGACAATACTTCAACTTCTAAGTCACATAAAGATTTGAAAGTAATGATCTAAAAGATTTAATAATGACGAGGAGGATGGTGAGGACAAGATGAACATGATGAATGAGATAAACAGGCAGGGAGGTTAACGGAGTAGGACATGAAGAAAAGAGGGTGGTAATAACAGAAATCAACCAATGAAACCTACACACTTTTTTAGGGCAGTATTTCCAAAGGCTACAAAATGTCAACTGGAGGGTTGACTGTCATCCACAGAAAACGCCAACAATCATCCACTATGCGCCAAGCTCATTATTAGGAAGCAGAGAGGCACAGATAATCGAACCAAGAACTCTTCTCTTCAACATTCACATACTCACAATTATGGCAGAGCAAAAGCATATAAATGATGATAATGTCATCAGAATTAACAGAGATGAGTTAGTGCAAGCAGTGTAGACTAAATCAAAATCTGACAAAGGTGTTGTGTCTTAAAAGGTGCATATAAATTCATTAGGTAGGGAAGACAGAAAATGATATTTAAGGTGGAATAAACAGCACGTAAAATGCAGAGTTGTATTAAAAATACAGAGTGTTGAGAGAACTGTGTACTGTTTATTTTATAAGACCATGAAAACATGTACCTTAGAGAGTGGGAGAAAGTTAGGTTAAGGGGGTAAAGGGTTGGTTGGATCAGATTATATATGGTCTTGTGTTCCATGCCAGTAGTTTTGTGGAGGAAAATAAGTTCATTCTAATTCTAATTCCTCCATATAACAAGAACATAAGTTACTAAGCCTCAATATTTCACTTTTAAGGTAAGAAATAATACCAACTCCAGAGATTCTGAGGATAGAATGAGGCAGCTCATATAACATTTGGCAGAAGAGTCATATATTTATTATGGTCTTTCCTCTCCTTTTCTCAATATAGCAATAGGCAATACTTATTTTAAACACTTAGTGCATGTACTATCCTCACCTTTAAGGAGTTTATCACTGAGAAGAAACTAACAAATAAGTGGACAATCATAATACAGTGGACTAACCAACAATGGAGGGAGACAAGTAACACTACTTAAAAAGATGAAAAGGTTAATGCAATGAGGGTAAGTGACTCTTTGGAGCAACTCAGACTTGGAGAGATGGGGAAGGGAATTACAGATAGAGGCAGATGGGAATCAAGAAAAAGTGAGTTTTGGAGTTCCCGTCGTGGCGCAGTGGTTAACGAATCCGACTAGGAACCATGAGTTTGCGGGTTCGGTCCCTGCCCTTGCTCAGTGGGTTAATGATCCGGCATTGCCATGAGCTGTGGTGTAGGTTGCAGACGCGGCTCAGATCCTGCGTTGCTGTGGCTCTGGCGTAGGCCGGTGGCTACAGCTCTGATTGGACCCCTAGCCTGGGAACCTCCATATGCTGTGGGAGCGGCCCAAAGAAATAGCAAAAAAAAAAAAAAGAAAAAGTGAGTTTTGTCTCTTGTGTTTCTAGGGGGAAGAGGTATAAATAAGCTGAAATGACTATTCTAAAGAGACATAACAAAGACATTAATATAAAAATAAAAATATGAAGCCTGCTATAGTCTTACAGGTAAAATGGTTCTATTTTAAATGAGATGTATACATATAAAGTTTTCATCAAGGTGAAACTATGTTTACCTGCAATATTAATGAACCAATTGGTTTGAATGAAAATCAAGTTAAAGTGGACCCGAGCCCTAAACCTAAATGCTAATCTATATTAATAGACCATCCCTAGCTACCTGGAACTTGAGCACACAGGACATTTATGCCTACCCATCCATCTTGGCCTTATTAGCTAACTTGCCTCAGATTTATTCAAATTTAACAAACAGTGATATTTTCTTTAAGAGAGGAAAGAATACCAGAAAGTATGATATAACTAAACAGACGGGAACAGAGGGACCTGGACCTGGAGGATGTGACCTGGATTCTAATCTTTGGGCTTCAACATTAGCTTGCTATGCGATCCCAATTATATCTCTGCCTCAGTCCTTTGTCTCGAAATGAGGAGAGAGGACTAAAATGTGTCTACATTTCATTCCAATTCTGAATTTCTATTACTCCGAACTGGATGTTTTTCTTTATTTTATCATTTATTTATATACATATTTTTTTTTCTACTGTACAGCATGGTGACCCAGTTACACACACATGTATACATTCTTTTTTGTCACATTACATGTTCCATCATAGGTGACTGGACAGAGTTCCCAGTGCTATACAGCAGGATTCCACTGCTAATCCATCCTGAAGGCAACATTCTGCAACTATTTACCCCAAGCTTCCATTCCCTCCCACTCCCCCCTTCCCCCTTGGCAACCACAAGTCTATTCTCCAAGTCCATGATTTTCTTTTCTGTGGAAAGTTCTCTTTGTGCCGTATATTACATTCCAGATATAACTGATATCATACGGCATTTGTCTTTCTCTTTCTGACTTCACTCAGGATGAGAGTCTCTAGTTCAATCCATGTTGCTGCAAATGGCATTATTTCGTTCTTTTTATGGCTAAGTAGTATTCCATTGTATATATATACCACATATTCCTAATCCAATAATCTATCAATGGACATTTGGGTTGATTCCATGTCTGGGCTATTGTAAATAGTGCTGCAATGAACAAGCAGGTGCATGTGTCTTTTTTAAGGAGAGTTTTGCCCGGTATAACAAGTTTTTCTTAAGATATCTTTCAAGGCTTTTTTTTTTTTTTTTAGCACTTAAACTTGATTTTCAACTTTATGGAAATCTGATCACCATTAAGGAATCAGAAATTTATTTTAGTAAAAAATTACTGAATTTTATTTTCTTATTTAACATTTCAAAGAAATTTTAGCACATACGTGGTAATGTGTAACATTAAACTATTACTGGCAAAATTCCTAATTAGAAAAAACAGTGTAAATAGTGATTAAGGACATGAATTCTAGTTTAAGGTGGGCTTCAGTTTGAATAATGACCCTGACGGTCACTCTGTGACATATTTAATCATCAGTTTCCTCATCTGAGGAAATGGAGATAATAGAATTGGAATATTTAGTTCATGGGTATGATGTTTCCTAAAATTGGAACAGCTATACATAGTAGCCCTTGTTATAAGGTTTGGGCAAAGATTAAATGAAGTATTTCATTTAAATTACTTAACACTATCATTAACACATGATATGCACTTAGTATATGCTTTTTTCCCCTGAATACATATTATTTACTCAATGCTTTGATATAGAAATTATGTATAACATATTATGCTACCAAACTTCATTGTCATTATTATTATTATTTGTTTTAGGTCCACATCCATGGCATATGGAAGTTCCTGGGCTAGGGCTTGAATCAGAGCTGCAGCTGCAGGCCTACACCACAGTCACAGCAAAGCTGGATCCAAGCCACATCTATGACCCATGCTTCAGCTTGCAGCAAGGCCAGATCCTTAACCCACAGAATGAGACCAGGGATTGAACCTGCATCCTCCTGGATACTAGTCTGATTCTTAACCTACTGAGCCTCAATGGGACCCCTCATTGTCATTCTTAATTCCTAAGTCTAATAAATAAAAATGAACTGGTAGAGTGTGGTTACTACCAAATATAAATTATCTATATATTACATAGGCCAGGCACACTAAAATGAAAATAAACTATGTACTTTGGCAGGATCCACATCAGGTGAAGTGTGCACTGGACAAATGGGAATCTTTAGCACTAGAACTTTTTCGTAATGACAGACAAAAGTTCTGATGGAGGACAAAGATACATACAAACAAAAATACCATTAATCTATTTCCTCCTCTTT
The DNA here is from genome assembly GCF_016906955.1 of Phacochoerus africanus. Classification (NCBI taxonomy): domain Eukaryota; kingdom Metazoa; phylum Chordata; class Mammalia; order Artiodactyla; family Suidae; genus Phacochoerus; species Phacochoerus africanus. The sequence goes on along the minus strand of NC_062550.1, from coordinate 53,620,049 downwards.
ATATCTTTTTTTTTTTAAATTAATTAATTGTTTGAAAAGATAAACTAGCTAGAATAAAAGAGTTATTTTTTTTTTCTTCAGCGCATACGCAAATCTGATTTTCTTTCTAGCTATTTCACCTCAGTGGCCTCCTTTTGTATAACACACCATTCTCTTCTATCTTCTGAATTTCTGTTAGTATGCTGTTGGCAGGGATAAGGTTGGAAATAACACGGACTTTCTATTGAAATCTGTATTTCCCCCTCAATGAGAGGAAGCAGAGGCATGAATATGGCACCCTCATAATGATTTAGCTGTGGCTTAATGAAATTTTCATCACAACCTGCTGTTCATTTTAATGGCCTTTGAAAAACAATGGAAAAATATAGCTTGAGGGAAGAAAAGATTTTTCAGTGGCAGATATTTGTGAGCTTAACATTAAGTTCCTTCCCCCCAATCTCTGTTCTATTCCTAAACTGCTGCGCTCATCACACAGCTTTAACAATGTTGTGTAGTTTTTCAAATATACATTTTATAGTTCTTTCATTAAATTTATTCCTATGAATTTTATTCTTTTGATGCTATAGTAAATCACAGAACTACACATTGTTTGTACTGTACACAGTGTCACTGTCCTGATGCCTGGATGATATCAGATTTGGGTGTCCAGTCTCATATTTAACCATACCCTTTGATTAGTGGAATTTTTAATCTTTTTGAACAATGACTCCAAGAGTCACTCTGTGACACATTTATTTATTTATTTATTTATTTATAATTTTTTTATTTTCCCACTGTACAGCAAGGGGGTCAGGTTATCCTTACATGTATACATTTAATCATCAGTTTCCTCATTTGAAAATAGAGATAATAAGAATATTTAGAATGTAACGTTCCATTTGTGGTAGAGCCTTTTACACATGTCCCTAGATATATTACTCCATTTTTCTCTCATTGCAGTTAAAAAAAAATAGAAATAGATTTCCTATAACATTCTATGCCTTTTCTATGATACAATTTTCTGCCTTTCTACTGATTTTTTCTTGGTGATTAAGATCATCACTTTACTCAAATACATAAACTGCTCCTTGATAAATCTCCCAATATTTGCAGTTGTTACAAAAATAAACCAATGGGACCTAATTAAACTCAAAAGCTTTTGCACGACAAAGAAAACCATTTAAAAAAAAAACAGACAAACCCATAGAATGGGAGAAAATCTTTGCAAATGATACAACCAACAAAGGCCTAATATCCAAAATAAGGCAACAACAACAAAAACCCAATTGAAAAATGGGTAGAAGATCTAAATAGACATTTCTCCAAAGAAGACATATGGTTGACCAGTAGGCAGGCACATGAAAAAAATGATGAATATCAATAATTATTAGAGAAATACAAATCAAAACTATAATGAGGTACCATCTCATGCTTGTCAAAATGGCCATCTTTAATAAGTCAACAAATAAATGCTGGAGAGGGCTGGAGAAAAAGTAACCCTTCTACACTGTTGGTGGGAATGTAAATTGGTACAACCACTATGGAAAACAGTATGGAGGTTCCTCAGAAAAGTAAAACTACCATGTAACCTAGCAATCCCACTTCTGGGTATATATCCAGACAAAACTTTCATTCAAAAAGATACATGCACCCCAGTATTCACTGCAGTACTATTTACAACAGCCAAGACATGGAAGGAACCTAAATGTCCATCAACAGACATGTCTTATATGTAAAGTGGTGCAGGAGGGATAAATTGGTAGGAGTTTGGGACTAGCAGACACAAACTAATATATATAAAACTGATAAAATCCTACTATATAGCAGGAAACTACATTCAATATACTGTGATAAACCATAATAGAAAAGAATATAAAAAGAATACATATGTATGTATAACTGAATCACTTTACTGTACACCAGAAACTACCCAACAGAAAAGCAACCATACTTCAATTAAAAAATAAAAATTTTAAAGCAAGTCTAGTTATACCTTTGTGTATTCAAAGAATGTCTAGGAGTTTTGTGTACATAAACATAAAACCACTTAGTGGGTTTGTATTTATACATGAGCTATCTTTCTGGAATTCAGACTCTTAGATGCCTGCCATGTTCAATCTATATTCCGTCTTCCATAAAGACTATCTCTATATTTTCTCAATGTCTTTATATTAGTCACTAACAAGTTACTCTTAAACTGAGCCTTTAATATATTTGTAGAGGGAAAAATACAAAAAAAAAGCTGTGAAAAAACAATAATGAAAATATTCAAATGTTCATATGCAATATGATATTTCTTCATGTCAACTCTTCCTTCCATGGATGTTCCATCTCTGTCCTTTGGCCTGTGTAGCTATAATTTTCTACTAATTCCTAATACCTCTGAATGTTTCCTGCTAAGCAAATTGGTGACACTGTTTCCTGTCCTCTTTCCTACTGGGAATCACTCATTTGGCTTCAGCTTGTCATATACGTCCAAATTAAAGAGCCTGTGCACAGAAGGAAGAAGGAAGGGAAGTACACATGATATGCTGAGGGAATACCAGGATCATATCCCAAATTCCCATGGAAGAAATTATCTTAAGATAAATCCACCAAAACTGCTTTGTAATATAGTACACACTCTGAAATCCTGGTTTTTCCTAGACCTTAGTCCTGTACCATGAACATATCTCAAACAAAAGTTAAAAATTAACATGTGAGGAGTTCCCGTTGTGGCACAGTGGTTAACGAATCCGACTAGGAACCATGAGGTTGTGGGTTCGGTCCCTGCCCTTGCTCAGTGGGTTAAGGATCCGGCGTTGCCGTGAGCTGTGGTGTAGGTTGCAGATGAGGCTCGGATCCCGCGTTGCTGTGGCTCTAGCGTAGGCCAGCGGCTACAGCTCCAATTGGACCCCTAGCCTGGGAACCTCCATATGCCGAGGGAGCGGCCCAAAGAAATAGTAAAAAACAAACAAACCAAAAAATTAACATGTGAGGGAAACACTTCTTAACTCATATGATGCTAGCTAGCATTGTATTTCTATGAAAATCAGATAAACATTATGTGAGAGAAAAACTACAGACTAATAGGTCTCACAAAGATCGATGCAAAATTCTCAATGAAATATTAGTAAGTTGAATTCCAACAATATATAAAAAGAATTATAGGCCAAAACCAAGTAAGATTTATTTCAAGTATGCAAGTCTTATTCAATATTTAAAAACCTTACCATATTAACAGGGCAGAAGAGAAAAATCATACATCATATCAACAGATGAAGCAAAAATATTTGAAAAATTCTAACAATCACTGATGATGAAAACTCTCAGCAAACTAACAATAGATGGAACTTCCTCAACTTGATAAAGAACATTTATAAAAATCTACAGCTAATATCATACTTAATGGTAAGACCTAGATGCTTTCCTCTTATAGTCAAGAACAAGACAGGATGCCCCCTCTTACTCAACACTGTTCTGGATGTCAGCTAATGTAGTAAGACAAGAAAAATAAACATAAAGTATATGAGCTTGTGAAGGAAGAAATAAACTGTTTTTATTCATAAATGCAATGATTTTCTATGTAGAAATACTAAAGAACTGGCAAAAGTACTGAAGCTAATAAGCAAGCACAACAAAGTCACAGAATACAAGGTTAATATTCCAGAGTCAACTGCTTTCCTATGCTAGCAATGAACAATACAAATTTGAAATTCAAAACACAATATGATTTATATTCACACTGTAAAAAGATGAAATACTGAATATAAATGTAACAAAACCTATAAATATACAGAATCTATATATAGAAAATCTATGAAACTTGGAGGAATCTGAATTTAATCAATGGAGAACGAGTTTGTCTTCCTGGATAGGAAGATGATATTTTTAAGATGTCAATTCTTTTCAACTTGATCTACACACTCAATCAAAATCCCACCAAGCTCCTTTGTACATATCAAAAGACTGATTCTAACATTTACAAACAAAGGCACAAAAGACACAGGATAACCAACACAATTTTGAAGAAAAGTTGAAGGACACACTACCAAACATCGAAGCTTACTACCAAGTTACAATAAGCAAGGCAGATATATATTGGTAAAAGAATAGACAAATTGATCAATGAACAGAATACAGAGACCAGAGATAGACCAATACAAATAAAAGTGAGTAATATTTGGAGGAGAAACAAAGGCAATTCAATGGAGAATGAATAGCTTTTTCAACAAATGATGCTGGAACAACTGAACAGAAATATATGCAAAAGAATAAACTAGAGAGAGAACTTACACCTCTTATAAAAAATTAACTCAAAACAGGAGTTCCCATCGTGGCGCAGCAGAAAAGAATCCGACTAGGAACCATGAGGTTGCAGGTTTGATCCCTGGCCTCACTCAGTGGGTTAAGGATCCAGCATTGAGGAGAGCTGTGGTGTAGGTTGCAGATGCAGCTCGGATCCTGTGCTGCTGTGGCTGTGGCATAGGCTGGCAGCTGTAGCTCTGATTAGACCCCTAGCCTGGGAACCTCCATATGCTGCTGGTGCAGCCCTGAAAAGACAAAAGAAAAAAGACAAAAAAAAATTTAACTCAAAACAGATGATAGGACTAAATTGAAAAATTTAAAACTATAAAAACTTCTAAAAGATAACAAAGGAGAAAATCTAAATGACGATGGGTTGGCAATGTGTATTTAGATACAACATCAAAAGTATGATATATGCAAAAAAGGAAAAACTGGACTTTACTAAAATTAAAAACTTGTTCTTAAAAGACAATGTTAAGAGAACGAAAAGAGAAGCCACACCTTGGAAGAAAATATATTTGTCAAGCACATAGCTGATAAAAGACATATTTAAAAATCTACAAAGAACTCCTAAAATTCAAAAATTCAAAAAACTCAATAAATGGGCAAAATATCTTAAACAGACACAAAGAAGATATACAAATATCAAATAAGCATATGAAAAGATGCTGAACATCACTTGTCATTAAAGAGTTACAAATGAAAATAATGTGATATCACTACAAATCAATCTGAATAGATAAAATTTTTAAAAAATGCCAATATCAAATGCTGGTTAGGATGTGGAGCAAGAGGAACTTACCTGCATTGCTGGTAGGAAGACAAAACCTTATACACATTTTGGAAGACAGTTTCTTACAGGCATAAGCTTAGCATACTTTTAGCAATCACATTCCTAGGTATTTACTCAACTGAGTTAAAATGTATGTCCACACAAACATCTGCACAAGAATATTTACAGAAGCTTTATACTAAAATGTCTTTTGATAGGTGAATGGATAAACCAATGTGGTACGTGCATACAATCCCATTATTATTTAGTGACAATTAGAAATGAGCTATCCAGCCAAAAACAGACACAAAAGAAACTTAAATGCATGTTGCTAAGTGAAAAAATGTCAGTTTCAAAAGTTACATACTGTGTGATTACAATCATATGACATTCTAGAAAAAGCAAAACTAATAGGACAATAGAGAAATTTAATGATTGCCTGGCACTGTAGGGAAAGAGGGAAAGATGAATAAAAGGTGGGTTTTAAGGTGATGAAACTATTCTGAATGATACTAGAATGCTGGATAAATGTTGTACTTGTCAAAGCACACAGGAATGTCTAACACAAAGGCTAGATATTAATATAAGCATATTTTTTAAAAAAACTTAGCAATCTGAGAGATACCAGGAAACAAATGAGAAAAGAATTTAACTATATTACAAATGTGTAAAAGAAGCTCACTATATGGGAGTGGGGACAAGTAAGTTAACCTAAGTAACTTTGGAATTAATGGAATCTAAGACTAAAGGCAAAATGAACTGCACAAAAGCACTGTACTCCACTGATAAAGATGTTCCTTATGGTGGTCTAGGTAAAATTCTGATACTGTTAATACATGGATATTGGAACTGAATTATAAGTAAATGGATGGGAGATGGTAGGATCTAAGTTTCTCACAGTTAGGGGTGGGAGAAGGATGCATACATCAAGAAGGAATGAGGCTTGGTGCTCTTGCTATGGTGCAACAGGATAGGAAGTATCTTGGGAGCATTGGAATGTGGGTTCGATATCCAGCCCAGCACAGTGGGTTAAGGATCTGACATTGCCACAGCTGCAGCTTAGGTTGTGACTGTGACTCAGATTTGACCCCTGGCCTGGGGGCTCCATATGCCATAGGGTGGCCAAAAAAAAAAAAAAAAAAAAGGAATGAGGCTAGAATGATTCAAGTGGAAATGGATTAGAGTTGGAGTTATTAGTAAGAACTCATATTTAGTTTAATATAAATTGAGCTAGTTAAACATAGAAATATTTGTAAATATGTAAGTATACAGGTTAATGTATACACATACATTTCTTTGTTTTGTCAGTTGAGAGGCATAAAAGAAATGACACCTCAGTAGTGAAGAAGACACTTCATATCCAGATCTTGTTTTCTAAGGCCATTCACCAATAAAAGGAACCAGGACTTCTTAGAGAAATGGCTGATTCTAGGACTGGGAGAAGGAAATATACAAGATAAATCTGTAGCATCTTATAGTGCCAGAAAGTAGACTTGCTTAAAAAAAAAATACAAACCTCAAATCCCACAATCACAGTAGTAGGTGAACATGACATATAAGGAGCTTCCAATGGACAAAGCTGGAACAATTTGACCAACAAAATAAAGAAGTGTATTATAACTCAAAGTATACAGTAAACATACATTGGTCTATACTGCTATAAATAAGTGACTGAGTAAAATAATAAATGGTGGAGAAGAGATAAATCTCCCATGGGGAAAGATTCCAAACAAATTCCGTTAACGCACCACACTAAAGGATGGGGAGCAAGCCTTCCTACTCCTATGGTTATACACAGCCCATCTCCCCTCCTATGGTACAGAAAGGGGCCAGGGAGACTTCACATTGGAGAAACCACATCAGCCAGGTGATCAAACTCAACAGCAACATAAATCATGCAAAAAGTGTGTGCTCTTATACAATGTGACAAAAATGGTACTTGGTTTCTGTGATCTTTCTCCCCAAATCCATAATTTCAGTTCAATTAAGAGAAAACCACCAGACAAACTCTAGTAGAGGGGCATTCTACAATGTACCTGAACAGTATTCCTCAAAATTTTCAAGGTTTTCAAAAACAAGAACAGTCAGAGAAACTGTCAGAGCCAAAAGGAGACCAAGAAGACATGATAACTAAACAACTAATTGTAATTTGTTAGTTGATAGCACCCTAGAACAGAAAAAGCATGCTTGGTGAAAAATAAAGATATTTGAATAAACTATGAACTTTAATTGTTAATAATAAAGTATGACAACATAATATTGAAAAATAAAGGCAAAGATATACATCACAAAGTTGAGATGTTATATCAGAAAGCTATAATCTGGGGCGATTTTTAATTTCTTTTAATTTTTCTGTTTTTTTTTAAAACAATTCTTATAGTAAGAAAATACTATTTTTAGTATCAGGAAAAACTGCAGCACATTTTAAAAAAAAGAGGTTGTCTGGGTCCTCCTCAAAACCCCATTTTTATCTGCATGCAGATTAGAGCCAAAAAGTCTTTGGCTGACTAGATTATCTCTAAAATTCCTTCCAAATGTAAGATCATGTGAATCACATAAATTTTAACTAAAACCCATGTCCCAGCTATGCATCTGGTAGAGACCCAGAAATATTTCATTACCACATGACTTCTAATACTGGTTAATACACATTTTGTGCCAGATAATCTCAGAGTTTACCAATGTCCTAACAACAGACTAGAAAAGCCCAACTCTGTATTACATAGTATAAATGTGGTATATTTTTGTTATAAAGTATGTCATTTCATGTCACTGTTTTATGTTTGTTTCAATTTTCCATTTGACTCTAAAATAGAAGTCATGTTCTTGTGTGCAATGTGGTATCCAGGCTTAGCTGGACATGGGTTTAAACATCTGTCAACATAAAAGATGACTGTCAGTTAATGCAGAATTTATATAATTTGCATCAACTGTTTCTTTAGTTTGTTCTAAGTTTAGTGCATGAACCTATCACCTGTAGGATACCATCCATAACTATTAAAGAGATTTAGAAAATGAAATCTTAAAAGAAAGGGATCTTGGAAGTTGAAAAAAAATGGGAAATAGACCTAACTGTCAAGGTAGTCTAAGATGCCTTAATATATAAAGGTTATAAAATGTAAAAATGTTGTAAAATGGCCTTGAGAGGAAAAACTTGAGCTGCACAGACTGGACTGCAGCTATTTGGCAGGTAGGTGGTGACTATCCTGGGCTCTGCTGCCACATTCTATCCTTGAATCTGTTTTACGCAACCACAACTTACTCATGTGTGAAAATAAGGACGACAACGCAACAAAAATTAATAATTTAAAAAACTGGGATAGACATATGTTTCTAAAAATTTACTATCCATCTTCATAGCATTAGGTTTCTATTTCTTCCCATTTAATCTTGAGAGTTCATCAGAAAAGGGAACTAGAGGTTAAAATCAAAGTGTTCAGATCAGGAGATTGGCAACAACTTTTTGTTTTCATCCTTTACCTTCTGGCTCATTTTTGATGAGCTCTTCCATTTTCCTCTGCTTCAAGGTGTCAACAACATCAGCTAAGCTGCCTTTGCGCCGTTCAGGAGTTCCCAGGGCTGTACTGGACAAGGACTCGCCACTCTGTCGCCCACCTTCTTCTGCCTTCTGAGGTGAGGTAGATGAGTTGTGTGGGGCAAATGAAGACATAACTTTATTGCCATCAACTTCCTGAAAGAGAAGGCAAAGGAAAAATATGTATGGATTTTTTTTTAATTCAGTAAGCTTTTAATTTTAATTGGTTACATGGCTTATACAGCTGAAACATTAAAAAAACGAAATGTCACTCTGCAAGAGCAAAAGGGATAACAAAATTTCAAAAAAAGAATACATTAACTTTACAAGCTGGCACTAGAGTGAGACAAAGATCAATTCATCGGAGAAATAAAAATACGAAGATTCTTTTTCCTTAGACTGAGTTCATGTGGCAATACAGCCTTCTACAAAGCCGATATTGATTAGATTTGCTTATTTTTCTGCTTTTGCTTCAAAGTCTTAGATTTTCCTGTGAACGTTAAGTATAACAGTCATCTGTAATAAACCTTCTCATGGCATTAGAGTGTTTAAATAAATAATATTCCATGTATTTAATTTTCTTTTTAAGCAGCTGCCTTTGCTTGATGGTACTCCTGATGAAAGTAGGGTCCTCCACCTCCCTCTCATGCTTTTAAGACGTCAGCCATACAGGTTATTCTGACATCAAAGAGGAATACTACAAGTTTATTTCTGCTTATGCAGAAGGTATTTGCAATGTCATTTGTTATCTGAAGCACGGTTTCTGATGATACTCTTTGCTATTTTCCACTTTTAGCCTCATTTGCCCTACAAAATAACGTTTCTTGCAGACTTTGCTCTTAATAATTGCGTATGTATATGAAAAGATCTTACTCCATAATTCATACTTTTGGTGTTCCTTCAGCATTATTTCCCCCACAAATTCTAGGAGAACTTTGGCTATACGTATAATTTAGAGCACATTTTGTATAAGAGGCACTGAATTTATTTTCAGACATTTTCAAGAGAAATTATTATGAAATGACAAAAAAAATAATTTTCTTATTGAAATGTTTTGGGTTTTACTTCCATAATCTTTTACTTTCCACAAAGTAGAGCTTTTCCTAAAAATAAATCAGTATCTCAACATCTTTGAGGAAGTTAGTTTCCTCTAGTTATATTTCTTAACTAAAAGTTTCCATTAAAATATATTTGCTATGTGCATATTTAATATTCAGGATAATAGCTTATATCCATATTTATACATTTGTGCTCCACTTAAGACATATTAATAAGGACTTGTTGACCCCAAAAATGACAAATCTCACTGATTTATAGCTAATATTTAAAAATTAATGCTAATATTTTTGACCATATTAAAATATATTAAAAAAAACTTGATAAAACTGTCATTCTAATTTTTTAAAATATATTAAAAAAGACATCAACACATGTATAATCATAATCTGTTCATATGATTTATTGTCAGTGGATATTAGTGAATACAAGGACATTAGCTATGATACAAATAACAGTTTTTTGGGTGGAGCTGAGGCAATGTTGGGAAAGCAAAATAAAAATAAAAACTGTGTACAAACAGAATCTTCAAAATTATAATTCTAAACCCCAAATGGTTTCCATTTTTTATAAACAGAATATGCCTCCGATGATAACTATTTCTTGACTGAATGTTCTATAGACAATACTTTCACAGATAAATCTTAGCTTATACTGTACTTTGATTCAGAAATCAATATGCATAATGTAATAATTACAAGTCCCTGCAGGCTAAATGAAGGTACACCTCTGTAATTATTTATTTAAAACTGACACATAAATGCAAGCAAACACATATAAACACAGATACACAGACATATAGATACAGACATAGACACAGACACACACACACACACCTCTGAAAAGGGCAATCACGAACTCATTCAGTAAACTAAGGAATGTCTTTATGAATGACCCATAATAAACATTAACTGAGTTTAACGTGCAAACCAGAATACAACAAAAGTGCTGTATTTATTTTCCACAGATCTTTCTTCTCATTTATTTCCAGGGTCAAAAGCAGAAACACCCCAATTTTAGCTTCACTTCAAACATTTATATTTGATACTCTATTTTTTTAATCATACAATAATAAACTTTACAAACAAGAATTTGGCAGCTAAACTTCATTTGCCATAATTGGAAGTTACATACATCCTTTCTGCAGTATCACCAGTAGAGAGAATGGCACCCAAATTATAGGCAATGAAGTCTATTAAAATATCACAAAAAAATTTCAAATTAAAGAAAAGTAAAATAATATCCCATTTTAGCATGTCTCAAATTTTCCCCTCTGTGCAAAGGGGAAGAACATATTGTAGAAAGTTGATATACATTTCACAAGTATTCTAAACTCAGATAGCACAGTGATATGAAAATAAATTAATTAATTAAGCATTACTGCTATTTCACACAGGAATATTTATCTTATCGCTATTTCACCTGTCTGATTACATTTCAGCCCCTGGCACTGTTAATCCCTTTAACAGTTTTATGTAGTTAACAGATGTTTCAGTGTGGGGCTTCATTGTTCATTTGCATGGTGAGTAGCCTGTGAGGAGTGCTGGCATGGTCTTCAGTCAAAGAAGTCCTATCATTTTCAGTTTCTTCCCTGGGACTGCAATTACCATACCTGAAATCATGACTGTATGTTTCTCTTCATTTTGCTGGGAGGTGAACATCCAAAGAGTCCACCAACAAATGCATTAGAGGTCCAGGCCAGCAATATATATATAATATATATGTGTGTGTATGTGTGTGTGTGTGTGTATATATATATATATACACATATATAAAATCAAGTTTTGTAAACTACAACAAGCTTCAGTATTTTGCAGAACAGCTCTAACAACTGTGATGCATAACTTCTAAAGTCCAACAATAAGAGTTCTAAACTTTTAGAATGAGGTTAATAACCATCGTTATTCTTCATCAAGCTTCACTTAATCCTGTCCTCCATCATCTTTGCAACCATGAGATAAAGGAACGGGCTTACCTAATGTATCTAAAAATGCATTCTTATTAATTAACTCTATTAATAATGACTAATTCTGTTATTATATAATATAATTAATTGTTATGAACACTTTGAGAGAAATATTATTTAAATCTCAATATTCAAATTTTAGTTAAGATTAATTTGGTGAGCAAGAAGAATTAACTCGTTTGAATAAAAGAGATTATATGTGACATGACCGGATAGTGTTCCCTTTATTGTTCAGGTAACATTCATCCTTGACCTCTGGCTTCAAGAAATAGATTGCCATGCTTCTTTTGGGGTCTATAAACTGAAGTTAAATCCATACAGGGCAGAAAAAACATTACATTTAATATTCAGTCTATCAGACCATAATTACTATGAATGATGCACAATATTTATTGAATAGTTTGTGCCAGGCACTGTTTAAAGTGCCATATATGCATTAATTCAGCTAATTCTCATGGCAGGCAAAATAATTTGCATTTCATAGCTGGATAAACTGAGGCACACTGACTAAAGTCAATGCCTGAGATTGCATGACTAATGAAATATAAAGCAGATAATCAATTCCATCATCCTGGGTTCCAGAGCCCTGGTTATTAGCACAGTGCTAGTACTACCCCTCTCTTAAAAATACACCTAACCATGTCTATATCTGATAATGATATGGGTGAACAAGATATACTACTTCTTCATAATTAAGTATGAAAAGGTGAGGTTTTCACCCCAAGATGTTCAACTCCTATAGAATGCTATAAATGGCTTGAAATTAATTAATCCAACTGTATTCCAGACTTATAAAGCTCTCTGCATCCAAATATACACAAGTTTATGTTATATTAAAAAAATGAACCTTAAAGTTTAAATGATTATTTAAAGCAAACACATAAATTTTAACTATAAGTGGCTAATCAAAATAATGGTGCTCAGTAGTTTATGATTTTTTACCCACCTTTATAAAATGTGTAGGCATCTCTAGCATTCTTTCTAGTACAATAAAGTTTTGAGCTTAGAAGAAACAGTACGGAAAATCTGAACTGTTTTTAATTAGATTCTCATTAAAACAAGTTCATTAATTTTAGTATTGCATAGATATAGCATAAAACATAAATGAACTATTCATCTACAGAGACAGTGCTTTGGTGCTGGACAAATTCTGACATGGCCATGTTCCTCTTCCAGCAACAGGCTATTCATGTAAAAACGACTGGGACACAGCAAAACAAATCTTTGAAAAATATCTTAAAAGCCATATTACTTGGTTGAAATGGATGAAGTGGTCAAAATGCATAAAATCCCAGTTATAAAATAAATCCTGGGATGTGATATACAGCAGCACAGTTAATAATTAACTGTGATCACAGTTAATAATTATATTCTAAGGAGTTGCCATCGTGGTGCAAGTGGAAAAGAATCCGACTAGTATCCATGAGGATGTAGGTTCGATCACTAGCCTTGCACAGTGGGTTGGAGATCCGGCATTGCTGTGACTATGGGGTAGGCCAGCAGCTGTAGCTCCAATTTGACCCCTAGGCCGGGAACTTCCATAGGCTGCAGGTGCGGCCCTAAAAAGCAAAAACAAACAAACAAATAAATAAATAAATAAATAAAACTGTATTCTATATTTGAAAGTTAAGACAGTAGATCTTCAAGGTTCTCATCACAAGAAGAATAACTGTTAACTTAGGCGAAGAATGCTCATAACCTTCCTACAGTGATCATTTCACAATATATACAAATGGTGAATCACTACGTTACACACCTGAAACTAATGTTAGATGTCAACTATATATCAATTTTTAAAAGCTCTATTATGTTTTTTCATTGCTTTTTAGGGCCGCCCCCCCCCCCCCGCAGCATATGGAGGTTCCCACTGAGCGAGGCCAGGGATCCAACCTACGTCCTCATGGATGCTAGTCAGATTCATTTCCACTGAGCCCACAAAGCGAACTCCTAAAAGCTCTATTATTTAGTTATTCCCTCAATTCTTTAAAAATTGGATAAGAATGTTTTATCACAAATATTTATTTTGAAACTAAAATGTATTACCTGTAAACTACTTTGTCAAATTAGGAGGTGTCATATTTAATTTAGTAACACAAAAAATACATGATTATTGTATAAAAAAACTATTTTTAAAGTGTTTTTGGTGAAGATAATTTTTCATTATACTTTCCATGACACCTCAAACCAGTAATGCTTACTCCTTGTGGATTATAGATCTCTTGATGATAGCTACAGATAATCTCCTAAACATATATGCACATGCATATAGACAGAGACATACTCATGCAATTGCACATATAAGTTCACATATAATCTTAAAGAGTTAATTTCCTACTCCTATAGTTCCAACTATGAACTTCTTCCATTAAATCCCCTAAGAACTCTTATAAATCATGGGTTCCAGGTTAAGGAACTCTGACCTAAATGTGTATCTCCCAAGTAAAGTAGTATAAACTCTTCAACATATTACAATTAGATGATTTCAAAACAAGCAGTTATTATATGCAAAAAGAGCCCCAAACTATAGACTTTATTGATGTTTTATTCAGATAATCACAAAGGCATATATGTCAATAACTTGAAATTTTACTGTTCCTAAGATAAGCCTTTAGAAAGAGATCAATATTTTAACTATACTTTAAAAATATTAAGCACATTGAAAAAAAAAGGGTTCATTACAAAAGGCAATCATTGTTTTCTTACTCAGAAGTCACTTTGTGATAGCATATATATAAATTTGAAATGGAAAGCAGAACAAATCATTAACTTCTGCAAATGAATATTGCCATATTGAGAAATCATATCAGTTACATTTCAAACAGGACTTTTCCTGAAAACAGGATGTAAACCTATGAAGAAGGATACACTGAGGCAAACATCAACACTTAAAAAAGCTTAACTGAGAACAGTAAGAGGCTTTCTTTCATTAATATGATCAAATTCAATATTCTGGGAACAGGAGTTCCCATTGGGCTCAGCAGTAACAAACCTGACTAGTATCCATGAGGTTGCAGGTTTGATCCCTGGCCCCACTTAATGGGCTAAGGATTTGGTGATGCTGTGAGCTGTGGTGTAGGTCGCAGACATGGCTCAGATCTGGTGTTGCTGTGGCTGTGGTATAGGCCAGAAGCTGCAACTCTGATTCGACCCATAGCCTGGGAACATCCGTATGCCACAGGTATAGCCCTGAAAAATTAAAAAAAAATTAATTTTCTGGGAACAGGATATGCTCAGTTCCCAAGACCTTTAAAACAAAAATTAGCACTTACAGGCAGATCTCTGAAGGGTGTCAATTATGCCTGTAATTACTGATTTAAAATACTTTGAAAACTTCTGCCTTAAAAAGAGCTGTCTAATGTGCACTTAGATCCAGTGATTCAAATAAATAAAAAACTGACAGGGGCAGTTTTGTTCAATTTATTTCCAGTCATCTATACAGACAGAGCTCATCATAATTGTTCACCTTTATATAGTGGAAAAAACCACCCAAAACACATTTGTAAAACTTACTGAGTTTTATAAGATAAACAGTTCTTAGTGTTTAAGCCACTACAAGGTAAACTAATTGAGACTGAAGGAAGAGATTAGATGAGTGATTCATAAAAAACTGTCTGGGGGGTGGGACCAGCAAGTTATGTATATGCATTTTTTTTTTAAAGTTCCTTAGGCGGTTGTGATGACTAGATTCTTGGCTTGGCTGTACTGACCTACTCTAGATTACTCACAAGCTAGTCACAGGAATCCAAAGTCATTTTTTTAAAGCTTATATTTTATATATTTCAACATTTTATGAGGTTATAGAAATTCCCCGAAAATTAGGGCTCTCAAGCCTTAAAATCACTTGATCATAGTAGTATAAAAAATGGGTAGGAATTCCAAAGTACTGAAAGATGTACAACACATATTTTGCTCCACTATCTATGGAAAGCTCCATATTCCATATCTGGCTCAACTCTAAATTTTAAAGAATACCATAAAACCTTAGAGGTCCATCTGCCTCTTTAAAGTATCACAACCCTCTTGGCACAGATCTAATATCCTAAACACTGAAAGGTCTCATCAAGTTTAGGCAAAAGATTATTATATAAAACTGGCTCCATTATAGTTCAAATATAGGATCCAGTCCATATTTCAAAGTTTTTTAAAATGTATTCTGTACAATGCAAATAGAAGTGAAAGCTATTTTATGCTTTTTCCAAGCCTAAAAGTATAAAATCTTTTAAAAATTCCTTTCCTATGCAACAGAATGGAAATTAAGCAAAAGTCTAACTTGGTTTGCATTTTTTTGGCCAAACACTGAGATGAAATATTACCTTATTGATCAGAAGACTTAATAAACATTTAAAAGCACATTCTTTCTTAAAATCCATTCATGTGGTACTAAATAAAGGACAGGTGATTTGTACAAATATGATTTTCAAACTGTAGTAAGTGAATAGTATCATGGTTATGAGGTGGGAATACTTCATACATTTTTCTCAGGCCTCACTCCAGACTTTTTTCTGAATCAGAAACTCAAGAGGTGAAGCACAAAATGACTTAATAAACCTTAAGGTATATCAGGGGAGACTGTTATAGGAAAAACTGTAAGAATTATAAGAGAAAAGGGGAGTTCCGGTCGTGGCTCAGTGGTTAACAAACACGACTGGTATCCATGATGAAGAGGCCTTGCTCAGTGGGTTAAGGATCTGGCTTTACCATAAGCTGTGGTGTAAGTCGCTCACTCAGCTCAGATCCTGTGTTGCTATGGCTGTGGTGCAGGCTGGCAGCTACAGCTCCAATTTGACCCCCAGCCTGGGAATCTCCATTTGCCCCGGTGCAGCCCTAAAAAGACAAAAGATCAAAAAAAAAAAAAAAAAAAGAGAGAGAGAGAGAAAGGGAGAGAAGGAAGTTGAGAGATAAAAGAAAGATGTCATAAAGTGACTGGACTTAAGGGATTGAGAAGCGAGCTAAAAGGTCATATGTTCCAAGGAGGAGAGTAGGTAGGGAGGTATAGAAGAGTCAGAAAACATGCAGAGGTAAAAATGACCAACATATTTTGGAGAAAAATGCTGACAATTCTTTAATAGCCATTTTGGCACACACTGAAACAGGCTTAGGTTTGCTGATTTCATACTAACTGTATAGATGAAAGCATCTGAGACATATGTCAAAATTATATTGTAGAATTAGATTATTTTTAGAATGTACTACAAATTTAGTTTGAATTTATTAATAGTTTATAATGTACATAAATCATAATATAAAAATAAAAGTGATAGTATGTTTGCTTTTTTTTAAAACCAGTATCATATTTGCCATCTACTGCAATTCCAATGAACGAAACAGAAATTTAAAGGCAGATTTTCTGATTCAATAGGAGATTGCACAAGTAGGAAAAACAGTTTTGGAAAATACCCTCATTTGCATGTGGATGCTACATGGGGCAGAAGTGTCTAATGGTTGTTTTTCCAGAATCACATTTACTAAGAATCTAAGAAATGCTGCATTCAAGAATAAAACGTACGTTTTCATGTGCTCTCCAAACCACTTAATAAGCAAAAGTGGCATTTAGAGAATTCTAATACATTAACTAATAGAACCTGTAAAAACAAAGAACATTTTGTGCTGTGACAGCCTCATTATCTTCCTGCTGATGATTCCTGTGCAGTCTTAACTTATGTTTAAACATCTAGCAAAAACACTTTAAGATATTTGATGATCTCTTCCCTGAGTGCTCAAAGGTCAACAACAAGATGTTTCTAAACACAACTTCGACACATCAAAACACTTCCATTGAACACAACATTGTGGATTATGTAATAATATTTTAAGAAATAAAGAAAAACTAGCCACTAATTATATATAATAATTCATCTACCATTCCCCTAAGATGCCTCCAGGACATTCTTAGTGTAGTTAATAAACTTGACTAAATACCTATTCACTCCTGAGTCTGAAGAAAGAAATGATACTTGAGGAATTCCTCAAACTGTGATCTGTTTGGGAATGGAATCTTTTGATCCCACAGAGCAGCGAACACCATTTCTTACATAGAATAAATGCCTGGTAAAGTTAGTAAGCTAAGTGTCTGCTAGCATTGCTTATAATTGGAAACTAACGACATGATTAGTGATCAGTAAAATAAACTGTGATTCCCCACACAACAAAATATGACATTAGCAAAGCAGCGATGGTTAAGCAAACTGGAGTCAGAAGTCAGGATGTCTAGGTTCAAATCCCAGGTCTGTCATTCATTAATCTTGGGACAAGTTATCTAAACTTTTCAAACCTCAGTATTCTCATCTATAAAATGGGATAGTAAATTAATAATTCATATGTGTTATTATATAGTAACATCGATTTCCAGAATTTAGTAGTAGTAGTGAAAATAATTATTAAAAAACAGTTCGCTCGATTTTCTCTTTTATTTATGTAATAAAAATATTTTGAGTGCTGACTTGTTTAATGATGTCCACAGTCAAGTTCAGAGAATCTGAAGCCAGAGAGATTTGGTTCAAGTCCTGGTTCCACATTGATTTGTTGTATGACCCTGGGCAAGTTATTTAACCTTTTCTACCCCTAGGTTTCTTCATCTGGAAAATGGGGATAATACTATTATCTACCTCAGTGGGTTGTTTGTTATTATAAACAACAAAATAATGAGTTATATGATCTAGGGAATTACATAAATTAATGTATGTGCTACATATTATAAAACTCATAACATGCTAACTGGGAAATGGTACGAGTGATATGAATAAAATTTGTTAAAATAAGGATGCTCCAGGCCATCATATTAGGAAACAACAATGAACAAAACACAGAATATATAAAAATAAAGAAAAATACAGGCCCTTTACCAGGAAAAAAGAGACAAAGCCCTTCCTTCACCCACTCCACCCAAAAAATAAAATGCATATACAAGTAGTTTCATGTAGTTCTTTCTGCTGAAATCAAACTGCATCCATGGAATCAGTTTGTTTTTTTTTTTTTTTTAGAGAATAATTTAAGTATTTTTGAGGTGGCCCATTTTTAAAGATAACCTAATACGAACTTTTTTTTAAGAGAAAAAAAGCAGTTCACAAAATGTCATGCGACATTAGTGTGCTTTTATCTCTGTCGCATACTCAATTTTCAAATTTCACAGTTTCATGGTTCTCTACAAAGTGATAACTCCAGAAAATGATCAAAGAAAGAATGTTCAATTACTCCTCATTATGAAATAAAACTTTTAAAAGTCAAAGTCTGAAAAAAATTAGAGTAATGAATTATTTTTCATAAATACATGACACCAATTACTTCGTGTGGCACATTTCTACTTTTCTTTCATATTTCTCTTTCTTCTTGTGTGACAGACATATCAAAATTTTTCTTTCTTCATGAGAACATCAGCACCACTAGATTCTCTTGCAAACAACATTTTGGGTTTCTTTACACTATAAATACAAAATCACAGAGGTAATGTGAGGAAAGACAGATTAACATGGACTCACTTTTCCCCTGCTTCCCTCCTCTATGTGCCATTAGCACCTTGAACAGAGCACCTCACAGCAGTGTCTCCTCACCAGAAAAGGCTGATTTCATAGCCCTGTGTCAGTTGAGTGTTATGTCATTACACTAATCCCATATTCCTATTTTTTAAAAAAGCTACAGGACACTTTTTCTATACTAATTAAGACTTCCAATAGAACACTGTTTATAGCAAAAGAAACACTTTTTCTTTGAAAGAGGTCTGTAGCATGGATTAATGTTAAGCAATGAGTTGAGATACAAGAGGCTCAAGCTTCAGTTTTCATTCATAAGCCATTATAGTCCACACACTCTTAGAGAATTTACCAGCTGGTCAAACTACTTATTCATAGTATAAATCAGAATTTTTTTTTTCTTTTGGCCATGCCCACAGCACGTGGAAGTTCCCAGGCCAGGGATCAAACCCGCACTGCAGCAGCAACCCAAGCCTCTGCAATGACAGTGCAAGACCATTAACCGGCTCTGCCACAAGAGACCTCCTAAATCAGAATTTCTTGAGCCTACTTAAACAGGTGTATAAGGACCTTCTTGGAGCATTCACAATCAATGAGACACTGACACTTTTTATATAAAACACTGGGTTCTCTGTAAAGATTATATTTTGTAGTTAATATGAGTGCTGCTATAAATATAAATTTTGTTATTTTAGTCTTACAGTTTCAAAACTTAAAAACTTTTCTAAACTATGAGGCATTTTCCAAACCAACCACAAATACAACAATCTGTTTAAATTCATGAATGTTTCAGTAAAAATGTAGCTACCACTCTTGGAGTTCTTAAACACACTGTTCTAAAAGTTTTGTGGACATTATATTTACTAATTCTCAGAAAAACCACCTAACAACTGTTAAGTTGTTATAACAGATTAGGGAATTAAGCTCCTAAGAGTAATTACCAAGGTAGTAACAAATGGTAAATTGGGGAATCAAACCCAAGATCATCTAAATTTAAAATCCATGCTAGACATTATTAATTTATACTGCCTCAACTGATTCAGGTGCTGTAAGAAATGCCAAAAATATAAAAAACTAAGTTAGTTCTTTTAGAGTTGAAAAATAATTTTAAAGTCACTTAAATGCACAAGAAACAATTAGTAATCATAACAACTATAATAAATACTAAAATATCAGTAGCAAGTTTTAATGCAGAAATTTAATGAAAGAGCACTGGAAATCAAAGGAAGGTGAAAACTTCTTTATCATCCACTTAACATATTGTTTTGGGATCACTTACTTAATTTCCTTTCTATACCATGAAGGCAGGGCATGTGTCTGATTATTCACCATGTATCCCAGACCTTATTATTAGTGTTTAGTAATACATATTGAGTTAATTTATTAAATCTTTATGAACAGATAGTCTTTTGGTCTAACTCTAGAAAGACTAGGCAGAGAGGAAATGATAAAGAACATTGTTTCCCAGAAGCATCATTCAGAAAATTTTATAATGCTTACACACACTCATGCACACACAAGAAAGTAGTGGTTTAACCCAAAGAAATGGAGAATAATAAGTAAGAATAGAGACGCGTCATTTTATGAAGGGTCATGAATGTCAAACAGAATTATTTACACTTGACCTGTTTGGCAAAAGAGAACTAGTTTAGATTCTAAACGGGGTGTTAACACTTAAAGTAGATTGTTAGCAGTTGTATAGAGAATGGATTGAGTAGAAGAGTAACAGGAAACTGTTACCACCATGAATGTGATGATAAAAAGCTTTATACTAGACAGTAGCTGTGAGAGTTGAAAAGAACCGTCAAATCCTAGACACAATCTGAAGCAAGTAATGATAGAATTAGATAACTTGAAAATAAGGAGGAAGGAGTCAAAATAAACATAGCTGTTGCTTGGGAGGCTGGAATAATGATTACAGTATTGACAAAAACAGAACACCTAGCAAATAGATGATTTTTAAAATAGAATCAGTCTATCAAAAAATGATAAATTCAATATAATTAAATTTGTCTACAACTTGAGCATGAGCCCTAACTTCTGACCCCAACACTCTAACTAATAGATGCCATCAAATTGCCCTCAGGATTCAAATGATGAGTTTATTTTTTGGTATCATTAAAATCGGTATGTGTCACATCCAAGGGTAGATACACCTTTAAACACAAGGTTCAGGTTAGAAAAATAAAAGGTTATAGGAGTTGCCATCCTGGTGCAGCAGAAATGAATCCGACCAGGAACCATGAGGTTGTGGGTTTGATCCCTGGCCTTGCTCAGTGAGTTAAGGAACTGGTGTTGCCCTGAACTGTGGTGTAGGTCTCAGATGTGGCTCAGATCCTGTGTTGCTGTGGCTGTGGCGTAGGCCGGCAGCTGTAGCTCTGATTTGTAGGCAGCTGTAGCTCCCCAGCCTGGGACCCTCCATATGCCACGGGCACAGCCCTAAAAAAAAAAAAAAAAAAAAAAAAGGCAAAAAAAAGTTTCAAAATGATGCTTTATGAACCTTTATTTTTCAGTGAATAGTTAAATACATTTTAGTTCATGAACTCTCAGAAAGTGTCCAACCAGGGAGAAGACAATTCACATATGTCTAAAAATGGCAGTTATGGCCATCTTCTAAGTCTTCAGTGACTTGGGTTTCCCGTGTAAATTTTTGAAATTTTATTGTTATTTATTACTACATATTTTAAAATTGAAGTATAGTTGATTTATAATTTGTTAATTTCTGCTGTACAGCAAAGTGATTCAGTTATATATACATATACACACACACAAGGATGAACAATGTTTTGTAAAGAAAACCAGGCACTTGAAAATAATAATGAACACCTACAGAATATGCAAAACAGAGAAATTAGAAAATGAGAAGATTCTAGAACAAAAACGTCAGAATAAAGAGTTTTGTTATTCTGGGAAATAAGACTAAATTATGACAAAAAGCACTGTAAAAATAAGGAGAAAATTAGAAACTGACACACCTTTCCCTTATTTAATGAATGGGCTCTCAGAATGCTGAATTCTTGGCACTGTTATGTTTAACCTCCAAAATTCTTGCCAGATAGGTGTTAGAATGAGGAAAGAACAAAAATGAAATCTGTCAACAACAAAAAAGTTCCACAGAAATCTACTGTCATGATCGCTTTATTGAGTTGTAATCACAGGTGTAAATAGGAAGTGAGGGGCTTTTTGCTCCATTAATAAATTATTCTGCCAAGGGAACTTGTTGGGATATATATATATAAAATAAAATTATATTATACTAAATCCAATAAAGAAGAAACAAATAATTTTGGATTCTGGACAGATGTATTCTCTTTTATAATTCTACTTGAATTCCTGACTTCTGAATATCCCTGGATTTTTCTGATATCCCAGGTGATTCTGGCTTGGGACTCAATAACCTACAAAAAACGCCAGTCCAAAATAATAGCATGTATTCTTTATATTCCTCACACCAAGAAACTATAAGCTTTATTTGTGTCATAAATCTATGTTGTTTGATTAATGGAGCTCAATTTAAATAGTCATTCTCTTTAAGCCTGAAATTATTAGGACTGAGTCTCAGGATGGGAACCAACCAAGTATTGCTATACTTAGCAACTTGGAGATGATACAAATGCAGTGGCTTCTTACAAAAGTTCTTTGCTATCCATTCGTTATACTCAGCAACATCAAACAGGGAAAAATAATTAAAAACCTCCTATTGAGCACCTAGAGACCTTGAACATAGACAGGGGGTGAACACAAAGAGAGAATATTTGGTTACAAGAGTCACACTTCATCTCTTTAATTAATTTTTTTATGGTACATTTTTGGTGTTTCCATTATTTTTCTTCTACTCCCTTGGTTCTAACAAAAGTATACACATACACACATATATTTCATTAAGATGAAATAAAAGGGTTGTCTTTAGTTAAGATGTTTCTATTCACAGAGACTACACACTTAAAAAAATAAATTGCCTGAATAAATTCAATTATCTAGAGAAGCAAAGGAAATCACATGCAAATGACATTATATGCAGAGGCCATTCCGACAGCTTCACATTTATTTTTATTGTTTCAGTCAGTGGAAGGGAGAAGTTGTCAAAAATGTAACATCTCTTCCTTTTTAAAGGCCCAATTTCTCTGATACTGAAAATTGCATGAGCAATAATATCAAGAGAAGAAATCTGCCTACTGCTGAAAATAGGAGACAGTTCAGACTCCCTCCAAGTTAAGGCCAGCACACGAGTGGGTTCCCATATACCTTGGTTGTATTTTGTCTACAAAAAGTAAAGGATAGTGTTTAATCTGAAAATTGTACCCAGGATCAAGCAAGCCATGAGGAGGAGCTTTAAAAAAAGTGTATCCAAAAAAATGTTAATGGATCTATATATTAAATTAGCCTGTAACATGACTATTAGTCTTGTCCTCTGATAGCACTGTACATAGCTGGTGCTATATATGACTTTATCAGAAGAGACATTCAAATAAGCAACACTTAAATATGACATTTTGCTTTGTTCTTTGAATATGACAAAAATATATGGAAAAAGATTTAGGCTGCCTTTGTAATAAGTTCTTGCTGAAAATCTCTGGCTTTTTATACAGAATTTACGTGCTACCTGAGTTCTCTTGAAGCGTGAATGTACCAAGTAAATGTGGCATATGTTTGTATTTTCTTGCCAATTCCAAATTCATTCATTCAAATCACTCATTGTAGGCCAAATTCTTATCCAATTCCACAGAGCCACCGATTTTCCTGGAAGTGAATAGCAGCTTTGTACATGGTAACAGGGAAGTCAATAGCAGGTCTGTGCATACAAGAACTATGCAACTGGTGGAAAGGATAAGAATTTTGCCACAAGATTTCTTGAAAGTGGTAGAACCTAGTTTAAAATGACCCAAATGATGAAGCTTTCACCATTTTAATTGGACATCAATTCCAAAATTTCACAATTCGAGTAACTGAATGTTTATATGCCCATACCACTCTGACTACAATATACATGAGGGTAATCTTCCATTTAAATATATTTGTATTATAATGTTCTTTATTCACCATAATTAACCTCAGATCTCATTCAGAACCTGAGGGCATATTCTTAACAAAACAGTAAATACACTATGTATTGAAACTTATTAATGTGCCAGTGACTACACTGGGGTTTTACTTTGATCTCTTCTAACAGACCTAAGTCAGTGTTATTATCACTGCTTTTACACATACAGAAACTGACTTCAAGCTGTGTACTACAAGTTAAACAATAAGTAATTTGAACTCATAACTCTCTGACACCTTCAATTGTGCTCTTAACCATTAGGCTACACAGTTTCTCACCGGGCTGAATACTTAATTGTTTTAACTTTACTAACCTTAGTTGAATTTTCTAGCCAAAGTTTGTTTTATCTCCATATATATATACCATCTCTCAATTCCATAAGCTTTACGATAGGCTAGTTTGGTTTCAAAATGTACTTTATTAACATATTCCATTTTCTTTACTATTTGTAATTGGTTATATCTTGCATTACAGTATCCTTGACTTGCGATTTCCAAATAATTTAAGAAGCTTTGTCAAACTTCTAAACAGCATTTTAAACATTCCTCCACCTCTCCCCTCATGCACATCAATGAGGCATGCACACAAAATTTGTTAACCATGTGTCTACTTCTTGAAAAGCATTATCCTAGGTCCTGGAGGGAAGAAAACTAATCTTTCATGACTTCTTCAAAATATTTGAGACTACAGGCAGTTCTTTGCCTAGATTTCTGATGGTCACCCCTCTGTTGTTCATTCTCATCCCAGGCATGCATGTTATGATCTTAAGTCTTCTAAAACATGTTCGATAGCCTAGGAACTTCCTACTTTTTTCCTAAATGCTCTGTCTCAGGGATGTGATCTTGACATGTGTATGGAAGATCTTTCAGTGGCTTCCACCCTGAAGCTTTCAGAAAAAAAACTTAACCCCTTTGGATGCGCACAAACATATGAAACATCGCTCTGCATGTTATTCTTAGTGACATAATCATAATTTAACTCCTTGATTTCCCTTCTCTAGGCCACACATTCCTTATTTTCTCTCTTCTCTGCCTCTTTCAATCTAACTTCAAGCTTTAAAATTTGGCTTAGTTTTACATCTTTGGGGAATCGTAAATTCTTTTTTTTTTTGGAATCATAAATTCTTAATAAATATTTGTGGAATAAATAACTCAATTCTAAAATTCACAATTTCAAATTTTATGTCTGCACAGATAATGTTTGCATTTCTATATCTAGGCAGGGGAATTTCAATCATATATTTCCAATAGTCTGTTTCCCAACTAAATATCTCAGTAACTCAAAGATTCATAAATGTTAATTCTGAATTTGGTCACCCAAATCAGCTGTTGTTCTTGGCTCGCTTTTGTTTTCCCTCCTTAGAGCTGCACCAACATTCTCTTAATCAAACAGCAGTGCAGCAAAAATCACTGCTTTTGATTATAAGCAAGTCTCTTCACTTCTATGAACTTTAATTCTCATATCTCCTAATGAGAGTTGTGGGGAGTTCCAGTTGTGACTCAGCAGTAAGGAACTCATCTAGTATTCATGAGGATGCAGGTTCAATCCCTGGCCTTGCTCAGTGGGTTAAGGATCTGGTGTTGCCTCAGGGTCACAGATGTGGTTTGAATCTGGTGTTGCTATGGCTGTAGGGTAGGCTGGCAGCTGCATCTCGGATTCAATCCCTAGCCTGGGAACTTCCATATGCTGCAGGGGCAGCCCTAAAAAAGACCAAAAAAAAAAAAAGATAGCTGTGGGATAAAAGACCTCTAAGATCTAAAGCCAGGTTTAAACCTCTCTAGGTCTGTGAATGGTAAATGTACAAAAACACAATACTAACTTCCTTACCTTCAGGCTTTATTCTAAAAATCTTATCATTCTGCCTTTCTTTAAATAAAATAAATACAGCTTTAAAGTAATATAAATTAGGAAATTTTATTATTGCCACCACTGAGATGGATTAAATGGCCTAAGCCCATCCCTAAGGAAAGGAACAGGTTTTTCCTAGACGCTATGCCACCACCAAATGGATAGTGCCACCTCTTACTGTGAAAAGCAGATCCGTAAATTAAGCTCTAGCTGGGTGTAAATAACAAAATAGATATTAAAAATAAATTCTACATACAAACATAATAAATATAAAAATTATGATGTTTATGGTTAGTAATATGTATATATACACATATAATTTACATATATAATATATATCCTTTAAATACCAATCATAGTTTTATCTTCAATTAAAAAGAAAATGTGAAGAAATGATAAAAATTGAGGTATGTAACTTTAATATCTTTCCTTTCTATCCTTCTTTTCCTTCTTTGCCTTTTTCTTGATTTTTCAACAAATGTGCTAAAACTTCAACTACTTTTAGTATTAACTGGTTTAATCCAGATTTCATATGTTTCTTTTTCTGCTTTCAGTCAACTGTTCTGTTTCACAGAACTACTCAGTATTTCTAGGAATGACAAGACAGTTAAGATTTCTTTTTGCTGATTCCTCCAAAAGGCTCAATCGTTCATCTGATTTTGCCACATTCTGACTGGTCTGGCAGAATGATGTTAAGGTTAGGAAGAAAATATATTGCAAGTACTCCGAAGCAATTGAAGATATCTTTTTCATATTTTAGGACAAAAAGTAAATATAGATACTCCTGGTCATTTCTCATACTCTTCACAGGCCTGTCTAATTGAATTCTCAATTACACATAGCATTTTTTTTTTCTGATACAAAACAAAAAAATACATGTTTGGTCTTATTTCACAGAATTTACTTGACACTTTATGTGTTTCTCTAAAGTGCAAATGAGCCGGTAACTAGCCAAAATATTTGAAGGCTTTGCTTAAACAGGGTGCCCATATCCCCTCATTCCTATGGCATCCCAGACTAACCTGGCTCACAATTTTGCTTCCAAAGATTCAGTCTGGAAACAAATCAGGATTGCACTTTTCACTTTTTTTCATTAGGTACCTATTTAGAGTCTAAATTAAATCATAAATTAATATTTAATTCATGAAATAGCATTTTAAAAACACTATTTATGCATCTACAACCTTTCATGGTTCTCCAACAACTACAGATTATAATCTCCAAACTTCTGATAGCATTCAAGGAAGGCCCCTTACACACTGCCATTAATCTGCCTTTTCAACTTTATCCCATTAAAGCATGGTCTTTTGAGTCAGTCCCGTTCTTACCAGACTTGTGACTTTATGCTCTCCCCTTTGATATCTACATCAGTAAAATGGAAATCATGACACTTTCTTTGAAGAGGTTGTAAACATCATATGACTTGGAAAATATAGATATTTAGCACAATTCCTAGCCCATATTTACTTTTTGATAAATGTTATTTCCTTTTTAAGATTCCTTGAAAGCTCTCTAATCAAATATCTTAAATTGCCTACTGTTCTACACCCCTACCTACAAATTCCCTGAAAAGATACAAAACAGTAATACACTGTATACTCCATAAATTTCACAACCATACCTAGATCCCTCCTTTCTCTGAACTCTTTTCTTTTAGTCTGTTTGTAGTATCTTCATTGCACCCCACCTTATCCTTCAAGACTCAGCTTAACTGTCGTAGTTTTTAGAAAGGCTTTTTTCACTTTTACCCTCTCAGTGAAACCCCTCCAAAAACCACCCTACTGTCCCACATTTGAAATTGACCAGACTCTTCTGATTTATTGTGATTTTCCCATTTTTACTGGATGTGTGAGAAGTGTGGTCCTCAAAATACCAGTCCTCAGCAAGGCAATGAGCTGCCCCAGAATGGAAATTGGTTATATCACTAAGCACCCTTAAGTTTAGTTCAGCTGATACTCTTTTCTTGATGAAGCACAGACCACACTTTGAGCAGCACTGCTCTAGAACCGCTTGCTCAGTAGTATCCTCTTCCCCTTTAGTCAGAAAATGTTCTTCTTCCGCCATAAACTCCCATAACATATCATAAACCCTGCCATCTGAAACACTCGCCATAATATTATCGAAGCCTTAATTAGCATTTATAGGCATATCCATTTTCCAAGATTGTGAATTCTCAAAGGATAAAAATGAAATGTGCCCTTTTCAAGTTTGCATCCAATATATCTTATACAAAGAGATATTCCATAAAAGTTAGTTTGATGGAGATGACTTCTTTCTCCTATCATTACCCTGAAGGATGAGGCATTTAAGATTTAGGTGAAACAAAGGCCTCCTTCTTTGTGACATTTTCTCCTATTATGTCAGTACTCATAATGCACCTAGGTATAGACAGTACTAGAGAGTACTGAAGTAAAGTACTCATAATGCACCTAGGTATAGACAGTACTAGAGAGTATCGAAGTAAAGCCTAAATGTAGAAGGTTCTCAGAATGAAACAAAGACTGGGGAAGAGAAGTAATTGAAAATAAGATGAAGAGGAAAAAAAGTAGTATGTAGAACTTCATAAATAAAAGTAACACGGTATCAAGAAACCATCTGTAATTCAATTAAAATATTATGGGGGTGGGAGAATGGAGGAGAAGCAAAACTACAGTGAGGATTATACCTGATGTCCAAACTATTTCCCTATATACAAAGACTCTATTTTGTTTTTGTTCTCCATTGTAAACCTAGAGGTGCTTCAAATGCTTAACGTATTTCCCCAGCAAACGCAAACTCCAACTCTACCCATTCTTCCAGACAAGAAAGCATATATCAATGTAAATTATAAGTGGTAATGAAAAAGAGATAACCTTGAATTTATATATATGGAAAATATATATTTAAAACTTAACATATAGCTTATAAATGCAACATTTCAAACTACTTGGGGTATGTGAGAACACTGAAATAGATTCATTTGCATAGTCCAGCACTGCAGCTGAGCCTATTTGTAGCTAAGCTACAAGGTCTAAGGTTCTTATCACAATCACACAATAACTATTCAACCTACTTTTCCCCTTTAGCTACACAGACCAGGTTTTTGGATATGAAAACAGGACTCTGTGCTAAATTTTATTCCAAATTGGATTTGGGCCATTCCCAGTAGTTTTGCTGTATTTACTACAATTTCGGGCTGTACTGATCTTTTGATTCTTTCACTATTGCTACTCATGTAAGATTTACTATGATGTCTTTTTTTTTTTTCATTATAGGTGCATAAATGAGGCACTTGACTCACTGAGGAAATCTCTTTATAATTACAGGGATCATATAAAAATCCCCTTATCCACCATGGAAATCTGGTATGTATTTGAATGTAACAAAAATACTTAACTATTCCAAATTAAATGAAGGGACTATTATGTTTTTTTAAACTATAAAATAAAAATCTGAGGCATATATTTCCTCAAAAAATAATAAACAATATCTTTGAGAGAAGTACTTAAAGAATTGAAATGCCTATGTATACCTTATATATTAAACTGAAAGAATTTCAATAACAAATAATCAAAAGTTTTCTTTTTCTTTTTTTTTTTTTTAGGGGTGCACCCATGGCATATGGAAGCTTCCAGGCTAGGGGTTGAATTGGAGCTACAGCTGCCAGTCTACGTCACAGCCACAGCAATGCCAGATCCGAGCCGTGTCTGTGACCCACACCACAGCTCATGGCAACACCAGATACTTAACCCACTGGGGGAGGCCAGGGGTTGAACCCACATCCTAATGGATACTAGTTGGGTTTGTTACCGCTGAGCCATGACAGGAACTCCAGGGATCCATTCTGATATCACATTTTAAGCTACTAAAGGATTGTGATAACAGAGTGAACTGTAAATAAGAATGACATTCCAATTTCAGACGTAAAATGATTAAACATGGAAGATAAGAGAGTGGGTAAGCGGACTGGAGAGGAGAAAGAAGCGAAGCAGTAAAAGGTAACTTTGTAAAATTCTTTCAGAATTATTTTCTGTGTTTCACCCACCACCAGGGCCACATCATAACTTTCCTGGGGCTTAAGAATTTTTGTCTTCATAAGCCCCTTCCCTTTATAAAAAATAAATAATAATAATTAAAAAATGCATAATACATTCAAAATCATCCTCTATGATTCTGATGATGGAAAAATAAATATATTAGTAGTATATACTAAAACATTTTCTTTAATCTAAAAGTTCACTTGTTTCCTCTTATTTTAAAAGAAATCAAAACCTTCTCATGGGCCCCTGAAATCACTGCGCCTACAGTGCCTAATGGCAAAAAGGTCCTTGTCTATGACAATAGGTTTCTCCACAAGGTATCTTTTCTTTCTTCTCATTATAGTATGAATATGTGGTAGTATAAAGACTGATTTAACACAAACATTATTTACAATTATTCTGAGTCTTTTGTATACACTGCATTTATCTACTTGTATACCTTCAACTTGCTGACTGATGATTTTATGAGTTTTCATCTTAAATAGTCAAAACTACAAGCACAGTCACACGTATAACCAGACGGCGTCTCTTCTTCCAGAAGTTATATTATCTGTCATTAAAAGACCTGAAAGTATAGTCTGTTACAGTTTTATATAAGACAAGGCATTCAAAAAAATTGAAAACTACAGAGACAATACTATATAAACTTCAAAGCTGCTAAGAGACTAAATCTTAATTGTTCCACCATAAAAAAGAAATGATAATTATATGATAGAGGTGTTTGTTAGCTAACACTACAGTGGTATTCACATTGCAATATATATGCAATCAAATCAACACACTCCACACCTTAAACTTACACAATGTTATATGTCAATGATATATCAATAAAAATTTTAAAAAAGAGGAAACTGAAAATTGGATATTTAGTTAGGATACAGATTGGCAGTATGATTATAAATAAATATTGGTTAAATTAGTTTACTTTTAAAGTTCTTATTTTTCCATGCTTTACTTGGACTATGAAATCACAGTTCATAGTATATACTTTTATTATTATATTACCATTTAGCTGGACTATTTAGTGACTAGTTTGCTATACAGCTTGAGAGTTCAGTCATATAATTATTACTATATTCTTGATTCTAGAACAGTGGGGAAGATGGCTATCTTCAAAAAAATTCTGAAGGCTACCTATGGAACTGTGCAAGAAAAGGAGGCAGAAATCTTGCCAGTTGTTATGCACTGCCCCCTGGAAATCAAAGGGATGATAAATATTCCTAGTAGGTTATCTTCATATTCAGTGACCAATTCAACCAGTGAAATAAAATGTATTCACCAAATGCATAGACAGTCAAAATGACCTTTGCTCTCAAACTCTCTAAACCTGTAAAATATTAGCAAAGTTTAGTTTAATATCTTACTATCCTCATATGAGACAGATTTAGCAAATGAAAAAGAATCATTTATAAAGTTACATTATTTTTAGCTAATAAGCAAAAAAATTTTTTTCACTGTAAAAAAACTAGATATTTGCATTCTTCATTAAATCAGTATGTCTGAGTATTTGATTCCAGGGCCAAGAATTTTCACAGCAATGTCAGCAATGTTACTACTGAAATCAAAAATAAACCACTTGTTTACATGCTAATGAAACTTTATTATAAAGTACCAATTTATATGTCTGTAAGTCAAGGTGTTCATTCTCATGTACACCTCAACCACAGATTCTCTGCATATATTTTAAGTCCCATATTATATTTGTTCTTAAAGAGTCTGTTACTTCTGCTTAAGATCATATCATTTTCTTTTCTTTGCCACAAAAGACATATAGGACCCTACTGGTAAAGGATTCCAACCATGTTGGAAATAAAGGACATGAGGAGGAATTCTATTTAAGAGATTCATAAGGCAAGTTCAAAGAGCTACAGTATTTAACTGGTCATTGTACTATCAATATTTAACTTATTATTAAATAAAGAACTTTCCAATAACTTGATTATAAGAGACTCACTGGATGGACTTTACTATTGAGCTAAAAGCCCTGGTGAAAGGATAGTTAACTGTGAGATTTTTGGGCCGCACACGCAGCATATGGAGGTTCCTAGGCTAGAGGTTGAATAGGAGCTGTAGCTGCCAGCCTACACCACAGCCACAACAACATCAGATCTGAGCCATGTCTGTGACCTACCCACAGCTCACTGCAATGCCAGATCCTTAACCTACTGAGCAAGGCCAGGAATCAAACCCAAGTCCTCACGGATACTACTTGGCTTTGTTAACCAACAAGCCATGACAGGAACTCCTGCGAGACTCTTTTCGACAGAAATTCCGAATTAAAAAATGTTGAGCACTAGGCATTTGAGAGATGGTAATTCACAAAACTACATTCTGTTGTGCAATAAATCAAGGAATTATAAATAAGCACAAGAAAACGTATAAAGCTAAATCATATTAGAAAGAAAAGAGAAAGATGAGGACAATTTTTCTCTGGCCTAAGGAACTGAAGACAATTCATTTCCGGTAAGATTCAAAATGATATTTCCTCATCTAAATTCTTAGGTGAAAATTCATGAAATAGTATTTTAATATTGGTTTATTTATGTTTAATAAATTGACACCACAGCAATTCAAAGAGGGAATCAATCCCACTGCTGCATTTTCTCCTTGGGTGTACGCTGCTGGTTGCACAGCAGTGAGGCAGTCAAGTTCAGTGAAGCACTGCAGTAGACCACGCTATAATCCAGTTGTTCTTAGAAATCTCTAGACTCTTGAGAGGAGCCCAATAAAACTATCATCTTTTTAAAAGTTTCCCTAAAAGAGGAAACAAGAACCCAACATTTTGTAAAGACACAATGATTTTCACTCAGTAGGTGAAGACCACCATAAAAGAGAAATTTGAAATATTACAAGTAGTAACTTAGAATTTAACCAAAAGTTAGTTATAGGAAGTTTCATCCTATCTCCAAATGAAAAAAATGACCCCATGATGATCCAGATCCCAAGAGGAACTCAAAGAGGCACAGGGTGATTTCAGGGCTCTGCTAAGCATAACTAAACTTTACAGGGAGACTGAACCTCAATCAAATTTGAAGACGTTTTAAGGGAAATGATGAGTCCTATAAACCACAAGAAAATGGTCTGAAAGACAGACTGTGCCTAAAACAAACTCCTTGAATTCTTGTATACATACTTATTTTTAGCTCCATCCACAAAGTACCAAAAGAAAGAGGGAAAAGCCAATAAGAATTTGTTAGGTGCAGACTCATTTATAGTTCAAAAACCATCAAGCTTTGAACAAACATTTTCTAGGAACAGTGAAGAGGTTGAGTAAGCCATCAACCTCCATTTCATCTTATGGTCCTGGCTCAAAGATAAAACCACAGGACAGTGGATTTTCTTGGCATATATTAAATTGAAAATGTGTACTATACTTAATGTTAGACCTGTAACATATGAAAAGGGAGTTTTTCTTCCTCCTTCAAAGTGAATAACCTTAAAACAAAGCAAGAAGCTTCTATTCGATATTTACAAAGTAGAATATTTTCATTTAAAAACAATAACACATTGAGAGATATTATCAAAAGAAAGTATAAATTAATTTTTCTAAAAAAAAAAAGAAGTCCAGAAGCATAGTGAAAACTATGTGTTCTGTATCATTAACTTTGTGTCTGCTGGAAGGTTTCCACTAAGATACTTAAGGACTTCAGAAGATCGTTTTAGGTTCTGTAATACTAGAAAAACTCCCCTTCTCTTTTCTTCTTAATTAAAATGTCACATAATTCTGGGGAGGAAAAAAAGTACTGTTTTTTCTTGAGTAAAAGGTTCCACAATTTTTTGATAGAAATAAAGGAAGGAATAAAGAAGGGAGAAAAACAGGAGGGAAGTAAAGGAGGGAAAGGGGCAGGGAGAAAGCTGGGAGAAAGTAATATTAAATGAAAGCCACGATAATGAGTGAGCCTGATTTATTCCTGATTTTAAAGAGAACTAGAGAATTTTGCCATTAAATGTGAAGCATCTGTTAGTTTCAGACTATATGAGTATCACTCTATGGATTATTTACAAAAACTGTGTATA
The DNA here is from genome assembly GCF_016906955.1 of Phacochoerus africanus. Taxonomy (NCBI): domain Eukaryota; kingdom Metazoa; phylum Chordata; class Mammalia; order Artiodactyla; family Suidae; genus Phacochoerus; species Phacochoerus africanus. The sequence continues at coordinate 53,586,063 of NC_062550.1, read as the reverse complement.
AGCAGTGGGTATTGAATTTTATCAAACACCTTCCTGAGCAGTTTCAAACAAAATTTCTTTTGAGCCAGTGAGTATACAGACCAGGGATTGGCAAAGCTTTTCGGTAAAAGGCCAGATAATAAGCATTTTTAGCTTTGGGACAATCAACTACTCACCTCTATCACAGTGGTGCAAAAGCAGCCTTAGACTTTCCTAAATGGAGAGGTGTGGCTCTGTTTGATATAACTTTTTTTTTTTTTTTGTCTTTTTAGGGCTTCACTTGCTTGTTCCTTAGCTAGGGGTCTAATCAGAGCTGTAGCTGCCAGCCTATACCACAGCCACAGCAAGGTGCCTGCCTGTCTGTGATCTCCACCACAGCTCATGGCAACACCTCATCCTTAACCCACTGATTCAGGCCAGGGACAGCGCCCGTGTCCTCATGAATGAATACTAATGGGGTTCCTAACTGCTGAGCCACAATAGGAACTAGTAAGTACAGACAGGGAGGCAGATTTGGCCAATGAATCAGATTAAGCAAGCAAACCAGGAAGCAGGAGTTTGCTGACCCCTAATACAGAGTATGCTTATATATATATATATATATATATATATATATATATATATATATGTACACATACATACATACATATATACATACACACACACATGTATACATATATGTATATATATATTTTATCAAACTCTGCTTGCATTCTCCCAATTAACCCTTTATAGGTATGGGTCTATTAAGTCTATTAGTTTATTTAATACTTTATTTAGTAAAATTCTGTGTATATACTCAAAATTAGATTGAACTTATTTTGTCTTAGGGGAGTGATTTGGTATTGCAGTTAGCCTAATTGGAAAGTTTTTTTTTTTTTTTTTTTTTTTTGCTCTGGAAAAAAATTTTATACAACATTGGGATTCTTAGTTTCCTAGAAATTGAAAATACTAAGCTGCTTATAGGTACAATTTTTGGAGCTATTCTTTGACTTGGGAAGAAAAATTTGTTTATGGACAGTCTGTTTAGGTTTTCAAACTTCTTGGTGGTCTTATGAAATCATACATTTCAAAATATTATCAAATTTGTTAATAAATAATTGTAAATAGTCATATTTGACAGTGTGTGGTCAAAGGGATATAAATTCCCAAGGATTGATTCAAAAGGTTATATATTACAGGAAGGGTTCTATGATTAATTAAATGTGGGAAACATTATGCAAAATAGAGCAACTAGATCTCTGAACAAAAAAAAACCTGACTTCTCAAAACCTTTCATATACCATGTAGAATGTTAATATTAAAAAGTGAGATTATGAATTACATTATGGGAGACTTCATTAATTGATTTGACTCTAGATTCTTAATCTTGGATACTGCGTGGTACATGTGATCTTTAGAACACACTTTTGAAAAGGCTAGACTATATTATAACAATGTATAACATCTCCATGACTGTAATAATGTTACCTTTAATCAGTTCTATTTTTGTGTATTTATGTCTGCTTGTTTTCATTTATTAGTCTAGGAAAAAGTTTCCCCAATTTTTTCCCAGTTGATTTATTTTTCTTATATTCTTCAGGCTCTGTTCTATGCCTTTATTTGGGTTATTTTATTAGAATGTTTTTCTGCCTCCAAAGTTAAATGTTTTGTTCTCCCCTCACCATTCATTCTGTTTAATATTGAAGCTACTTAAAGTTATACAGCTGCTTATACTAAAACTTTCATCATTTCACATACTTTTTTTTTTTTTTGGTCTTTTTGCCATTTTCTTGGGCCGCTCCAGCGGCATATGGAGGTTCCCAGGCTAGGGGTTGAACTGGAGCTGTAGCTGCTGGCCTATACCAGAGCCACAGCAACGCGGGATCCGAGCCATGTCTGTGACCTACACCACAGCCCACGGCAATGCCAGATCCCCAACCCACTGAGCAAGGCCAGGGATCAAACCCACAACCTCATAGTTCCTAGTCGGATTCGCTAACCACTAAGCCACAACGGGAATTCCTACATATGTTTTGATATGTAATATCCATGCTGCTATTTTTAAGCATCTTGTAGATTTGATTTTTATTTTAATAAAAGAATTATTTAGTAATGTACAATCTTAGAAATTTTAAGTGATCTATATATAGATAGCTATTAAGTCAACTTTTAAAACGTCAAATTCTTTATTTGTGTTCTATTTAATCCATCTGTGAAGGAGAAAAGGATACTTAAAATCTCTCAGTATAATTACATTTCTATCAGAATCTCATATTTCTAACCTTTTTTTCTTTTTTTTTAGTTAAATATTAAAGTTACCTTTTACTTTGTAAAGTTCATTTAATGTATAATATTCACAACATTTTTATTTCTAAATCACAACATAAAAATATTCTATACTAGGCCTTTCATTCAACTTGGTCTGATAATAATACCTTTGACTTCTGTCTGTGGATGCTGACTATATTTTTAACTATCCTTTATCTTAACACTCCCATGTTATTTTTTATATGTCTCATCTTCTTTATTTATTTATTTTTTTTGGTCTTTTTGCCTTTTCTAGGGCCACTCCTGTGGCATATGGAGGTTCACAGGCTAGGGGTCTAATCAGAGCTGTAGCTGCCAGCCTATGCCAGAACCACAGCAATGTGGGACCTGAGCCGCATCTGCAACCTACACCATAGTTCACAGCAATGCCAAGTCCTAACCCACTAAGCAAGGCCAGGGATCAAACCCACAACCTTATGGTTCCTAGTCAGATTTGGTAACCACTGAGCCACACCAGGAACTCCATATATGTATAACATTTTTAGGGAATGTAAAATGAGATTTTTTAAAAATCCAGAAAATATTAGTATTTTAAAAGAAAAGTTTACCCATTTACATTTAGTATAACTGAAAACTTTTGCTTACCTTATATGCTTTCTCTTTCCATTTGTTTATATTGTTATCTTTTGCTTAGGTTTTCAGAATATTGTGGAGAATACTGTATCACACTTACTTTCTGAATACTCAAAATCACCTCAAAAATAATCTCTAATATTCAAGTATCCTATTTATTGCAGGCATCCAATCCTAAAATAAGGCTCTCTACCATTTTTTATTTCTGGTGGTTACAGTTGCCTGCCTCTCAGGAATATTGTCCCCCGATTTCCTGGCTCCGAGTTGGGAGGTGATAGTGAAATGTGCCAGGGTCCTTTCCTTCGAGGGTTTAATAAATGTCTATATAGAGTGTTCGTTAAACATAATTGTTAAATAAATAAAAGGGAATGAGATGTAAAGGATAGGGAAAATCTTAATATTTTTGAAAATATTAGATCTACTTACTTCCAAGTCTGAACTTAGCTAAAAAAAAATTACTACTCAATGTTAGACACAGTTAAACTTGGGAGGGGCTACTTTGTGAGTTTCTATTTTAACTAGAAGAGTTGCTAGTGCATCTAATCTGAACCTCCCCCCAAAAAATACTAGAGAAGAAAAAATTATCAACGAGAAGATGGAGTAAAAGACCTCAGTTAGAAGCTACTCCTTGGGAGTTCCTGTTGTGGTGCAGTGGTTAACGAATCCGACTAGGAGCCATGAGGTTGCGGGTTCGATCCCTGGCCTTGCTCAGTGGGTTAACGATCCAGCGTTGCTGTGAGCTGTGGTGTAGGTCCGCAGACATGGCTCGGATCCTGCGTTGCTGTGGCTCTGGCATAGGCTGGCAGCTACAGCTCCGGTTCGACCCCTAGCCTGGGAACCTCCATATGCCACGGGAGCAGCCCAAGAAATGGCAAAAAGACAAAAAAAGAAGTTACTCCTTAATGTCATCTCTCAAACAATATAGAGCATTACCATAGCAACTTTAGAATTGTTATTTTTTTCATTGAAAAAAACATATTTGTGACAATATTGAAAATAAGAAAATTTCCTTGACGTTAAAAATCCTGTGTTAGTCAAATATATGGTACTAGGGCACCTTAGGAAGGATTTGACTAGTCAGATCTTTCCCTAAATCTATATATGCTTTCTTTTTCATAGTTCTGGTAGTGGGCAGAAGGAAGGAACTTATCAAGAAAAAAAGAAAAAAAAAAGCACCTTACCCCTGTTCCACATCCTTTGCAAGCTAGACAATTTTTTGCAGGTTTCTAGGGTCTGAACTCTGAATCCATGGCACTAGAGAAATGAACCACATCCTTATACTAGAATTACAGGCAATCTATGGCTCCAAAAACAGATCCAGGGAGAGTATGTTAAAAGGGACAGTTTTAAGTGGTCTGGAGCAGTATGTCGACTGAAGGACTAATTCTATCATGGCAGCCCTGCAAAAACCCTCCAAGGCAGCTTGATGAATGCACTTCCTGATTACAAAATAAGCAGGCTGATAAGCGTTTTGGTAAGTAAGTTTCTTACTTGCCAGATATATAGTCCCAGTGTGAGGAGGCACCACAGTAATGCCCTAAGACTGACTTACACTATAGAAAAAGAATTATCTATTTTGGTGGCTCAGGCCCACTGGGGGAAGCTACAAAAAACTTCTCTAGAAAAATTTAAAAATACATCACACAGTTTCAGGGGGTCCACAGAATCCATAAATCTCACTCTATAATCTGCAAAGTGATTTAACACCAGGTTTAAAATACCTGCTCTAGAGGTTAGTAAGGAAGAAATTCACAGGGTTATACTTTGTAGATGAAGAGTCTTTAGCTGGGTACATAGAGGAATAAACACTCATAGGGTATTCTGAAGGTTTACTTGCCCCTTCCTTTGATTTAAATTACAAGAGCATGTACAGAGCATGGAAAAAAAAAAATATGGGCTGGATTTTGGTTGATTAATCCACATTTTAAGATAGTAGAAAGAGAGGATATTTACTATATGCAGAACTTTGAAAACAAAGGAAGGGAATAGCTGCAGGCTGGCAGAAGGTGAGGAAAATTAATCTTAAAACCTTCTCTCCCTCCCCCTTAATAAAGAAATCAAAAAGAATCTGAGGAATGAAGCAGGACCTGGTAAGCTCTGGAAGAAGAAGTAACTTGGGTACTTCTATTTAAGTCATAACCCCCTTGCTAGTTCTCTTGAGCTATCCTTCTACTTGACTTGTAGGAGAACTGGTGTCTGAACCTTACTTCCCCCATCCCTTCACTACCAATCAATTCTTATGTAAAGTATAAAAATTAACTCTTACACAATTGGCTATTTGTAGAATAACAAGACATTCAAATAAAAAGACAACAAATATATTCTTAATTTCAATGTGTAAAGATGAAATGTCATTTTTAGAACTCTGGATAAATAAAATCCTATTATTCTACACAAAGTGGCCCTTTGATCTAATTGCACCCTATCTATTGTCAAATTAATATACAATATTTTTCCTCTAATAATTTTTAAATGGCTATAGCCTAACACCAAATTGCTGTAAGGGTATAAGGGGAGAGAGGGTGGGGGAGAGGGAGATGGAGAGAGAGAGACTTAAATACCATCTCTCTTGTAGGCAGCAATTTCCCCAGATGAAGAGGTCACCACTGTTTAACAGTGTGCTGCCATGTTAATTTAGTATGACAAGATAAAGCAGTAATCTCAGCTCATGGAGGCTGTAAACCTCCTGCTATCCAGGGACATGCTCAAGTCGATTTGCACTCTATATCACTTTATACAATTGCCATGACAAAGCCCCCTGAGTTCTCACATGTAAATCTCTCCAGCCCTCTCTTCCTGTAGCCCCCTCTTTTCTCTTTCATTTCCTCCCGATGTTTTTCTCCCTGCTTCATGTCCAGGTGGACCACATCCACTCAGCACTAATCTCTGGAAACTTAATTCTCTGAACATGACAAGGACACACAATACACACCCCTCGCACAACCACTCTGTCAGGTCCCCAATTTAAGAGAAGATGTTCAGGGACTTAGATAATCCATTGATCCCACTTGCATCGGCTTTTATATTTCAATCTGCCGTGTTAAGTTGTCAAGGGGAGCGATTAAACTGATGCTTCATGATTTCAGATTTACTTTCCTAAGAATGATAGTTTTCAAAGCTTGTCTTACTAAGTTCTGCTTAAAGATTATCCCTAAGAAAGCTGATGTAACTTTACTGGTATAAATCTAGTAATAATACCATAAAGTGTTTTAGGTAAGGACATTTTGGAGATCTTCAGGGTTATAAACATAAGAATGTAAAACTGAATAAAATACAGATTTTTTAAAAAATGTCATCGAGTAGTTTTCACTACATGAAACAAAACACCATATGTAAAAAAGGGGTGGGGACATGTTTCTATCTATGTAAAACAAAAAAATTATAAAATCATTGAAGCAGACATAAGAGAACAAGAAACATTTATATGAAAGGAAATTGAAAGATCACATGAAGCACATTAGTCAAGTGACAAGTAAAAGTTTTAGCCGATAAAACAAGGGAAGAGATATTATGTTTAACCATCAAGAATTAGCAGCTAGAGATACACATATTTTGATGAGGTGTATCGGTTTTAGATGTGTTAAAAGCAAAACAATAGCCTCAAAATGGAGTCACTTATGCTAAGCCTCATGTCACCAAACTGAAACAATTTAATTACAGTTTTGGCCTCTCCCAGAAATGGAATCTTAAACCAGTCAATTGGGAATCACTGTGAGATGATCTCCCTGTTAGACCACTGCCTTCCCCCCCTAAGGGAAAGTGACCTTGTCACAACCAATCTGCTTTTTTTGCTAGTATAACTTCCTTGTCCCACTCTCTTCTGCCTATAAAAGTCTTTAATTTTGTACAGGTCCTCGTATCTCCTTTCCACCTGTGAGATGGGCTGCTGTCCAATTCATTAACCACTAAATAAAGGCAATGGAATCTTTACAATCTACTCAGTTGAGTTTTGCTTTTTAACAGATGCAACCGATCAGAATTCTGATAGGTCGAGTTGTTAATTTACAATAAAAATGCATTTGTATTGTGCCCAGTATCCATATCACACACTTTTTACATCATCTCAAGCTGTCCTTTGGGTAAACAGAAATGAGAAACCCAAAGACTAAAAAAGCAATTAACACAATATGAGTAAACAAAAAACAAAACCCCCAACAGTACTTTTAAAATTTCTGAAATCAAGCAGGAATTTTAAAATGTACTAAAACTTCCAAATAAAAACAAAAAGGGAATATGCTAATAAAACCATAGTAAGAAACATGTACCTCATTAACCATGTCCTTAAAGAAAATCATCATGTAGCCTTTAGGATGTTCATGCAAAAAAAACCGAAGAAATTTTTAAATATATTCTGTTCCAAAATATTTTCACTGATTTGTCTTGTCTTGATGCTGCTTCCCTCTGGTAAACTATTCGTAGAGAAGTATAATATATGAGGCTATAGAAGTATAATATATGAGGCTACAGAAGAGTGCTGTAGAACCACTGATTTCTATCAGTGATTTGGAGAGCAACTGGGCTGAGAGAATTAGAAGGATGATGGAAAGGGAATTCACATTAACTGAATACTCACTATACGACAAGCACTGTGCTAGGTAATTACTTCATCTAATCAGTACGTCAACAATATGTGTGAAGTATTATTATTTCGCCATGTAGATAAGGAAAGGTACACTCAGAATATTCTCTCCGAGCAGAGGTTTTGGAGATGTTCATTCATTCATCCATTCTACTATTCTAAGATACTGCTGTGAGTCAGCCACTGAGCCAGACTCTAGAGATACAGTACCTTTTACCCATGGGGACCACAACACTTTCTCCTTTAAATGAATTTGCATCTCAGGTTCAAGGTGAATTACATCCAAAGATACTGACAGAGCTTACTGGTATGCCTACTGAACCACTTATAAAGTGGAGGGGAATGGGGATAATACTGCCACAGGAAAGCTGACAAACTGGAGACCTAGAGAAAACAGGGTTTTGTCCCAGTAATTAACAGTAACTAGCCAATAGAGTACAAATATTCAACAACTACAACATCTATCAAGTGCTTCCAAAGGTGAGGCATGGTTCAAAGTCACTTTTGAGAATTATGTTATTTAATCCTTGCAATTCTTCTATATACTGGGAGGTTCTATTATCATCCCCAAATTTAGATGAGAAAACAAAGGCCCAGCGAGATACCACAAAACTGAGATGAGATCACACACCTCATAACATATAGAATTATGATCAGAACCCAAGTTGTTTAAGGGGGGGTGATCCTAGGCTCTTTACCATCACATTCTATGTCTCATCATATCAAAATGCAGTTCTGACTTGGCTTATGTAGATTTCTGCTGTGATGGTGGTGGTTGATGGACAGACTTAACAACATCTACCAAACATTTAACTGCTAGTGAACAATATTTATTGTAATTGAATCTGTTATAAATATTGACTGAGGGACAGTGTCTCCAATAAACAATCTCCTTTTTTAAATAGACACGATACCAAACAAAAAACAATGAGAGAAATTTTTTAATGAAAAGAACTTGAAATTTCTGTTGGCTTTTTCATTTCAAAAGCGGTTTTCCTTAGCATAGGGTTTTCTCGTAGGTTAATTAAAGCTATAGGAACCAAAAGCATCTGACATTTAATACAATGGGCCATTTTTCTCCTAGATCACTGAACTTAAATATTTTTAAGCACTTATTGAACTAATAACTAACATTAACTAGGTTCCTGTTATATTCCAAGCACCAGAGTGCTCTATGTGAATGGACTTCTTTAAATACTATAAGTACCCTCTAAATGAGATGTTATTGTAATCATCCCCATTATACTGACAAAATAAGGTGCCAAGAATTGCCATAACTTGCCAAACTCCATAAAGATATCAGCCGGCAGAACCTGGAATTTCCTCAAGGCCTTCTGCTAAACCGCTATGCTCTTGCCTTATAGCCAGAGCACAAATTAATACTAATCTTTATGAAAAAGGTTTAGCAAATAATCTTCTGAAGTTCCATATACTACCCAATGGCCTCTGCAGAACTTGAAGTATGCACTCTGAAATAGTTAAATCTTGTCGACCCATTTAAACCCAGCTAAAAAACTTAAAAATCAAGGTATCTCTGAGCTGAGGTAGAATAATCAAGCAACAACTGTTCTATCTGCATTTCCCACAAGTACTTCTAAAGGCTTCTAAAATGATTTATTCTGATAAACTACAAAAATTATTTTAACGTCTGTATGAGTGAAGAGGCAGTTATTAATTTCTGAAGTTATGGATCCAAACTCTACCACTTATATATTAGGGAAATCATTTTATCTAAGACAACTATTTGTCCATAAAATGGGGGTAATCTCAGCTGCTGAACTCACTGGGCTGACAAAACTGGCTAAGATAATAAATGTAGGGTGGCTGGTCCACAGAAAACATTGAAATACTGTAATTCCTATTATTATTAATTATTAAATATCATATTTTAAAGAGCACAGACTGTCTGAAATCTCCCATATTTGGGTTGCAATGATCAGACAGTAGATAGGCTGTAAAATATATTCACACAAGACTTTCAAAGTTGCTTCTTATGTTCAACTGATGACCCTGGGGAAATCAGAATCTCAGATATACAAGAAGCGTGTTTCCTGACTCCTGTGTCTCTAGTGTGCAGAGCATGCCAGCCACCGCCACAAGGCCTAAAGATGGATCCTGGTAACAGCCCAGCCATCTCCCCTTTTCCAAGATGTATGTTTACATAGAGGGAAGGGTCCAGTGGTGGCGGGAGAGGTGGTTACCAGGCTTAGCACATTATTAAGTGTGATGTTGTAAGTTTTTGCAATTTGTTTTCTGTTGCTCATTAATATAGGTTTTGGTTTTTACCTGGTACATATTTTAAATTTGTATATAACACATATTTTATATTTGTACATGATTTGTATAAAGCTACCTAATGGTAGCCTTGCAATTGCATTCCTTTTTCATGTCCTTCCTTCATTTAAAAATTTTTATTAACCCTTAGAATATTTTTGTCTCATTTTAGGGATATCGACCAACAAGATTAACTGTTTCATCTGGAGTCAGGCTGGATTTTTAAGAGCTAAGAAGAGACACTGAAGTAAACACTGCTTCTCTATATAATGATAACATTGTTTGTTCTGCTGCCACAGAAGCAGCCTTGACTAAGACACAAAATCCAGTCACTTGTGTTCATTTTCTTTACGATGTCAGTGTCACAGAGCTGGCCAAGGCTGCTCTCCTTACATTCACACCTCATGTGCTCACATGGATCATTCCTAAAAATGCTTGATGGGAAAATTTTTGAAAAGCAGTTTCCCTTTGTGCAAAGAAGACATGTAACTGAAGGAATCAATTACAATTGTCAACCTAACTTAGCTTTACATTTATTTCTCATTTCAAGCAACAAGGTCTTTCTCCTCCTATATAGCAGAATAGAGAAAAATGAAAAATTTGCTTTCTAAAACAAGAAATGGGGAAAATGGCACACAATGATCCACATGGGTCGCATACTGAAATACTAACATGAATTCAGTTTTAATGCCAGCTTTGATACCAGTACAAATTATGGGCATCTCAGCTGTTGGGGTGAAAATAAATAATTTAAATACATTTAATGCTTTTAAAGGCACCTAATGTGGCATTAGCACTCCAAACATTTTGAATTCAGATTGTTGTTTCTTAAAGAATCATTTCTCCCAAAAGGGCTCTCTATCCCACCCTCCTATTAGATTTTCTATACTACAGAATTCCCTTCTATCACCTCCAAATCAAGGTATATTTGTTTTGGTCTAAACTTTCAAAAGAGAATGCTCTGTGAGTCTAATTGCCGAAATACGTGACAAAAACTGCAATGAAGGTCCAATACTATCTTACGTTATTTTTACGACTTTACTTTCTTAAGATCCAAATTAAGTGCTAATGGTTGGGCTTTTTAAAGAGACTGCTACACAAAGATCGCTTTTCCTCTTTTAGATACAGTGTATAGTTTTACCTAATTAATATAGACAACTAATATAACATGGTGTATCATTTGAAATTTCTGAGGTCCTATTAGCAATTTAATTATTAGGTCTTATAAATTTCATTCTACTTCCTAGCGTTCAGGTAACAGCTCTGCAAAATTCTTATTTATTTCTGATTCTCTCAGGTAACTGTCTTTTTGTAAGTATACAATAATAAATTAGGACAAGGTCATTGCTATTCACTCATATAGTGATTAGTATAGTGATTCTAACAACAAAATTAGTACAGTACTAAGTTAGTATAGTGATTCTAACATCAAAATTACTTTCTAGTTACATAAAGGATCTCTATTCCCTATTTCTCATTTTTTACCCAATTCTATAAAATATCGAAATAAATATAAGGATGAAAGCAGCTGAGTTAAAGAGACAAAGACTGAAGGAAAACAGTGAGAGAGGCTGTCAAATAATTTAAAATGGAAGCTAGCTATAGGCACGCAGAGCAGAGGCATCTGCTAAAGCTAGGTCCCAGACATTTGGATTCAGTGATAAGCACCATTTCAAAAAATAATTTGCAAACCAACATAGAGTTTCTAAGTATTTTTTGTTTGTTTGCCAAGTAAGGATATTAAAAATAAAATTATCAATACTATCAATATTGGATCATGAAAGAAAAGTCAAAAAATATAATCTCTGAATAAGCTGAAGATATGGGGCACACAGATTTGTGAAAAACCATGCTGGTCTGTTTACTTAAAAAAAAAAAAAATCAGTGAAATCCTTATCCTAGAACCAACCTATCTTTATTAATCGTGTATCGTAAGAGAAAGCTAGCCTGACTGCAGGAAAATCTGGCAGCCCCCCAAGAGGCAGTATATGTAAATAAGAAGGAAGGATGTATCAGAGCACAGAGGTACTGATTCTCCCACCCCCTCGCCCTTCCTGATAATGGCTCCATTGAGATCCACAAGAGGATCCCTTAAGAATGTTTCCTGATAGAGGCAAATTGAAAGAAAGAGAGAGGAAGAAGAGGAGCAAATGAAGAGACTCAGAGGAAGCAAACGAGGAAGAACTGAAAACAAACATCTAAGATACAGAAGGAAGGTTGGTTCCCAAACCTGTCATTATTTTTAACTTCCTACTACAAAGGACCCTATCATACAGGTCTGGGAATAACACATGAATGATGAATACCAACTCCTTCCACCAAGTCAGGAACCCCATTCAAGTATGTTTCCAGCATTGCTTCCTAGCATCCTTGCTATTTCTAGTAGCCTAGCCAAGTATTCCGTCATTCTTTTCACTTCATTCAAGGTGGTAACCCAGATGAAAAAAAGGAAACATTCCAAACACTAATAACTAAAGTGGTTCTTTTTATTTCTATTAATATGAGGCACATATTTTACGAACTTCCCTACATTTTATATTAAGACCTCTATAGGACACTTTGTCTTTAGTATTTTTTTTTTAATTTGCTCTTTTCTTCTTAGCTATTTCTTCTGGGAACAAAATATTTATGGCAAAAACAAAATTATGCACAGTATAAAGACTTTGCATTAATGGTAATGATCCAATGGGTATAAAAATCTTGACATCCAGTAATTTACTTGTGGGGGCAATTTCACATTAGTGTTTTTGATCCCCACAAATGAGATATTTCTCAACTGTGAATCTCCTTAGCACTTAATAGCCTGAATTAGGATTCTAATATTCTATATTAAAATCTAGTGGTTTTTGCCCTTATATTACCCCTCACACCATATAAAAAGCTACGTGAGGGAAGAGACTAGTTATTTCTGTATCTTTGGTGATAGGTATTCATTGTGTATATTTAAGCTGAATCTTTTCCATACTCCCTATAAAATGAAAGCCATTAAATGTCATTAGGCCAAATCTTCTTAAACCAACACACTTCTCCCCCATTACCAGAGCATGAGAAGTTCTTACTTATTCCTCTGTCACTGCATAGCACTCTGTGAAGAAGCTAACAGTAGACCTTCATTAAATGTCCTGAACTATTTCCCATATAGTGCTTGTGTGTGTGTGTGTGTGTGAGAGAGAGAGAGAGAGAGAGACAGAGAGAGACAGAGAGAAAGAGAGAGAGAGAATATATTCTTTAATTTCTCAAGGCCTAGTTAACTTTAAACTCTCAGCAGTAGTACTGTGGACCTCACATGAACCAAGGTTTTCTCCACTTCTTATTAGCCCCTCCCTCAACCAGATAGAATGGAGTTGTATGGCAACAGGACACAACTAGATCTATTGTACAACTTAATCCAGTGGCTTTGATGGACCCCAACCGATTGTTTTTCACATGTCCTTATTCCTTCTAGGCCTGGGGGTAATTTTCAGGAACAATGCAAATATAAAGACTGAACCACTTAACATTCAAATGCAAGCCTGGGATTTTATCTAGATAAACAGCTTCGTGTGGTGTGTGGTATTTTCTGACAACATTTACAGAATGTTTGTAACAATGCAATTTCATTGTATGATAAACATCAATTTAGCATAAAAAACAAATACAAACTTGTCGCTACTTTCACCTTGTTTCAATTGAATCGGCCTTGTTCAGATAAGCAAGCCTATCTCTTACAGAAACAACAGTTTATAGATAAAGTGTGTGAAATCGGGTGTGTGTGTGTAGAATTATACTGCCTATTCTCATAATTTTGTACTGCCGCACTGCACATATGGCTTCCAAGCTTACTTTATCTGAATCTTTCTGAGTCTATTCTCCATGCTATTAAACTGAGCACATTCCACATCATTCAAAAGTAATTACACTTTTGTCTAGAGTGTAGGAGACTGCTCCCCCTAAACAATGAAATTCTCATTATTAGAACTGGCACAATAACCATACTAGCATTAACAGTATGCATTATACCATCACCATAACGTATGCTAAGTTTGATATACAAAGGTAACTAGAAATTTAAAAGCTTATAAAAACCATCAAATAAAAATAGGAATCTTTACCATACCATAATTAAGGTCTTATTCTGTGACTTATTTTTAAGTAACACATGCAGTTTTCTCTTTTCCTTCTTAAGTTTTCTGAATAGTATTTCACACATAAAATTATCTTAGTCAAACACTGAAAATACATTACTAACGACTGTCAGATTGTAAGCAAAATTTATATAAAGGGTATTTCAAGGCATAGCTATCATATAGCAATTAAAATTATACTGGGTAAATAAAAAAAATCCCAGTACTTGACAGTGAGTCTGAGCAAGTAAAAACCTCTCTCTGTAGTGTGTACTGAATGAACTCTTTTGGTGTTTAAGTGTTTAAGGTTGCATTTCATATGTTGGAGCCTTCCTATTGTTTTATACTTGGTTCTCAGCTATATGCTCAACTTCTGTAGAAGATCAACTTAAAAAGACACCTTTCTCTTGATGGACTTCAGGAAGAAACTGACTCACATTCAATGTTCTTGCTTTATACTAACTATTGTCCTTGCAGTGTTTAAACATATTAACATTAAGATACATCAAATTATTAAACCTACTCAATACACCATACACCCAGAGTTCTTTAACAATTTTAGGAAAATCTTATCAATGTGAGCTACAAATGAGATACTAGAGTATATTATAACATCAGATGTCCAAATCCACCAGACCTTTAAATGTTAAAAATATTATATGCAAACACAGTATTTATTTCATATGAAATTCAGCTATTTATAACAACTCAAGTTATTTTTGAATATTGTATTGCTAAAGTAAGTGTCTACTTTAAAAATCAATCTTAGGAAGCAGCCACTCTGCAGTTATACAAAACCATTCACTCAAATCAAGAACTCAGATAAAAAAATGAGTTTGACTGAGATAAAAAGTAAACAATTTCTAGGGTGGGGGAGAAAACTGACTAATAACCATACATGGTCAAGACTTTCATTTCACATCACATTTGACAAAGAACAACCACCTAACCAACAGAAGTAGCATGCAACCACACAAAACGAGCAGCAACGTGGCCATCATAGAGTCCCCTTGCTGCCACTCGTGCTGCTACTTGATTTCTCTTCAGACTTACTCTATTCCTTTCAGGTGCTCATAAATTACCATGCTGACTGACATGAGGATATGTTCTGGATAGTCCTCTGTATCATGAAATAAATCCATCTATACCAGAACTATTATTAAAAATGAGCCATAAATTATAGTGTCCCTTGCTTTCTCTGAAACTCTGAAGTGACAGCCTCCAAACCCATGTTAAAAAAAAAAAAGACTGAAGGCAGAAGAAGGATAGATCTGACCTTCATAAAAATAAAGCCTAGGACTGCCTTTCCATTTATGTCAGAATCAGGCTTGCCAACCTTGCCTTTTACCTTTTTGAAAATTATATGGGAATCAATTTGTGCTATTAATTGCCTGGCAAGATTATGAGAGCTTCAGACAAGGACCAACATAGGTCTCAATCTGATTCTGATTAGAAATATAACAATATTTTATAAACATATGTATATGATCTGCTTAAGACAGCTGATCTATACTGCAGTCTTGTGAACAACGTTGCTAAAACTTTCCAAGAACAGAAGGACTTGTAGTATTTATACCACTTATAACTGTCTGGAGAGTTACACTTAGCCACTTAGCTTATTTCTTCAAAATATTAAGGCAAAAATCACAACTTCAGAAAGGAAGAATGATATCTATATGTGACCCAATTCCAAATTTTAACCTTTGCATACCCTGAATATGAACGTAGGACTCTAATTCCCAAAAGTATTTATCTGGCAACAGTCAGACAGTGTATAGAACTTGTATTGCAGGAAATATTTTCCAACCTGAATTTTATACTGAAAGCATTTCTCTACAACTTCAAGCCAGCATTAAAGGGATTACTCAAAAATTGTACTTTGTCTCTAAACCATATGTGTAATACAAAATATAGGTCTCTCAACATCTCTTTTTTATTTAAGAATGGAGTATGAGTATCACACATAAATCAGCAAAGAAATCTTTTTCCCTTAAATTGAACTCTTTGATATAAAGACCATGAAACAGTTTATTTTCAACAATACTGAATAGGAAAAAATGAAGAATATATTTTACTATTGAAATAAAAGGATCTGTTATGTGAATATGACAATGGCCTAGTATCCAGGAAAAAATATAAAGAACTTGTGTTGAATAACAATTCTATGAATATATTCAATCATTTTGATAAATAGGTAAATTACATATTGATCGGCTTAACAGCTTAGCTGTGATACTCTCTGAACTACATTAATAGATTCTACTTTAGTTCTAAAATTTCTAGAAAATCAGCGTATCAGCATATTCACCATGAATAATGTGTTAACAACTTCGTTCAAGACATCTTTACTATTTAACCATCCATATAAACTCTGCCATTTAATTAGTACTCATAAACTGAGTTCTATTATATGCTATTATATATATGTAATATATATATACACACACACACATACATACATACATGACTGTGCCTCCAGGGGGAAATATAGTATATTGAAAGGCAGACATGTAAACATATAAATTTTAACATAGGTCATGAGAAAAGATATAAACAAGTATCTAGATAAAAGAACGCAGCAACCATACTGCCTTGTGAAGTCAGTGAAAGTATCTAAAGATAAGCAATTTTGAACTGAGTCTTGTGGGAGAAGCAATTCACCAGGAAGGTAAAAATATGAAAAACAGTTTTCCAGGTAGACAGAGTAAGGTCTGTCGTGTGAGGTCACCTGGTATGTTTATAAATATATCTGAAAATCTTTGCATGACCAAAGCACTGGATCTACAGCAAGATGTGGCCAGAGAGGAGACAAAAGCCAGATTTCAGTCCCAGTTTGTATAGTGCTTTATACTAAGATAAAGAGTTTTAGACTATATTCTGTGGGCAATAAGACACATGGTGGTTTCTAAAGTGTCCAATTCATTTCCCAGGGAAACAAATTGAGTGGAAGTTGAAGGAAAGACTGGAAAGAGGAGAGGCTGGAAATTTGAGATCATATAGGAGAATCTTCAAACTGACAGAGACAGAAAGCTGTTGGAATCAAGAAACATCTGAGGCAGAAACAAATCTAGACCAATCAGACATACAGTAAGAGGAAATATCAATATTGACGTCACTAAACCTAAGTTAAATCATTTGTATGTAAACTGTATTAACCGGGAGAATGGCAGATCTTTACCTTTTGGGGCTAGGGATCTACTTGTGAATCTGATAAAAACTATGACCCTACTCACATGTATGCACACAGAGAAATCTCCATTCATCTTCAGGAGTTCCACAGACCCTGGTTAAGAACTTCTCCCCTAGATCAAGGTGCTTGAGGAAAGGAGCTGTGCCTTATGCAAATTTATTTCCACAGTGCACAGCAAAAACTTGGCACAAAGTGGGCGGTTCATAGGTTTTATTTAGTTGAACTGAATCCCCTTATAGGATGAATGATTCATTCATTCATTTTCACTAACATTCTGCATCATGGCATCGACTCACGCCAACTATGGTATGTAATTTAATATACCTTTCTCATACCCATTCTTGACTATACTGAAAGTAATCTCCCCTTTGTGGTATTTCTTCTAATAATTATTATTTATATTTGCTTCTTTACATTCGTGTGTTTATGTTTGTAGTGGTAATACAGGAAAACCAAACCAAGAAACACTCTTAGTAGGGTGCTCCTAGAAAGAAGGCAATGGCCAAAATACTGAGAGGCAAGAGGCATTAGCACAGATGCAACGTCAAAGGGGGACTCCCGACCTCCCTACCCTGTGGAGCTGAATTACCATTTTCCCTTTGCTTTTCTGGTTTAACCTCTGTGAGAGGAGTTCAAGAAGTTATATCATTGAGCATAACTGACAGGACCCTACAGTAGAGGGAAAAAGTAGGAATTCTGGATAGTTTGGATATAACTTGTCAAATAAAAGCTAATTAGAAAATTAAGTATGTGTGTGCTCTTGTGACGAGCTTATAATGTTTGTAAGCATGGAATCCAAAACCAGACTGAATAATCTCTGGTTCTCCCATTTATTAGCTGTGATCTGAAGCAAATTATTTAACACTGCCTCAGTTGCCTCATCTGTAAAATGGGATTAATGACAACACCTCATTGAATTATCATGAAAGTTAAATGAATTAATACTTGTCACATGCTTAAAATAGCACATCTGTAAAAGTGCTATTAAGTATTAGCTAAAACATTGTTCTTGGTAAGAAAATTTCGGCACAAAGATACCTGGAGAAATGTTGACCTAAAAGCCTTAAAATGTTGAATGGAGTATTTAAATCTAATGTGAATTATCAAAGAATAGTATCTATTTCATGCTATTAGAGGATATCTGATTCTTCTTGTTGATTTAATTCCACATACAGTAATACAATGATAGAAACAAGCGGGCATATTTCAGTACCAAGCACATTTATGATGTGTAATAATTTCCTAGAGGTGGCCAAAAAAAAAAAAGGATTTAACAGAATCAGAGCTGTTTTTAAAGGTATGAGAATGAATGGTGAAACCTTTTTGTTTGTGTGATCTGGTTCAAATTAATGGCACTGGCCTCCTTGAAGAAGAAAAGGAGGGGCCACAAAAAAACATGACATTCACACAAGCAGCCATGTTGAAAAGGCAAGAGTGGCTTTACTGGCAGCTAAGTTCTCTTTCACCTTGCCAGCATGCTGATTCTATGCATTTAAGTTCCTAAGAAGGACCTTATTTGTTTGTGTGTGTTTGCGTGTGTCTGCTGTTCAAGCTTCCATCAAAGATGCTATGCTGCCTTTTTCCATCCCATCCGTAAAACCTCAGCTTCCTAATTTTCTACAGTGATCCACACCCCAGGATGAGGGGCCAGATGAAATTATCCAGGGCTGCTAATTCTGGAATAGGATGTAATAAAGAATTACTGAACTATCAAAGCAACAGTGAATGGAACTGTGTTAGAAATTAGTACGGTCACATTTTTTAGAAAACTATCACCTCTATGAAATATATTCTTCTGTAATATTCCCAGTACTATAAAAAATGCTGGAATCCAACCTGGACAAGGCAAAAATTGAAAAAAAAAACAAAAAGAAAAACAAAAACAAAAACCCACTCATTTATCACGGTGGAAATGTTAAAATTATGCTGCAACTCTAACTGGAAAACCTTTTACTAGAAATACTATGATATCTAACTTTCATGATGACTAAATTTAAATGTGTTATGTTAACATTCTGATATCCCTCTAATGAAACTGTGAGTACCCTAAAAGCAGAATTCTTAAAAAACAGAAACAAAACCAAAAAAGTAGCCTATCTGTACCCCTTCCCCCATTGGAATCAACTTACTTGTAAAGAATTCTAAGGTGTTAGGAGTGAATCTTGTGTATGGCTATTGCTTAGATAATAATTACAAAGCAAAGGACTGAAGCCAAACTTTTAGAGGAGTAGACTGGTCACAAAGTGAGTGTAGGCACAATAGACCATGAGAAACCTACCATTGTATTGTGCTGAGAAGTGGGAGTCCTATGGCCACAAGTCTCTTGCGTCAGCAGAGAAACTGGCTGAAATTCCTCAGAGTGAGGCTTGTTGGGAAAACTCACATGCAAGGGAAGGTGAAAGGCTGGGAGCCCGTCACTCTCCTCTTCTTCCACTTTCTGTCTGCTTGTCACCATGGCTACCTCTCCATCTGCTTCCCCATACGGAGAGGCTGGTCGCTTGGAAGACATCCTGGAAGGAACAAAAGAGGAGAAAATAATGAAACCTCCACATAAATCCTTAATGCCGTCATTGTGTGGTTAGGGGCCATTGTAACAGAAATGCCTTTTTGTGCTGGCAGAGAGCAGGAAACCATCCAAATACCACTGCAAAGCACACACAATCAGAAACAATGGCCAAGCAGGTAGCAACAGAACAGTGCTTGTTTGTTGTGAGAATAATACACTAATATAGCACTCTCTTGTATTCTGGCTTCTTAAACAAGAGAATTCACCTAAGAACACTGCATAATGAAAGACCATTCCATTTTAAAGGAAAGAAAAATACCCATCTCATTTTACACTTTGATAGACCTTATTGAAGACCGAACATCTATGAACAGTAAATACTGTTGGCAGTTTAAAAGAAGGGAAATAACTAAAATTTCTTTCATCAAAAAAAAACAAAGTAAATGAATGATTGCCATTATAATACGTTTGCATTTTATTAGGAGTAAGAGTATTGTGAAATGGAGAAATACTGGTTAGAAGCAAACATGAGATCACAAAACAAAAAGTTTGATATTTGTTTAAAGTTATTAAGAATCGAATACATTTTATAATCATTGTTAATCCTGAGATATTGAAAATTTTTCTCTCACCTCCCCAAATCACCCAATTTTGGCATTTAGTTCTAACATAAAATTTGCAAGTAGTAAAAAAGGTAAGAATATAAAAATACTTGAGTTTTATTTCCACAGTTCCTTGAAATATTTAGATGTGGATTCTTAGACTCCTTACAATATGTTAGGTCTAAGAAACAATCAAATAAGGATGTTTTGTGTTGATGAGCTAATACCTATGTGACAACACACTTAGATAACTGAACTAAGATTAAATTTTTTGGTACTTTAGTCTGGTTGAGAATATTATCAGAGGTTAAAAATGAGTGGCAAATATTTTTAGTTAAACAGAAGAGATGCTTTTCATTAAAAGTTTTACGCTGAAGCAGCATAGAGTTAAAACTTTTAATTTAAAAAAAACTCCCTTGTATTTACAATTTGATCTGACCTTGAAAAAGCTACAATTTTTTTTCAGCAAACAAAAAGTATTTATAGAATCAGCCATTCTTATTCTAGACCAGTGGATTAGGATGCATAAAAGTATTAACTAACTGCCACATCACTTCTTTCACATATGATACATATCACTGGTTTTTAAATTTAAAATGTACTACCAAAAATATGCCTTTAATCATTGTTGAATATTGCTATTCTTAGTGTCAGAAGTTTCAAAAGAAAAGTACATTCAAGTGCTGAATATAGTCTATGAAGATGTAATAGCACAGTAGAAAAAAATTAAGGGCTGTGGACTCAGACAAACATGAATTAAAATACTGATTCTGCTACTTACTAGATGTGAGATTTACTTTAATCTCTATTTCAATTTACCCATCTTTAATGTGAGATGGAATATCTACTTGTAATGCTTTTTGAGAATAAACTGTACTCTAGATGCAAAATGACTTGTAGAACATTTAGCTCGGAGTAGACATTTAATAAACAATAGCTATTGTTTATTTTACAAACTTTAAAACCTGCAGTGTGACCCACCCCTTCCCTGAACGCAAAAAAAAACTCCAAAATGAGGAACACAGTTTGCTTCTAAGAGTTAAACTGTAAAATCAACACGAAATATACAATCTCCCATTAGAGAAGAGCTCCCAATCATGTTCCACAAAAAAACTGACCAAATGTATCAAATGTTGAAGACAAAATGTTAACAGTAGGGGTCTTGATCAGCTGAAGAAGACAAAGAGGAGGACGGTGGTTACCATGTAAGTGCTGTTTAAAGGAGAAGCAAACTGGGCCATACTATTTCGGGTATCTTAAACTTTCTCAGATCTTATTACCAAGGTTTTCTCCAAGTATACTTTTAAGTATGTAGAGAGAAAGTAAGGGGTCAGAGTTAACAGACTAGTCTTAGTCTTACTGGCAACACCATTTTCTATCATCAAATGGATACATTAAACTATATATAAAACTCTTTAACTCAAGAGATATTTAATTCCCAGTTAACACAAGAGAGATTTAATTCTGTTTCCATGCTCTCCAAGCAAACTTCTGATAGGGAAAATAGGCTGATAGAATAGATTAGTTAATACCATAAGGCCCCATATGAAGTGATTTACCAGATTAAATTTTTAAAAGAGACTTTTGGAGTTCCCGTCGTGGTGCAGTGGTTAACAAATCCGACTAGGAACCATGAGGTTGCGGGTTCGGTCCCTGCCCTTGCTCAGTGGGTTAATGATCCGGCATTGCCGTGAGCTGTGGTGTAGGTTGCAGACGAGGCTCGGATCCCGCGTTGCTGTGGCTCTGGCGTAGGCTGGCGGCTACAGCTCCGATTAGACCCCTAGCCTGGGAACCTCCATATGCCGTGAGAGCGGCCCAAAGAAATAGCAAAAAAAAAAAAGCCAAAAAGCCAAAAAAAAAAGAGAGACTTTTAATTATCTTTATTTCACATAAAGCTTGACCTCAAGGAAATTATTCATTTATTACATAAATCATAGTATGTATGGCCTATGTGGGCATTACTATTCTTGCTGCAATTAATAAACTGGTATTTTGGTGCCTACTTCAGTCTTATGTACAACCAATCTCTTAGCTGTCTGAAAATTCCACGCTATTGGCAGGAGCCAGTTTCCGGGTTATCAAAGCAAAAACTCAGTAAGCTGGCCTTTCCTAAATTAATACAATTCTATGACTTTTAGAAGGCATGACCTTTTTGCTGACTTCTTCTTTATTAATATCATTATTAATAATGATTATGAAAACTGGAAGTCTAAAAGTAGACATCAGGTAGCTAAGGTAGATGGTTAAGATAGTACGACTTTTCTCAAAATCTCTAGCCCTTTCCATATCTAAATTATATCCAACTGGATTGAACATTCTATGTACTTATCATTCAATAGAGGAAGAAAAAGCACAAGGTCTAATACAATGAACATGAAGGAGTCATTGTTCCAGAAGGCAACTGATCCTAAAATACTTCATATTTCATGTTTATTTCATTTTCAGAGACTTATAGAATGGTCTTAAATGAGTTGGATTTAAGAGTATTTTTATGCAGTTCAGATAAATGATTTCTTAAAGAGGTTTTTTGGTTTTTTTTTAAACAGACGCACCTGTGGCATATGGAAGTTCTTGGGCCAGGCATTCAATCCAAGCCACAGCTGCAACCTACATCACAGCTGTGGCAACACCAGGTTCTTAACCCACTGCAACACAGCAGGAACTCAAGATTTCTTAAAGAGTTTTTAAATTAATAAAATAAAAATGACTATGATCATAGTTCAGTAATAGGCAGGAACTCAAGATTTCTTAAAGAGTTTTTAAATTAATAAAATAAAAATGACTATGATCATAGTTCAGTAATAGGCTACAAGATGAGAAAAAAGTAAAATATATAAATTATGTAGAGAGCTATCAATATGTTGGTTTCAAGATCCATGTTCAGTCTGACTCACTGTCTTATAAAAATACTGATAACAAAATCATCAATACCACTTGATTCTTAAATTTCTGTTTGTCTACCAAAGGGCTTCATTTCGGATAGAATAAAGTCTCAATTTTTAAAAAGCATTAAGGAGGTACTAAAAATTTCCATGTACTGTCTATCAGGAAATGCGAGGTTCCAAACTCCTGCAACTTAGACTACGCAGCTGTGTTGCAGTGCAAGGATATCTCAGAACAAGGTGGGTTTCCAGGCTGGGGTGTATGCTCCCTGCATTCATTCAAAGATGATTTTGTCATTCCTGTGGTAAGTGCTAGACCTACCAATGAACAAAACACAGACTTCGAAGAAACTGAACTGAGGCAGACAAATACAGTCTAGTGTGAAACTAACTTGTGGAGTTAGTTAACATAATAGTAGTCTTTAATTCACTTTGTGTATGTGTGTAGACAAGAAAATCTTGAAAGAACTGATTATCTAATTTAAGGACTAAAGAGAATCTAAATCATCAACAACTCTTTAGTGACTACTTACTATGTGCAAGACACTTAATCTAAAGGGAATTTAAAAAATGTAATTCTGGGTCTCTGCTTTAAAAAGCCTATAAACTGTTTGAGAAGATTTTAATTAAAAGAGAAATAAGGATGAAAGATAGTTCAGGTTCAGGTGAAATGACATTATAGTTAAGCACCATGAATGCTAGAGGATTGTGGAATGCTTCAGGGAATGGCTGACCAGGGAGGATTTTGAGGGAAAAGAAGGACAAATGGAAACCTGGGGATAAATGAAGAGAGAATCTCATGTGGGAAGTCATGATAAAAGGAAAGATGCAGAGATACTTTTAAGATGTACACTGTACATTTAAGTTTAGAGCTTACTTAGGAAAGAGAAGACAGGAAAAAATGGACCAAATCCCATTTCTGGTCTATAACATTCCTGGAGTTGCTGAGTTACATGAATGTAATAAGTAAGAAAAAGACTCCCTTGTAAGAGGCAACTCGATTCTACAAGGAGTCACTTTTTCTTTAGTTGTCCCTGTAGAAATCTGCACAATCAAGCCACTCTAGTCCATATGTGAAAGCAATCCTAAAACTACTTGAGTTCTTTGCCACTGGGCAAAGGCTGTATAAATAGGATGTCCCCAGTTGTCTTCAGATATATTTAGGAATCTTAGGGATAGGGTAAATAAAGGGTGTGAGACTGCAACAGAAATCTAAACCAGTGATACTTAACTTTTAATACACACTGGAATTATATGCAGAGTTTTTGTTTCTGTTTTTTGCTTTTTTTTTGTCTTTTTGCCTTTTCTTGGGCAGCTCCTGCGGCATATGGAGGTTCCCAGGCTAGGGGTCTAATCGGAGCTGTAGTCCCCGGCCTACGCCAGAGACACAGCAACTCGGGATCCGAGTCGCTTCTGTGACCTACACCACAGCTCACAGCAACGCCGGATCGTTAACCCACTGAACAAGGGTAGGGATCGAACCCGCAACCTCATGGTCCTAGTCGGATTCATTAACCACTGCGCCACGACGGGAACTCCAATATGCAGAGGTTTAAAAAATACTGCTGCTTGGGTCCCACCACCAGACATTTTGGTGTTATTGATTTGGGAGTGCACACAAAGTATGAGAAATTTTTAAAGTTTCCAAGTGATTCTATTGCACAGCTAAGGCTACAGACCATTGGCACTAGTCAGAGTAATGTGTCTCCCCAAGATGTTCAAGTCCTAAACCCTGAAGTCTATGACCGTGTTACCTAACAAGGCAAAACATTTGGCAAATGTGATTAAGTTAAGGGTCTTGGGAGGAGGAGATGACTCTGAATATTCTGGGTGGACCCAAAGTAATCATAAAGGTCCTTAGAAGAGAGGGAGAGGCTGGAAAATACTATGTGGCTGGCTCTGAAAATGAATGATGGGATCATGACCCCAGGGATGTAGATGGCCTCTAAAGCTAGAAAAGGCAATGAAACAGATTCTTTCCTCCCCTCCCCCTGCACCCAGAGCCTCTAGAAAGAAGGAGCCTTCCCAATACCTTGACCAGAAACTTCCGACTTCTAGAACTCTAAGTGAATACATTTGTACTGTTTACAGCACTAAACTTGTGATAATTTGTTACAATACCAAGAAGAAACCAATTCACCACTAACTTAAAAATATTTCTGTCACAGCTGGTATTTTTTCAATCTGAAATCCTCTTATCCCATGTATACACTTGCCTTTTCCTTCACTTTAGTTTTCTGCTCCAAAACCATTTTCCAGCACTTATCACCTGACATATCTTATATTTCTCTATTTATCTGTCTCTTTCCCTATAAGTTCCAAGAGAGCAGACTTTATTTTTGTCCACAACTACTTATCCAGTACTTAGAATCCTTTCTGAAAATAGCAGTCTTCCAATCAATATGTGTTAAATGAAACCTACTAATTAAAACAAGCAACTCTCTTGAGTATTCCGTAACTATAGATGGTTGTAGAATACAGGATAAATATGCTTAAGGAAAATTCCTTAATATTGTCAGAAAAAAAGGAAATTCAGCTCAGTGATAAAACTATCCTTCTTGTTAATTTCTATGTAATAGAACTGGTAAACCTAGTTTAATTAGGTTTCTTAAATAATAGTGAAAAAATCCTATAGTTCTTTTTAAAACATAGTAAGTAAAGGACTATAAAAAATGAAGTAACTTTATTCAAAGTGCTACAGTTAATTATTAATAGATCTCCTACTGAGGAATCATCTACTTACGGCTTTAAACTTAACTCACCTGCTTAGATGGTCCTTTGCTGCAGTTGTTCTAGAAAATGACATGTACAAAGTCAAAGAAATTTATTTGTAGGACAAACACAAAATGGAAGACTCAGAATGGGAATTGCTTTCTGTATACAATAGTTTCTCTTTAAAGTTTCTCTAAATATTTTAACCTTTGGCTGGTTAATTCCGAGATAAAGTCCTAGGAAGCAGTGCCTTCTACTGGTTATTCATTTGGAATGATAAGATTATTACTTTTAAGGTTTGCAGTTATGTTTTAAAAATTCTAAAAAAAAAAAAATTACCTATAAAGAACAAACCAAAAGCCCAGCTCTTCAACAAGGTCTTCCTTAATCACCATAGCTAAAATGATTCTGCCCCACCTCAAACTGTATTACCAACTCTCACTAGTAGCGAGCATGAAAAAATGAACATCAGTATAACCTATGACATTTATTCACTAGTGCAATTTTTTTCCTTTTCCTTCCCTTTTTTTTTTTTTTGCTATTTCTTTGGGCCGCTCCCACGGCATATGGAGATTCCCAGGCTAGGGGTCCAATCGGAGCTGAAGCCACCGGGCTATACCAGAGCCACAGCAACGCGGGATCCGAGCTGCGTCTGCAACCTACACCACAGCTCACGGCAACGCCGGATCTTTAACCCACTGAGCAAGGGCAGGGACCGAACCCGCAACCTCATGATTCCTAGTCGGATTCGTTAACCACTGCACCACGATGGGAACTCCTCCTTTTCCTTCTTATTAGTATCCAAAACTAGAATACAAGATTTCAGTAAGTACAGGGTCTATTTTTGACCATTTCACCAGATATTTCCAAGAGTAGTGTTAAAGATATGATTGCATGATTAAAGTCTTTCCAAACTGCTTTGTATTTTTTCCCCTAAATAATTTAATCCTCGATGCTGAGTTAAAATTAATTATATGGCAGTGCAATTCCTAACACATAGTTGGCACTCAATGTATTTTTTATATGAGTAAATGAAAGAATTGCCTGAGTGTCTATTTTGTACCAGGCAAATTATCTTTGTGTTATGATGGAAACAGGCACCTTAGATATGAAGATCCTTCTGGTTTACAAGGAAGTACTATATAGATGGAAATAGAAGACATATATCCATTCATTCATTCATTCATGGAAAAACTACTGAGAGACTACTGTGTGCCTATAAATAGCAACATAATTAAAAAATCAGGGAGCTCCTGTCATGGCTCAGTGGTAATGATCCTGACTAGTATCCATGAGGACATGGGTTCGATTCCCGAGCCCCTCTCAGTGGGTTAAGGATCCAGCATCGCTGTGAGCTGTGGTGTAGGTCACAGACATGGTTTAGATCCTAAAATGCTATGGCTGTGGCAATGGCCAGCAGCTGCAGCTCTGATTTGACCCCTTAGCCTGGGAACTTCCATAAGCCACAGGTGCATCACTAAAAAGCAAAAAAAAAAAAAATCAAGAAAGAATATTAAGGTAAATTACTTTCGATAAATATGAGAACTATGGGACTATGGGCTATAGATATAGATAATGTCTCACTTAAAATAATCGGAGAATGCTTTCTACAAATCAGGAGATTTCAAAGGGGAAATGAAGGATGGATCAGATGTCAATAGACACAGAGAGGATTCCAGATAGGGGAAATGACATTAGCAAACTAAAGAAATTTATAGAATGATATGGGGTAATGAGTAGAATGGTTTGGTTCAAGCAGTAGATTCTGGGAGTAAAAGCAGATAAGGTTGAAAGGAAGGGACCAAATGATAGTGATTCTGCTTAAGTCCTAACAATTGGGAATGGCTAAACCAAAATGTTAAGTCGATACTGAAAGGCAGAAGGGAATAAGAAATGGTAACGTAATCAAAATTTTATTTTAGGAAGAAAATCCATCAGAAGTTAGTAACTGATAGAAAATTGAGGTTGGAAAGCAGAGAAGGGGAATGAGTGGGTGAAATAATTCAAAGATTAACAGATTACTTGACTGTATAATTTAACAAACAATACTGCTAATAAAAGAAATACATAAATTTGGAAAAAAGGCCAATTTGGAGAAAAATATGAAATTCAGTTTTAGAAATAAATCTTTCTTGACTGAAGGACTTTTAAAAAGAAATGGCAGATAATGAGAAAGTGCAGGACTTCGGTGGAAGTAACTAAGACAGTGTAGTTTTTTAAACACATGTGAGAGTTAACCAGTAATTGTTATTTGTCCTTGACTACTCTGTCAATGTTCTGAGTCAGTGTTTTTAGTATTCTCGATTTATTAAAAAGGCAACCGAGTCATAAAGTGGTTCAATATCTTTTGTTACACAACTTTGTCTTTGAAATATCA
Source organism: Phacochoerus africanus (assembly GCF_016906955.1). Classification (NCBI taxonomy): domain Eukaryota; kingdom Metazoa; phylum Chordata; class Mammalia; order Artiodactyla; family Suidae; genus Phacochoerus; species Phacochoerus africanus. Next base: position 53,557,976 of record NC_062550.1, on the reverse strand, counting down.
TAAACAGCAGTTCAAGAACAGAATTGTATCCCCAAGATAAAAACAGGGAGAAAACAGAATGGGTGGGATGGGAGGGAATCTGAATTTTGCCATCCATCCAACTTTGGGAGACCAGTTGTATGAAAAGAATTGAGCAAAGAAGATAAAGAGAAGTCAACATGATAAGCAAAGAAGCCTAATAATCATCTAAACAATTCTACAAAGCTAAACATTCCGAATATGAACTTTTAAAATTCTGGACCACAACATTTATTTAACTTTTAACTTCCATTGATTGCTCTCCTAAATACTTACTTTTAATAATTGCTCTCATTAAATTTTAAGCATGGCAGAAAACACTTTAAAAATACTTGATGCATCTTCTCTCAAGGGAAAAACAAACATGGGATATTACAAAATAAAAATGGGTAATCCTTTATATCCAAAGATTACACTATTTTTCTAGAAGTTATGTGCCTCGAGTTACTTTTTAGTAATAAAATTTTTTGTTTAGGACACTGACATTTACTTGCCTGGCTGCTTTTGTAATGAAGGTTGTAAAAAGGTTAATCAGGATTAGGGAGTTCCCATTGTGGCTCTGTGGGTTAAAAACCTGCAGTATCCATGAGGATGCAGGTTCGATCCCTGGCCTTGCTCAGAGGGTTAAGGATCCGGCATTGCCACAAACTACGGTGTAGGTCACAGATACAGTTTGGATCTGGGTTGCTCTGGCTGTGGTTTAGGCCAGCAGCTACAGCTCTGCTTCCACCCCTCGTCCTGGGAACTTCCATATGCTGTGGGTGCGGCCCTAAACAAACAAACAAATGATTAGGGATTAATTTCTACTGTTTATAAAAGATTTTTGCACAATAGAATGCTATCTATCCAATACGGGGAATCAACTTAGACATTTAACACAATTGGACATGTTTTGATTCAAATGAATGCAAAAACACCTCTGAAAAAAGAGAGCACCACTCCGTGACTTGTAAGTATAGATTTATACAAACTTGAAATGCATTTAATTATTTACGTCTATAAATCTCAATTATTATCCTTATGGTTTATTCTTTTTCTTCCCTTTCCATGTGCTGAACATCTTCATTTCCCACTAAGTTTAGAGTCAGCTTTGTGTTTACCCTGTGAATTCTATGTAAACTTTGTAACCAAGTCTGTCATGTCTGTGGTAAACATGCAGACTTTCAAATGTCTACATTTTTCTTCTCTTTTCTGTAAATCCTCTTTGCCATCAGTTTCTCATGTAGAACCTGCCAATCTCTATCCTCTCTATCCACTGCTTCTTCCCACATACAAAGAGCTCATTCATTATACTGTCATTTAGAGGCATGAACAAGTTCATCAAGTCCTGGCATACACTATAATTGGAAGTAGAAACATAGATTTCACAGAAATAGTAAAACAGACAACACAGAGTAATAAATAAGACTAGATTCCCCTGTAATCCCTTTTATACATTTTACCAGAGTAGAAACTTATCTCTACCAATATTTCCAAACAACATTTACCATAACACAGAAATCTAAAAACAAAAGTAATTTTTGAACTACTTAAGGTTAATGTATTATTCTGCTATGAAATATAATCTGAATTTATGGAAAATTTACTAAATGTTACAACAGTTTAAACTATATTTAAAACTGGGATAATTAATTTTTTAATAGTTATTTCCACAATACAATTTTTTTCTACTGTACAGCATGGTGACGCCGTTACACATACATGTACACATTCTATTTTCACACATTATCATGCTCCATCATAAGTGACTAGACAGAGTTCCCAGTGCTACACAGCAGGATCTCAGAATGTTGTAGTCACTAAGAACTTTCAAAGTGACCTTTACCAAGGCCAATCCCTGTGTTTACCTTGTCACAGGTTTAGTTTCTGAGATGCTCTCTGCATTGAGATCATGTAATTCATTCTGCTATCCCATCTCTCTGACAAGAGTAGCACTACTTTGAATTTCACCACCTTTCTGCCTTTCTCTTTACTAGCATCTTTCTCTTACCAAATAGCTTTCCCCAAGCCTTGTTCAGCCCACTAAGATCATAAAAAGAGGAGAGGATAAGAAGAGCAAAAAATGAATACAGAGTTTCCTGAGGAAGGTGTAGAAAAAAGAAATAGAAACAAACAAACAAAAAACTCAGAAGTTAGAGAGGAAAGACTCAGAACTTAATTCTCCTAAGTATCTGAAAGAAATGAGTTCCTCTTTATTAGTTGGACACCAGATACTTCAGAATTGAATTAATGCATCTAAAGCATGCAATAAAATTAACTTTTAAATGTCCATTTGTTTTTGTTTTCTAAACAAGGGAGAAAACTACCAAATGTAAGCATTTAGAAACAGTTTATGAGAGCAAAATTCCAGGCTACAATGATTCAGGATTCAAAATGTGATTCCTTTTCTACTTTCTTCTATTACTGTCTCACTAATTGTAAAATCACTAAAAATTGACTCCACAGTTAGACCATATGTTATTGGATAAAGACTCCAAGAAAATTTTCTAAATAAGAATACTGCTTTATTATAAGTAACTTAAGAGCTGGGCTCTGGATCCAAAACTTACCTAAATAAATGAATCTGCCAGCTAAAACTTCTCGGTTTTCTCCTGTTATTTTGAAATTAATCCACACTTACTAAGTGCCTAAAACAAAAGTGTCCCTGATAAATAAAAAGGCAGAATGAGCATTAAATTTAATTAAATTTTAGTCATTCTATAAGGTTCTAATACTTAAAAAGAAAAAGAGTTCATTCTAAGTCTTGATAAGACTGAAGAAAAACCAGCTAGGTAAACTTTTACAGCTCCTAGATACAATCACTTTCATAAAGAGAAGAGTCAGAAAACATTTTTAAAGAATGCTAGATCCTTTTGAAAAAAATTATCAAATTTTTCTCATCATTTTCTGCATAAGAATATAATAATAAGGACTTTGTACTTAAAAAATAAACTAACTTTGGGTTCAATCCTTGGCCCAGGGAAAAAAAAAATAACCTAACTTTCACTTCTTTAATAATCGTTAAAACTTCATTTCTGTATCTCAAAAACAGTAACATGTATATTTGCAAAAAGAGTAACACTTATATTTGAGTTACTAAACATTTGATCAGATTCTTTTTAATCACCAATACACTAAATTTCAGCCAATCTACTTGAAGAAAATATAATAGAAACAATGAAGACCCTTAAAAGTTAGAGAAATTTCCTTTACATTGTAGGTCAAATGATCAAATGCATCAGTTTGGAAGGAAGAAAAACCATAAATACTAATTCACTGTGAAATATTTAATTGGTGCATTGTGACATTTGTCATTAATGAGAAACAAACAGAAAAAGAATGTTTAACCTTCAGCTATTTACAGGTTAAAAATGTCAAAGTCCTTTTGTTCCGATCATTTATAAATTACTTACATTTATAAATCTAGCATTAAGATTTGTGGTTCTGAAACTTGTTATTATACTTAGAGAGGGTATACTTGCTAAGGAAATAAAAAGCCTTTTTCCATTTGAGCATGGGTTTTTGCCTTTCTGACAGCTCTAAGTCCACAGGATGTGGAGGGATGATTTAAATTTTACATCAAAATTGTGACTGCACTAGACTTTTTTCCCCTTTCTCAAGGGAGGCATTGTTCTTGCCTTTCCATAACCAGGCATGACAGCGCCAGACTGGAGTCACACGGCTGCTCTCTGAGTCAGCGTGAAAGTGCTCACCTCCTGAGTTTCCCCAGATGCTCGGCTCCTTGTGAGTCTGAAAGCTGAGCACTGAGTAGCCACACACTCCATTCCTGGGATGGACAGAGAACTGAAGGAGAAAATCTAAGGATTAACAAAAACCACCTCTTTCTATACATACTGTAAAACTTTTATTAAGAAGAAGAAATAACAACAACAACAAAAACCCCAGGAGTATCTTTTTTTTTTTTTTTTTGAATCAAAAATTGGGACAAATTGTTTACCAAGCAATTGTATGCTCTGAGTTAAAGTCTTAAAAATTCAGAAGCATTTTGGACTTTTCTGAAACACATGGTTGCCACATGTATAAATTTCAGGTTATACTTAGCTGGATAGTATAGTGAAAGAATAATATGTGAAATGTATATCCATTCTCAAGATCTCTAAGATGGGATCTTTATAACCCATCTGTAGAATACCTGCAAAGGGACAATCTTTTCTGCTCTCTATCAGAACTGCTGGTGAAACCGGGATTAATTCCACTCCTATTGTTCTAGCATTGACCTTTTAGAGAAGTTTAAGAGGAGCCTGTGTCTTGTGTATTTATGCAACCCTGTGGCGTGTGTTTGTGTGTGTGTGTGCCTGTGAGACAGAGAGAGAAGGAGGAAGAAGAGGAGGAGAAGACAGAAAAGATGCTTTCTGTCAAATTATATGTTAATATTAATTACGTATTAATATTTCCTCTTATGAAACCTCTCTATTAAGAATTAAGACTACCTTAATTTAGTCACAATCATATACTATTTTCATTTGCTATATAATTCAAAACTATTTTGTTGAAAGTTGTATGTATCTTGAAGGAAAAAATAAAGAAGCATAAACAAACTCCTTCCAATTCATTAACCTATAAAAAATAAAGAAAAAAGCCACCATAGTGAGTAGTACTGATCTCTTAATTATTGTTTTCTAAAATAATGCCAATCAATTTTTTCCATGTTTACCTCATGAGAATATATGAGTGTCTACATATGTTCACATGAACATATATATATATGGAGATGTTTGTAATAAACTCATAAAAAAGATTTCCCCATATTAATTATATTCACAGTGAAAGAAGATGACTTTTCATTCATGAACATCACTGGTCAGGTAAGGTGCAAACATCAAAGAAAAAATTTGAAGTAAGAAGGAACATCTACTTAGGCTTAATGATATTGACCCTTCTGGAAAAATATCATTTCACTTATTTTAATGACTTGGTCATTTTGACTCTCCCAGGAGACTCTTCCCCATGACAAAACTGCAAAATAGGATATATTTTTTTTTTCTAAAATAATACCATTAAGTACTTATTTTGCGCCTCCGGCCTGTCTCCTCAGCTGAGCTTCCTCTTACAGTGTCCACCCCATTCTTGCTCTCTCTCCCCTCTCACATTACTGGCTAAGTCTAAATAAATAGCAAATTGTTCCATAATCAAAAGTGACTTATTCTTAGCATAGTGTATGCCTTGAAATAAAATCTGTGGCATGTTTAATTTATTTAGGATCTAATAATGATGACAAAAATAATTAAGTAACCAGTCTAGTTTTAATGTCTTTTGTTTTCAAAGGTCACTGTGAAATCAAGCAAGTTAAGCCTTCAAAAGCAAAACTCTAGAGAATTGTGTGTGTGTGTGTGTGTGTGTGTGTGTGTGTGTGTGTATTCCCTAGCAGAAATGAGAAAGAAGGCTCGCAGCTAAAAGGAGTACTGAACATCAGCATCAGATTTGTTGAGAATGACTGTCTAAGCAGTCCCGTGAAAAAAATATTATGACCCCTGCCCTCTTTGGAATCCAAATAACCCTGACAGGGAAAAGTTTATACGTTGCTAAATTCTGGCCAATTAGGGGGGCTCACTCTTTCTTTCCATGCCCCATGTAGATTTGGTTCCAGCCTGTTTTACAACAGCTGTTGAAAAAGGAACAAAGTAGAAAATATTTATGTTATATTCAAAATAGACAGCAAAGAACATATATACAGTGCACAAGTCTTTCCTAGGACAACAGTTTCTGATGTGAGAGGTAGGCATGCTAGGCAGAGACACATTTTCTGAACTTGCCAGAGAAATGAAGAATTTGCCATTGTAATCATGAAAAGTTCCAAAGTAAGGGTGCAGTGCCAAAGACGATGAGCATCTATCAACCCAAACTCCAAAACAGCGGGATGCAGCTATGGTTGATGTTATAAGAATGCTGAGCCTCTTCATTGGTTCCTTTCATGCCAAAGCTTCTTTGCTTGGATGAGTATGAATTAAATCCATAAGCTTTCTTATTTTTCTAGCTTGACCTCTAAACTCATTTTACGTCTTAACTGTTTATCTTCTTCCCCCATTAATCTTTCTGGTTTTAGCACATTCCCTGTTGTTTTTAGGAAAAAAAAAAAAAAAAAACAACTTTAAAAGTATGGTTCATATTGCCACTGTGGACTAGTTAAGAATGTTAGCTCTTTTCTATAAATGGGTATGAACTGTTCAGTAGGAACTTAAAGGCTACCAGTTTCCTGCCCCTGAAATAAAAATTCAAAGGATAGGGCACATATTGTACAGAAGAAAATCATCACACTCTTATAAAGGTAAGACAAGTACAAAGACACAAAAAGATCTCAGTACAAGGTTCACACTAGATTTCAAATAGGGCGGATGGTAATGTCACTGACAATTTCCAATGTTTTCTTTTTTTTTAATGTTAAAGTATGTCATATAGATAAACTTTTTGAAATCAACAGCTTTTCCTATATGCCTTTTTAATCGGTTCTATGGCTAAGCACATGTGATGTAAGCGTCCTTTAAAATACTATGTCACTATAGTAGAAGTGTCTCATTTTAGATTGTAATTTTAGTAAGATAGCAGAGTTCTTTTCTGTTTTGTTTATTAAAATGTAGCTAAGAAATTTTACTGATTAACATAATCAATTCTCGCATATCACCATAAAATCTGTCAGTACAAAAAACAAGTTTTAAAGGTTTTCGCTTTACAAATCTCTAACAGAAAACAAATCAAACAAAAGTAAAACTCGAAAGGTGGAATCTTGCATGTCAATAGGGGGTTTACCATTTACCATTTTATAGGTGTGCTGCCATATTTTCTGATGTTCTGTAGTATTTCCCCCCAAAGCTTAACAAAGGCCCAGCTGTATAAACCAATCCTGTCAAAGAACACAGTTAAGCGATGGATAAAACAGGGAGGGGTGTCTAACATGTTGACCACTGTCTGAGCTTTTGAGGATAAAGGAGCCTTGATGGAGAAAAGTAATCATCCATTGCTGGGTTTTTTTTTTTTTAACCTCATTACCACATGCTAGAACATTTTTTCCACTACCCAAACACCCCCATCCCAATCACCCACAACTAAAAGACTTTTGTGTTCCAGAGGGGACAGAATCCTCCCCTTTCCTCCTCTTTCTTTTTTGTTCTGTTCTGTTTTGTTTTGTTTTTTTGCTGATGGCAAGTTTATGGAGGCATGATCATTTAAAGACTTCCTAAAACACTGGTTTCCTCTCCTTGAAACCATCCACACACACGTTCCCTGAAAACATTTTTTAATGGCTGTATAAACTTACTTGCTTTGGATTCTTTTTACCAAAATATTATCAACTGCTTTTAATTGCAAGACAGTCATTTCTGCTAAGGACTTTAGAAAATGGCACAATCCTTTAAAAGATAATAAAGCATACATAATTGGTATAAAATAGATGCTGAGATCAAGAGTGTGTGTATTACATTTTAAGTCGCAGCTATGTTCACCACTACACCACTAATGCTGCACTGTTACCTCTGAAGAATGTGTTTTCTGTAGACTATGAAGGGAATTAGCTACATGGCACACTCAAGAGTGTGTAACAACTGTGAGAAATGGTTCTGAAATTTGAAGGAAATTTAAGAGTGAGCTAATTAATCCTTTCAAAACCTGATTCTCATGTGTCTAAGAACAATCAAAACACGGGGAAGATTTTCCAGAGACTTAAATATGTATTTCCTATTTTCAAGTTTGTCACTCTTACATACTATGCTGACACTATTTATAAAGGACTAAAGGCAGATCTCACTCAAAGAGAGGTACTGTAACTGAACTGGTTAAAGAGTCAGTAAAATACATTAAAGGCCCATGAACATCCCTGGGCAAGAGCGAGTGGAACCATTATGGAGAGGGCTCTATCATCTGTAACAGTTCTATTTTAGGATGTTCTTTGAGGTTGGGACAAATAGTTGAATGTTACTAAAAACCCTCTATTTGTCCAAAGATTGTTACAGCTGCAGCAGGAAGGCTTCTTCACACTGCCCTGTTAATGACCTAAAAGGATTACCCTTTTTTAGATGAGGGAAAATGTGATTCTTTCACCAATCTGTATACTTTTCTATTCAACATGAAATGTATATTCAGAATACAAAACATAGTTTTAAAGAGTAAACTATGAAGTGCAGTTGTTTTCAGAGTCTACCTCTTGCCACATCCGTGGCTGGTGTAGGTACTAGAGCAATGGCCATGCCTATCCCAACTTCTTCATGTGGTAGTCTACTTTCAGAAATAACTGAATAATCCCCTTTTGATAAATATTTGGGTCTTAAGAAACAGGCTGAGCATATCCAAATGCATCAAAAACAACACCTGCCAGTGTCGTATTTAAAGCATCATTCAGAAGAAAGTGGAATACAAGGAAAAAATTATATAATCCACTGAAAAAGGAAGGAAGGTTTAAAAACTCACATCTTCGCCATCATGAGCTTCTCACCCTGCCTTTCCTTAAAATTCTTGCTCTTAAACTCCCCAGAAACATTTGTGGATAATTTATCAGACATGCATAACACCCACTAAGATATTACGTTAAAGAGGAAAACCAAACCACTAAAGATAGCACAATTCTGCGACATCCTAAGAAAACTATACTAATTTAAATGATTATTACATATAAACCAAATTTCCTCATTTTCTCAAAGAGCATATTTTGATGTTTAAAAACTTTTACATAAATGACCAACAGAATCTTAATCTGGTCAAACTTCTTCTGTCTTATCTCTTTTTCTTCCATCTCTCTGCATTCTTGTTACTTCAACTTATTAATAAAAATTTATAATGATTCAAATCTCTATGTAAGTGTTTTTTAAAATAATGTATCCCTCTTATCTTATATTACAAAGAGCAGTAAGAACAATATTGTGAGAGGGACCTAAGTATTTTCTAGAACATATGTATTCACTTTGGTTTCAGAGAAGTATGGATGACTCTAAGTGTGCAATGATTTATGACAGTCATTGTGCTGGATGCTTTACATGTACTTATTCTGGCCAACATAACAACTCTCTATTTGATTACAGACTTAAATGTAAGTGTTAAAATCATAAACCGCTTAGAAAAAAACACAGGAGTAAACCTTGGGTTAGGCAATGGTTTCTTAGACTTGACACCAAAAACATAGCAGACAAAGGAAAAAAACAGATTAACTGTACTTCCTCAAATTTAGAAACTTGTGCTGGACATGACAATATAAGGGAAGTGAAAAGACAACCCAACGGATGGGAAAAAATACTGGCAAACATGAGTGGTTAGAATTCCTTATATACTCTAGATATGTGTGTGTGTGTGTATCACAATATAACTTGCACAACTCTTACAATAAAAGGACAAATAAACCACTTTAAACATGGACAAAAGATCTGAATAAGCATTTCTTCAAAGAAGATTTACAAACAACTAACAAACACCTAAGATGCTTAACATTATTAGTCATTAGGGGAACACAAAGCAAAGCCGCAGTACAATACTTCTCATCCACTGAGATGGCTAAATTTAAAAAGATAGACGATTAAAAGTGTTGGAGATGATGTGGAGACATTGAAATCATCACAGACTGCTGGTATAAATACAAAATAGTGTGGCTTCATTAGAAAACTCTGGCATTTCTAAAAAGTTAAACACAGACTAACCATGTGATCCAGAAATCTCCTTCCTAGGTATATACCCAAGAGACATGAAAACACATCCACACAAGAACTTATACAGAAATATACACTGCATTATTATTCATAACAGCCCCCCAAAGGGAGAAATACCACAGGTATCTACCAAATAATGAAAACCAAAATGTGGCACAGCCGTACAATGAAACATTATTCCATAATAAAAAAGAATGAAGTACTGATACATGCAAATAATATCTAAATAAAGAATTTTTAAAAACTCTACAGAAGTTCCTATTGTGGCTCAGCAGGTTAAGGACCCACTGTGGTCTCCATAAGGATATGGGTTCAATTCCTGGCCTCACTCAGTGGGTTAAGGATCCAGTTGTTGCAAGCTGCAGGGTAGGTCACAGATGCGGCTCAGATCCTATGTTGTGGTGGTTGTGGTATAGGTCCTAACTGTAGCTCCCTTTTGAGCCCTAGCCGGGGAACTTCCATATGCCATAGGTGTGGCCAAACAAACAAAACTGTACAAAGTAGACACTGCCTCCATTTTTACCTATAGAAACTGGCTCAGAACCATCACATAAGTTGATAAAATTCTTGCTGTTAGAAAATAGCTTAACAAGAATTTGGAGCTGGACTAGATCCAAGTGTTATCCCGTTTTCATTATGCAACATCTTTTTCTACAAAGAAACAGAAATATATGCTTTAAATTTGATTTTTTTATCCAAAGATTTTAAAATATATTTATAATTTCTGTTCCTTTTATTTCAATGCAAGCTTCTTCTTCCTCTTTTTTCCCCCATTTTGGCCTCACCCAGAGCATATGGAAATTCCTGGGCCAGGGATCGAATCCCAGCAGTGTCTGCGACCTAGCCACAGCTGTGGCAATGCCAGATCCTTAACCCACTGCGCCAAACCAGCAATGCCACAGAAACAAGCTGGATCATTAACCCACTGTGCCACAGTGGGAACTTCTGAATGCAAGCTTTTACTGAACATGTTCTTAGACCTATACCAAGTAAACATTCTTAACATTCTTTTTTTTTTTTTTCATTTTAAGTTTTTGTTTGTTTGTTTGTTTTAGCACCCTCTCTGCAGTGCCATCATCTTGGAAACATGATAAGCAAATATTTAATGATTATTCTGAAAGAAAATACTGTACAGAATCACAATTCACCCCCAATGTACACATAGGAAAGATAGTATCCTGTTCTCCCAGGATATGTTCCCAGTTCTGGGTTATCAATTTTTACTTTTGGCTTTTACTAATTTCTTCATTTAAAGGTTTAAAAAAGATAATATGTGTTACCATACTGCCAACATAGTTCAGTCTAGAGCAGTCTGATCCAGAGTTTCAATCTTGTTAAAACAGGAAAAGTTTTGGGAAGGTACCTTAACCTCCAGTTTATCTGAGGAAACTTCTAAATGAATCACAACCTTTGTGAATAATTTGTGGAACATTCTCCAAAATAATTATCATTCACTGTTAATATTTATCTCTTCCATCTCTAGAGCTCAAGATTAATTCATTTCCTATGAAATCAACTATTGTTGGTGTTAGCTGTATAATGAAGTCTTCAAAAATTATAGAGGGGAAGCAGAACAGATAAGCTATGTTTTTTCTTAGTAGTTTGTTTACAATATATTTCCACCATTATAAAAGTAAAAGCTAACCCTCAATTATTAATATTCCATAATATATTCCAAGATGCTTTAGTGCTTTGAATGAATTTCGGTCAGTTCAATATGGGTTTAAATAAATAGACATTGACTTGCCCAAACAAGTACCATTGAGAATTGAGGTGCCTATCTAGAAAGAAGTGTTTCAATTTGTATTTCTGTAAAAATAATTTAGATTCTATCATGGTAGAGAACAAAAAAAATGAACTAAAGAGGCACAGACTTTGGGGTAATAACAATAATAACCACAAAATATGTAATAAGAGCAACTGATTCCTGAGGACCAGACACTTAAATAATCAATTACTATTATTATTACTAACTAAAGAATTTTTTGAAAATCTGTGCCAGTAATTCACATTTATTCATTTTTTATCTTTGTTCAAACAACACAACTTTTGTACTGCAGCAGTAATCCACTTGAAAATTCTAGATTTAAATTAAAAAACCCTCACATTCTGGTCTTTATCTGCAATACTGAAACCAAACTGATAGAAGAAGAATCCAGAAGAAGCTTTTTTACCAAAATCAAAGTGAGTTTCCTCACTTTGGATTTTCAGCTTCAGGAATTATTTTGTGAGTTACTCACTCTGAATTGTAAACTCCTTCAGCTAAAAACAGTATCATTCATTTTTCAATTTAACACAAGATCTAACACAGGGTGTAACAAACCAGAGTGGAGGCACAAGGATAATGTTTAAGAGCATAAGCTTTGATTAGACAAAATCTGGGCTGGGTCTTTCTTTGGCTATTTCCTAGCTCTGTGACCTTGAGCTGTTACTTACCTTAAGTCTCCATTTTCTCACTATAGGTAGTATTAGCTGTGTTCAAAGGGAACACAGCTAATATGAGCACATATAAAAGCATGTAGCTCTGTACCAAACACATTATACACACTGAATAAATGGTATTATTATTGTTATTTGGCATTGAAATGACTTGAATCTAATTTAAACCACTCAGTTGTTGTTTTTGTTTTAATTTTTTTTTTTTCTTTTTAGGGCTGCACCCACGGCATACAGAGGTTCCCAGGCTAGGGCTCCAATTGGAGCCACAGCTGCTGGCCTACGCCACAGCCACAGCAACTCAAGATCTGAGCCGCATCTGTGACCTACACCACAGCTCAGGGAAATGCCAGATCCCCAACCCACTGCGCAGGGCCAGGGATCGAACCCACAACCTCATGGTTCCTGGTCAGATTCGTTTCTGCTGTGCCATAACAGGAACTCCTAAACCACTCAATTGTAAAGCACAGCTAAGGTTAGGGTACAACACAATCTAACTGGCTATGTGAAACCATCTGTGTTTAATGCATTTGGACCTATGCTAAAGAGCCAAAAGTTATTTTAATATATCCACGTAGCCAAAATTTTTATGTTTGAATAAAAACGATTTAGAACTCACTGCATGAGGCTAAGATTTCAGAATCTTTCTGGAAAAGTGAGTAATCAGGTTCTACTATCTGCCACTGTGGCATTTTGCACCTTCAAATAATTTTAGCTTCCAAGTAAGTTAAAAGAAATCACTCTTGAGTGACACCAAGAGCTATGCTAGCAGTCTTCCTGCTACCAATGTACCATAACCTCACCCCCATTGCTGGGAATTCAGAATATGGTTTCTTCTGCATAACATTTATTTCCAAACAAGTTATATAAAGTAAGTTTCTTCCACCCCTTCTGAATCCTCTTGGGCTAAAGGAGAGTAGGATATGTTATTATAGGATTCAGTCATTGCAAAAGTTTCATTAGAAAATTGCTATTCACATAAACAATTTCCACACTGTGTGTATAGACCTTAAGATTTCCAGAACCCCCCCAAAACAAACAAACAAACAAGACCCAAAATAACAAACAACAAAAATAAACAAAACCAAAAACTGCTATTATAAAGAATAAATGTAGAACACAGGCATATTATATCACTGGACTTGCTACACTTGCACTATAAGAAATTTAGAGTTGAGCTTAGATGGATGAGTTGAGCTTACTGAGCATTTACTAAGGCCCCCTGATGACCATGAAGCTAATCCCAAAAAGGATAGATGATTTTTAACCTGAAAAATCCAGCTATCACAAGAGTGAAAGAAAAAAAAAAAGTAAGAATTTCTTTTTCAATTTGTGTAACTATGTAGCTACCGAAATAGTTAATTAACACTGTTCTTTCCCTGTGAATTATCATGAATAATTTCAGCCACACTCATTCCCAAAATGACAGCATGGTTCACCTAAAACATTTCGTTCTTCTAATAAGATGTTTTAAAACAAATGAATATAACCACAAAAACTTCAAGAGCAAACAACTGAGTTAGTATGCTCCATCAATCATTTGGCAAAAGAAAACCAATAAAAAAACATGCCATTCCAGGTAGATTCCTGCTGGCTTCACCAAAAAGCAGACTGAAATAATAGCTACTTCAAAAACGGAGTGATGTCAAGATAGTTTAAACACTACCAATTACTTGCCATATGGACTATATCCCCTCAGCTCATGGAGTATTTAGAAACTATTCAGAACTAATAAGCACTGCTGTCACTGTACTGTTAAGAAATGTAAACCCTCTTTCATATTTGGGAGTACTGTGGGCAAATATAAGAAACAATAAAGAAGTATAGTCTAAGAGAACCTAATACATTCAAATTATATAGTTTGTTGAACTTCAATTTTAGCAATATTGTTTTAATTGAGTAAAATATATTTTATAAGAATCGCTGTAGCCTTCTGGCTTCTTGGAAAACCACAGCGCGGTATCAAGAAGTGCATTATCAGCATTCCCACTTCCACATTACCATGGGCATCATTTCTGGAGCCATCTCTAAAGTTCAGGCCTTGAACATTTTACTCGGTTGTGTGGCAATTTCTGTCTATGGGAATTCCTACCCATGATTTTTGAATATCTAAAGAAGTATTGACTTCTAGGAGTTCCTGGCTCTGGTACAGGGGGTTAAGAACCTGACTGCAGCAGCTCGGGTCGCTGCAGAGGCGCGGGTTGAATCCACGGCCTGGTACAGTGCATTAAAGGATCCAGCTGTGGTGTAGGTTGTAGCTCCAGCTTGGATTCAATCCCTGGCCCAGGAACTTCCAGGTGCTGTGGGTGTGGCCATAAAAAAATCATAAAGAAGTATTAACTTTTAAAATTTTATACACAGATTTTTGGTGTGCTTCATGGGCACACACAGCTCACTATATAGATCAAAAAAATGGTTGAAAAGTAAACTTCTGCTGTGGCAGAAATAGTTTTGGATTTATTTTGTGTGAGGCCTTTGCTCTCAGAAGTACAGGACTACCCTAGTCTTTGCCCTGGGTAGACGAATGAGTTGTGTGATTATTTATTCAGCATCAGCCTCTCCATCTACAAGGATACTCCATGTCTTAAAATTTGTGTTCACCACTGTGTTTGAGAATTCCCTATGAGGTCTGGCACTTATCTGTGGGATGAATGAATGAGAGAATAAGTCAAGGACTTGGTCTATAATTCTCTACTGGGTGAGATGCATTTATCTGTTAAGACTCAGCTCATAGGCCCTTTCTCGCTGAAACCTTGCCTATTCCCCAGGCAGCACTGAGGGCCACTTCCTGGGTTCCCATCACATCTGGTACTCCCCAGGCCAAACACGACCACAGTAGACACATCAACACACTCTAGGGTGGTGCTTAAAAGCTTGGATTCCACGTTGTGCTACTGGAGTTCACATCCTCGCGCCATCTCATAAGCTCTGTAACCTTGGCTAACATGCTTACCTTCTCCAGACCTGACTCCTCATCTGCAAATGGGGGGTCAATAATAGCTGTGTCATAAAGATTAAAGACATTCATACATGTTAAGCACTTAGGTTGTTGCTGAACACATAGTAAGTGCTATTCATTCATTCATTCAATATTTACTGAGTGTCTACTGCGTGCTGGGGTGTCCTATCTTGCGGAAGGAAGCATATACACAGCTAATTATAATGTTACATAATATACAAAAGATTTACAAACAGGGATGAGAGAATAAAAGAAGTCTTAGAAGCAGAAATTGAGAGAAGGTACTTTTAGGCTCAGTGCTAAAAAAAAAAGGCTCTAACTGTCTGAGCCAATCAAAAATGTAACTGCTTGTCTCATGAGACAATGAGTCTTACAACACTCCAGGTATCCAAACAGAAAACAGATGACATATCAGAAATGCTACTGAGAAGATTCACACATACCTCTAAAAGGCTGGACTAGTTGACCTTTATAGTTTCTTCCAAAGCAGAAATTTTATTCTTTAAAAAATGGGTATGATACACTAATATTTCTATTTTGGTATATATTATAGTGAGCAACAGAACTGAATGGATAAAGGTGAAAGTAAAAAATGTTAGATAATGGAAATTACATGAGTCTAAATAAGAAGTTTTATGAGAACCAATCAACTAGACATGTACTATGTAATCATGGATAATTCCTCATGATATGGTAACTAATAATGAATATTTCATAAATTGCATAAATTATATAAATACTTCATAAATTTAAAGTCTACTACAAAAACTGATAATAAGTTTTCTATGTTATATTGTAAGACTGATAGTAGATTTGAAATGATTAATCCTTCCTCACTCTTCTTTCAAGCCATTATTAGCATGCATTTATGT
This sequence comes from Phacochoerus africanus, assembly GCF_016906955.1. Lineage (NCBI taxonomy): Eukaryota > Metazoa > Chordata > Mammalia > Artiodactyla > Suidae > Phacochoerus > Phacochoerus africanus. Next base: position 53,542,068 of record NC_062550.1, on the reverse strand, counting down.
TTAATATAAATACAGGCAGACATATGAGTATATCATATTTATGTTTTTATGTGTACTAACAATATAACTATTTTTCTTGACTTTCTGTTTTTTCATTCCCTAACAAATTTCTAGGGTCTTTTATTTAAATTTTGTTTTTTGAAAGCATATGGTTCTTAGAGATGTTTAATTTGAGGTAACATGGGCATGCAATTTTAACAGCCTCTCTTTCCTCCCTCTGTCATTAATCTTCTACAAAGAAAGAACTGATACTAAGTCTTAAATTACCAGTTAAAATACCTGAAGCTAGTAATCATCAAATCTTAGGATCAACCAAAATCTCAGAATAAAAAAAATGTGCCTTATAACTCATTTCAAGTAACCAATCTGGTTCTTTTTGGCTGACCGTATTCATGGGCCTAAGTATGTGGTATATACTAGAGTTTTGCTCTATTTGATCATAGTTTTCAAATGTTTTATCTACTTACATTTAAGGAACTTAAAGAGAACAATGGTCCCAAAATCACCCATTCTAATATTTTGCCTAAAATAGTCGACACTATTTTAAAAATAAAAATAATAAAAAACTGCAGGAAGTCACAAAAATCCAGAGACCTCCAGGCACTGGATAGATACTATCAATGAGTAAAGAATATGACTGTGCAAATGTCTGGATTGTATAAGCGTGCTGGAGACAGGTAGACTGTAGAAACTTGCAGAGCGTATGCCCAGACTAGAGTGGCTGCTGTGACCTTGCTCAGCCTCACAGTTTTCAGGGGAGACTATTGGTGCAATGTTGAAAAACATCTAATAATCAGGAAAATCCCCCCAGATCTGGATTTTTAAAAGAAATATTCGAGTATTTATTTACTTATTTATTTATTATTTTTTAGGGCTGAACCTGTGCCATATGGAAGTTCCTAGGCTAGGGGGTGAATCAGATCTGTAGCTGCTGGCCCACCCCACAGTTGCAGCAACACAGGATCCGCATCTATGACCTACACCACAGCTCATGGCAATGCTGGATCCTTAACCCATTGAGCAAGGCCAGGGATCGAACCCACATCCTCATGGATACAGCTGAGCCACAACTGGAACTCCCAGAAATCTCCAAAAATGGAATGTGAGTAAAATGAAAAGAAAAACAACAAACACCTACAGCCATTCCATCAGTCCATGATCTAACAGTGAACAGAATATCTGATATTAGAACTAGCCCAGACGAGGTCAGTATTTGTTGTCACTTTCAGCTATAGTTCTTTTACTTAAATACAGCATCTAATGTATCACACTAAGTAAAATATATCTCTATTATCTACCCACCTATCTACTGACTTACCTACCAAATCTTTACCATCCTACAGGTAGCCACTAATCCTGTCCTACTTACAGCTAAGGAAGCCAAGGGTCATAGGTGAAATGACTTGCTCAAAGCTGCACAGTAGCAGGACAGAATTCAATTCTGAGACTTTGTTCCTAGAACCCCCACTGTTTGTTTTTTTGTTTTTTGGGTTTTGTTTGTTTGTTAGTTTTTGTTTTGGTTCTTTCCTCATCATGCCAGTTTTGAGGCTGGGGATCAAACCCACACCACAGCAGCAACTAGAACCACAGAGGGACAATGCTGGATCATTAATATGCCGAGCTACCAGGGAGCTCTCTACAGCCCATGCTTTTAACCTTTTAACCACAACACTGTTTCTTCTACAGATTTCTCTTCTTTCTTTCTTTTTTGGTCTTTTCAGGGCAGCACCCATGGCATATGGAGGTTCCCAGGCTAGGGGTCAAATTGGAACTGTAGCCGCCAGCCTATACCACAGCCACAGCAACATGGTATCCAAGCCGCATCTGTGACCTACACCACAGCTCACAGCAACACTGGATCCTTAACCCACTAAGCAAGGCCAGGGCCTAACATCCACCCACTAGGGTCCTCGTGAATACTAGTCAGATTGGTTTCCACTGAACCATGATGGGAGCTCCTTCTTCTGTAGATTTCTATGACGTGCATTAAATACACAAACTTTTACAAAAAGAAAAACTACCCTAGATATGACATATCTCTGGCAAATATTTCTATACCACTTATGAATGAGTAAGACAGTCTGGAAAATATAATTTAGATTCCAAAATGCTGAAACCTTTGGATCATTTAGATAATTTATTATAATATTTGACATTAAAATTGTCCCAGAAAATCTTGTACACAATCTATTGCCTGTTGCCAAATATCAGCATTTATTTAATCAGCACTCCTTTTGCCTAAATGTCTGTTCACTTATGGAATATTCTCTTTTCTTAAATAATGTTTCTTATCTGTGCTGCAAAAAGAAAAAAAAATTGTTTTTTTTTCTTTTTTTTTCTAGGGCCACACCCGCAGCATATGGAGGTTCCCAGGCTAGGGGTCTAATCAGAGCTTTAGCCACCGGCCTACACCACAGCCACAGCAACACAGGATCCAAGCCATGTCTGCGACCTACACCACAGCTCATAGCAACGCCAGATCCTTAACCCACTGAGCGAGGCCAGAGATCGAACCCACAACCTCATGGTTCATAGTGGGATTTGTTAACCACTGTGCCACGACAGGAACGCCAAGAAAAAAAAAAGGTTTAAACATTAATTTTAATAAACTTCTGAATAGAAATAGTCAAATACAAGAGTTCCCTAGTGGCTAGCAGTTAAGGATCCTGTGTCAGCAATTCTGTGGCTCGGGTTGCTGCTGTGGCTTGGGTTTGATCCCTGGCCCATGAACTTCCGTATGCTGCAGGCATAGCAAAAGGGGAAATATTCCAATATAATAAAAATATTCTGCCAAAACAGTAGAAATGAAGCAAAATTTCTAATAATTTTCCATTTCTTTAATTTTAACTTACCTGAAATACAATCCCCTAATGCCCAGATGTTGTTTGTATTTCACTTGAAGATACTCCAAGATATTCCCTCAGTGTATATTCCAAGTAAGACAAACTATAAGATTGCCTGGTCTGGTCTTTAAGGGATTTCAGTAGTCTAGCCAGGTAATTCTCTAGATTTGTAATAAACTAGTTCTAAGACAAAATTCCAAGCATGGATCAATAACATTTCTGCTTCTAGCATCCCATTTTCCATTTTGATTTAGGTCTCAGTTGACTATAGGAATCATAACTTTCACAGAGACTATATATGAGTTGGAAGTAGAAGTTTCTTGATATTGTTTCCATGAAATCTTCTCATGAAGAACAACAACAACAAAAAATAATGTCCCTGTTTTGATCCATGACCCTATCCCTTCTGAGATATGCCCTCCAGAAACTGTCTGCAAGTGGGAGAAAAGAAGTATATTTGTGGACAAATCTGAAAAATCTTACCTAGACTTAAAACTGCAAAGTAACTTTGAGTACCTCAAAATAAGCAATTTGTATAAGCTATGTACTATAACATGATTCGAAACAAAAGCATCTTGTTCATTAAGATAAACAGTGCTGATAAAGGCTAATAACATGTGTTGTGGAAAGGATATATTAAAAAAAACTTGAGCAGATAACTAGGCAGAACTACTATCTTGATTCGCGACTTTATGAGGACAGAGACCACGAATATTTTCTCAATTTCTGTGTACCTTGGGCTAACACAGTCTGACACATAAAATATTTTTGACTGTCCAAATACATAACATAATTCTTCCTTGTACATTGTTTAAACAGTTACTGGTACACAGTCCACCGAATACACCCTTTCAAAGGGAATCTAACTTAAAACTGACTCTGCACTGCCAAGGAAGCCTAATAAAGAAGTACAAAAATAATCAACAGGAGCAGTGCATCAATCAGAGGCAGTCTGATCATGATTAAATAAGAGCATTTAAAAAACCTCAAATTTCCGTTCATAAGTAGAATCTAAAGCAGCTGTTCACCACTAGCGCACCACTAGCACAATGCCTGCCCTAAGAAGTAAAAGAGAAAAAAAAAAAAAAAAGCAAATTATGGCAGCAGTGAAACTATGGCTCCAAGACCTCAAAGTTGATATGACCTTTAAAAAAAAGTAAAAATTCCAAAGGGACAATTTTACATTTTCATACTGCACTGCAGACAAAAAGAATCTGGTATTCCAATGTTGGGGCCTCTGTTTTTAAACATGAAGCAGAGGTGTTTCCCTTAGAAGCAAAGGTCTTAGGGGACATGTCTGTCAGAGCAGTTATTTTCTGTTTCACTTGTTGGCAAACTTACATTTGAAAACAACAACAAAAATGAGCCTCCCCAGCTCCCTGTAAACCAAGGAGGTAGAAACAAAAAATATTTCAAAGCAAGAAAGCAAACAGACTGTGAGGACTGAAACTCAGACCAAAGGCATCTGCTCTCCAACTCACACTCCCCACAACCACCCAGGCTTCTTACAATCTTACAGATTTTCCGAAGAGATGTTGCCATTTTAGCTTTGTTTTTCCCTAAGTTCTGGCAATACCCATCACTGCAGGCAAGGCAGCAAAGCCACTAGCAGAATCCAAACCGGAAAACAGAAAAGCTGTTCTGTCTTTTCTTCCCCGCCACTCCATTACTAATTTATTTTTTCCAAAGTAAAACTCCTTCATTCTATCCAAAACAGCAATCACTAACTTCCAGCATATAACAATTATTTCATTAAGGGCAACGAATACAGAAATGATTACAGTCTGCAGGGCTAAAAAATGGACCAGTCGACACACCGGACAATTTCCCCTTGGGCTCCCACTTTTTTTTTCAGAGAGGAATAGTACTATAAGCCAGCTAGTGTGTTCCTTCTTAAAAAAGACCAAAGCAATCTTTGTTTTCACTCCTTTCTAGTATACCTCCTCCTGAATCCCACCCAATGTGGTGATTGCCAACACAGGCTTCCTGTTCGGTCTTGATAAAAAAAAAGAAGAAGAAGAAGAAAGAAAGAACAAGAAAAAGAAAGAAAGAAAATAACAGGACAAAATGCCCTGCCATGCTGCCATGGATTATCAATATATCATTTAGAATACAAGGATATTACTGAGATTCTTCAAAAGATACTGGTTTTGAAACTACCCACACACAGTGCTTGTATTTGTCCCCTTTAAATTTAGAATTAACAACCCACAAAATAAACCCAGGATTCCATGTCCAAAAAAAAAAAAAATCTGTATTTTATATGAGTATAAAAGAGAACAGGAAATCTGGCTGCATTCCTAGGTCACTTGGCCTTACAAATATTTCTCTGATTTATTACATGGAGCATCATATGTGTAGTTGAATTTCTAATGAGTCTTTTGAAAATAATATTGCAAAGAAAGTCAGATGCTATAGACAAATCATATTTTTCGCAATATTCATGTCCACGTGTCAGATATACCCTATATAACAATATAGAAATGCAACTGCTATTACAGCTACATTGTTTAAAAATTCAATTCAATAAGCATTTCTTGAGTGTTGATATTGCACTTAGAATAAAGAAATAAAGGTGAATAAAGCTTAGCTGATGCATGCACAAGCTAGTGACATTACAATATGGTAAGGAGACAACTATGAGAAACACTATAAACACAAGCAGAAAGAAAAGCCTATGAAAGTCATGGAGGGAGTACATGACTTCCTCAGTCAATCAAAAGAGGCTTCAGAAAACAGATAAAATCCAAAGGGATACTTATAGGATGAGGTTATACCCTCCCCCCACACACACACAAAAGCACAGAACTGAAAGAAGTATAGAATGATACAGATTGGCTAGACACTAGGATACCCGGTGGCAATTGATAACTAACTAGATAAATGGCCAACTCAATAGCCAGAAGGTCATATTAAGCTCTGATTATTTAATGAACCTCCCCAGATACCAATAAAATACCTAACACTTCAGCATGTATGTAGGACAGAGTTATCAGAAGTTATTAAATTAAGAAGCATCATGCCCCAAAGATTTGTTACCACTAAGCCCATCATGCAATCCCTGACCCAAGCTCAAAAATTAAAACTTCTCCATCTCATACCAAACAGCCAATCCTTTCATTTCCGGCCCTCCACAAGATGTCCCCAACTTAATGTGTTTTAGACCCTGTATTTTAGTCACACAAGAGCATCATCAAGAGCACAGCTGAGCAGGATTAAACAATACGGTAGCCCAGGCCACGTGCTCCAAAAGCCTCTATAACCTCCGGGACTTCAGTTCTCAGAAGTCAGAACCCTTATAAAACTTTCTTCTGTCTTCATGGTCTGAATTTATGGTTCCCTACTTTTGAGCTTCCATGGTTTTCTATTACTACCTACTGTTGCTGTTATATATAACGTAGCTTGTGATTTTACACAAACTTTTCTACCATCCAAATGAAGGCTGATGAGGGAGATATTTTTCCACAAAAATGTTGCCTAAAAAGGTTTTGATTTAGTATATGTTCAATGAATATTTATTGAATTGTACCAGGATAAAATATTTAGGTACCTTTGTATTTTTTAAGTGACCTTAAAAATTTAAAAAGTTAACATAAATATAAAACATCGGATATGAATTTAACATCAGAGATGAAGCCATGTGAGGCATGTCACATCACTGCTTCTTTCCTATTAGACCTAGGTAGTCACATTTCCTCAGCGTGTGAGGCTTTTGTGGTAAGCCTTTCTGGATTTTTTTTTTACCCCGAATCAGATTTTAACATTAAAAATTTATACAAGGCAACATGCAGAATAAAATACTTGAAGCTAAATATACAAATCTTACATAATTTGGTAAAATAAGGTGAAACTGTATTGAAAACACCAAAAATATTTAGGTAATGCTTTCTTCTCTATCAGATGTTCTTCATATGAGTAAAAATAATACACGTTTAAATCAAGTGCAATGCAGAAATATTATATCTTTAAAGTCTAAAACTACCAGGCCATCATTACCCTAGGTTCCATTTGATATAGTCTTAAAGTATAAGTGAGTGTTTGTTAACATGCAAATATAAAGGAACATTTTTTTGAAAAAAATGTATCAAGGAATTCATATCAGATATATCAGGGAGGGTTTTTTTAAGATAGTTAAATTACCACTGTTTACTTCAGGACATCTCATCTCATAATTGATACCTCAACAAGGTCAACATTTTCAACCTAACGAAAGCCACACTAAGCACATACAGTTAAATTTATATAGTTTTAATTTTAAATTTCTTTTATTCTTGTCTCATGAAAAAATTAATAGAAAATTCAAGCTATGGTCCATTTTCCATGCATCATGCCAATGAATTATTACAAATAGTACAATGGATTTGAATTTTTGCAATAATCATAGCTATCTACTGTTTTCATAACATAGTCAAAAGCCACAATTATAACCTCACACAATAGCAAAATACTCTGGCTCCCTATTAAAGACAGAATTCAGTGGAATTTCTCTCACACAACAAGAATGCATACAATGCTTTGATAATTCTATGTGTTACATTTAATTTACCAAAGAGTTAATAGTAGTGGAAAGCCAGTGCTACATTAGTGTGAGTTTTAGCATTTCCTTAATATTCAAATTATAGCAGAGTGGTTCATAGGTGGTCCTTGACATAATCTTCTCTAATACTCCTCTCTTATGTAACGAGGAAAACTTCACACGCAATCTCCTAATATAATTGGTAATTTATTGATAGGTGCCGTAAGTATTTTCCTTTGAAAACTCCATCTCGTGATCCAGTTAAATTGAAGATGAATAGTAAATGTAAAGTGATAAACAGTATTCTGTACCTAGGAAAGTAATTACAGGGATGTTTTTAAATTTTGAGAGTTTTATAACCACATTTCATTGTTTAAGGGCAAATATTCACTGCTGTAAATGATCTTACCAAAATAAATCTGTTTTAAATCCAATAACGTTTTTTAAGAAGTGATATAAAACCTATTTGCTTATCCCAATTTTCTTACAAATAAATGCATCTCAGAAACAACCTGGCAAGTGTTATACTAGTACATGCTGCTCTGACAAAATTTTATATAATATTTTATTTCCTTTAATCCTCACCACAACCAGTGGTTAATAATAATAATTAAAATATTTCACAATGAAGTATAGCATGGCACCAACCAAGTGACATGGATGTCAGCTATCAATACTGGTTTATAGGCTGAATATCAGCCCTGCAAGATACTAGATGAGGATAAGGATTAAGAAAGGAAAAGTCACATGCCAGTGTTCTATATCCATAATCAATATGGTATTTCCCTAGTACCAGGATGATTTGATATCTTAGTTAATAACCAATTAATATTTACTTACTATACTATTTTTATATTATTGGATTTGTTGAATTAGGAGAAGTATTCCTCATTTCATATTTATAGATTCTCTTTTCAGCATTTTCAATATTGAATTCAGAAATAAATGTTTTAAGAACAAAGTTGTGTCAGCTACATTAGGAGAAAGTTGCAATAAACAAGTTTTCTTTCCTTTTCATCACAAATAAGTCCTATTTGTGCCTATAACATACGCAATTGGGAGAGAAGAAGAAAAATAAGCTATGTTTTTTGGGGCAAGGAAATCATCTACATGGGAAAAGGAAATACTGCAAATATATAAAATATTCTCAATTCATAGGTTTAATCTACTTTTGATCAATATTCCAGTGTGAACAAGTGAGTTTATATGGATTATATTTGGTATATTCAAATTTCTATGTTTTTTTCCTATAGCACTTTGCTTCTTTATTTTAAAGCATTACATCATCCATTTTCATCCTAACAAATTATGCATCATTTTGATGATAGATTTGAGAGATTTAAAAAAAAAATAGTGTCAAAGAGGAGGGGTGAGGCTGCCCAAGAGATCTGCTTATCAGCAGCACAATTCTCAAAAACTTAGAAAGAAGGTTCACCAACTTCAGAAGAGAAGATATCAAGAAGTCTATTTCAAAGAGGACTTAACATATATTTACATTAGTTAATAGGATAAAGAACTTTTTGTTACATGTCCTGAAGGACTCCATGATTCTTCTCTAACATCTTCAGCACAAAAAATGAAGAAACAAAAGTTCTAGCTTATGCAAATACAAATAAAATTAGAATAATCACAACTAATTTGAACCAATTTTTAAAACTGGGCATTCCTTGCTTTGTTTCTCCAAAAGGACAGTAGTCTGAATTAAGTGTATCAACTTTAAAAAAAAAAAATTCTTATAAGTTGGCAAAGTCCCTTTTCATTGCCCCTAGTCATCACAGCAACTACCCAAATTCACCTAAAATAAACTGCATAACCTCTTTGGGGGAGATTCTTGATTCTACAATAACTCCTACATGTGAGAGAAATAGAGTTATCCTTTCCACTGGAAGTATATCACTTTAATGAAGAATTCATGGTATTTTACTAAAGGCACTCCCTCTCAGAGATTTTTCATTGCTTTCTCTGTTTGTCTCCAAGATGCCAACCTCTTTCTCTTTTTCCCTCTCTCCTTTTTCTCCTGCTCTCTCACTCTTGATCTTGCTTTCTTATTTTATCTGCATGCATACATACACACATACATATCACAAGACCCAAGATCTGACCCAGCATGCTTTCCATAATTAGTGAAAATACTCCACTTTATTAAAATGAATATGGTCACTATAAATAGTTATTTTAATTTTCCCATTTTCCCTTACAGGCTATATAATACCTACAACTCACTCTCCATCTTTGTTTAATGATAAGTTATATCATCTATATTTTTTGCAAAGAAAAAAAGAAACTATGGATGTAAAAATCCACCTATGACAAATACAGAGCCTCTGTGTGATTTTCACTTGACTTCATAAAAAAGCTCACCTTGAAATTCATTTGTCTCCAAAGGAGTGTTACATTTTCCAGAATCTCAAAGATTTAGTATCCATGAGATGGCTATGGAATGCACTCCAAAGTAACCAGGGCATCAAGGAGCAGGTGGAGAGGATGGCTCCAAGGCATCTAACAGTCATGAAGCTCCCCAGTGAAAATCCATTGGGAGAATGATGAAGTACACTGGGTTGTAGCATGATTCCCAGCAGAGAAGCCAGATCAGTCCAAGAAAATACTGAATAAAAATCAACAAGTCTGAGTAGGGCCAGGTAGCAGGAGTAACAAAGAACTGACCTGCAGTGAGTCCTGGTAGCCAAGATAACTGAGATCTCAGAGATGCAGGATCTATTAGCAGAAGGCCCTTTTGAGGCAGATATGTGGGTTTTCTTTTCTGTCCTTAATGAAGTTCGGTACTTGCGTGTAGCCAAGGAATTTTATGGGAATCGACAAGTCACATTTGACTGAAATAGAACTCTTTAATATTAAAGGCCCTGGCCAAACACACTGGGAAGGTGCACAAAACTTTTCTCCTTTAATATACTTACTAGAATCTGAATTTATAAACCTTTAAAAAAATACTTTCATGCATTTTTATTAATGTTCAAGTCAACATAGGTGAGGTATAGAAATATATGAATTCATTTACTATGTATAAACACTGTTCTTTGATTTTTCAGTACTTATTCCAAAATACATAAAACAGTCATTTAAGAAAAGGACATTAATGTTGGCTGCTCATGGGTACAATAAGACAGAGAGCCTTTCTATTTGCTTGAATTTCAATGAAAAAAAAATGTAGCTGTCCTTCTGACAATGATCTTTAAGCATCCTAGGTTTTACGCTTATTAAAAGTAGCAAAGCAAGAGCTAATAAGTAAAAATTTGGATATTTAAAAATCAAAAATCCAAAAGAAAATTGTCTATCATATAAACATCTTAATTTCTATTATCCACTACTATGTTAAATGGCCTATTCATTATCAATTAGCTGTGTTACTAATTTATATAAGTAATGTAATGATTAAAGTAATATCCAACAGAAATTATAATAAATTGATCAGCTTTTCTGGTTATATTTTTTAAATCGGCCTTCTAAAAAATAAAATATAGAAAAGCTTAACATGAAAATGTATTTTAGAGAGTATAGAAATTCAAAGTGAAAAATCAGCATCCTAGAGAGTGCAGTTCCTTTGGTAAAGTGGTACGTTTTGCCCTAAATATGGATTATTCTCACCTTAAAATTTGTAAAATCAACAAACTCATATGAAATCTTATAAAAATCATATAAAATCTATAAAAATCATATAAAATCATTACACTGTAGAAAAAAAGTCAAAGTTATATATTAGATCATGATGTAAATACAAAAGAAAAAACCAAAAACAAAAACATCAGCTGAGAAACTGTTAAGTCAATAAATGTTGCTCCTTTATTTCCTTCCCTTAATGTTCTTTCCTTAATAAAAAAAAAAGTTTAAATTCTTTATCATGAGCTCAATAATACTGGATAGCCAATTAAATAAGGGATCTTCAAAGTATGAGTCTAAATTCACAAATCATGGGTGTGGCCTTTCTGAACATCTGACTATGAATATCCAATATAGAAAATAAAATCAAAGACTAGTGTGAAAGAAAAAAAAATCCTAATCTTTCTAAAAATACAAAATCCAAGGTCACAACAGAGAATATAATTAAAACTGCACATGTCAGGATAAGTATACTTGTACAATAACTTTTAACTTTTAGGAACATACAAGTTTTCACCTGAGAATATCTAATACCTTTGAAAACAATTTTCAGAACTTCTATTTTTTGAGCCCTAACATAACATCACAGTGTGTATTGAAGCCACTGAAAATGTTACATTTAGAAATTCTACAGTTTTTATAAAAAATGAAGTTTATCAGACTCTACCAATTAGCAGAATAATAACAGCTTAACAGTTTCATCAAACTGAATCATTCTTTGGTATTTCCATTTAATAAAAAGGGACAATCAACATGTTGTTCAAAACCAAAACTTCCCTGCAATTTCTCCACTCATCCTCATTCTGACCACACAAAGGTCTCTTTTCAATTCAAACTATCCATTCTGGACCTCCCTTTCTCACCCATCTCAAACCTTAGAGGAATGAAGGGCATTAAAAGTAAGTAAACAACCAATAAATGTAACTATGTTACTGAGTCATGTGGGGAGGAGGGCAATGTGCAGAGAAAATGGCTAAGTTGTTCACATCCCTAAAGCCGACTTTGTTCCCTAAACTTTCCAAGAACACTGGTAGAATGCTTCATTTTTAATTCACTCAAACCCATTTAAAATTTACCTAACTGCAGTACTTTGACTAGGTTATTTTTTGCTCTCACAAAATGCCTTTTTATTAACATACCAAGGACAAATATAAATACATTCAGCTTGATATTCTGACATATGTTTTGAAGATCAGGTTACTATAAACCTACAAAGGAAAGCTCTGTAATCATTTATAGGGGAAGGAGGATGAAAACTGAAGAGACTCTGCAACACAGGATCATGGCACCGTTACTGGCTAGGAATAACTTAAGGCACTTTAGGTCCTTCAGTTGATTATGCTGGTGTTATCAGGACTTTATATAAACTGAATCCTCTGATAACATAAGCCAACATTTATTGGGTACTTACAATGTCAAAAGGACAGTTCCAAGTTGTTCATTTATTCTTCAGAACAACCCTGTGAGGCAGGTACTACTTCTATCTCCACTGCACAAATGGAGAAGCTGAAGCAAGTACAGAAAGGAATCTATTCAGCATTAAGATGGAACCAGGTTTGTGAACCAGACAGTCTTATTCTAGAGCCACACTAATGACCCATATATATATGACTGCCCAGGTCGGGAAAATTCTGCCATCCTTCAATTTCAATTCTTGCCCCTCCTCAAGAGGTTCTAACACAGACCAGGATTAGTCTCTGATAATACCTTGTACTTATTTCTCCACTCACAATATTCGTCTTTATTTATTGCAAATGCTTGCTTAACATCTGTCTCCCTATCAGACTATAAGCCTGTTGAGGACAAGAGGCATATATGTTGTGTTTGCTATAAATCTCCAGAAGCTTAGAAATATATTCAATAAACATTTCATGAGGGAATGAATGTTTTAGAGTTGCTTTAGAAATCTGTTGTCTAAGCACTGCTCAGAAATTTCTATTAGTACCTATAAATACTGACAACCCACAATCAATAATAATAGCTAATATGCATTCAGTGCTATCCTAGGTCCAATCTAAACACTTTATTTATATTCAATTTCTTAATAGCCACAAAGCTTTTCTTACAAAAGAGGAAAATAAAATTCAGAAAGGTTAAGTAACTATCACGTATCACATAGTTAGTAAAATATATAACCCGAATCTGAACACCATCGTCACCAGCTGTATATCACTACCTCTAAGTGAGGACATTTTTAAAATCTCTGTTTGAGCAGCTGAAGAATTGGAAAATATAAGCTGACAAAAAAGATCTCCATTCTATAATCTGAATTTATTTATTAAGTAGTAGAGTGGTGGCGTTAAGACAGAAAAGAATAGTTATTAGCTGCCTATAAACTTTTTCCAAAATTAAAAAAATGTTAGAAATTTTAAAAAGATTGTTTCTTATTTTTTCCAAGATGTGGGAATGGTGAATAAAGAATGAGGAAAGAGGTGAATTTGTTTTGACTGAGCTAGTTGACTTCTGGCATTTTTTTCCTAATGAGTGAACATTATAGTTATAAGTATGAATTCAAACCTAATAAAATATACTTTTATGGTGCTACTACACAGACTTTGTAATGAATATTTTTAGATTATTACCTGCAAAAAATTTTGTCTTTATGGCCATCTTCAGAGTAGACTTTGTGAATAAATTGTGATGGTGTTCTGGAATTAGGAAGTCCTATTTTCTCAACTAGTACACCAATAAGTAACAATCAGCTCTCTACAAGACAAATCACCATGGTTTGGATAGCCTTCCTTTGATGAATTACATCTCTTAAAATCAAAGCCAAGAAAAAAAAAAGTCTCCATGAATTTGGAACCCCAAATTTGAACTTGGAGGTAGCCATTCCTTATAGATCTAATTATAACCTTGTTATTTTTAAAAGGCCAATGGTCTAATAACTGTCTTTAAAACTGGTATTTATTCTGAATCTAATCATAAGAACACAACCAGGCAAATTCAGATTGTGAGATACTATATGAGATTAAAATAATGTCAAGACAAAAAAATGGCAGGACACAATTTACAATTTAAAGGACACCTAGAGAGATATGACAAGTAAATGCAATACCTCATGCTTGACTTGATTTTGGATTTAAAAAAAAAAAAAAGAAAGCTTAAAACAGCATTATTGGGACAATTAGAAAAAGTGGATATGGACTATATCAAATAATACTACTGTTTTTTGTTTCTTTCTTGGATGTGCTGATGTTATTGTGGTTACACAGGAGAATGATCTAGTTCGTACCAGTGTTAGCCTGAAAATTTTTTTTCAAAAAAGAAAAAAATAAAGAGGAAATAGAGAAAGACAAAAGCAAAGGGGCCAAAAGTTAATAATTAGGTGAAAAGTTTGTGGATGTTCATTGTGATACTCATTCAGCCTTTCTGCAGATTTGGACTTTTTTGAAATAGAGACATTAAGACACTATCTCTGAATAACTGTTACATTTTACAGATGATCGGGATGTTTTCAGTTGTAACAAATGTAAAGTCAAAAATCTTCCAAGCTTATGAGTTAGATTTGCCATCATGATCTATAAGTGCCTAAATGTTATCATAAAGAACAGCTGTAAAATAATTATACCAAAATCATCAGTTGTGGTGATACTTTAGTTGGCAAATATACAAAAAGCAGTGCTTTTAAATGATATTCTTGTATCAATAAAGTGACAAATTGTAGATACCTATTTTATCATATAGTCTCTGCTGCTTTTGTCACTCCCGCCCATTCCTTTGTTCACAATGATGGGTATTTTCATATTGGCAAATTACTGATACAGTAAGTATTCACCAATATTTTTAAATGAGCAAATCAAGATGGAAATGTTTCTTTGTCTACATCACTCTAAATGTAGATTTACTACTAAATCATATGAAAGCATATAAAATTAACTGCTAATTTATTTCATTTAGTTAATTTGGGGTAACTTTTAAAGTTACTGCTTGAGGAGATGCTAAACTGTTCAAAATCCGCAAACAAAATATTCACCAGAGTGGACAACAAATAACAGACAGCCTTAATATGCTTCAAATGAAGATAACCCCTGATTGATGTACTATTACCATATTCTACAGTCTCAATGCAATGCTCTTCAGGTACTTGAGCAGATCCAAAAGTGCTTCCTGAGGAAAATTCTTGCTTTGTTTCTATGTAGTCATAAATCTAGAGTCAATTTAAGGACAGCGGTGGGAGTGCCCTCAATTTAGGCAAGAATACAACTCAGTCAAGAAGTGATTGTTCCTCATCTCTTAGCAACAGCCTGGATGTAACAACTGTTATTTAAAGGAGATAGTTTAAGGGACATGTTAGCCTTTTCTTAGATCTCTGCCAGTATCCTTTCACCAGGAAATCTACATACCTGGCAAACATTAGTTTAGCTACTTATAGAAATGCCTTCCTTCACTAAGTTAGTTATCATTCAACATTCTTTCTCTTATCTGGTCTCTACTAAAAATGGCAATGTAAAGAATGCCTTATGAACCTTCTGCAATACTTCTACTGAAGACAATTTAAGTATTCATAACATAAATTACTCCCTCAGCCACCAGGGCCCCCTAAAACAAGAGTGATTATGGATAAAATAAGCTTTTTAAAATCAGAACATTATTAGCCAAGGTTGTAGAAATACTTCTCTTCGCTTGTTTTATCTATACATCTATATACACACATAAACATATACATGGTATGCATGATATATGCATAATACATAACTGTATAAAGGATGTATATATTATAGCTTATATACATATATTTAATATATTTGTATGATATGTATAATATAAGTGATTCTATGACATGAATATTTTAATGTTTTAACATTTTAGGAAGTATCTGAAGTTCTAATAAATCCTATACAAACCACTGGCTTCAACATTATTTACTAAGTACTTAATATTTTTTAGTATGTAGCCCAATGTCATTTGCCATATTATGTGAAATATTTTGGAATTCCTTCTACATGATTAAAATCTGTTTGAAGAAATAATATCTACTCCTTGAGACAATTAAGTTACATGTGTTCTTATTTAAACAGCAAAATGATCTAAATGGTGGAAATTATTATAATTCCCATTTCACATGTGAAGAAATTAAGGCATGGGGAATTTATGTAATTTGCAAAATCACATAGCTAATAAGTGGTAAGTTGTGAAATTAATTTTAGCAGTCTAATTCCAACGCCCATCAGTAACTACAGCTATAACAACTCAAGAAATCAAAAAGAGCAACAGAAACCACAGCCATATCTACATATGGAAAAAACACATAAAAGACTTAAAACAGAGATCCATGGAACAATTCAAATCCATATTAACATATATAAATTTAATAGTAAAACTAAAAAATCTGTGGAGTAAAACCATAAGGTTCATCCTCATTCCCAAATGCCTTATTGTTCCTAGGCATCTGTAGGTTTTTACCTGTCACATACTTGATTGAGTTTTCCACTTAAAATTACCAACTGTCCTGCCTGTCACACAATAAAACCAGTATGTCACAGCTACAATTCAGATCAAAGGATTTAATATCATGCTAATTACATCATTATTTACCAATTCATCACCAAGTTTTCCATATAAAATCACCATATAAGGTGTGAACACTGACATACTTAGCATATACTGTAAAGAGGTATCCTGTCCAATTAAGATATCAAAAACTAATCAGATAAATTTTCTGAGTAAAGGCACTGCCTGTCTATAAAGATGTTATCTCGATAGCTAGTCTATTCTAAAAGACTTAAGAAAGAGATATTTGAGAAATTTTATATAGTTACACTTCACATGGTAAGGAATTTCCATCTCTAATGTGCATTGGAAATTGGTATCTCTCAAACAGTTCCAGATAACCTACCAAGAAAACCTTTATTTAGTTGTCCAGATGCCTGGATATATACCACCTAGCACGTTACCTTGTGCCGTGAGTGAATATATTCATTCAGAGAGAAGAAATTAGAAGTTTCTATCACCATTATTGTATGTTATTTATTTTCAGTGTCTGCAATTCTTTAATAGTTATTCAGCAACTAAAATAATTCCTGGCATAATAGGTATATGAAATACATTTGTTGAATGAATAAAGAAATTTCTGACACTAAAATAAATAATAACATTTATAACATTCTGGAAGCACTTTGTTATTGTGACCAATATGACAATTCGATGGTTAAGAGTGAGGTCTCTGAAGCTGGACTGTTTGGGTTGGTATCCCAGTTCTGCCACTTAATACCTGTGAGAAATTAGGCAACTCACTCTTTCTTTTCTTCATTGTGAAGCTATCTGGCACATGATAGTTACATATTAAATGTAGTGCTATCTTTATATCTGTAGAGAAAAAGCTTGGATCACATCATCTTCTGGTTCAGGTTTAGAAATTGTGTGTAGTATCAGCTGTGATGCAAAAGGAGAACGTATCTATCCCTACTCAACCACAAACGTCCTCAAACCCAGTGAAGAAATTACAGACATACTGCATTTCATCAAAGTAAATATAATCATACCTTTCAAACATACAAGTTCTAAAATAATCTCAACAACCCCTAAGCAAGCATCTTCTTTTCCACTGTAACTCCGTGGAAGTTTGGAGAAACTGACAATATTCATTGGGTAAATGACATAAACATCTGTGCAAGTCAGTGTTACCATTAGGGCTTTTGTAAAAGTGATAAAATCTCACCTTCTTGTAGAAGAAAGTTAAGGAAGGAAGACAGTTAATAAAAACTTAAGTCTCTTTGACTCATTGCTATCTTATTGAGCTACTAGAACCTAGATGCAGATAGAAGTTTTACCTTTCTTCCCACACAGAAAGGGCTAAAACAGCGCCATCCAACAGAAATATAATGTGAGCCACAAATATGAGCCACACATTTAATTTAAAATTTTTAAACTGCCACTTGAAAAAAGTAAAAAGAAATAGGTGAAAATAACCTTAATAACATTTTATATAAACTGATAGATTTAAATATTATCATTTCAACACGTAATCAATATTTAAGAAAAATTAGCAAGATATTTTACATCCTTTCCTTCAAACTAAGTCTTCAATCCAGTGTGTAACTTATAGAAAACCTCGAATCAGATTAGCCTCATATCAAGTGCTCAATAGTGGCATATGGCTAGTGGCTACCATATTGGAAAGCATAAATAGAGAGAGATTCTGAGAACAACACTTCATAATTTTCAGTAAATTACATACTTCTTCCTCAAAAGCTAAAAAGGTCTCAATATATCCATGGTAATTTATATAATACAGACAAATCAATAAGCTAACCCATTTAAATGGCTCAATTTCCCTAATACTTAAACTATAAAATATACTTTAGATAAGGAAAATACAGCAAGTCAAATTACTTAGTCAAAAACTCATTTTTTGCTTACTATGTCCTAAGTAACAGACCGTAATAACTCCTACCACCTGCTCTATAAATTTACAAACCTCTAATATATAATATTTGCCAATATTCATTAATTAAGAATTCCTCCTATATCTTTAAAGTAAATGAAATAGTTTAAATAATCAGATTTTGCTTATAGTTTCCTGTCTACAGCCTGTTTTTCCCTTACTGAACTAGTGATGAAATAGCACTGGTCTGATTTAATACTATAAATTCAGAACAAATGGGAAAGCATTAAAATCAGAAGTGCTTCTGGACCATTAACTTCCATGCTGATTTGACATGCACCATAGTATTCAGGCAACAGACTCAGGAATATAACCTATTCCTAAAGCAAACAGTATTTTATCTCATAACCATCTGGGGTTCTCCTTCCTAAGGGCCAGTTGTATACTGCTGTCTGGTATATTTTAATATCCTAAGATCTACTTTAGTGAAACCCATTTTGCTACGAAAAGACGACTGACATAGAAGAGATTATGGAGATAACAAAATTTTGGCTGAGGCCCTTGCTTTCATTATTGAGCTGAAGAAAATCATTGGCTATGTATGCTTTCAAACCCTATGGTTTTTCTAAGGTACCAATAAAAGTGATACCATTCATAACATGGACAGTGGTCTCTTTCACATATCGCCTATAGTCGCAAACCTAAGTGCCAAGCAGATGGTTGAAATCTGTTTTGTATAAAATGTGCGCTTTTTTCCCCCAACTGTGTTCTTTGTATTCATATTCAGCCTAGGTTTGAGCCATCAAAACACTGGCACTATGTCGATCATTAGCAGCATTTTAGACAACTGGCAAATAAGGTATTCACTGTTCTCCACAAAATGTTCAGCTAATATTTCCCAGATGTATAATTAAGGCAAAAGATCATCTTCTTAAATTGGTATCAGCACTTTGGATGGCTTCTGGCTTTCAACAGATTATATCAATGGAAAACAATTTTATATCAAAAATAAGGGTTCTGTTTCTGTGGTGTTTTTTGTTTGCTTGTTATACAGCTGCCCATAAAAAGGAACCTATAAATTTCCCCAAGCTTTACCTCCTGTCTAAGGAGTAGGTAGCTAATACAAAATGAGTCATGTTAGTTACTTTTACTATGAAAATCTATGAGGTAATATATTTGCAAGTAAGTTTCTTCAATTTATTTAATATTTTCTAATTTTCAAAATATTTGTGCAAATAATACATTTAAAAGCATTAAGCAGTGTGTGAACTTTTCTTACCTTAACAGCAAGTCACTTTTTTGTTGTCCAATAATTTTTCTACACAATTATTCATTTTTATGATTATACATATATAAATGAATTTTCATGTATATACATTAAAGCATAGGAGTATGTTTAACCAGTAAATTCATTACTTAAACACTTGATATATAGATTCATACAAAAGCAACTTTTGTTGTATCAGATTTTATATATATAAAATGGGAAGAGATGGACTTTTAAGATATTTCATTATCAACAGTAAGCAATCAGAGGAAACTACAGCTATACTGTTGCTATTTAGGTACACGTTACCTCAGATCAACAATTATAAATGCATTTAAAACAATTAATAGTTGTATTAACTACAAAATTTTTAAAAAGTCAATAAATTTCTTACAGGTATTTTTATATGCTAAAATAATTTTCAAATATCAAACAAAAATATATAATTCTCATTGAAGTTCTGACCATTTTACATTTGTCAAAAATTAAACATAGTTTTCAAAGTTTACATTCAAGTGGCTTACATCAGAGATATCCAAGTATTCTTATAAATTTTCATAAGTTTAAGATGCCTCATTAGCATCAGAGGATAAATAATTTTATATTCATTTTAAAGCCCATTTTATAGACGCATGGCTGAAACCCAAAGAATTTAAGTGACTTATACATCACAAAGTTTTAATTCTTGATTTAGAAACTGTAGGAACATATGCCAACTTTGTATATCACTAAATACTGGATTATAAAATATATTAGCAGTAAGTTGCCCAACTGGGATGATTTCCAGATTTTTCTTTCTTGTTTAACAGTAGGAAATTTGCACATTTTCTTCCCTCTAAATGCAGTTCTGGTTCATAAGGTTCTTTTCTGCTTTTTTTTTTTTTTTAAGCCTTTATACTTTATACCTGTACCAGAATAAGAGAATAACACTCATTCCTTATTCCTAAATTAAAAATGTCAGGAAGAGAATTAAAAAATTCAACATCACAATTATTAAGCAAAGAATTAATTTTAACATATAGTCAATTCCTACGTTATCTCAAATACACAGCTCTATATTTAAAACACAACAAATTTGTACAAGGATTTTCTGATACCATAATCATTTTTTTTAAGTATACATAACATGGAAGGTCCTTGTATATATATGTAACTAAAAATTATGTTACTGATGGTATAACTACTCTTTAAAAAAAAAAAAAACATTGTGTTTTTTAAAAAGCATGCAATCTGCTGAACATATTAATGGTATATGAAGCTTGCCCGCTCAGATCATATAGCTCTTTAAATGCATCTTTCATTGGTTGTTCCTCTACTTCTTGCTTCAACGGGTTTAACATTTTTTTCTTGAGACTGCCAACTAACGCATGTTAGTTTGGCTGGCCTGATACTATTGCTAATAGTTGTCTAATTTATTTTGAAAACCACTTAAAATCTTTCCTTGGACTACCTGTTTTTAATCTTAGTTGATCTTGCCACTTTCCAGGCCTATGTTTTATTTATTCATATAAACTGTCCAGAGCCCCCATGTTGGCCTAAAGCTCTACTGTCTAGTCTAGTGTGTTTTTCCTTTTATCTTATCTTTATAAATAGACTTTCAGCTCTTTGACCTAAAATGCCACTCTTTTGCTTTTCATATTCCCCCACGGTACCTTGTTTAGCAATTCATATATAATTTATTTTTCACAATATTTTGTAAGAATTGAGGGTAGGGATCTGATGCACCTGAGAACTTCAAACACGCAGAAGGTGAATATTATCTTTTAAAACACCTAGATTTGAAATAGTTCATGGCAAATTTGAGCACTTAATACTAAGTAAGTATTATACACAGTACTTAGATTTAAAACTCCTAAATTATACTCCGGTTACATGTTCCTGCCCACCATCATCCAACAACTGACAGGTAAACTGAGAAGTGACTCCACATGTTTAAGGCTGGCTGTATGGAGATAGTATGTCTTCAGATAGGTGCATTAATACAAGAATTCTGACCACTAGAGTGAGGAGCCTAGAATTTTTCAAATGTATGTCAAACTGATGAAATTTTAGAATTGAGAGATTTTAGAGACTATCCAGGCCATCGTCAAATATTACAGATGCAAACACTAAGACCCCAAACCTCTCCTCAGTCAGTAGGGAAGAAATGGAACTTGAGATCTTAAGACTTAGCTAATAACATTTTCTATTATGCTACCCTTCCAAAAAAAAATTTTTTTTTTCATGAAGATACTGACAAATGCAAATTTTTACCAAAAAGAGGAAATTATTCTTGTTTTAGGAGAAATACTAAAAATCCACCAAAAAACTGCCATTTTATATGTCTGTCTTAATATAACACTTAAATTTCTACTCTCAACCCGAAGTCTCAAATATCCCCAAATGTTACTTAAGCGTACCTTGATTTAACCAACTCCTTGAAGGCAAATTTTCTATTAAGTATGGACTACAATACCACCTTCAGATTTTAAAGCTGGAATTTTATTATATGTCCCTATAGCTCATGTCATAAGATTCTGTGCTGCAAAATGAACAAGTGGAAAGAAACTTGTTTGTATCTCTATGAAGTATTTCTTCATTTCAAGATTTTTCTCCCCCAAGCTACAGCTTCATCAGGATTTGGTATGATGTATTCAAAATCAATTTATTGAAAATTGCATTACCCTGTAAGTGAAAAAGTTTCTCCTAAACTCCAAACTTTTAAAAGTGTATACGTGTATAACTATTACATTCCCTAAAATAAATTCTTCACATAACTGTTAGTGACTCCCAATTATCTTTTAATTTACATTTAAAGTCTATATATTCTGTTCCTTTACTTTTGTTCCTTAAATTGCTAGCAAGAGCTTTTGGATATTTTTTTTTTTTTCTCTAGAAGAATGCTTTTAAAGCATTAAATATTCCTAAACTATTTATAGGTCAAATTAGATCCAATTTATTCTTCCAGTAATGCTAAACATTTTTAGAAACAATTGCACTACCATATTTATATCCCATAATCCTTAGGGCTCTAAAAACAATACATTTTCCTCTGTTTCCCAAATTCTGTGTTTAGGACTGGAGAGAAACAGAAGTTCTTGTCTCAACAATAGCATTTGTCGTTATCTTTGTTTTTCCATTCCAAGGTGTTCTGTTTGATTAATGGTACTTTGCATATGGCATAAAAGTTTTCTTAACATCCTGATCGTATTATGGGGGAGATGACAATCTGAATCTGATGGTGTGTATTCAGTTATCCCTCATTCCAGCTCAAAGTTGAATTAGTGTATGAATCAGAAATTGAAGTTTCATTACTACTTTATTCCTTTCACTATACAGTATCTTAATAAATCTCTGACATAGACCTCTTGTAGTGCTGACCAAAAAGAAGAAATACTAACATTAATTTTTTATCTTCCTGTAAACTCTTCTTAAACATAGTGTGAAACTCAATAGCAAGTTTAAAAAATAAGGGGTTGAAACAAAAGGACGTGAGGAAACAAGTTTTCAAAAAGTCTTTGGACTTTGTAAATTATTGCCCAACAAACTCTGGCCCAGGGTAAATAACCCAAAGGAAGACTTGTAAGCAAACACATAATACCTTGATGCCAGAATTAGAAAAAAAAAAAGGGTTTTAGAACTTCATCAAGTAACCTATAATCACTGTGAATGAAAATTAATAGCATAAATAAAGGCTTACTTTTTCGTTTTGTGTACTCTTATGTGAGGCCTATTTCTCACTTTCAATGTTTGTGTTTCTTTTTCATTAGGATGCTCTTTTATTAGATAAAAATTGTTTAAAATGACTAAATCAACAGATCCTATGTGAAAGTTCCAAAACCAATTCTCAAACAACCTACACCTACACCCTTGGTATCACATCCTAATTCTGCTAAAAACCCAAAACAAAACCACAATCAATAGTAAAGTAAATAATTTACTACATTTAAAATAAATTTTGACTAAAAATATACCAGGAAAACAGTTTGGGCCTATATCCTCTTTTACAACTAGATTAAAAAATCATCACCAAGCAAAGCAGGTTAACTCTTTCCCTCTCTTCTCAATAACGTTCCTGAAGCCCTAAAGGAGAGGACACATCCTTTATGAAATTGCTGCTCAGTGTCCCAAATGATCCAACTCTCTTAAACGCCCAATATAAAAACCTTATAAGGTTTCGAGGGTGCCTTTTTTTGGCTCTCTGCAGTAAATTTCATTTCTTCATATTCCATCTACTCTCAATGCATCTGATTCTTAGGTTTCAACCTGACAGAAATGCCTGGGATGGAGAGAGGAGGCACGTGCTCACAGAACATAATAAAACCCTCTGCATCTCTACAATGAGAAATATTAAAAATGAAGCTACTAATACATTTTTAAGAAATATCATTACCTTGTGTTTTTTAACATTTTCTTTTCTAAAAAACACATTCTTTCAAAGATGTGAAGAGCAGAAATAGAAACACTGTTACATATGAAAGTTTCAACGGATTTGCTGCCAGCAGCTTTTCTTTATAGTGTTCTTCTTACCTACAGTATGTGTTGGCACTGGCAGGTAGCCCTAATTCGTTAGTAGCCAAATTATTTTTGTCCTTGAAGTATGAGAAATCTCCATAGCACATGAATGAGACATGGTTTACTAGTTTACACACATCTTTTTAACTCTAAGAAACCAAAACTCATTCACATATGCTTTCATTTCAGCAAAGAGAAGGGCTGAAGAATACCAGAACTACCTACTTTGAATTTCTGGTCCACATTCTCCGTGAGAAAATAAAGAGAAAAAAATCTTTTAAATTTCAGTAGAGAACTTTGGTCCTTAATGCAAGGAAAATAAACAGCTTTCTGTTCGCCACACTCCACATTTCATCTAAATCAAAATATTTCAGTACAAGGCATGAAGAAAAAATGTCATTTAGTAATAAACCTAAATATCTCCAGATAAAAATTCATCACGACGGCATAGAAAGTGCAGATAACATGGTTCACAACAGTTAGCATCCTCACACTGCCTGATCACCAGCTACATTTACACACTGCCGTAGCACCTTCACTAAGTTACAGAGAAAATAAGAAGCAGACATAAGTACCACTTAGAAATAAACATATAACACAAGTCAAGATTCAGCCACAGCAAAAAAATTTAAAATTAAAAAAAATTCTTATTTCTAAGGCATGACAAAAGTAAATGTATTAACACTAAAGAGCCAAGTGACTGAAATATCACTTAGATAAAAAGATAGATTTGAAATACATGAGCTGAGTTCAGACTTGAATTGATTTAAGCTTCAACACTGATTTCAAATGTCTATGAACAACCACAAGCTTTTGTTTTTAATTTTCCTCCTGTCATGTTTTATGGGTAAAAAGTCCTTAAACTACTTTGTAATAGATTAATTACTTTCAAGCTGGGTGACAAAAGGGCATAATGACCAGAAAAGATACAAAAGAAACAGAAAAAGCATGTTAATAAGTTTATCAACAAACCTGGGTAATTCTCATGAAGTACAGATTAAGGTTCAGTGGTTCCAAACTGGCAGCATTCAAGTTGGGTTCATATTTGGGTTTTTTGTTTTGTTTGTTTTTTTAAACCACCTGTCCTAAAACGACATTGTTTATGCTAATTATCTTTGTTTATGCCACAATTCTGTTTGTTTACTACATTCTTTTAAAATACCATATCCCTATAAACAGTTCTCACCAGAATTCTTCTAAATCTTGTTTCGGTCTGGTCCTTCTCGGCAGCCCACTGAGCAGAGTGCAGCTCTACAATGAAGGCGCAAGAGCTGGGAACAACTTTGAGTCTCTGACTCCTCAGGCTGGCAAAGGCAGGGAGTACTGCTGAGGTTTCACTCTCAGGCTCCAAGGGAAAAGGATACTGAATGTGGAGAAATGCAACACCCCCCTATTGGACAAGCAGAACCATACGCCACAGTAGCTCCAGGGATGTCTGAACTCTCAACTAGTAAGTGAAGAGAAGAAGAGACAGTGCTAAAGAGAAGGGAGTGCAGCTTCCAAACTGCAGGAGAAAAAACACAAGTCAGAAAGGATGAAAAGGTCCACTCTGAACCATGATTAGTTCCTGATTAAAATGAAGGACTATGAAGCATTCTCTTAAAGAATGGCGCATAAATGCTATTCACTGAAGCGAAATAGTATCAGTCTTAAATTTTTTTATTTTCTAGCAGTATCACTTGATCATACTCAGCTATATAACATTCAAATCTTATACGTAACATAAATGATGATGCTCTCAATCAGTGAAAAGGGGAAAAAAAGGACAGAATGAATGAAGCAAGAAAGAATTTGCTGTTTTCGTCCATTTCTTACTCAACAAAAATTTTCCTTTAAAAGGAAGCTATTTCCTGTTTTGTTTAAATCTTTGAACATCTTTCTATCTGACTGCCATCATCTGAGTCAGAGATCTGACATATTATTAAACTACACATAACTTAGAACAAGAGAAACTTCGAGATTAGTTTATTTCCCATGCTGTCAGTTAATCTCATTGAAATTATAAATGAGTAACAAATTATGGGAGAAAATCAAAATCCATCAGTTATATTTATTTAACTAGTCTATAGAAAGGGAGATATTCAACATCCATAATACACATCTGCATTATCCATGTACTCATGAGGAGGTTGGAGAATTGATAGTGGAAAGAACAGACAATAAAATCAGACTTTATCCATGAATGCAATTTTCCTTTTTAAGTGCATTATGAATGTAATCCATTTGAAATAGCTTCCAGCTCTACAGAGGAGTAACGTGCTAAAGTATTAGAACAGGTCTTATTATTTGCCTCTCAGGTATGATGCATATACAGACTACAGTTAAAAGCTCCCTGAGCACAGGTAAAATACCTTATCGTATGCTTATTATATTTGAGAAACATAAGATAAGAACACAGGAGCTTATGAAGTAATCATAACATCCACACATTTCTATTATCTACCAACCTGCTAAACACTAAGCTACCTGACATCTAACCCTTAATTGTTCTTGGTAATCAGTCAGGTTGCCCGCTAAGTCTTCAGGACAGTCCTCCAGTGTGAGTGTGATAGAAGTATAGTTTGTCCACTGCTTCATGCGAGCTGCATTCTAAACTAATATCTTAGCTCAGTTAGCTTGCAAAATATTGGGAGAGTAATTAACATCCACAAACACTGTAGGTCTTTTTTCCTCTACAAAGTAATAGTAAATTAAATAAATAAATAAATAAATAAATAAATAAATAAATAAATAAAAGGAACAAAGGCAGATATCAGAACATCCTGGAAACATAATATCAAATTTACAAGTTTGCAAGTGCCATTAGGTGACAGAATGTGAAGAGATCACTTTCCTTTGATTCACACCTAAGAGGTTACCTGTTAACTTGAATGTATTTATCACTCACTAGCACAATGGTTTAAAAAAAAAGTTCTTAATTAAGTGGAATGAATCTGTCCAGGCATAAATATATTATTACTATGGCCAAACTTTAGGTAATTAAAGAACTGGCTAATGTCAGAAATATTTTTGCAGCCCACTAATAGTAATTTTCATGGTAATTTTACAAATTAATTTTTCACAATATAATGTATGTTTCTTTCTTTAGAAAAACAGAAGTTTTTTAATGTGAAAAAATATTTCTTTAGTCAGTATGACCCTAAATAAATTAGATGAGAATATAAAATACATAAGTCAAATTTTTACTGTAGGAGGTTTTACTCTTGCAGTGTTCCCTTCAACATGTAGAAAGTTGGCAGTGTATTGTCTACACCCGTTTTGAGAGAAGCAATCAAATAGGTGCTATTATTAAGCTTAATTTGCTTCATCCCACTACCTTCAAGCCCATTTTTTTTTCTTTCTAGACATTAACAGACTGTCTTCTTAAGCAATCATCTTACACTTGCTTTTTAATGATGTCTCTAACATAAAGCAATCAGAAAGTGTAACAAGTAGCTTAGTCATAAAACTATTACATTACAATCAAATAGGATAAATATAAACATAAGGAAAGAAATAAAATACAACGTCATTGATAGTAACAAAAACTGCATTTCTTCATTCATTAGAAACAAACTGATATTGATTTTTAAGGCAAATATTTTAAATGTTTTCATTCTAGGACTATGAAAAAATAAATAGTATTCTAAAGGAAAACCTTAAGTTACAATTTTAATTACTTATTTTCAGGTACATATATAAGCTCAATGTCTTCATTTAAAATTTTCTAGGAGAGTTCAAGCATTCATTGTAATGACGCTATTACTAATATTTAGACCATATTGCCAGTTATGTTTCCTCTGAATACTGTGATGTAAAAAGACTTTGCTTACAAATAATTCCTTAGAACATACTTTGCCTGTTCACCTCCCACCTGAGAATTGTGTTTTTCATTAATCACAGTCAGTTACAAGGGATGCTTGAAAATAAAAATGACATATTTCAACTTCTTAATTTTTTAGAATCACCGTTCAATTTGCTTTACCTCCCGAACCTTTATTTAGCAGACAATGAAATTGGTACTACTTCTGAATTATTTAACAATTGTTTATAGTCTGAGAGCATTGGCCATATTCATGTCTAGGGCTGATAATACAGACATAGCAAATCTATATCCAAATTTTGATCCAGATATTTAAGTTTTGTATTTAAGTATTTATTTGTATTTAAGTTTTGTTATTTAAGTATTCCTTAAAGTTCCAAATAGTCTACAGGTTGGAAAGAACAGAAGATAGACAAGATTCTACCGATGAAGCTAGGAAAAAAAAAAATCACATACAACTTCCAAAATGCATAAGCCCCAAGCAAATTATTAATGTCCTCTAGAGCAACCTTCTCTATTTCATAAAGAAATTTAGAAGTCTTCTTTTCAGATTTCTGACTAAGTTTAAGTGAACAACTCATCTATGTCAGGTGAGCAAATAGAATAAAAATTAACACTCAATAGAAATGACCTACATATTCAATGAAAGTTGCAGACAGTTAAAAAGGTTAAAAAAAAAAAGCTGACTATATATATGACAGAGTAATTATAGTGCGCATACCTCCTTTGGAAAATATAAATATTCAATATTGAGTCTGCATGATATATACTCTATGTGGGTGACTACAGATAACATTCAGCCGTACAAATTCAATGTAAACAAATAGTAATGATTTATCGTGATTTTTATATGTATTACCAATTATAACCACAGGGGAAATTATTAAGAAATTTTATATCGTAGGGCATTTTTCAAAATTACTTTAGCTACTATTATTTCCAAATATGCTGTGTATATAACAGCTCTATTGATTATCACTTGCTTATTTAATTAGCCAGTTAGAAAAGCATGCCTCTGGGTGACAGAAAAATGAAATTCTCACCAGGAGGAAAAAAATGTTAAGAGATTTGAGCATCAGAATAGGAAAGGGAAAAGTTTAGTTTAAAAAAGAGATAACTGAAAAAATACAAATAAAGTTCACAGCAGGAAAGCTTGACTATATAAAGGAATAGGCTATAGCCTGTTAATATGTAACTACATTTTTTAAGAACAGTAGGTTTAAGAGACTTACATGATTTGACTCAAGAGTTTTATTTTCGAAAGTACAGAGATGAAAAATACTATCATTTAAGTGCTGCTCTGCACATGCTAGAGAACTTACTGTGGTATTAAGCAATAGTATGTTCCAATATAAATAACTTCAGTATCTACATATGAAACAGGCTATGTTTGCAAACAAAAGCTAACTATTTACAAGAGTTAAAATAGAAAACTTTGAAAAAAATAACTTAAACAGGTTAAGAAAGCTCAACCACTCACTGGAATTATCTAGTGGGGATGCACCTTAAATTAAAAAAAAAAAAAGAAGAAGAAGAAGAAGCAAAGAGAAGAAAATGAAAGAAAGAAGACAGTATTAAAGTATCTATGTTGGCTATTATACTTTCATCCCCGATCTGATATTGGCTTCTCTAATATCTGACCACATTCAAGCATTATTTTATTCTCAATACCCTCCTTCTCTTCCATTGCTTCACTTCTAGAATGTTTTAATCTTTGTCCTTTCTTTTTTCGTCTTTTCATATCAAATTCAGTCTTTTGAGCGATGAACAGCTTGACTTAGCATATTTTTAACCAGCTGGTCTAGCACCTAGCTTGCATTGCATAGTCAGATACAACAAATGTTTATACAGAAGGTAGCTTTCATGAAAATGAAAAAAAGCCTGGGTATCATGCATCCTGGCTTTTTTTAGCTTTTTTTTCTAATTCACCATACAGAATACAAAGTTTGAATTCTTTTTAATGGCAAACAAAATTCTATTTATAGCTCCAAAAAATGAACTTATGCTGGGATAAGAACTCAAATTTAAAAATTGCAGTGTATACTTATAGGAACACGAAGAGGGCTAAAATTCTTTCAAAGCCCTGCCTTACTTGCAAACAACATCAAATGGAAGGATACTACACATATTTCTCTAATAGGAACTACTTAATTACACATGCACTTATTCCTATCATAGCAAAATGGAAAATACAGTAAATCAAAAGACAGCACAAAAAGTGGCCATTAAAACTTAGAAAGGGATCATCCCCATTTCCCTTTTTTTGACATTTCAAGAGTAATCTACTAACAGATTACTGTGATGTTAAATTTTCTTAAAAAAAATTTCCTCTCTCTTATATCAACAAAAGGTCATGTGCTTTACTGAGCAGCTTCCAAAGTTTTACAGAAGGATCAAATAGGAACTTATAGCCTCTGTTTTAACCACCACTAAAACCTTCTGTCACCCTAGAAATTACGAGACAGAGATGTTGAAAATGCTAACACTCTACACACAAAAGCACTTAAAAAGGTGTAGAAGGGGAGAAAAATATCAATGAGGGAAGAAAGTAAGAGAGTGAATGAGAGAGAAAAGCAGCGAGTGAGAGAGAGAGAGATGCTAATGTTCATTAAATTTCCTGTTATAGGACGCAACCTAAAAACATTAGCAGAAATCTCGGAGACTTTGCAAATCAGTTCCATTTGGTCTGGGCAATCACAACAAAAATCAGCTAACAAGACTGCAGAAGCACTAGCTGAAAGCTTCTCTAGCAAACACGTTTTAGGGGAGCATCTTCCAATTGATTCAGAGACTACTGTAAAATGGGAGAGTTGTACTTCAATATATTAGGGGGGAAAAACTGTACTCACCTTTCAAACTCCTGAGGTAAATCAGGGTCAGTAAGCATGCTGGAAAAGCACAATTTCCCTTTGTCACAGCAGCCACCTATGATCGTCTCCAACTGAACCTGTCAAGTGAGTCCAAACCTTCTAAACCAATTGATTTTCTCTCTCACTCTCTCTCTCTCTCTCTCTCCCCCCCCCCCCTTCTCTCCCTCTCTCTCTCTCTCTCTCTCTCTCTCTCTCTCTCTCTCTCTCTCTCTCAGTCTCTCTCTCTCCCCCTCTCTCCCCCTCTCCTCCTCCCTTTCCTAGGACTCCTTGACCAGTCTCTTAAAGGGGTAGCGCACTTCCAGCAGCAGGGTCTGGTCTCTCCCCCCTTGCGCTCGGGCTGCAAGGCACTAGACAACCTCAGGGTGCCTATCCTTTCCTTTTAATTCTCCCTTCTAGACATCACCAAATGTGAGAAGTCAACTCATTTAACGCATCTCCCATACTCTCTCTCCTCTAAATAATAAAACTCACACACGGACACGCATGCACACAACACACAGATAATATGATTTTAAAAATGCAGTTGCTACTGATTAAAACAGGAATCTGTATACTGACAGAACCCCGGTTAAATTGCATTTATTAACTAATTAGGCAAAAAAATTAAATGTTAGTAATAGCATTTTTACACAAAGAATTGTTATGCCTTCTCACCCTTTCCTGGGCTCTCTCCATGCGCACACGGAAACACACACACACACACACACACACACACTCACACACACACAACAATCAGGCATTGTTCTGAGGGAAGAAAAGCAACTTTGACAGATTGAAATATAGCAGAGGCCCCTTCAAGGAAACCTGTAAACAACTTGTCACTCACTCTGTCGGTCTCACTGTTAGCTCGTGCTTTCCACAAAGTGGTGCGAACGTCCTGGCAACCCAACCAAAGTTTCCTCAGCTCTAAACTCCATAAAACACGATGTGCGATGTGGAGGGGAATAGGTATCCACATGCCAAAAAGCACGCACTCCAGGGAATGAAACCCCAAACCAAACCAAAAAATGAAAACAAAAAGATGGCACTACCAAACTGTCCTGTTTGGGACTGCTGGGGAGGTCGGGTGGGAGCGCTCCCTTGGCTGTGGATCTCTTTAATTTCCTTTGCCCAGGCAGCCACAGATAACAAGGTGGACAAACCTATGGCTTTACAGCTCCTAAGCTGGCTGGCAAGGCACAGCCTCCATAGCAGTTCCAATTATCTAGATAAAAATCTGGCAGGCGAGGAAGGTAATCAGGTAATGTACCTTTGACATGAAATGACAGAGGCACATACACACACAGAGAGAGACACTTACACAGACACGCATGCAGAGATGGTGGCTGCCCCGTGCACCGCAGCATCTGGTCAGGGAGTAGGCACACACTCACCAACACGAGATAGTGTGCATTCTTCACACACACACACACACACACACACACACTCAGTCACTCACACACGCTCTCCACTCCTACTGGGAGGGTTCATTCTGCACAAAAGGCTACATTACAGAGCCCGCCCCAATAAGGGAAAGAGAGAAAAAAAAAGCCTTCCATTGTTGAGAGGGCAGGTCAGTTGATTAGATTTTCTGTGGAGAATTCCACGAGGAAATTCCCTTCAAAGCCGAAGT
Source organism: Phacochoerus africanus (assembly GCF_016906955.1). Classification (NCBI taxonomy): domain Eukaryota; kingdom Metazoa; phylum Chordata; class Mammalia; order Artiodactyla; family Suidae; genus Phacochoerus; species Phacochoerus africanus. The sequence goes on along the minus strand of NC_062550.1, from coordinate 53,509,722 downwards.
GATTAACTGGGGGCTATTCTGGAAATGGAGCAGACAATGGCTCAATAGTCTGCACAGCCAATGTCCAGGCTGGCACTGAACTCACTTAAAAAAAAAATAAAAGCCAGACTCCCTGTTCTTTTCCACACATTCCCCCCCAACCCCCTCCACTCCTTCCAACTTCCCCTCCCAATTCCTTTTATTTTGCAGCTGGACAACATTAAGGGCCTTTAAAACCACAAGGGTTGACCCCACAGCAGTTTGATTAGGTCCCACTTTTTTTTTCCTGGCGACAGGCAGACAGTAAGTTTACTTTCTGAGACATACACAATAAGACACCACACACAAATTCTAAATAGCAAAATCAATTATTAATCTTATCATATTAATAACTTTATTCTTCACTCAAGGTTGTACTTTTTTGGTCAAAGTTGATACTAACTTAATAATGAGAGCCATCAAATCAGGGGGTAACCGAAAAATAAAAATATACATACTACAAAATCAATGTGGAATAGGATTTAAGCATGTCACTATGGAGTTAAGACACTAACAAAACACAGAACTATGACCCACCCTGAAAAAGCTGTTAACAAGGGATGTGGCAAAAATGACTTGATGCTGACATGATTTTCATTTTCAGCAGTTGGGGAAGGGGAAAGGATATTACTCACTATTCTTTCTTGTTGTTAGCCTCAAATTATTTTTTATTGCAGCAACAACCCATTCTCACATAGAGATATGAGAAAAGTGTTGCATTTATTTTAAATATCTATTATTTCAGCACTTAAGGGACATACAATCTAATACACTCTAATTGATAAAGTATACAAAAATAATTTTTTCTATCGTTAACGGTGATTATGGGATTTAGGGAATGGTAGCTGCCTGGCTACATACACTTTAAAAAACAGTCTTTTAAAAATGTCCTAATTAGGGAATCTTGTCTCATCTTGTACCAATAGAGGAAAATGAAGGAAGAAGGGTAAGTTACAAGGGGCAATGGGAGCTGGAGTCAGGAAGAGGAGGAGGCACTGAGGAGGGGATGTAGGGAGAGCACAAGCAAGAGACATAGTGGCAGCGCAAAGATAGAAACAAAGACAATGGCCATAAGGCAGGATGCTGAGATCCGTATGGTCCCAGCTGCTGTCTTGCTACAGCTACTACCTCTGGTTGTTTCTCTGAAACTCTAATCCAGAAGGTCACCAGAGCAGGTAAGAAAGGGAGTATGAGTGTCTGAGGCCAACTCTAGTGTAAAGGCAAGATGCTCATACCACAATCCTCCTTGTCTTTGGTTTTATTTTTTAAGACATTTAATATATGCATGTATAAGTATCCATATGCCAAATAAACACAAAGAACATAGAGAAAAAAAGTTAAATGGTTTAGAAGTTAGTTTAAGATCTGAACATATTTCTATCAACATTACTGTAGCCATTCAAAAACAAATTATTTCTCGCAAAATCATCCTTGCTGAATGAATTGAAATACACTAGGAACTAAATAGAAATTTGCCAAATATAATAAGGATCATCTTAATAATAACTTGAATTAATGGAACTCCAAGCTCATAAAGAATTTCGTGCACATAGATTAGCTCACAGATCACATGCACATAGAAAAGTGTGTGGGAACTATATCCCTAAGTTTCCCTGTGTTTAAACTTGGGCAAAAGGAATTAAAGTCATACCACTAGTTAGTGGCCCATTTGTTACATGAAGCCCAATCTTATTTCACTTTCGAAACCACAATATGTAATAACACTCTAGAATTCACAGTTCAATGAAAATTCCAAGATGGTACTCACTTTTTAAGTGACTCAAAAAGCTTTCAATGGAGTTCCCATCGTGGTTCAGTGGTTAAGGAACCCGACTAGCATCCAAGAGGAGACGGGTTAGATCCCTGGCCTTGATCAGAAGGTTAAGGATCTGGCTTTACCATGAGCTGTGGTGCAGGTCGCAGATGCAGCTCAGATCCTATGTTGCTGTCGCTGTGGCAAGGCGAGAGGTTACAGCTCCGATTCCACTCCTAGCCTGGGAACCTCCATATGTTGCCAGTGTGGCCCTAAAAGACAAAAAGACCAAAGAAATAAATAAATAAAAAACAAAAGGCTTTCAAGTAGTTGTTAATGCAATTGAATTTGATATAATTTAATTGTCGCTAAGTTAGTACTGTATTTGATAAGAGAATGAAATGAATAATTTTATTCATTTATTTATTTTTTTTTTGTCTTTTGTCTTTTCAGGGCCACACCCATGGCATATTGAGGTTCAAAGGTTAGGGGTCAAATCGGAGCTGTAGCTGCAAGCCTACACCACAACCACAGACACACGGAATCAGAGCTGTGTCTGTGACCTACACAACAGCTCACGGCAACACCGGATCCTTAACCCAAGGAGCAAGGCCAGGGATCGAACCCATGTAACCACTAAGCCATGATAGGAACTCTGAAATAGTTTTAAATGTACTCCTCTCTAGGCTATAAAAGTTCTCTTTCATTTGAATTCTATGCTGCAAATTAATATTTTAAGATTTCAGAAGTCAGCCTTCTCTTTTGAAGGCCGTTCCTAAATATTCTCATCCAATCCCATCATTGATAAATTTATTAAATAATTAAATTGATCCAATCAGCCCAATGCTTAATAGTGAATTACTATTATAAATCTTTTAATTTTATATTAAATATTAAAATGTTTAAATATTACATATGGGCTAATGACTAGAACATAAGTGGTGTTAAATAAACCTACATTCTTTATCAACTACCTGAAAAGTTTAAGATATTCAATAGCTATATATCTGTTTTGTTTTGTTTTGTTTTCATTTCTTGAGCTGTTCCCCCTAGCATATGGAGGTTCCCAGGCTAGGGGTCGAATCGGAGCTGTAGTCACTGGCCTATGCCAGAGCCACAGCAATGCAAGATCTGAGCCGCGTCTGCGACCCGCATCACAGCTCACGGCAACGCCGGATCCTTAACCCACTGAGCAAGGCTAGGGATCGAACCCGCAGTCTCATGGTTCCTAGTTGGATTCGTTAACCACTGCGCCACGATGGGAACTCCTATATCTGGTATTTTCTATATCAGAACTACCTCCCAAGTGATTTTGCTATATTATTACAAGTAGGTCTCCAGAAAGTTTCATAATGTTTGTGTTGAGACACAATTTAGTGTTCACTGAACATCTATTAAATGCTTAACAACATGTTAAAGCACTACGGCCTTAAAAGAGTATTCAGGAAAAATTTGTAACAAATCTAATTTTCAAAATATATAAGAGCAAAATTAAAACTATTTAATTTGCAAGCTCTCTAAAGAAAATATGGTAAGAAAAGTTAAAACTGAAATATATAAGCTAATGAGCAAACAGCAATGACAAGAACCTATTGAACAGTAAATTTTTTTTTTGTCTTTTTATCTTTTTAGGGCCGCACCCTTGGCATATGGAGGTTCCCAGGCCAAGGGTCTAATCGGAGATGTAGTTGCCGGCCTACACCACAGCCACAACAATGTGGGATCCAAGCCGCGTCTGCGACTCACACCACAGCTCACGGCAACGCCGGATCCTCAACCCAATGAGCGAGGCCAGGGATCGAACCCGAACCTCATGGTTCCTAGTCGGATTCATTTCCACTGTGCCAGGAAGGGAATTCCTGAACAGTAATTAAATTAGTGGGAAGTACAACAGTGATCTACAAACATAGATATATAATATAAATACATCTTCAGAGAGGACCAAAGCACCAAACTACAATAGAAACCCCATAAAACATATTTTCATTTAATAAGTCTCTTTGACATTGCTGCAGCAGTATTATGAAAAAGAGGATGAACCTGAAAAAGTAGACTTTTGACTTTATGTTGTTTCCACTGCAAATATAAGGGGATATACACGGGCTAAGGAAATACAAGATATGCATACAAGAAATACAAGATATTTTATACTACCAAAAAATTCTTAAAGAGAGTATCAAGAACTATTAAGATTAGAAACAAGTTATTTTCAAATTTAACCCCTCTCATGGAGTTCCCGTCGTGGCTCAGTGGTTAACGAATCCAACTAGGAACCATGAGACTGCGGGTTCGATCCCTGGCCTTGCTCAGTGGGTTAAGGATCCGGCGTTGCCTTAAGCTGTGGTGTAGGTCACAGACGCAGCTCAGATCCCACATTGCTGTGGCTCTGGCGTAGGCTGGCAGCTACAGCTCCAATTCGACCCCTAGCCTGGGACCCTCCATATACCACGGGAGCGGCCCTAGAAAAGGCAATAAGACAAAAAATAAATAAATAAATAAATTTAACCCCTCTTAGAAACTGTTTCAAACAAGTTTTTCTAATATTTCTCTTCTCATTTTAAAAAGAAGAATTTCTGTTCCCCTATTTTATGATAGAACTGTTAAATATCTTCTATTTTAATAATTGAAATGGAAACACATAGTCACAAGCACAGATTATATTTTAATATCTGATATATATCCTATCATCAAGGATATATATCACATTTTATGGGATCTGGAAGGTTATTTTTGAGAAACAAACCATCTAGTATTATAACCACAATGAATTTAAATACCAGTGTCAGACAACACCAATATTGTATTGACTTAACCTGACAAAAGAGACATTAAGAAAACATGCACTTATCAGGTTTTTTCCCTGCAGTTATTTCCTTTGCCACAAAAATGTTAAAAAAAGAACCCTCCTTCTTTCAAAAAAAAACCAAAAAAGAACTTCCAACCAGTACATATCTGTAAGCCATTCACCAAATGACTGGTGAGCTCACCACTGACCTACAACTTGTACCTTAAAACTTTGACTTAGAATAGACTAGAGCCTTAGAAAAACACCGAAGAAATTCATTAGCCACTCTTTCATTTTGAAGACCCCAAACTCAATTTACCATAATAGATTTATGCAAAGGATTTGGCATATAATAGGCTATAAGTTCAAGGTTTTTCTACCCTCATACTCTTCTGTACTGTCAGTGGATAGATAGAATATACATATAAAGTGTCCTCAGATCACATTTTTGATCAAGTAGTATTCTTCGACAACACACTTTAGAAACTCTAGTCTCATACTTCTCTCAAAGAGATGATGCCATTCCCAATAATAGCCCCCACTGTTTAATATCTTACTATTTATCTCCTTCAGAATAATTTGAAGTAATTTTAAAGAGAGAAATTGTATTGTTCGAGGACTTTGTCCCAGTCACTGTGATGCATATAAAAGAAATTATTTAATATTCACAACACTTATACAAGATACGTAGTTGTATCATTCCAACTACAAATGAGGGAACCATGGCTTACAAAGAGAAGCATTCATCCAAAATCTCAAAATTAGTAAGTGCAGAGATGGGAAACACCAAAGTTAGGACAATTTTCTCCGAAGTTCTCAAAAGGCACCAAATGCAAACTTTTCTCAAATATATCCTAATAGCAATTAAGTATCGAGGGGACAGGAAAGAGCTTAATAAGAATGTTTTAATGTTTAGTGAATGTTTAACTTTAGACGATATTGTCTTGAGAGATGATTACCCCACCCTCACAAATAACCTGACATAAAAGATGGCTCATTATACACAATGATTCAACAGTTAAAGAACAGTACCCTCATCCCATTGTTGGTGATCGTCAACAGAATTAGCACACTCATCATATAATCTGGCTCTCTTTTTAAAAATTGACTTCCAAAAATTCTTTCTGAATATTATTGCAATTTTTGGAATCCAAGGGAAAATGCAGACTTTTTTTTTTGCAGGCTGCCCCCTTCCAAGGCCCCCAGTGGATGCCTGAAACTGCAAATCACACTGAACCCTTTATATACTATGTCTTTTCCTACACATACGATAAAGTTTAATTTATAAATAAGACACAGGACAAGATTAACAACAAAAATAGTAATAAAATAGAAAAATTACAATAGACTATGAGTTAGGTGAATGTTGTCTCTCACTCTCAACATATCTTACTGTATTGTACCCACGCTTCTTGTGTTAATGTGGGATGATACAACAGCTACATAAAGAGATAAACTGAGGTGAACCATGGAGGCACTGTGACAGCAGCAATAAGCTATGACTGACCTTCTGATGATATATCAGAAGGAGGATCATCTACTTAGGTGACCCTGGATCATAGAGCCATAACCATGTCAATGAATGGGGAACATGGGCAGAATGAACAGGGATGGCATGAGATTTCATCATGCTACTCAGAGTACGCATGCAGTTTAAAACTTACAAACAGTTTATTTCTAGGATTTTCCATTTAATATTTTTGGGCCACAACTGACCATAAAAACTGAAACCGTGGAAAGTGACACCACAGATAAAAGGGGACTACTGTACAGGGTCTAATCTTCTGGTCGCCATGGTGAAAATTCTGTCTTACAGAAAAAATTGTTTCAGGCAAAGGGTGCCTAATAGGAAGACCAACCTAACTTACATTTTAATTTTTTTACTCATTACACAATCATCTCTCTTTGCGCTAAATGGTGTGGTCTAACTGTTGTCAGTTCATGAGGTTGAAAAAGACATGAACCAATCACCCTAGTGGGAAAAATCAAACAAACTTCTACTGGGTAAAAAAAAATCCATATAACCCATGAGAAGAGAAGCCATTCAGATGGGAACATACCTTTAAAAAGTGCTCTTGACCGTCAATTTTTCTGTTATGTAATTTCTCAACCTGCAAAGAAATTCAGGGAACACACTGCATTGATATTTTACCTAGAGGCAGCAACCATAATATTGTTACATTGTGGCTTGGGTTCTCACTTATTAAATAATTTCTGCAAAATACTTAAGTGCATATCTTTCAGGGACGTTTTTCCACTATAGTTGTGGTATGTATTGCTTGATTTTAACTAATCAGAGTTAAGAGCGGAAACTTAAGAAAGTATGAAAACATGTGAACACTTAAATTCATTTTTAAGTTGATTCCACTTGTCTAGATTCTCCTTTGATTGCATACTAAGAAAATGACAAACAAATCTTATTCACAGTTAAGTGAAATTATTACCTATTAACAATGTTCAGCCTACTAATACCTAGAACTGTACAGAGGAAAGAATTATGGCTGAGCTGAAAGGAAGCTTATGCTCTAAGAGAACCTCTATTCTATTCTTACTAGTGACTGGGTTTTGCCTACATCTTTAACATCCCAGGGGAAATGATTTTTGAGGTTTCTCCCTATTCTCAAATTCTGACTCTGTAATATTTTCTTTGATAAATCAATGTATAATCTGCAAAATAAAATTCCTTATTCTTCTCATTTTCTCCCAGTTACATATCCTTTTGAAAATGTTTTAAGAATATTCGTTGCAGTGTATTTTAACCCTTTAAATATGGTATAAATATGGTATAACTCTGTATTCACATATCAAGATAAGATTGTGAAGGAAAGTCTTTTATTAATTAAAGTTAATTTGGCTAAATTCAATTAAGGAGAACATAACTGGTCACACACACATAAGTCCACATTTTATACAGAACTAATTTTATGACTAAATTCACTAATTTGTGGCTATGAAAAAAATTTCTGCATCATTTTCAAGTCCCAACTTTCATTTCTTCTGATAAGCACAATTACATTTATTGGTATTACTTAATTCAATGAGTGAATTGAAAGCAGTTTATTACCACATCAAACATGCCATATATTTGTGATCCATCATTGTAGAGAAAAATAAATACAAGGGACTCCACCTTACCTGAAATTTTGAAACTTCAAATGAGAAACTCAAACTAAAAAGTTGAAATGTTAGAAATCCTGACAGGCAAATTGTATTCAATAAAACCTAGTTTTTAAAATGAATTTTGTGGACACTCTGTAGAACTCCTGCAAATACACAGCCTTTTTTTTTTTTCCATGTTATTGTTAACAAAATGACTTACTACCATAATTTAGAAAATAATTCAATCAGACTATGCATGGGATGAAATGTAAGAAAACAGACATTATCAAAAGAATGTACTCATTCAATTACTCAGTACAAATGTATAAAATGTTTATTTATACTAGTATTGTAAATATTCTATATATATTAAGATTGTATTGTTTGTGATGCAAATAAATTGATATTTGTAAATTTCCCAAAAGTTGCAGAACTATTAGGTATCAAGTAATACATCAGCATTCAAAAAACACTTTAATTTTTTAATTTTTATTTTAATTAACTCTAAACAAATCATAGGTCTGTAATCTGAAAATATTTAAGTCTTGCTTAAAGTCAAAGCGTAGACTAAAATGCCAGCATCCTAAGCACATCTTTAAAAAAAAAAATGTATCTAAGGTAATGCACTTTCTTCTGGGGCTGGTGCCCAAACTTCGGATTTATTCTGTTTTTACAGGTGGACAATTATTCTTAATCTTAATGAACAAGTCAACTTTATAAGAATTGTTCTAGTATTGAGTGTGTTCCCTGAATTTTACCACACATAGTAAGGAAGAAACAAATGAATCAATACATATAATGTTTTTTTATGAGCACCTTTTCTGGACAGACCACTCTGATAAAAGATGAGGATGCAGAGATAAACTTTTTTTTTTCAAGGAATTATGACCTAGTGCAAAATATGAACATTTTTGCATGTTCCAATTTAAAAAAAAATCAAGTTCTAACAAGAAAGCTATAAACTTTATACTGATTAATTCATTTAATTTTCAAAACAAATATGGAATGTCTCAGTTACAAATGTATCTATGTTACAGAAAAGGTATAGAAACAAAAGTTATCTAGTTTCTGATTACACAATTAGTAATATGCAGAACCAATTTTTGAACCCAAGTCTTCCAATTACCAACCAAGTGCTTGTTCCACTCTAAAAAGAACTACTTCCAAAAGTTATAACAATGTAAGATAAAATGATAAAAGTATTATTTAGTGAAACAAAATTCTGTGGGGAGTTTAAGTGACAAGTGATTTTAAAATGAGATAACCATTTTCTGAACTTCAAGAATTTAGAATAGTTTTGTTGGAGTTAATAAAATATAGATTGGAGAATAAGTTAAAAACCCAAGAAGCACTATGTGAATTCAGAATTACAGTGAGTACAAAAGTAATATGTAGAAATCAATAACTTTCATATATGATAACACCCAGTTATCAAAAGATAATGGGAAAAAAAAAGACCCCATCAGCATTAGAAGCACAAAAGTTAAAACATCTAAGAATAAAACTATTCACATAAAGACCCATTTGCAAAAGCTTTAACACAATATAGAAAGACATACCATATTCCTGGATAGGTAGAACTAATATTATTTATTTCTAAATGAACATAAATTTAAAGAGTTCAAATTAAAATACCAGCATATGCTTAAAACGCTAGACAAACTAATTTGAAAGTTTACCTGAAAAAATAAAATAATAGAAATAATCATTAAAAAGTCTGAAAAAGAATAAAGGCTTAGCTTACAAGATATTAAAATATAATGTAGAGTCTCGATTAAAACAGCATATACCAAATGGACTGAAAGGCCTAAGGAATAGAAAAGAAAGTACAGGAAAAACCCAAACACAGAAGGAAATTCAGTATATTCCATTTAGTAAATAACATAGGTGGCATTCAATAAATGCTCTATGGTTAACTCAAAACCAATACAAACAAAAATAGAAATTAGGAATAGCTAACAATTTAGATGTAGAGAATAAAACCATAAATCTACCAGAAGAGAAAATAAGCAAACTGCAATGTAATCTTGAATTAGAGAAGTCTTACTATCAATGGATCAAAATTCAGAAGCCTTAAAATAAAAGATTAATAAAAATCCAACTATATAAACACCAACAACTTCTGAATGACAAAAGGTACCATACACAAATAAAAAGACATGAGACAAATTTGGAAAAACAATATATGCAATCCATACCAAAGAAAAGAGCTGGCCTTCTAGGAGTTGCTTGAAGTCAATGAAAAAAAATCAACAATCCAGTAGTAAAACAAGAAATAATATAACTGTCTCTTAAAGAAAGGGACTATAAATGGTTCTTAAACAAAGGAAAGATGCTCAATATCCCAACTTATATGCGATTTACAACTACAATGTGACAGCCATTTTTTGGTAACCTATGAGCTTAGAAAAAAAGGAAAATTTGAACATGTTATGTCATGTTTGATTCCTCATGCTCATTCATGTTCTCCTTATCTGCCACATCTCCATGAACTTCATACACACCACACATACACACCATGAGCTTCATGCTCCTGCTGTACCAGGCTGGTAGAGTTGTTGGCAAAAAGCCTATTGATTTGCCCTTCAATGCTACATTTTGTGTGAAATATACATTCCTCCTGGAATATCCTCTACAGTCTTTTACCCCATTTTATCAGACTAATTTTATCAGACTCATCCTTTAAGATTTATTGAAGAGCAAAACCTACTAGAATCCCAAGTTGGTCCCTTACCTGTTATCCTTCCTGGAATTCCCATAATACCAAATAGAATATAAGTTCCCACTACTCGACTCTAAGCTCTACAAAGATGAATGCTCTATCTTATTTATTACAGTTTCCTCCAGGTCATTTCAAAGTTCTGTAATACCCATATCATTCTCCATCTGAAGAAGAAAAAATCAGGACATGCAGGGACTCTTAAGTTTGTTTGTCCTGGTATCAGGCCATTGAACAATCAGTTTCCTAAGGCCGGATCATGCCTTTACATCATGCCTTTGCATCATCACCTTTACACCATGTGTAAATATTACGTTCTCAAAGAAGCTGTCCCCAGACTAGGACTGACGTGTAAGAAACAACATATTATGGAGCATCAAAGCCCACAAGCAACATTAGTGGTATTAACAGAAGTTTGAAAGTTGGGAATTTTTTTTGGGAAAAGTGTTGTACCAATGAATTTGACATAGTGGCAGAACATTTGAATAGAGGTTTCTAATTCTGAGATGGAAATATTACACAGAAGTACCTAAAAATAGCATAGAAAAATGGAGATTTTATTTCATAAGTATGAAAGGCTGTTTAATAAGGTGAGTAGAGTACTAAAGTAGAAAAAATAAAGTTTCAAGAAAGGACAAATAACATAATGATGATTTTTTTCCTTTAAAAAAGAGGCCTATTTAAAAAGCCTTTGATTCTGGCAATTAGGCAGTCACTGGTGAGAGATTCTCTTCAAATACCAGAAAAACAGAGTTCATCTTTGGTAAAATGAAACCATAAATTCCACAGCCTTCCCCCACCCCTCTGCAAACAGACACACACACACACATACCACACACACACACACACACACACAAATATTTTATTCCCTTCCATAAAAAAGACTCTAGAAACAACACAGGGTGTACCATATTAAAAATTGCATCAGAAAGAGAAAAGCCACCAACTAAAGGCATCCTCTAGGAAAAACATACCAGTGAGAGAAAAAAAAATGTAGAATATTTTAAATGTCTAAACTTTTTGAGGAAAAAATAATGGACTAGCCACTGTTTTCACAACATAATGGACTTCTTTATTAATTTCATAATGGCATTAATCCCTGTCAAATACGACTGCCATTCCATTTTTCCAGGTGTCCAGATGTCCAGATGCTATTTTGGCAATTAGGTGTGGTCACTTCCATTTTGATTGCATTTAAGGTGATCAAGTATGCAACTGCCCACTGTTGTCTTTTCTTCCAGTACAAAGATTTGAATCTTATTTTTGATCTAAAAAATATTCCATTTATATCTTTGTTGATAGATTTTCCTGTCGCTTTATTTCAAGGTCCTGTAGAAATCATTAGTGATATTATGCCAAGGGCTGAACCTCATAAGCAACCTTAACAGTTTGATTCACTGAAAAAGCAACCTACAATTCACTAAAAGAAAGTGCAATAATGATCCTGTCCAATTAAAACTGTTAAATTAAATGGAGAGAATCTAATGATTTCCCCTTATCATTCTGATATTCTGGGAGCATGGCAGGGGAACGATAAATACCAGCACATATGTTAAATATCCCCTCTCCTTTTTAGTTTAAGGAAAGCAAGTGAATTCTTTTAAAAGGAAACTGTACTATTACATAAAGGACATTCTAATGGATGCATCTAAGTGCAAAAAAGGGGCAAATAACCTCCTATATTAAAACATATTTAAAAAATGCTTAAGCCAATTATACGACTAGGAAGCTAGCCCATTAACATAGTGACGAACCACCAGAGTAAGTATGAACTGCTGCCTGAACGTAAGACTGTTAAAAATAAATAAATAAATGCAAATGAGAAACCACTTACATTCTACTAGTTCAAAAACAATAAATTTATCTCATTTTTACTTTTCTACACTTTCTATCAAATACCTATAATTATTCCTTCCTGTAGTAGTTCTGCAGTAGTTCTTCCTATATGTAGTTCTGTCTGCAAACCTACAGTATAAGAAATTACAAAAGCAGATGAAGAAACCAAAGAATTATTCTTGATTTCTGAATCTGACATATCCACAGAAGAGCAAAATTCAGTATCAGGAAGAACTAGAGACTGGTTAGTTAATTTAATGACCTGACCTTAGGGAGATTTCAAAGCTATGTTTAACAGGATTACAACAATTGACTATGTCCTCAGTCTAGCATGCACACATGCATGAATGAATGAAGTACAAAAGGTTGGAAGACTATAAATTTTACACCATGGGTAGTTACTGCATTTGAAGTGTATAATATTCAAATAAGCATTCTGCAAATAAAACTAGGTTGCTCATAAGATAGTTATGACTGGCTAATAAAAATATAAAGCAGTAACCTTCAAATTTTTTAGCCTTGGAACACTCTTAAAAACAAAAACTCAAGGAAAAAAGAAATATTAAATTAGAGAATAGGGGTGAGTCTGTATGACGGTGGTTGGAGCACAGCTGGGATGGAAGAGTATTCCACTAAACCTCAGTAAAGTTAGAAAAGAACCACACCAAAATAATTCTAAATGTCTGCAGAAGCAAACTAAGATATATTATGGGAGATAAACATTTGAATATTCAAAGAACTTAAGGTAGATACCTATAAACATTTTATAACATGTACCAAAACATGCCTTATTTTATCACAAGTTTGCTCTTTTCCCCTTTATCTTATCTTTTCACCATCCCAAATACCATACAACTATGTTATTATATTGCCACTATCACCAAAATCCACATGTATTCCTCAGAAACACTCCTTTACTATTTCTTCTTCATTTACTTTGCAAGCAGTGCTGGGGCAGAAAAGACATACCTAAGCTATAAGCATTTTATGCCTCCTTGAAAGATACACACCTGTCCTCTTAGCATATAGGACATCTGGAAGAATACAACATGTTCACATTCCCTTCTAGGCCAACCTTGAAAAGGAAGCTAACATAATATATTCCTAGAAAATATTGTTCATTGTTTGAATGTGTAAAGTCCAGCCTAATGATGGGTAATTGCCTAAGTGCTGGCCATATTACTTTATTACTGACAGATATATGTATATTCTATATATACATAAAACTTACATATATACATACATATATAGGTAATCCAGCTAACCCAGTAAAACAGTTTACTTTAGTGTTTTTCAAACACTTCAAGTACTATAATAGGCCAAAAAAAAGATTGATTTGACTAATCTACATATATACATATTAGTTTATCTAATTACTTATATAATTATATATAATATATATGGTGTCAATACAGCTATAAAATCAAAAATTAACATATATATATATCTGCAGTATATCTGTAAAATAAAAATTATTTACATGTTTGTACCAAGTTTTGGCCCACCTTGAAAAGCGAATCTTTCACAGTAGATTGAATAATAACAGAAAGTTGGCAGGCTGCGCTTGGAAAGACTGAACTTGAAGAAGCAGCCACTAAGACTGCAGACCTTGGCAATGGCGATGGCCAGGATCAGAGCAAGGGGAATCCCTCCCTCCTCTGGCCAGTTCCCAGTAAGCCCTGCGTGGGCAGGGCAATAAGGGAATGTGCCCAGAGTGCACAACTGACATCAGCAATGTCCTCTGCACAGATAGAATCAGACCTACCTTACCTGGCAGGACTTTCTCCCTAGAGCTCTGTCCGCCCACTGCCCTTCTCTATCTGCCCATGCAACTTGTGTATGTCCAGTGTCCAAAACAGGTGGTCAGTGGCATGTGCACTGACCTGAACAGTAAATGTGGTTAGTGTCCCATCAGTCTCAAGTGGCCTACATTGCCATGTTTGAGGGGACAACCTACTTAACAACTTGTCCTTTGGTTTTAATGAAAACTTAAGGTTTAGCACTGGCAACTAGAGCATGTTGGACCATTGTCACGTCTTATATCAAAAACACTGTCCACCACAGTCAAGTGGTGGTAGGGACTTCAAGTATGAAGAGCGGAAGTAAAGCACCCCAGCACAGTTCAACCTCCTGGATAAAATGGACTGACCCTCCCCACAGAGGCTTAACAATCTCCTCATGATTCTTGGGTGTTTTTAACAACTTTGACCCCTAGGCAGATATGCACTCCTAAGTGACATGTCTTTGCATTCTTACAGTTGGCTTTCTAGCACCTGGAGACTGAATGTCAGACAACAGTAGTATTCTGCTTTAGAAATTTTGTGTTGTCAATTTTTGCATATTATTGCATTATTTATTCAAGATTTCAAAGAAGCAGTAGAAATATCCTTTTGCATACTCAGTCTTCCAGATTAAGGGGAAGACTGAGTATGTGAGGTAAGAAGGATGAGAATCCTTTACTTCTTTCCCTTTTCCTCCCTTCCATTTCTTCCTCTCCATTCCAAAGGAAAACCAATATAAAAAAATAAAAATAAAAAAGCAAGTGAACACAATAAAAGATTTGCTTGGTGAAATGGCCTGTATTGCACTTTTTTTTTGTCTTTTGTCTTTTTTGTTGTTGTTGTTGCTATTTCTTGGGCCGCTCCCGCGGCATATGGAGGTTCCCAGGCTAGGGGTTGAATCAGGGCTGTAGCCACCAGCCTACGCCAGAGCCACAGCAACACGGGATCCGAGCCGCGTCTGCAACCTACACCACAGCTCACGGCAATGCCGGATCGTTAAGCCACTGAGCAAGGGCAGGGACCGAACCCGCAACCTCATGGTTCCTAGTCGGATTCGTTAACCACTGCGCCACGACGGGAACTCCCTGTATTGCACATTTTTTCCTCCCAGACAAGAGAATGGAACAAGTTTGTTTCTATTCTGGCAGAAACTGAAAGGCAGGAAATATTGTGCAGTGATTGTGATAAAAATGTAAGTAATAAGTTTAATATTTCAATATATTGTACATGTTGAAAATAAACATTAAAATTAAGTTGATTTAAAGAAACTATTTTATTTGACCAAGAAGTAAGATTACAGAAATGCAATGAAGAAAAATATATTGAACTGCCCAGTAAAGTTAATGAAATCTTATTAATGTAATTAGCAATTAGGCCAGTTTCTGCACACTTTAGGTACATAATAGCCAGACCAAATTGTATGTAATATGCATACTGAGTATACAGTTAGCTATAATAGATATGTATTAATTGGGTTATATACCAAAATAAGCTATAAAATACAGTGAATGAACACAAATACTTATACATGGATTCAGAGAACTTAAGTTCAAGTCATAATTCTGCCCTCATAAATCTATGATACTCAGTGGCTTCACTTATAAATTAGGGATGATGACAATATATAGCAAAGATGTTGTAAGTATTTAATATTACAATATCCATGAAAATGCTTTGTAAGCTGTGAAGTACAATGTAAGTGTGAACAGTTATTTCAGCCAATAAGGTATTGTTTATAAACTTAGAAAAGTAATCCAGAGCATAAAATAAATCATATAAATTCCTACGTAAAATGACCTGTTTCAATAATATTACTCTTCATACCAGGGATTACATTTTCCTCTTGAGTGAATGATGCTGAAAAGAGCAATAAGATGTTCTAGCAGCTGTATGTTTAACCCATAGTCATTTATTTTTAGATTGTTTATGTTGCACACAATGCATACCCTAAGAAAGGAAACAAAAACATTAAGATTCTGGAAATGAGCTTTTAAATGTTAAGATTGTTTAAGCATTTCATTTACTATATGATTTACATGATGTATGACAGGAGCAAGGAAATGAATTTGAGAAGTCGACACTAGGTGGGTCCATAGTAATGAACTGAACATTTTAAATTGAAATGTGAGAAATATCTCTGTTTAAAATAGACGGATTACAGCTAAAAAAAAAAAAGCCAAGCAATTTGAAAAGCTCAATTGATATTTTAAAAGGCACATTAAATATACATAAAAAGGAAATATAAAAAGTAACTAAATATAGAATATATCTTAAATTATTTTTTAATTTAGTGATTTAGCACCTGCCAAAACAATTTATTTTCATAAAATATTATAGACAATATGCAACATGGAGTAGAAACAGTAAGATAATGTATGGTCTATCAGTTACCCAGAATAATAGTTTCCCAGGTAAATGTCTTTTCTGATCAAAACCAATAATTTTTAAAATATCCTTGTAAGTTCAAAATAATTTTAAGTCAACAGCTATAACAAAAACACCATATTTTATCTCTGCAATAAAACATTGTAGGATAGCAAGAAACACGTAAAAATATTTTGATATAAGATACTGGGGAACTACAAATAATTTTAAACCAAATATTAGTAATAAGAAATTAAAACAATTACTTAGGATAAACAGACTTTAATTTTGCTGTCTTTATCTTCTAATTGGCCTGGCTTTGGTGTTCCCATCTAGAAAAATTTTGAAGACTATAAAGTTTGGTTTTGTGGCTAAGATCCCTTTAATAATAGCATGTACATTACAAATCCAGATCAAGGATAGTAATAGCTTACATTTAAGTGCTTATTAAGCAGCAAAACATTGTCATAAACACTCTTCAGCCAGCCCTTTTCAGGTAGGCACTCTTGTTAGTATTATCCCCATTGGGATACAAAATGCAAGATATTAAATAATTTTCCAATGGTCAGAAAAACAGTAGATGGCAGAATATGGTTTCTACATGCCTCTCTAGCACTGATTCTTGAAACCTTTTCAGCTTAGCTACCTCAAAAGGGTATCTACTCTGGCGGTTACTGTTTAACTGCCTTACATTCACTTCTTAGTGAAACACAATATGGCTGTCACCCACACACAACACTACCAAAACTACTATTTCTAATATTGACAATGATCTCTATATTACTAATCTAGTGGAAACTTTTATTCCCTGTGACCTTGGCCAAACCTTCTCTCTTCACCATTTCTCTTATTATTTCCATTACAGCAGGTCCTCTGTTTTGCATCATTCATCCTTCTCTATCTGCCCCTTCTTGGACTTCTATTGTTTATTTTACACTCAACATTTGAATGTTCTGGCAGCTTGCTTTGAGCATCAATTCTGACCCTTCTCTCTCTCTGTACAACTTCATTTAATCTCTCCATTTTGATAACATCTAAATGTCAAGACTTCAAAATAATATTTGGGTCTCAGAGCCCTCTTCTAATTTCATATCTCCGCTTGGATGTCTTTTAGACATCTCAAACTCAACATGTCCCAAAAGTAAATGCATTGACTCTCTACTATGCACCTCATTTTTTTTCTATCATGATAAATGGAGTCAGCATCCACCCAATTGTTTGGTCCCTAAACCCAGGATGCAGCTATTCTTGACACTTTCCTCTTTCTCAGGCTGTTTCGTCTCTGAGTCTTTCTCGTTCTATATCCTAAATGTATCTTGAATCATTTCATTGTCTCTAATGTCATTGTCACCACAGTAGTCCAAAACATATCATCTCCTACTAAAGTACTAGCTTCCTTCAGCCTGTCTCCACTCTCTCTTGTTCCTTTGAGTCCATTTTGTCCCCACACAATACTCAGATTGATGCTCTTCAAAAATCAAGTCATTTCCCATGTTTAAAATCTTCATATTTTTTCACTTAGAATAAACTCCATCACCCTTACTATGGCCTACACAATACTTCTTTATTGCTACCAAGCTCTAGTCACAGTAGTTTTATCTCTGTTATCAGGATATACTAAATCATCTCTGAACAAAAGCTTCTATCCTCTGCTATTTTCTGTTTGTAATAATGTTTATCCAAATATTTATTTGGCTAATGTCTATTTACACTTTATTTCAATTTAAATTCTATCTGTTCAGTGTTAACTTTTCTCTAGCTCCAAACTAAGCTAGCTCAACCTAGTTTTCACTGTTAGAACATCCGTTGTTGATGCTCCACTTATTTTCAGGGTGAAAAGTGATAGCATTATGTGGTTAAAAAAAAAAAAGTTCAAAATGTATGAAATGATACTAGACCTTGAGTCAGGCATCTTTTCAAAGATGGCCGGGTATGGTTCCAGGTTGCATTCTTTTGGCTTATTATCAAACCAGCAAGCAAACAGTACAAATATTTTATCTGAGCTCAAGGATACAAGCATGAGGACAAAGCTCCACAATGACTTTCTACAAGCACAACTCTGAAGTTCTGTGGTCAGCAGTCCCCTCCCCCAGCTAAGTGGTCAGTTCACTAAGTTAGAAAATCCCAATAATATAGCCTAATAGTACCTCAGCATGCACAGGTTCACACTTAACATATAACACATTCTTGCTGCACAACAGAATAGTAGCTTTCTATTTTACACTCTGACCTTAATTAGTATGGCCTATCTCACAGACTATCATACGAAAAGAAAAGTAATGACTCTTTTCTTCCTAAGAAAGAGAATCTCATAGCCTTTCAGCTTTTTTGTAACTTCATTGAATTATAATTCACACACCACGCAATTCACCTATTAAGAGTGTGCAATTCAATGGTTTGTGGGTTATTACATTATTAATTTAAGAATGAGGTAAAAATACTGAAATTTACCAAGAGCATACAATTCAGTGGGATTCATGACATTGCCAATGTTATGTAATTATCACAACTATCTATTTACAAAATGTTTTCATAACGCCAAAGAGAAACTCTGTAGTCCTCATCCTTCCTTCTGCTTTAGTGTCTGGTAACCTCTACTTTCTGTCTTCGTGAATTTGACTATTACATTTAATATAAGTAGAGTCATACAGTATTTATCCCTTTGAGTCTGGCTTATTTCACTAAACATAATGTTTTCAAGGTCCATACATACCGTAGCATCAGTCATTCATGTTCTAGCTGAACAGTATTCTATTATATGAATATACCACATTTGCTTATCCATTCATCTGTTAATGGATATGTAAGTTGTTTCCACATTGGGACTATTGCGATAGAGCTACAGCAAACACTAATATAAAAGCATGTGTTTAAGTCTGTTTTCAATTCCTTTGGCTGCATAACATTGAATAGAATTGCTGGATCATATGGCAATTCTGTTTAGCTTTTGAGGAACTATCAAATTCTTTTCTATAATATTCCAACAAGCAACATTAAGAGGGCTCCAATTTCCCCACATCCTTGCCAGCTTATTATTTCCTCTATTTTTTTCCGGAATGTTTTTTTACTATAGCCATCCTAGTAGGTGTGACAGCTGACTCATTTTTGTACAACTGATACAAATTCATCCAGGGAGATTACCATCATAATTACCACTACAACTTCTCCTACAGTGGAGAGTTATGGCTTTAAATAAATATAAATTAAACATGTAAACTATACAATTGATTCACAGATGGCAAATCTGTGCAGTTTTTTTTTTTTCTCACAGTCCCCCAAGTCTAGGAAATAAAAAATGTAGAATAATCAATTTTGAATGTCTTTTCAATAATTCCTCATATTTTGGAGAGAGAACTAAAATCTCTGTTAAATCCTTTATCTTTCCCAAGTCTATTAATTATTTTGTCAATTAAGAAATCTCCAGAGGAGTAAAATCAACATGGATTAAGAAGACTCAGTGCTAAATACTGTGCAAACACTTTAACCCTACTATATTATATATCCCTCAGAATATATAATAGTCATTATTTTTCCATTTTATAGATGGAAAACTGAAGCTCTAAAAGAGCCGTATTTACAAAAGGAGTAGAATTAAAATAACAATGTTTCTCAACATTTTACTATTCATTTCTGCATTCAATAAATCTGAATCAGGGAGTTAATAAAATCTTGCATATCATCTCCAAATGTTAAAGACGTAAGAATTATATTGCATTGGTTAAAGGATGAGGAAAGTCCAGGAGATGTACCCTGAGACCTTGTACACCAATGCTGCCCATCTGTCTGTAGTTTTTACATAAAGAATAGATGATGCCAATCTTCTTCAGGCTATAATATCAGTTGAATATTTTTATTTAGAAGTCAGAAACTGAACACAGACACATCAGGGTAATGCAGATTACAAAATTAAAAACCTGGAACACTAAACATATCCTGGACAAATTCCTGAATTTTTCCCTTTCCTTTCTTTCTTCCTTTCTTCAAACTTGCTTCCTTCCTTCCTTTCTTTTCTTTTATTTCTTTTTCTTTTCTTTCTTTTTTTCAACTTTATGTTTGGCCTATAGTTGTTGATAATAACATTGTTTATGTTAATGACTCAAATAAAATTCTGAACTCTTATTCCAGGTCAGGGGAAAAAAAATCACCTAGACATAATCTAGTACCAAAAGATAAAGGGATTACAGAGAGAAGATTCATTATGAATAGATAAATTCATAACCAGCCTTTTATTTTCAAAATCAGGATTATGATCTTCCTGGAAACAGTAAGGTCTATTCATTAGTTTTCACTAGGCTCTGGACAAAAATTTCAAAAGATAGTATGGGGAAAAAATGACTCATTTGCAAGAAAATGAAACAGGAAAGTAATTTGTGGAATAATATTTTAAAACGAATAGATTGATACAGAAAAGGAAAAATAAATGATTAAGGATGAAGTCTTAGTGATAGGAAAATAAAGAAAAGCTAAGAAAAAAAAATAGGCAAATAAAAAGAAACTGGTAAGGAGTTCCCGTCGTGGCTCAGTGGAAATGAATCTGACTAGTATCCATGAGGACACAGGTGTGATTTCTGGCATCTCTCAGTGGATTAAGGATCAGGCATTGCCATGAGCTGTGGTGTAGGTGGCAGACATGGCTCTGATTTGGCTTTGCTGTGGCTGTGGTGTAGGCCAGCAGCTATAGCTCCAATTCATCCCCTTGCCTGGGAATCTTCATATGTGGTGGGTGTGGCCCTAAAAAGGCAAAAAAAAATTTTTTTAAAAATGAAACTGATAAAAGGAAATTTGGAAATGTGTTGTAAGAAAAGGTAAAACAGAAAGGTTTCAAGAAAATCTATAAAGCAGGTTGACAAAAAGGAGCTAAAATATCAATCTAAAAGCAAGTCATTTCTATTTTAAGGTAAGGTAAAATAAATAATTTTATTTCACTATACATCTGCCTAGTATTAAATTTGTAAGTTATAAGAATAAAGTAAATTAATTCCATTAGTCTTCAGTATTTATAGATAGGCCTTAAGACTCTTCATCACTAGAAATAGAAATATAGCGATGGAAAATGTTCAATTACTTTATCTAAATAAGAGTAGATTTGTAAAGATCTTGAAATGTTACATTAGTCAATATGAAAGAGCACCATCTAAGTAGTCTTCTTTTATTGGTTTCTTTTATCATTGAAAACTCAGGACAGTAATATGAGAGCCAAACAAGACCCTAATTTTTTTTTTTTAATGGCCACCCACACCATATGGAAATTCTCAGGGCCAAGGATTGAATCTGAGCCATAGCTGTGGCAATGTGGGATCCTTTAACCCACTGTGCTGGGCAGGGGATTGAACCCATGCCTCTGAAGGGACCTGAGCCACTGCAGCTTATTCATAATGAACCCACAGTACCACAGCAGAAACTCCATTTTTTTCTCTTTTCTTTTTTTTTTAAAAGACCCTAATTCTTAAGTGAATTTGATGTATTTATTTAAAAAAATCAAGCATGAAAGACCAAATACCAACAAATACGAAGTTCACTGATTAGGGTTCTACTTATTTTTCATGTATCTAACTTTTTTTTTGGTCACTTATGTTCGTTGGTTGGTTGCTCTGACGTGTGGTTTGTTTCATCTTTATTATAGTCATTAGTGCCTTGCTATGAATCATTTGTGTTAACAAAAACTTTGGAATGTGAGGTTTGTTTCTAGTGAGGCAATGTGATGTCATGACTAAGACCATGAGTTTTAAAGAGCCCAACTGTGTAGGTTCACATCCTGTCTTTGGCACTCAAAGCTACTCTCATTGCCTGAGTTTTCCCATATGTTAAGTGAGGCTGATAATACCTACTTAATAGCATTGTGGTAAGGAAGAAATCAATGAATATGCGTAACATAAGCGCCCTGTGCTAACGAACACTGCGTTCAGATAAAGAGACAGGAAATGATGTCAAAAGTTTTCTACTCTGAGACTTACTAATCCACTATGTTATTTAACCTGGTTATCCTTTTCAACTTACCTGTAAGCAAAATTAAGATGAGTAAATTGGAATTAGCATATTCTTTCCAGCTGTAGACATTCATCTCAAATATAGTTAATTTAACTCATTTTAACTACGAATGAGTAAGAAAAAAGGTTTTTTATATAAGGTAAATTTATAAATTTAAAGGACAAAGAAAATTTTTTTCTTTGACTCTCTTGAAACAATTGATTTCAAAATAAATGTGGAGACATTTAAATTCCTTCAAAGTATGGAAGTTAATGGAATCTTTGGATAGGCATAAAATATTCTCTGAGCTGATTAAGAAAAAAAAAGACTTCTATCTGGAATTAAATAAACTTAAAACTTTTTTCAACCAAAATTACTTAAAAAAAAAAAAAACTAATACCAGAAAGATTGACTTAAATCTTGGGGAAATGGTTGAACAGTCTCTCCAAAAATTTTCAGTCTCTTATAAACTATGTCTTTAATAATTTCTATTAGATCAACACTATTAAAAAGAGAGAGAAAGAGAAAGGGGAGGAAGGGTAAACAGGAAGAGAAGAAAGAGAGAAAATATACGTTACTAGAACCCAAGAAACAAATTCAGGGATTAGCCCAACTTTTGTTATTTTATTGAAAAGCAGATGAACATAAGCTATGTTAAGAGTGGAAATCAATGATTATAAGTAGAGTTGGATAATAAAAGGAATGTTACTTAGGTAGTAACTTGGAAGTCCATTAGACATTCATTTGGAGGTGGATTTATAGCTGTCACAAAAGTCAGTAGACTATGCCTGTCATTATAATAATACAGTGAATCCCTTTTACATGCCTAAAGTGTACAAAGAACATCAAACCCACCAATAATTCCCCTTTCCAAGATCCCATGTTTACTGTCAATCCATCACCTATTTAGAAAACAAAGCAAAATAAAATAACAACTTTTATTAAAATCTGTTGGGTTTAGAAGTAGAAGAAGAAAATAAATTGTGAAAAGCAAACATAGGAGACAAATATGGAAAAAGGAGAAGGAGTTAGAAGAGGATTCAGATTATACAAGACAGGCCCTTTCCTTAAATACAGTAAAACATTCTATTTTCTTATAACTAAACTTTGTATTTAATCTCATTACCTTCTCTGAACTACCAATAAATTCATATTGGGAGAAAATCTATTTTGGGATGAATAGGAATAATAGCAAGGATATAAGATTTGCATTGAGACGGTCATTTATTTTCTTTTTAGGGCCATGCCTCTGGCATATGGAAGCTCCTAGATTAGGTGTCGAATGGGAGCTGCAACTGCAGGCCTATGCCCCAGCCACAGCAACGCTGGATCCTAAACTCACTGAGCAAGGCCAGGGATCAAACCTGAATCCTCAGAGATACAGTGTCAGGTTCTTAACCTGCTGAGCTACAACGGGAACTCCTAAAACTTAATAGGAATTAATTTAGTAAAGATTAATTTCTTCCAATATTTCATAGAGCTCATAAACACCAAGTGGAGGAGGCTCAGAGGGAGGTACTAAGGGATAATTCTGGAATTTGGAACTTGCTATACAATCACACTCTGCTACATCAACACTCTCCTACTTCCCAACTTCCAAAAAGGCAAAGTCGATGGATGGGACTGAAGTTTGAACAAACAGAAAAGTGGTATGACAGAAAAAGAGGAAGATACATAAAGAGAGGCTGAAAGTGTTGAAGACAAAATTTATCTTGTTATTTTATCTAGGCTACCTCTATGCCTAATAAAAGATAAAGAAACAAATGCTTTTCTTGCCCCCCTTGATCACAAGCTCCCCCTACTAGTTCTAAACCTTAATTTGTGGACTAAATAAGCTTTTACAGACTGGCCCAGTTACCTAAACACCATTCATAACTTCATTTCTATAGGAAAATGTGTGGTGAGGTACAAATTCCAAACTATTTGAAACAACCTGTTCACAAGTTTGGGACAGCTTGCATACTGTATGTCTTGCATTTAAGAAGTTAAATGACACCCTACTGGATAAAAACGTATTATGACATGTGATTCATACAACTATTATTAATTTTCAATAAATTCTGCTGGAGTAAGTGCCCAAAGGTGTGCTAACTTAATTTAAACCTCTGCAAAATTTGGCTGGTAATTTTCCAAGAACAGATTGACTCATGATATTTTCAATGTCCAAAAACTTGTCTTTTAGTCATAAGCTAAAGAATACCATGTTGCACATTTCAACACTTATGTCTTCAATCTTAAATAAAAATGAAGTCTAAATGTGGCCAATAACAAATACAAACCAATCAAGAATATAAAAGTTTAAAACTGTTTCATTTGATTTATTTTTATATAGGAAAGGAAACTTTGGAATTAATAATAGAAAGCATGCACAGATTAAGTAAACACAAAAACTAAAACATGAAACTATAAATGTGACACCAAACTTCTTTATATACATCAACTGCTAGTGGTATAACATAATTTTTCTGAGCTATTCAATGTCCCCTACAATCATTATCCAAGTCTTCTTCACAATGTATGTCAGAAATAATGTGACATATTTGCTTTCAATCCATATGATAAGGAATTTATTATCTTTATCGTAAGTCATTTTAGATTTAGCCAATGAGAACCTATAGATTTTTCTCACTCTGGGTTCCATACCTAGCTGTAAATTATGTCGCTCATTTATTTGAAATTTAAGACTGATCAACATTAACAGAAGTTACCTAATAACTGACTGGTTTAAATTAAATGATGTTTACAATGTACTCTACTAAATAATTTATCACCTTCTGATACTACAGATAAAAAAATTCAATATTCAGGAAACTTAAAGCATCTTTCACATTTTTTCTTTCCTCTTTTAAGATTTTAGATGTATTTTTTACTTAGTTCCTTAAACCATTGCCTTTCTGAATTTAAATAATATTCTTAAATAACAGTTTTTAAAATTTATCAATTAAGGCTATATCTGCTTAATTCTTGCTATGAAACATGAGATAATTGGTAAATCTTTTCTCTACCTCTCCTCCTCCCTCACTTCAAAAAAATAGCTATAAATTTATTTTATATTATGAAGTTTTATCATTCACCTCATTTTTGTTACATTTGGACCATTATAGGTTTGAAAAAATTTTTTAAATAGTAATTAACACTTACAATATTGTTTTTAAACATAGACTGAGATATACTATTGGCCTCATATAATGTAATCTTAAATCTTAATTTTTCATTTTTGAAGGGGAATCTTTCAAGCATCAATATTTAACAAATTCTCTTTCATTTACCTTCTGGCTTCCTTCCCTTCTTATGGTCATACTCCCCTGCCTGAATTTCACATATGCCTTTTTCTAAGATATTTTTTTTCCTGATTGATCCTCTTGAATAATCTTTTCATATAGGGAAAGTGAATAATAACCTAAATTATTGCATGATTAAAAGTGTCTTTTATATAATATAAAATATAGTTAGGTATCTTTTTTCCTTGAACACTGAAATATTGCTTCTTTTATTTGAATATTCACTGCCACTGCTGACAGTTTAATGTTAATAATACTCTCATCTGCTAAATGTAATTTTTCTCCATATATATTTATATTTACATATATATGCCTTCAATCTATATGATATATGATATATATATAATATATGTGGTATGAATATGAAACTCTGGGACAGCGATGAGTTCTAAAATCTGAAGAGAATGTGGCAGTGGTGGAAATATCTTTAATATGCTCTGTTTATGAAATGACTACCACCAATATTGGAAAGTAACATCAACAAAGAATTCTAAACCATATTGGGGGAAATGTTTCAAAACACTTTTAACTATTTGCATTTTGTGGTTGTCTTATTTCTAACATATTGTAAAAAGTATGCCCAAATAGCAGCACTTCTGTCTCATTCCTGTTTATCACTTCGGACAGAAAGAGACAGGGCACTCTTGTTCTTTCCTCCTCACCTGACCTCCTATGCCATCCTGTATCTGCTCTCTGTCCCCAACTCTCTCCCAGGGAATCACTTGGCTCCTGAACTATGCCTTGGACCCAAGGGTGAGTAGCCAGCAACCAGGTCTTCCTTGGGAGGCTGGGCTGGGGAAGACCTGGGAAAAACCTGGCAGTCTTGTTTGGACAAAAATTCCCAGTTCTGTGTCCTTGAAGAATGGTATGGAAGAGCAAGAGATAGGGTCTTGGGTCTGTGAGGGCATATGCCTTTGGCCCCTCACATTCTCAGTTTTGGGAAGTGTCATGATCAGCCAACAGCACCAACATGGTTTCCTCTAAATGCCATGGCAGTCTGCGTCCTAAGCTAGTCAGAAGCTAGAGATTCTAAGAGATTTCAAACACTTTAATCTTTTTTTTTTTTTTTTTTTTTTGCCAAGAAGCCTGCACAAAGTTACAGGGCCAGGGATTGAACCTACACCACAGCAGCAAGCTGAGGCACAGCAGTGACAATGCTAGATCCGTAGCTCCTCAAACACATTTAAATTTAGTCCATATGGTAGAGGTCTCTAGCCAGGAGCCAAGATCTACTAACAGATCTCCAAGTTTAATTTCACTACTGACACACCTCCCCTGGACGCTTTAAGATGTTTTAGGAGTTTTTAAATTCTGTTTCTTAGTCTTTAACGGCTAATATTTTAGTCAATATATGCCCTTTGTACTAATCAAGAAGGTCCCTGACAGTGACTAACTACATCTTGGCTATCACCACAATATATTTTTTTATGTACATTTTATACATACACACATATACACACTTGTGAGCATGTTGGTTTTCATTTCTGATTGATTTAGTTCACTTTGTAAAATAAAATCACTGAATACTGTCATTAAGTCATTTCTGAAAGAAGAATCCTGAAATATAGGATGTTTGTTTGCCTATTTTTGTTTTGTTTTCTTTTCCAAGATGTACGTTCTTAGGCATATTTCTTCAAGAGGCTCAAAAATGTTATCAAATTGATATTCACTTTTCTAAATTCTCATGTGGTATCCCACAATCATTCTTCCCAATTCAAAAATATAATTCCTTGTTTTCTACAAGTGTACCAATGATTACTAGGGAAACTAACTAGAATTCCTCATACGCTGAAATGTAAAAATATTGCCTATGTGACTGTGACATTTATGGCAACACTCTATTGTAATATATAATATTGATTTAATAATTTAAGAAGTCCTATAGTGTATTACTACCTAGAAAGCAGAGACCATATCATTTTCCATACGTGATCAGCACCCAGAATGTTCAATGAAGAATGATTGATGGGGATACGTACATAGAATGACCTCCTTGATAAGGGGGTGAGCACTAAAGAACATTTTGAACTTGAACTCTAATACTAGGCCTTGGGAAATGTATTTGGAGAAAGTATTCTGAATGACTATAAACTGCCTGCTTTTCATGAAAGCCCATTTTTATGACCTACAGAACAATTTTTCTCCTTACCTCAGGGTTTTCACCCTCAAGTCAGCAGAGATGCAACATCCCACCTTTGAAGTAGGAAAGCACTGAGATGCTCATAGAATTCAAGTGGGTATAATTCTTCCACTCCCTTCATATATATGTGGTACAGAGAACAGGGCAGTGAGGGTGGAGAATCAGGGCTGTTTTTATTCATAAAACATTTGAGATGTATATGAATGTGTCTAGAGCCCCACAATGATCATTCATTGTGGAAAAATCAGAGATGCTACAATGGTGTATAGCTCTGATGATAATCACAGTTTGATGACTGAGAGTCTTGGTTACCCATCACTGACACTGGAGTATTTAATGTTACTTACTGTACTCTTTAAAGGTGCACTTACCAGTGAAAATATATGTATGGAACACATATATCACTTTAGATTTCCTAAGTAGCCACATTTTTAATAAAGTGAAATAATTTGAGTAACTTACTTAACCCAATATATCCAAAATATATTCAATTCTATATGTAATTATATTTTTAAATGATATATTTTAAACTCATATATTCTTACTAAACCTCTGATTCCAATGCATATTTAGTACATTTTCATTTGGACAAGCGAAATTCCAAGGGCTCAATAACCACATCCTGTGGGACAGAACAGCAGATGTGTCATTTTATTCCTTTGGCATCTCTTTTCAGGTTCTTGCAAACTGCCAAACCCAGCACAATCAAGAACCTCAGCTAATCTTGGAGGGCAAGTAGCAGAAAATATTTAAGGTTCGCTATCACTGGAATCAGGAGTTCATTGTGCTGAACCAAACCCTGATACCCAAAGTCTCTAAGGGAAGCCTTAAGCATCTGTGTTCAGAAATGGACAGGCAGTGTTCTCACTATTTTATACCAATAATGGCACATTGGAACAGACTGTGTGGTGCTCTGGGGATTTGTAAGCATCCTCTGTTCCCTCTTTCTCCAACTTCTATTGGGTAGCTCCGGTGCTCAAGCCATGCTTTCTGATTAGATGTTTAGTTTCCCCAAAGATAATGAAATGGAGCACTGTGACATTCTGATACAAGATGAATAATCATGAGAGCAGAATGTGAGGCTTTGAAATTTGTGTCTCATATGAAATCACCTGAGGAGATGAGGGAATCTGTTTTCTTTACCTATAAAATTAGAAGTTGGGCTAGATGAACCGGGAAGTTCCTTCCTATGCTATAATTATACAATTACTATATAAATTTAGTAAATATCATAAAGTCATATATCTGAAATAATTTACTAAATGCACTCAAACCTTATTAATTCAAAATTACAAATTACAATAAAGTACATTCTAAATCTATGAAAAGCTGAATTTATAGAATGTTATTGCAGGAAAAAAAGGTTTTTCTTCTTTTAACAGAAAATAAAATTTGTATGGGATAGACAATGAGCAAGGAGAACTTATTTTGCACTTCAGATTTCCCTTATATTTTATCTCAATTTATAACTTGTCGAATTATTTCATGTGGAACAAAGGAAAATATTTTTATAGATAAAAGTTTGCATTAGTGTCCTATAAACATATTTTAATTAAAAATGCATTAAAACAGAAAATAAAATTAAAAATAAAATAAAGCTCAGGGTGTGGCTTGGAAAATCCAAATCCTCAAGAATGATGTGAGGCAACAACAGAAACAGCGTAATTCCTAAATTATTATCCATCTCTGAGATTATAGTCTTGGAGAAAATTTTTTTCAAAAGGACAATCTCTCCTTTGATTTCTTCCAATGTTTCTTTTCATATATATTCATATATATGTATGTGTATATATATGTATGTATATATATACACATGTGTGTGTGTATACATATGTATGTGTGTGTCTTTTACATAGTCCTTGGTTCATTTATTCAGTAACTATTAAAAACCTATTATAGGCCCATACTGTGCTAAGCATCAGAGAGATAACAGTGGGAAGCTTATGGAAATTGAGGGAGAAAGACAAGTGAAAAGACAATTTCAACATGCTGTGGTAGTGCTACAAGTGGAGTAGTTTGGATTACGAGGGCCTACAAGGTTCACAAAGTAGCAGAGAAGAAGCATCTAGCTCAGTCTCCATCAGTCAGGGAAAGCTTTCTAGGGAAGATACTTTTTAACTGAAGTGGTGACTCAGAAATCCACCAAAGGGTAGAACTAGGAGCTGGCTGAAGGAGATGGGTATGGTTCCTGCAAAGCAACAATGTGCTCACAATTCCAGAAGTAAGAGAGAACATGGCCCATTTAGGGAAATGGCAGGGTGTCCAATGTGATTGGACCACCAGCAACTGTGAAACAGTGAAGAGAGACTGGCTGGAAATGTATAATCTGAGTCCTTACCATCAACGTCTGACACATGAGGAAATTAACAGAAATTATTTGAATGAGTGAACAGTTGAAAAAGCTGAAATAAGGGTAAATTTCAAGCTGTACACACTTTAATTCTATAAACCTATTGCTTCCCTTAAATTGATACTCTATGCTTAAATTAGACTTTGCTGTAGATCTAGCAAATCAAAGTTTGAAAATGTTACTTAGTAGATACTGAGTAGGCATTTGATGCAATGGACAGGCAAGAATAATTATAATTACTACACCAATTGTTTCTCTGTAAATATGTGTTTTCAAAGTGTTTGAAAGTGCTTTAAACTCATTTGTTCTGTTAAGCATTTTAAGCAACCCCTCTGCAAGGTCATATACTACCAACTTCATTTGTATGTATCACTTTTGTGGCTGTTGTTAAAGCAAGTACTGCCCAGCATTTGTAAAATGGCTATATAATCTAAATTGATGAAAGATGATTAATTTTTTTACTTTATTTTTGTTTCACATATCTCCTTCTTTAACCAATATTAAGTTGACATGCATACTAAAAGCAGACAACTTCAAGTTTGTAATTCAATTACAATGGTCAAGTTGGGTCCATGCTTTCTCATAATGTATAATCTAAGGCTTGTGCACAGTGAACAAAAAGAACTTGAAAAAAAAACTGAAAGATCATGCTAAGTGAAAAGCCTTCATAGATACACAAAGAAACAGTCCATTCCCCTTAATCCGAAATGCTCTTTCATTTTTTGTTTCTGAGAAGAAAAGTAAAGAAGAAACTGTATGTTTTCTGTTGCTGCTTTAACAAACTATCACAAGCTCATGGCTTAAAACAACACAAGTATATTATTATTTGATAGTTTTGGAGGTCAGAAGTCCAAAAGGGGCCTCACTGGGCTGAAATTAAGGTGTTGCCAGGGCTGCATTCCTTTCTGGAAGATCTTTGGGAGAACTAATTTTCCTGCCTTTTCTAGCTTCTTGAGGCTGCCTGTATTACTTGTCTCTTGGCCCCTATTCAGGTTCAAAGTCTCCTATGTTAAGTCTTCCTCAGAATGCCATCACTCTGCTTCCTTCTTCCCACCAAGGAGTCTTGATTATATTGGGCCCATTTGGGAGTTCCCGCCGTGGCTCAGTGGTTAATGAATCCGACTAGGAACAATGAGGTTGCGGATTTGATCCCTGGCCTTGTTCAGTGGGTTAAGGATCCGGCGTTGCTGTTGCCGTGAGCTGTGGTGTAGGCTGCAGACACAGCTCGGATCCCACGTTGCTGTGGCTCTGGCAAAGGCCGGCAGCTGTAGCTCTGATTCGACCGCTAGCCTGGGAACCTCATGTGCCACGGGAGCAGCCCTAGAAAAGGCAAAAAGACAAAAAAAATTAAAAATATAAAAAGTACATTGGGCCCATTTGTGTAATTCAGGGTGATCTCTTTATTTGACCTGATTGGCCAATCTCAGTTTCATCTGCAACTTTAATTCCTACTTGCTATGACATATAACACATTTTTCACAGGTTGCAGGGATTAGCATATGGATATCTTGTGGGAGGTGGGGGAGTAGCATTGACCTACCACAGAAACTATCAGAGTAAGAAAAAATTTTAACATACACTGTATTTTAACTGTATTTTACTTTTATCTGGTAAGATTTGATTGGAAAATGATGCTAGGCTTTCATGTAATCTCAAAGAATAAAAGACACAAAAATCCCTGTCCTCATGAAGTTTGCAGAGACAAAATAAAAATCACATGTACAAAGTAAAAATCTTCTGGGAAAAGGGCCTTTCATCACTTTAAGCACTCACTAAGTGAAAAAAAAAATGTTATTTACCAACACCAATCAAATTAATTTGATAATGTAGCAATAATAACAATTATATTTCATTATATGACTCATAATACACTATTAGAAGAACAAAATATGTATTTCATCAACTGGTGACTCATAAGTCCATAGAGAAAGTAAAAAAATGTAGTCAATCAACTGACTACATGATTCTAAACAACTGATCTGAATAATTTTTTATTTCAACAACATGATTTTTTTTTTCATTGAAGTGACAGACTATCAAGTAGGGGTGGTACTAGATTTTCACAAGTATCAATGAATGCCTTCCTTTAATGGTCTAGGAAAGAAAAAATATAGTTTGGGGATCATAATTCCCATTTATGATCCTTCAAAAATTTGGGTTACACACTTTATCAAGTTAGCCATTCCCTTCCACAACAATTTTTTTTAATTAAAAATACTACTTTGAGTTCCTCTTCTTTTTGTGCCAAAGATTCACCTACCAAAATAAATAAATATATAAAATCACTACTTAACTCTTTGTTAGAAAAAAAGAATTATTTATTTTCTCCTCTCAACTACAAATACAGAAGAGTTCAGTTAATTAACATATTTTGGTTGCTACTATAGTTACTAAGGCTAATAACTTTAATGATTGGTTTAACATAATATTGAGTGACTACTAAGTGTTAGTGGCATTTTAGAAAGTGTGGATATAGAATAAAATAAGACAGAAAAGGGGAGACAAAAAAAAAATCCATAAATAAGCCACAGAAAAAAGATGAAATGGTGGTAACTATGATGCAGAGAATCCAAATGAATGACCTAGAAGGACTGGATGTCCAGATTGTATGGTCAGAGATGCATCTCTCAAAGGATGGCATTTAGGCTGGGAAAAGCCAACCATGCATGGATTGTAGAATAACATTCCAGTGGTCCAGTAGGAGCACTGACAGAAGTAAGCATCAATGAAACCCTGTAATGTTTGAGATACAGAAGACCAGTAAAGCTGAAACATAGTAGGCTAGCAGACTGAAGGACAATAATACCAAATGATCTGAGAGGCAGCCACATCACGTCATAGAAGATTCTGAAATCCATGGTAAAACAGATGATGGGAACCCACTGAAAAGCTTAAAGCAAGAAGAGGATATTACCTGATATACATTATAAAAAGATTATCCTGGTTCCGATATGGAAGGATAATCAATTGTAAGGGGGTAGAACTGAAAGTAGAAAATCAAACAAGTTTTTACTGCAATGATCCAAGTGAGAAGTGATGGTGATTTGAGAAAAGAGAAGTGAGAAATTTGAGAAATGAGAAAAAAAAAATACTGTCTTTGAGTTATCTTTTGGGAGTAGTACAAAGGATTGGTGACTGACTGGATGTGGAAGAGATAAAGATAAGAAACAATAATAATGCACAGATTTTTGAGTTGATAAAGCAGTTGGAAGGTCATGTTATTTATAGTGATGGAAAAGACAAACAGAGGAGCAGGTATGTGGGGAAAACAGTTCTATTTTGCCTGTGTTATCTTTGAGATCCTCACCAGACCTCTGGGTAGGGAAGTCAAGGAATCAATTGGATGTACGAAGCTGGGAATTCCAGGAAGAGATATGGACTAACAATAAAAAATTTTAAAGTCTCATCAGACTATTGATTGCTTTTGATATACAAGATTTCATGAGGTCACTGGGAAGAGTAAATAGGTAAAGAACAGAGCATGAGCCCTAGACAACCTTGTCTAGGGAACTGGAGGAAATTAATTTCTACTGCATTCAGTACTTTGGATTAGCTTGTTTTGATCATGGAAAATACATGTGTGTAAGGTCAAGCAAAAGAATTTGAGAGTGATGTGGGAATAGGTATAGGAAAGTCTCAGCTAAAGAAGAAGACATCTAAGTCATCTAAGAAAGAGGCATGAACATAGGGGTACATGCATCCGTTTGAATTGTAGTTACACTCAGAAGTGGGATTATTAGATCATATGGTAGTTCTACATTCAGGTTTCTGAGAAACCTAGATACTGTTCTTTATAATGGTTGTACCAATTTACCTTCCCACCAACATCAGCCAAGACATGGAAACAACCTAAATGCCTACCAACAGATTAAGAAGAGTTGTACATATATACAATGAAATATTAGCCATAAAAAGAATGAAATAATGTCATTTGTAGCAACATAGATGCAACTAGAGATTATCATACTAAGTGAAGCGAAACAGAAAAAGGAAGAAATTATATGATATTTCTTACATGTGGAATCTAAAACGTGGCACATATGATATCTCTTGTATGTGGAATCTAAAACATGGTATAAATATTTCTGTTTTTACAAAACAGAGACAGACTCATAGACATAGAGAACAGACTTGTGATTGCCAAGGGGGAGAGGGGAAATGGAATGGACTGGGAGTTTGGGGTTAGTTGATGCAAACTATTACATCTAGAATGGATAAGTAATGAGATCCTACTGTATAGCACAGGTAACTATATCCAGTCTCTTGGGATAGACCATGATGGAATGTGAAAAAGAATGTATATATATTATGACTGGGTCACTTTTCTGTACAACAGAAATTGGCACAACATCGTAAATCAACTATACTTTAGCTAAAAAGGCATGAAAACTTTTACAAGAGACAACATTAAAAAAGCAGAAGGGCCGAGCTTTAGAAAGAGAAGACACTGAGATACAAAGGAAAACTTGCTTAAACATTAATTATATTTGAAAGTATATGAAGAGACAGTGCCATTATTAGCCATAATATAATTCTGGGAGCAGGAAGAAGAAAAGAAGAAGGGAAAGCAAAATAGAAGGAGGGAGGGAAGAAAGAAAAGGGAAATAAAAAGAAAGGAAGGTAGGTTTGGACAAATGAAGACCAAAAGACTGTGCTACAG
This sequence comes from Phacochoerus africanus, assembly GCF_016906955.1. Taxonomy (NCBI): domain Eukaryota; kingdom Metazoa; phylum Chordata; class Mammalia; order Artiodactyla; family Suidae; genus Phacochoerus; species Phacochoerus africanus. The sequence goes on along the minus strand of NC_062550.1, from coordinate 53,474,969 downwards.
ATTACAGCATCTGTCCAGTTAATTGCATTATTCTCTTAAATGGTCTCTGCCTTGTTCCCATCTGGCCCATCTTTACAAGGCTTCACAAGAGAGCTTTTTAAAATGCAAAATGGATCACAACACTCACCTCCATAAACCCTTCAATAGCTTCCCATTATCCACAGAATAATGTCCAAGCTCCTTACTGTGGCAATCAAGGACATTGATGATCTGAGGTCCTCCACACACATTTCCACCACACTTCCCAGAATTCTCTTGCCATACAATTACTTCTCCTTCCATGCCAACACCAAGTCACTTCTCACATCTGTGTTATGCTCAGGCTATTCCCTTTAACTGTGATGTACACTGAAAACGGCATTGCATTCTCCATGAAGCTTCTCTAACTTTCCACCTGAAGCGCTGTCCATTTCCTGACATCTCTATGCCAAGAAAAACCACACCCTATCACCTCCTATTCTATACTACACGCCTGCATCTTCTACATGCTCCTATTATTCCATACATTTCCTCATCTTATTTGTTAGCAAGGTCTCTAAGTTTCTCAATGGCACAGATATAGTCTGTCTCTTTAGGGCCTAGCAACATGCCTATTACATAGTAGGTGCTCAATAGTTTGCTGGTCAGATGTTATCTAATATAAAGTGGAAGGCTTGACAAAGAATTAATGAAAGATGTTACATACATAGGACAGAAGGTTTGAATAGCAATCAGACAAAACTAGAACATTCTTTACATTTTCCTATGATACTGGTATATTTCAATTTAACTGTTATAATAGGTGAGTATTCTTATCCAAACCCCAGAGGCCAAATGAGCTTCTGAATAATGAAAAAAATTGGATTACAGAAATATAATACTATATATATACCATATACTAAATAACATTACCAATGAAGTCTAGAGCAATATGCCATAATCAAATATATTAATATTTCTGTCCTGACAAATATCCACACTAAATAAATAGCCTCTTGTCAGGTCTGTTTAGGTTTTCCTCTAAATGAACAACCAAAAATTGTATAATATATTTCCAATTTTCCAATAACAAAGTGACTTACAAAAAAGTTTAGAACTGCAAGTAAGGAAATATATACCTGTATTAAAATGCTATTTTGTTGGGGTTTTTGTCCATGCCCATGGCATGCGGATTTTGTAGATACTAGGAAATCCATAGTCAAAACTGTCATAGGAGGTTACTACTGTAAGCATATCATTGATAATAAAATAATGAATTAACATAATGGATCAAATGCATAACCAGATAACAAAGTATTTTTTAACTTTTTTGTATAATTATGCAGGTTGAGTACTTAAAAGAATAGAACACAGATAACATAGATTGAATCATCAGTCTAATAAGACATCCTGGACTGATATCTAACACTGGTAATACTTTAGAATGGTTTCAAGGTCATTTTGTCAATAGTTTCCAGGTATCACTTGTTAGAATGTCTTTAGACCTTTAAAGATAGAGGCAATATAAAATCTATTTTCTACTATGCAGTTTTCCAAAAATAACATTTCCTGCAAATATATAAATAATGCTCTCAGCCATCATCATCATCGGTAGCAAAAACAAAAGTAATAAACTTGCAGTTCTAGGAAACCCTGATCAGTATTGGTTAGAGCTTACTAAAGGAGAAAATGCCTCCTTAATAAGTTTCCATAAAGTCTGTATCTCAAAGCTCCTAAATATTTTTTAAAGAACACTGATGTTTGGTTTGGCAACACCTATAATAATATCTTTAATTACAACGAGACATTTTTCAAAAGCTATATTGTTCTCCTTATTGTCCTTAGGTAGAATATTATTTCTGAAAATTTTCACAGAAACTCAAATACTACGAACAAAAAGTCCTTCCCTACTCAATTTATTAATTTGAACATATTTGTTGGCATTGTTTCAAAATCAAATCATGAAAAAGTTTTAATACACCATTTACAAAGCAGCCCTCAATACAACTTCTTTTTAATATGAATTATAAAATAATAGGTCATAAATGCATCTTATTTTCAGAAAAAAATATATATGAGTTTTTTCTCACTGTTCAATAAATATTCTGTAGATTGTCAAGAAACAATTATCTTTAGGACTCTAAGAATGAAGGTATGGACAATCATTTAAATATACAATTATTTTGTAATTTATTCTTTGATATTTATATCATATGACATGATAACAGACCAAAAAAAAAGGGGGGGGAACTTTCCTTTCATTATATAACAATTCACTCAAAGCCACTGAAATTTTGGTTAGATAGATCTATGTCAAAACCATAAAAGCATTCATGACAACAGATCACTCCACACTGGTAACACTTCTATTGAACCACTTTGCAGGAATAAGTGGAAGAAAGAAGAGAGACAACAAAATGAGTATAATGTCTTACTCTTCATTCTGCTCTGTCTGTTCCTTAGCAATGGGCATACTGACAATGCCACCCAGGGGATTAGGGCAATTCCACAGAGTTATTACATTTCTGTGCTGGACATTTAATACTCAGAACTTGTGATAACCGACTCTCTGGGTCCACAGGTTAGGTATCACAGGCAATTTGAAATTTAAACCCTCTATAAGTCAGTTCACATTTACTGACACTATTCAAAACAATAAATATAAGTTCAATGCAATACAGAATTTAAGTTTGTTTGTTTTCTTTTTAGGGCCACACCTGGGGCCTAGGGAATTTCCCAGGTACACCATAGCCATAGCCACACCAGATCCCAGCCACAGCCTGCGGCAATGCCAGATCCTTAACCCATTAAACAAGGCCAGGGATAGAACTCATATCCGCATGGCTACTTGTTGGGTCCTTAACCTGCCGAGCCACAACAGAACTCCCAGAATTTAAGTCTAACAAGCTGATTTCACAATGATATCGATATATATTTTGAATCACTTCCTTGTAAACACAAGAAAGCATATTAAAAAACAGGACTTCAGTAAATCAGAGTATTAAGACAGAAAAACAATACATTTTTTTCTACTGTACAGCATGGTAACCCAATTACACATACCTGTATACATTATTTTTTCTCACATTATCATGCTCCATCATGTCATTAGACATAGTTCCCAGTGAAGACAGAAAAACAAAAAAACAAAAACAGAACCAAAAACCCCCACATAGGCAACTTAATATCTGCCTTTAATCTAGTTCAAGAATATACAAGTAGATTTAGTCCCTAGACACAATGTTTATTTTTTCAGTTGGAGCAGCAAAGCAAGTAAATGCTGTCAAATCAGACAAAACTCCAAATTGTCATCATGACAACTTCATCTCTGTCAACATGCCACACACATCTCCAGATACCTCTGTGGTGCAGACTCCGTAACCTTTACACTTATATCCCTCACGCCTACTCCCTCATTGTCCCAAAGCCACAAGGGGTCCCAAATGAGAAAGACTTTTTCCTGAAATCTTTTGGTTAAAAACATCTTTTTTAAAGTCATGACTTGAAGTTGAGAGTAGTGAGAGGAAATTTAAGAAGCAATAGATACAAGAGAATATTTCTACAAAGCTAGAGCATAAGGAAGGAATCTGAAATAAATGAATAAAGACCTAGGGGAATAATGAAACAAGTGAAATAGTAAAGGGAGGAAATTTTAGAGCAAAATAAAGGAAGAATAGCAATAATGGAGTAAGAGGAATTATGACTTGTATTTTCCTTACATGAGAAAACTTCTCAAGAAACTCTTCAAATTCAAAGACCTTTATTTCAGAGAATTAATTTTAGAGGACTTTCCCTTTTGCCAAGTAAATTTGACTAAACAACCCTAATTTCTCCCACAAACGAAGGGGTATGAATATGTATTGTGGCTAAACAGAGTGACCGACAGAAACAGATAAAATAGATACAGATACCTACACCTATGTTTCTGACTGTATCTATGTCTAAATACATGGATTTGTAGATTCCCAGATTCAAGATTATACTACAAATCTGTCTTCTCTGTAGTTTTGCTCTAACTTCTTATTGTCTGTACTCATTCTTTCAGGAGGGAAAACTCCAATATGAGCCTGGCATGACCTGGGGCAGAGGGGAGGGAAACTGCTGGAGGAAGGAGAGAAGAGATGTCTCCAAAAAATAATGAGATTTATTTTCTTTACAGGCTAATACGTGCGCATTTATGGTCACTAGATGACAGTCAGCAGCAAGTTTTCCAAACATGCATAGATATATGTGGAAAAGTTGGAATGCAAGTTTTTGTGCTGGTGGTCTAATATAAGAAAACAAGCTGTTATTTTATACACCTCTGTAGATGCCCATGATTTCATGGACAAAATGTCTAGAACAACTGGACAACATACATCCTGACAGTATAACAATACAGTGCCTACCATATGTCCAGAAACAGTCTTTGTGAAGGATGATTATGGTTTGACCCAAGATCTATCAAGTATATTTTCTTCTAAGAAGTCCCTGGTTCTTCCAAGCACAGTCCCTGCTGGGGATACATTAGAGGCTCCAAAATGAACAGAATGTTACAAACTAGTAAGATTTGTGAGACTCTTTTCTTGGCAAATTGATAACAACTAGTGTCTATTAAGTTTTTATTAGCCCCACAGTAAATGAAAAAAGAGGACATGATATTTAAATATATACATTTGACATTTAGCAAAAAAGATCATGAGTATAAATATGGATGGAAAAATAAATGCTTATGAGAAAGACTGAAATTAACTTGCTATTATTCCTTATTTGCTCACCTGAACCAACCCAGACTGAATCTGTGACATAAATATGTATTCTATGAAATTCAAGGGTGGACAGCTTACTTCTTAAAAATCTCTATCCTAAACACATCTCCATCTTCTCCACCTAGCTCCAGGCACCAGGACAACTTGTTTGGAACACTATAAGCATCTGCTGGTTGTCTGTTCTTATCTAATGAGGCTGCACCTTCCTTGATTATCCACAGAGCAACCAGAATTATTTTTAAAAAGTGAATCTGACCATGTCATCCAGGATCACAAATAGCACATTGCTGGATGGAAGCGTACAGGGCAAAGCATGGTCTTCCTTCATACCTCTCTGGCCAGATCTTTTATCATACTCTTTGATTCTCTACCACAGTCACATGAGTCTTCATTCAGACTGCTGAATTCACCAGACTCCCCCTGCCATGTGGTTTTTGCAAATATTGTCTCCTCTATCTGGAAAGATCTTCCTCCCCTGTCATTGCTTCATTTAACTTCTTGAAGGTTTCAAATATCATTCTCCAGAGAAGACTTTCTGGCTATTCCCAACAGAGCCGCGACTCTGTAAAACTCTGCTTCACAACACATTATTATAGGTGCATTGTGTTAGTTTGTTGAAAAAAAAATAGGTTATGGGATTGGCATATGCACACTGAGGTACATGAACGATTGGTCAATAGGGACCTTCTGTAGGGCACAGGAAACTCTACCCAGTATTCTGTGATAATCTATGGGAAAAAAAGATCTGGGAGAATGGCTACGTATATATGTATGACTGGATCACTTTGTTGTATAGCAGAAATTATCACAGCCTTGTAAATTAACTATACTTCAATAAAACCTAAAAAATAAATATATGTGAAATTTCCCACTAGACTTAAAATTCCATAAATGAAGGATAAATTACTCTCTCAATTGTGTTTTTAGGGCCAGTAGAACACTTGGTGCATTACATTTTAGGTTCACAAAAAATATTACTTAAATGATTGAATCAATGAGCAAATGAATGAAAGGAATGACATGGTACATTCACTATCTTCCTCATCATCACTGATAAATGGTGATGCTTTTCAGCATAAATAACCAAAGATTAATCACATTCAAGACTTATTATCAGCCTTTAAGAAAAGTATTTTTCTTGTGGCTTTTAATGAACTAAGGGTATTGGAAGTTAACTGGAGTCAACTTGAACCCATGCTCTTAAACAGACAAAAAATATGTTTAAACAAAAAAAGCATATTTAGATTGAGAATTTGGAGTTATTAATACATACAGAGTGTCAAATTGCTAAAACTATAACAATGGGAAGAAAAAAAAGATAACAGCATATTTAAATACAAAAGAAAACAACAATGCTGACTACTTGAGTTCCAAGGGTTATCAGATCTGATTTTAAAGTCCACAGTTACAAGGATAGTAGTAAGTAACAAAAGCTAATACTGCATTCATATTAGTTATACATTATTCATCTAATAAGAGCTCTCAGATATGGATGCTGAAGTAGATATTTTTCAAAATTTTCTTTGTTAATTTTCCTCTTTTTTAAAAACTTTATTGAAGTATAGTGGAATTAAAATGTCATGTTAGTTTCAAGTGTACAGCAAAGTGAATCAGTTATACATATACATGCATCCATTTTTTTCAAATTCTTTTCCCATATAGGTTATTACAGAATATTGAGATTTCCCTACTTGCTATACAGTAGGTCCTTGTTAGTTATCTATTTTATACATAGTAGTGTGTATATGCTAATTCCAACCTCCTAATTTATTGTGAATTTTGCTTTGAATGATTAACAACTCTTTTTTTTAATTACTGTGTAAATTTGTTTCAAAAATATACACACTTACATGGTGTTAAAGGCAAACCTATAAAACAAAGTGTATAATAAAAGCCTGCCTCTTTCTAGGCCTCCCCCCAGAAAAATCACAAACTATGGTCTTCTTTTGAGTTTTAAATATCTAGATATCTTTCTACCTAGATACTGTTTCCTCTTCCTCTTGCCTAAATGGTGGCATACTATACAAAAATTTCTCCATATTGCTTTTTTTGTTTTTTGGTTTTATTACTTAACAAATGTTACACTCCAAAATGCATACAACAGATTATATCTATTTATATTAGATATTTTAATAGATGTGTAGTGGTATTCCAATGTGGTTTTAATAGCCACGTCCCTAATGGACAATTATGTTGACCATCTTTTCATGTGCCATTTGCCATCTGTCTATCTTATTTGACGAAGTGTCTGTTCAAAATATTTTGTCCATATTTTAATTGGGTTATTTGTATTCTCATTATTGAGAGTTTTTTGACATAAGAAAGCTGTCTATAATTAATATATACAACTTGACGTGTTTGGAGATAAGTATAGAAATCATCACCACAATCTATGCTATAAACTAATCTAGCAACCCAAGGAATTCCTCCCTCTTATTTATTAGTTCTATTATGAACTTTTGTAAGAAGAACACAACAACATAAGATCCACCCTCTCCAGAAAAATTTAAGTATATCATAATTATAGGCACTATGCTGTTAGTGGATGTCTAAGAGTTGTTCAGCTTGTATAATTGAAACAAAGCAGGTATTTTCACTAGCAAGTTAAACTTTTTACTAGAACAAAGTCCGTTATGAAGTTTTCAACCACGAAAGTTATTTTAATGTGTCATATATCTCAGGATATATGCCAACTCACATCTATGAAACCTAAGACTATAAATATAAAGTTGATTTATTTAATTCATTTCGGTTGTTAGAATTACTCTATTTCATACAATAAAGATAGATCTACATGATTAGCTGTTTGGGTAAAATGAATAAGGGCAAGACAAATTCAGGACATTAAATGATATCATTAAATGATAATATATAGTAGAAGACATTATTATATTGGGAAAAAAAAACCACTGAACTTATTAAATTCCAAAGATCTAAAAGATAATCCATGGATTGCTCTAATTTTAGTTTAAAATGGGAAAGAAAAATAAAAAGATGTTCAGCATTAGTAATCATTAGTGAAATGTCAATCAAAAGCACAATGAGATGCTGTTTCACACTCACTAGGATGACTAGTTAGTTAAATAATGGAATATAAGTGTTAGTAAGAATGTGGAGAAATTAGAAGACACATACATTGCTAGTGAGAATATAAAATGGTAGAGCTGCCACAGAAAATACTTTGGTGGTTCCTCAAAAAAGTTAAACATAGAATGGCTCAGAAATTCTACTTATGCGTAAGTAAACTATAAAGGATAATTCCTATCCCATAAAGGAACTGGATAGAATACTCAAACAAATGTTTGTACACAAATGTTCATATAGCATTATTCACAACAGATAAAAGAGAGAGGCAACCCAAATATCCACCAATAGATGAGTATATAAACAAAATCTGGTATAAATGTATGAGTATTACTCAGCCATAAAAAGGAATAAAGTGCTAACATACACTATCATGTGGATGGGCCTCAATGCCAATATGCTAAGTGAAAAAAAAAAGAAAAAAGGTATAATTTTGTATAATTCTATTCATATGCAAAATTTAGAATAGGTAACTCTACAGGACAGAAAGCAAACCTGTAGTTAGAAGGGGTAGGTGGAACAGGAGAGCAGGGGCAAATAGGCAATAACTACTTCATGGATACAAAGTTTTCTTTGTGATGATGAAAACCTCTGCAGCTACATAGAAGTGGTAGTTGCAAAACACTGTGAATGACTCTGAATTGTATGCTTTAAGATGGCTAATTTTTTTATGTGAATTTCAAGTAAAAAAAAAATACTGAAGAAGAGCTTTCCTAGATGGCCAAGTGAAAAGCTCAGCAAGATTTTTCCACACAAAACCACAATAAAACTGGATAAAATTGCCAAAACAACCATTTTAGAGCTCTGAAAATTGACCACAGGTATACAAAAATGCAGTGAAATGTTTATGCAAGAGAAACTACTAAATCTCACAAAAACAATGGGAGCCTGTGTAGCATTTTATCCTGGGGCTGCTTCTACCCTCTTCACTGGCTCTCAGCTCCTTACTGCTATACTTACCAGGCTATGGCAAGCTGTAAGGAACACTGGCTTTCCTGCCAGACAGGGAAGAACTGAGTTAGAGCTTGAAAAAGTCCATGCCTTGAGGTGCTGTAAAAAACAACAGCAATATATGTGGCAAAAAGAAAAAAATCAGGAAAAGCCAATATCATAGCTTCCATGAGGTTACAATACTGGTTGAAGTAAGCAAAAGACCTTCAGAAAAACTTTAGAAGTTTTATGGGGAGATTTAGCAAAAGAAGTAGCTATCATGGGCCTTGATAAACTTCCAACCTCCCCTCTAGTCAGAAAGGCTCTAATTAAAAGATCATGGAGATAGCCCTAGCTATTTACTCATACTTTTCTGAACATGAGGCCTTGCACATGAAGAAAGTAAAAGCTAGGGCATATTTATAACTGCCTGAACATTATGTTTCCCAATTCACAACATGGATCCATTGGCAAGGGATAGAAAAATATTAAACTGATTCAGGGGAAATAATGAAAGCCAGACTTTAAGAAAAAATTAAGTAAATTAAAAGCACAAGGAAGAGACATCAGTGATGCACACTGAAGGCAAAATAAAATCCACAAACTAGTCCATGCAAATCACTAAATAAATAAAAAAATAATAGCAACAACAACTCTTAAAGGTGGGGGGAGGGGTTGATCAGAATCCAGAGTGACGACAACATACTATCAAACTGCCTAGTTTTCAGCAATAAAAATAGTAAGATGTACACATTTATACAGTGTGAAGAGCAGTTAATGGAAACTATCTCTGAAGGGCCACAGATGCTGGATAAGGAGACACAAACTTCAAAACAATTAGTATAGTTATGTTCAAAAGACTTTGTAGAAAACACATTTTAGAAGCAAAGAAAACTTGACAACAAAGATTTATCAAATACAGAATATCAATCAAAAAGTTAAATGCTTTTCTAAAAAAATGAAAACTTTAAAGTTGGAAAAATGTAGTGAATGAAATGAAAAATTCATTGACGATACTCAAGAGCAGATTTGAGGGGCAGGGAAAAGCATCAGTTAATTTGAAGATAGACCAATCAAGCTTATTTAATCTTAAAAAGAAGGGAGAAGTTTGGACAAAGCCTCAGAGGCCTGAGGGAAAACTTCAATTATACCAACATATTCATAATATGAGTCCCAGAAGAAAGCATAAAAAAAGGGTGGAGGCTGAAAAAACACTCGAAGAAATAATGTTCACAAACTTACAACAGTGCTGAAAATATAAATTACATATCCAAAAAGTTCAACAAACCTCAAGTAAGATAAATAAGACAAATCCACATCTAGAAATATAATAGCCCAGTTATTAAGAGCTAATGAACAAGAGAAAAATCTGAAAGCAGCAATGAAAAATAATTCATCATATATAAGGGAACCACAATAAGCTTACCAACAAATTCTCAAAAGAAACAGTAGAGGCCAGAAGGAAGTGGGATAGGATAATTACATGTATAAATATACAAGAATGTATGTGAGTGTGTGTGTGTACTTGTACATGCACACACCTTTGTTTCTCTTGAGTGATTTAAAAGACAAATTCATAAAGTGATAATTGTAATACTGTACTATAATTAAAATGTCAGGAGGAATAAAAACCCTGTCAACTAAGAATTTTATATCCAGCAAAACTATCCTTCAAAGATAAAGGAATAGTATTTACTCAAAGAAAACAAAAGACACTAATTCAAAAAGATATATTTCACACCAGTGTTCACTGCAGAATTATTTTCAAAAGCCAAGATACGAAAGCAGCTTTAAGTGTTCATTGATAGATGAATGGATTAAAAAAAACATTACACATACACACACATATATGTATATATGTGTATATACACACATATATATATGGAATACATGTATAATAGAATATCACCCAACTATACAAAATGGAACCTTGTCATTTGTGACAGTATGGATGAATAGAGAGGATATTATGCTAAGAAAAATAAGTCAAACAAAGACAAACAGTATGTGATCTCACTGATATGTGAGAATATGTGGAATCTGAAAAAAGCAAACAAAAAATATGAAAACAGACTCATTGATACAGAGAAAAAACAGATGGCTGCCAAAGGGGAGAGGGTGAGAAAAGTAAAATAGTCGAAGAGAATTAAAAGGTATAAACCTCCAGCTATATAGTAAATAAGTCACAAGAATGTACTATACAGCATGAGTAATATGGCCAATAATATCACAATAAATTTGTATGGAGACATGGTTACTAGACTTATCTTGGTGATCATTTAATAACGTATGCAATGTCATATCACTACATAGCACACCTACATACAACTACCATAATATTGTATGTCAACTATATTTCAATTTAAAAAATGAAAGAGAAATAAAGATATTTCCAGATGAACAAAAATGAAAGAAATAATTATTAGTACACCTTTCTTACAATAAATACTAAAGAAAGTCCTTTGGGTTAAAAGTAAATAACACCAAATGGTAACATGATGCCACATAAAGAAATAGAGCACTCTAAAAAAAATAGAAACATATGTGTTTTAACTCATCTTTTAATAGATATTTATATAAGACAATTTCATAAAACAATAATTATAAAATAACTTTAAAACTATTGTTGGCCTCAGAGCATATAAAATTACTGCTATAAATGTATTTATAATCTTCCATATATATTTATAGCCTATATATAACACACATGTATATACTAGCAAAAGGAAAGTGGAGGAAATTGAGTTGCCATAGAGCAAGAAAATTAAAGCAGACATGCAAATAATAATTCAATCCACAGGAAAATTGAAAAAAAAATAAATAAAGAGCATAAGAAAGGTAAATATGTGAGTTGATATAAAAAACATAAATGTTTTTGTCCTTTTCTTCTCTAAACTTTTTTAAGGGTTTTAGATTGCATAAATCTATAATATTGTATTATTGAGTATATAGTATATATACAATGTGTATTATAATAATTGCACAAAAGGTGAGGAGAAAATGGAACTGTATTAAAGCAGAATCTCTATTTTATAAGTAGGCTATTATTAATCTAATCTAAATTGTGACCATTTAAAATGCATAATGTAATCTCTACAACTACTAATAATGCTGAAACGATTATATTTCCATATGCTAAAAGACCCTTAGTGCCATCAAAAATAAACAAAAATACTCACAACTGATCATAGGCCTAAATGTAAAAACTAAAGTAATGTAATTTTTAGAAGAAAATGGGGAAAAAAACCTTTTTGATCTTAAAGCAAGACACATAGAAGGAAAAATATGGTAAACTTCATGAAAAAGAAAGTTCTTTAAAAAACATCATTAGGTATATGAAAATATAAGTCACAGACTGGGGAAGAAATGTAATTGTACATTATATTAAATATAAAGAACTTGCATCTAGATTACATAAAAGACTCAGTAAAATAAACAGCCCATTCAAAAACTCAGTAGAGATCTGAATGAACATTTCACCAAAGAAGATAAAGTTAAATAAATATGAAAATGTGCTCCAAAATATTAATCATTAGGGAAATACAAATTAAAATCACAAAGAGATGCCACTTCGTATCCACAATGATGACTATATTCAAAAAGACAGACAATCGCAAATGTTGTCTAGGCTGTGGAGAAACTGGAAATAAGGCACTTACTGCTGGTAGGTATATAAAACTATATAGCTACTCTGGAAAACAGTTTGGCAATTTCATTACAAAAGATAAATTTACCATAAAATCCAGGAATTCCACTTTTAGGTCTTCGAGATGAAAATAAGCATCCACATAATGAATGTGAATATGATAGCAACATTATTCATGTCAGTTAACAAGTAAAAAAAAAAAAAAGTACAGATTTCTATCAATAGGTACAAGAATAAACAAAATGTTTATCCATTCAATGGAATATTATTCAGCAATCAAAAGTAACAAACTGCTGATCCCTGCTTATATAAAGAGTAATCTCAACTAACTGAAAGGAGCCTAATCTAGAAAACCACATATTGTATAACTTCAATTATACAAAAAGTCCAAAAAAAGCAACTCTATAAAGTATATTACTGGTTGCCTGGAGCTGGGAGTGAGAAGAGAGACTGTCTCCAAATGGGCCTGAGGGATCTTTTGAGGATAGCGGAAAAGTTCTAAAATTGGACTGTGGTGATAGTTGCAGAGCTCTATAAACATTTTTTTTTCTTTTTGTCTTTTTGCTATTTCTTGGGCCGCTCCCACGGCATATGGAGATTCCCAGGCTAGGGGTCTAATCAGAGCTGTAGCCACCGGCCTACGCCACAGCCACAGCAACGCGGGATCCGAGCTGCGGCTGCAACCTACACCAAAGCTCACGGCAACGCAGGATCCTTAACCCACTGAGCAAGGCCAGGGACTGAACCCGCAACCTCATGGTTCCTAGTCGGATTCGTTAACCACTGCGCCACGACGGGAACTCCTATAAACATATTTTAAAAACCACTGAATTATATACTTATATGAATAAATTTTAAATTACATAAATGATATCTCAAGAAAGCTGCTATAAATTATTAAAGAAGAGCAAATCAAATGATTACTGGAAAAAGGGCATCTACAATGTAGAACACATTTTTTTTCAGTAAAATATTCTGACTTTTTCCTTACTACTAAATATTCAATTCATGTTGCAAATGCAAGCCCTTTTGTCACATATGACCACATTCTAATGCACGTGGCCTGTTAAGCATGTTTCTGCCTCAGAGCCTTTGCATCTGCAATTCTCTGTTTGGCTTGCAATTCCAGAATTAGTATGACATCTTCAAGGCTCATTCCTTCACTTCATTAAGTACTCTCATCAGCTGTCACTTTTTTGAAGAGAACCTCTCTATCTGAAATAGGCCCTCTATCCTCTCATCCCCTTTAGTTAATATATTTTTCCTCTTTATATTTCTTTTAAATCGATTATTAAATAACAGAAGTGCCCTGAAATAGTATCTGGTATATATTAGGATTGCAACAAGTATTTGTTGAATGAATGAATCACATCACATAAAACTGTCACAAACAACAGAACTTGAAACTATCTTTTAGAAAACTTTTATAAAATACCAAGAGGTTAAACATAAGCAAAAATGTATATTTATTTCATTAGCTAAAATGTAAACCATCAAATCTTGGACAGATTCATTTCAGGAAAATTTCTAATGCAACAAAATATAGAGGAAAAAATTCCCCTAAATGGTGCTTAAACCCCTCATTTGTATCTGGAATTGTTTCTGCATTGATATCCATTCTGCATTCATTCCTTTGGCTAGGTTTATCACTGGCTTATTTAAATGGGCTATTGATGCTAAAGGGCTTTGTAGTAATCATCAATGGAAAAGAATTATTATCCTGACCCAGTCAGTGAATGGGAAAGCTTTCGTCAGAGCATCTCATGGTCACTCTTATGCACATAAAGAGAATTCCCATCTTTTCATGAGGATAGTAGAACAGAAAGAATATTAAAATAGGAGATTGTCTTGAAAAGAAAAGTAAGAGAACTCTTTTCACATACTATCTTGTTAATGGTTTAATGATTAAACCTGAGATGTTAAGAGAACAAAAACCTGGGGGAAATTAGTGGCAAAATGCTTTTCCTGTTGTTGTCCTTACTTGTGGAGTCAATCCCATTATCGTCCACTCCTGGTGTCTCACTGTCCCCTCCAAGACTGCTTTTTAAGGGAGAGGCAGTAAGTGTGTGGAGGGGGGGGGGGGGGGCTCTGGTTGCTCAGCTCCTTCCTCTTCTTTCTCTTGGGAGCTTGATGCTTGCAGGGGCTTGTCACTGAGGGAGGAAGCCTGCCCCTGTCCACTCCTCCCATGATTGGGTGGGCAAATCTGACTAATCCTGGCTCTCAGTGTTAGCAAGACATCCTGTCCACGTTCTCGGACATCACCTTTTTCTGCTTAAAATAAAGGTAACATTTTAGCCTTCATTTAGCTTGTTCCTTTGTATAATGGCTGGATTTTTTTTTTAAAGAGGCAAAGAAAAATGTTTTATTAGTCCACCTCAAATAACACCAAATAGGTCTTAACTGACCAGTGTTAATGTCTTAACTGGAAAAAAAAAAAAAAAAGAAGAAGAAGCAGTTAAGAACTAGGGAGTACTTAAGTCCTTAATGTTCTTTTGAATTATTTTATACTGTGTCAGTTCCCTTAGGTACTAAAAGGTCTTGCAAAGTCTTCCTAATTAAATTTGAGGAATGGGCTAAGAGAAACAGGATACCATCTTTGGCATAAATCCCTCAGCTATTTTGAAGTACATCTGCCACTCAGTAAACTGTAAAGGATTACAGAGAGGGAGGACTATAGAGACCAGAAAATACCTGAAATAAGAGCCTAAGATTGCTCTTTTTTTCCAATCTACTAATTTAGAGACAGTTTGATCCAAACCATTTGAGGTAACAGGAGCGAAAAAATGGATGAAAAATGGATGAAGCTCCTTTTACCAAAATACTTTTAAAGGATTTTTGGTGCACGTTTTCTAGAATATTATGTCAAATAAGCAACTACTCTAACATAAAGGACCCATAGTATCAATTATTATCACTGTCAATCAGAGAGTGAAAGCGTTCCACAATGGGCCTTGACAGAACCGACTATTATGATTGTTTCTGCAATGTTAGAAATATGTAAATGAAGACACTTCAAGAAGATTTTGACACAACAGGTTTAACAGATAGGGCCTAATTATGTCAGTCAGTGGAATTCAATTACCAGGAGGAAAGGATGGACATCCTAGATGCAGAGCTTGGATTAAATCTGCACATACATTTTTAAGATCTAGTCCCAAAAAAGGAACAAAATCCAAGTTCTCAATTTCCTGAGGTTCCTTTTTTAAGATATTAGGCTCCTCCATTTTAATATTCAATAGAGAAATAAGTACTCTACTAAAAACATATTTTCAAGAGGACAATGCAAATATTCAAATTTTGAATAACTCGCTGATACATTTCTATGTACCTGTAGTTAAGTTCCTTACAAAAGGTCAGATATGGCTAACACTTAATAAGGATGATGGTGGCCAGTTTCCAAAGATGGCCCCCCAATGAACAATGCTTTTGGTATTCATACCCATGGAAACTCACTTGCTTTAAATCTGAGCTGGCCCTGTGATTTGCTTTTTGACCAAGGGAACACAGTAGAAGTGATACTCCAGGACTTCCTAAGCTAGGTCATAATAAATCTTGCAGCCTCCACCTGAGTCTCCTGAAATGCTCACTCTGGAGGAGGCCAGTGGCCACGTGAGAGGCTGCCATGCTTTGTAAGAGGTAGCCACTGGGAGCTGAGGCATGGAGGGTTAATATGACACCAGATATGTAAATGAATAAATCTTCTTAGATATCCAGCAAGTCAGGCCATCAGATGACTCCAGCCCAAGCTGTGATCCGACCACAACTACATGAGAGACCCCATGTAAGAACCTTCCAGCTATACCCAATCACATCTCAGAATCATGAGTGAGGACAATAAAACGTAGGTTTAAGTCTCAAAGTTGTAGGATGGGTTATAATGAGGCTATAAATATCCAGAATGGGTTGTCAAGTGAACATAATTTACACAAGGTAGGAATCAGAAAATTGATTTATTCTTATGCTGACATTCACTACTTTTGTGGTGTTAAATAAATCCCAATGTGCCTTCCTCTCCATAGTTTCATCTATAAACTGAACAGACTACTTGAGATCTAGGTCATATCTGAGGACCACTGAATAGATTCCTGTTATATACAAATTACCTGAAATTTAGAGCAGCATTTTATGTACGTATAATACATTTTGGAAATGACAAGGTCTATGGTTTTCTGCAGATTTTTGAAAGTCTACTAATCCCCAAGAAGTGAGTAATAAGATCATTTCAATCATGGCTTGAAATGTCCGTAATTTTATGAAAGCTAAAAATAAAATGGATGAATAAAGACAGCCTATAGCAGGTAATCAAGAGTTTGGTGAGGGGGTTAAATTTTTATAAGCCAGAGATACCAGGCTTCATTTTACTTAAGAATGTTTCAAAATATTTGTTTGGTCAAACAGTATTGTGTTCCCACTCATCCTTAATATTAATACTTCACTAGAAAAATCTTCTCAATTAGGATGCAAAGTCTTGAAGTGTTACAGAAGGAACAATGAGCCAAGTTGATATTTCTTTTTAGAATAATTTTGTGGGTCTTGTGTTCTTCCAAAGAAGATATCATCCAATCTCTAGCACGGTCCCCATTGCCTGGAATTTTCTTACCTTCATCCAAACATTAAAATATAGTCTAAACCTTGGCTACAGTTTACTACTGGAGAAACAGAACTGTTTTCCACATATTTCCTCACAATAAAACAACCTGTCAATCGAAACAACAAAGTGTATTGAACAACTACTATTACTCACTGCCTTTGTCAAAGTCTTCAGAGTCAAGGTATGCTTATTACTTTTTGATCTCTCTCCCTGCTAGAATGTAGTTCCATAGGGGCAGTGATCTTTGCTGGTTTTGTATTCCTGAATACATGATGTATCCCAAGATATGTCCCTGGAACAATGCCAGCACATACAGGACCTAATAAATATGTGCAAAACAGATGAATGAGTGGGTGTTTTGGGAGAAATACAAGAAAGAAGTAACCAGCAGTGATGAAATTAAATTGCATCCTACGAGGTATGATTCCTCTAAGAAAAAATGCTATAGATAGGGACAGAAAAGGAGGCAGAAGCCCCTTCGCTTTAATAGTTAGTACAAGTTAAACCAAAGGATTAACAACCAGCACCCAGGAAAAAGGAAGGGAACTTGTGCCTTACCTAAAGACTGCCATTAGTATCAGTGGCTGTGAATTTCTTGGAGAATATTTCTTTAGAAATTAGAATAATGTTCTAAAATACTAATAGCATTTTGATGCCAAATATACCAATGGACTAAATTCCAAATCATATATAATTACTATTTTTTTCTTGTTTAAAAAGTAAATAGATGTTATAAGTAGAGAAACCATTAACAGTGATACAGCAATAAGGAGTTCTGTTTAGAAAACTGTGTATGATATGGTAGGGTTACTTATACATTGGCAGGGCTGCTTATTTGCAAAATGTCTACAGAAATTATGCAAATTCAAAAATAGAAAACAGTGTTCCTTAAAATGCACATGTGTACATGCACACACCCGTATTTCACACATGCCTAAATATAAATGGCCACCATGGTCACTCATGTCAATGGCATGATAACAGCTTCCTGTCTTCTAAGGAGTGGAAAATATGTTTTATTTGACTACCATTATAAGGAAACACTCTGTGACTAAATTTTTCTTATTTTTTTCTTTCCATCAATTATCTCTTCCTTTTTTATTTCTCCAAAAGATTCCATCTTTTTTGGTTAACTTTTCTTTTGTAGAGTAGGAAGAGATATTGACAGCTTCGAACCATTTTTCGAGTTGTTCCTTTGTGGTAACAACTCCTTTGTTGCTCATTCTTCTTGCTGTGCCTGCAACCTGATTCATGCCTGAGTTGATTATAGATGAAATCACCTTAGCACTGGAGACACAGGTTAATGGTAACTCTTCTAAAATAGCAATTCAGGATAAATAAACTGCCATAGGTGATGAGTTTCACTTTAGAAAAGCATGCATCAGCCCACCCATTATTTTGGTCAACTTTCAAAATTATAATTAATTGGAAGTTTTTTTTTTCCTAAATGGATATTAGTATGGAACATTCTCTCTGCCATTTGACTAAGAGAAACTGTGTTTTCCCCTAATAATTGAAGACAGGGGTGTGGCAAAAAAAAATTACACTGATATATCTGATGTCAGAATCACACACTCAGTTGGAAATTGTTCCTTGCGCTTACTTCAATTTGTATTCATCAGCTAGGGTTCCTGTCTTTCTTAGACACACATTACTTCTAACTTCCTATTATTTTGTAAGTAATTACATATTAATAATTATCTTAAAACATATGAAATTTCTCTGAATTGCAAAGTTCAGCAGGAAAAACAGAAATGATGAATTCCTACAATCTTAATTTGCAAATGGGCCATTTAGGGGACAAGTTAATATATATTTTAATTTTACTTTAAGTAATTTTCTCCCCTAGTGTCACAGGTAACTAGAAAGAAGCATGTTCCCTTGAAAGACAGAATGAGGAAAAAAATCACATTCATGAGAGCAACTTCCAAGACAACATCACAAAGTGGCTTTTATGACATGTTTTTAAATTCTGAGAAGAGTCCACAAGAAATTCAGGACAAGGAAACTTCACACAAAGAGGAAGTCACTTTTCTATTGCAACTAATAAGAAAAATGTGAAAAACTGGTGAAAGGACGGATTCGAACTTTTTGAAACCTGCCACCATATGAAGTAGAGAATGCTGAACTGAATGAAAATATTTTGAAATCAATCTTGGAATCCCTTTTAATCTACCTTATAACACACAAAACTGTAGCTGCACAACTTGTAGGCTTTGTGTTTGTCATTTATGACTTAATAAATAGTATCAGGCATGACTAGATCTTGTCGGAGAATCCTCCAAGGAAATCAGAACTGCTTTAGGATGAGAAATCAGCAGGTGGCACTCTTTCCTCTGCATCCTTTTTGAACCACTTTTTCAGGGCAGAATATTAGAAGCTACTTCCTAAGAGGGGAACCTAAGATCTTGAAGTGAGCAACATTAAGTCAGTATTGAAGACAAGAGGCACTTAGGCATTGGAGAACTACCAACACCTTCCTAAATCCACCAGGTAAATGCACCCTCCCTTACTGTCTATTAACACCAGTCATACTGGTAGCTAAGTAGCTACTGGCATCTCATCTGGTGATAACCACATTCCCATGCTAGATTAACACATTTTGTGGTTTAAAAAAAACCCTGTCTTTTCCAATGTGAAGAAAAATATGTTTCTGCATGTACCAAATAGTTTTCTCATTTTCTTTACCTTCTTAGCATATAATCAAAGCCTTTAGAAAGAGATTAGGTGCTATATGTGACTCTGGTAAGCTAAGAACAGGCATTGGATGGCCTGACTCTGCAGACAGATGAAGAAAGGACATAGGAGTCCTTCTAGCGACTGATCCTTAAAGCTGAAACACTTTCTATAAAGAAAACTCTTTGGAGCTGTGTTGACTTACTTGCTACAACTACTTCTCTGCAGAATTATATCACTTACTAAAATTCTTCATGAAAAAAAATGATATTGAGATCATGTCCTGTCAAAGCTTAAAAAGGCTTCCCAAATTTAATGAAAAAAAAAGGTTAAATTTATGATAACAAAAGACCATTTCATTGGTCTGTTTAAGAGTGGATTTCCAAAACATACCTGCACATTTAGCCCATGCCATTGCTAAAAGTACCACTGGTTTCACAAACTTCAGAAGGATGTTCCGGCATTTAATAACACTGTGGTCTTTAGTAATTTGTCCTCATAAGAGTCAAAGTTAACTGGAAG
Source organism: Phacochoerus africanus (assembly GCF_016906955.1). Classification (NCBI taxonomy): domain Eukaryota; kingdom Metazoa; phylum Chordata; class Mammalia; order Artiodactyla; family Suidae; genus Phacochoerus; species Phacochoerus africanus. The sequence continues at coordinate 53,454,814 of NC_062550.1, read as the reverse complement.
AAGACTTGTTGAGGGTCTGCCATAGTAAACTAAATTGTATCTTGTCTTCTTTGAGGTACTCATGGGTAAATTGGAACCGATCTCCCACAAAGGCTCAAAAAAAGAGGACCATTTCTCAAAATGGGCTTAAGTTTGAGATAAGAAGATTTTTTGTTTTTATCCATAAAAATCTATTGATATTAGAATGAGTTAGAATTGCTTGAGTTTAAATTTTTTCCATAGTTTTCTTGGACTCGTAAACCCCATGAGATGCATCATTTGGAGCTTCCCAAATCCTATAATGGGAATAAGAAAGAGCACAGATGCTCTAGAGGGATGAATGAGTGATAAGTACAGAATAATTTGGGTAGGTACCTGTTTCCTATTTGCAAATAAGACAAGAGAGATGGGTAATCCCTTTTGAAGAGAAGTGTCTATTAGTGTATACAGCACTCAGAGAACCATTAGTAATTTGTATTTGTTATGAAAAGATTTCTTTTCCTTTTATTAAGAATGTATTTTGGAAAGAGGTCTGATGAGGAGACATTCGGGGGCGTGAAGTGAGGATTCTGCAGGGTATTTTAAAATAAGCCAGTTGCTCTGATTTAATCAATGCATTTTATGACTGGAAAGCTCAGATAAGCCAACATTCCTCTCTTGGAGCCTCCTTTAACTGTATGTCATCACACATAACCTTCCTGGATAACTACTCATTATGCAGGATGGCATACCAACCAGTGAGAACATGATGCCGAAAGCATTATGCTCATCAGAGGCTGTGGGTTTAGCCAATTCTCCTGAAGAAGCCCTGAGATTTCCGAGTCTTTTAGCCCGACTCTTTCAGCTTCTTGCCATTCTCAGCCCTTTCTCTGGTGGCTGTGTAAAAGGCAGCAAACAGCCTGGCAACACCCGCACATTATGCTTGAGCAAAATAAATGGCCATCCTATTCTAAAGACTTAAAAGTTTGATGTACAACAAAAACAACTGGAAGTGAGTAGTTAATACACCTCAATCTTGGGTTGATTCAATAGGTTCATTTTATTCACCAGAAAGTAAAATCATAACTTAAACAGTATGTGTCACCACAATAAAATGGTAGGTTTGGAGAAAGCTTCTTGGAAAAGAAGTAGAGAAGTCAAAGTTAACTTGCCAAGACAAAAACTGGACCCATAAGTAGCTTCTTAGAGTCAGTGATTATTCAGTAGGAAGTTAAAAATGACTTCTTAAATGCACAATCGTAGGGCCTTGTTCCTTAATATAGACTATGGGATGTTGAGAAGCCCAGTATATTATTTCATTAAGTGCTTTTGGGGAGAAGGGGATTTAGAGGTAAAACTGCTGGCTTTGTGTGGCAAGGTCATGACCTTTGACAACTTTGGAGCTTATCTCTTTCATCTTCTCACTCCCCTGAGACCCCTCACTTGCAGAGGAATCAAGTCTGTAAGCCTGGGCTAGACAGAATTCAGCATTGTTGTGGAGCTAGGCTCCCTCTCCCCCTCTCTTTCTCTCTCTTTCTCTCTCTCTCTTTCTCTCTCTCTCTCTTTTTCACCCCCTCTAAACAAAACAGATCTGAACTGAGCCAAGGAAACAAAAATGTATTGTTCCTCGCAGATGGAAGCGAGTGTCGCCTAGGTAACCAGATTAATCTCCTTTTTCTCTCCCTTCCTCTCTTGTAGTGCAGTAATCGGTGGGCTCTTTTCACAAAAAAGCCAGCCTCAAAGCTGGGGCTCTAACTAGGTTCCTAATTAGCTGCAATTTACAATGAAGACAACATGATGAGATAATAGAAATTTGCAAAATAATGACATACCTCAGCAAAATATTCCTCCTCCTAAGAACCATTTTTATACAAAAACAATAAAGAGGGCCCTTCTAAAGCAAAGCTGGAAAATGGTGGTGTATTATGTGACACAGAACATTATTGTTCGCCTCTTGTTCCCCCAATCAACAGCTTATTGTTTGGCATCTTAAATAAAAATGACTCAAATACAGGCCACATAATGATCTCCATTGCGCTAATACACTGTATATACTGAGTAGTCAAAAATGTACGGGAGCCAATGCCAGTGGGGCTGATAAAGTACCAGGGCCCAGGAAGGTAATTTACAATACAATGCAATAAGCATTATTACTGTTCTTAATCACACATATCTTTCTGATTCCTGTCAGGATGCACTCCGACATCAAAAAAGGGCACCCAAAAGGAGGACAGCTAGTTAATGAAATATGATGGATCACATTTGTTTTCATGGGGTGGTTAGCTCAAATGAAGCAGTCTCCAGACTGTTAGCCAACAGTATTCTCTTGTGTGACATCAAAGACTACCATTCAATGAGGGCAGAGAAAAAAAAATCACAGTGAGACAGCCCAGAGGGAGGAGCTCCTAGGAACTGAAAGAACCATTAATAGTAATCTCTACCTTATGTCTAAGAGAACAGAGCATGAGCAAAAAAAAAAAAGGGCCAAGGCCAACCGGTCACTGATTTCACAATGAGGTTCATCAGCACCTATGTCGATTTATGGAGAATGGTACCACTATGGTGAGGTGTGTGAGATTTGACATTTTTGCTCCACAGAAGCAATCTGTCACTCATGACAGGAGGCACATACCCTTGTGGCTTGTCTGAATCCAGATTACAGCATCCTCTGAAACATGGAATCCAAATAATACAATAGAACTCAATGCCATGTTTTGAATCAATAAGAATCATTCATAAATGGCAACAGATTGTCTAACCGATCAGGGAAAAAAACAATCGTACACAAAAAGTAAGTCCACATTTGCTTATGGACTAGTAATTGTGAAGAGTACAGCTGTACATACTTGAAAACTAATGGCCCCTGGACTTCCCCATAAATAACTACTGACTAAAAACCAATTGGCCAGGGACAGAAAAACCATTAACCCCTTGGTCATTTGGCCCTCAGCAACAGCAAGACAACAAGATCCCCTCGCGAAGTAATTAAAAGGTAACAAGTAGGACAGATTAGAGAAGGTGCCAAATGGGCTCTAATGACTTTGGAGGAAAAATTGTTGTATTGGTAATAACATTTGCAGAAATGCAAAAAATGAAGACCATCTGGGTGTATCACAACCCCCAAAGGTTTGGCATCCACATTTTGGAAATGCAGCAATAATATCCCAACTTGCACAGGGCTATCAACCTTTACCAAAGATCAAAAAAAAAATTTTTTTTTATTTTCAGCTGAGAGAGAGAAAGAGCAAAAGACTGTGACACAGTGCTGAAAGCCAAAGATTGGTGGTCATAAATATCTGGGTTTCTCCTTTTAGATTTTCCACAAATTTGACATTTACTGCAAAATGAAATCTACTCACCAAAGAAGGTTTACTTTTGAGTTTTATGTTATTCTTACAAGAAATGTTCTCATCCGTGTAAGTCACTGAATGACTCAATACAATATTGACGGCAATAATGAAGAGGAAAGTGTTAAAACTCTTAAATGATAGTATATGGTGTAGGGACAAGAACACTTGACTTCAAGGCATCATCTCATTTCCTGTAGCCTCTGTTTCCCTCTCTTTAAACTGTCAATCATTGTGTTTATATTTTAAGATTGTCTGAGGAGGTAAAAAGATCAATGCACCAAGGCATATCAACTCCTCTTTACCCCTGCACCTTTCTTCCCCAGGAGGTCCCCTCTGAATGAACTCCACTAGCTCCCTTTACTGAAGCTCATCTTGTGCCCCACCCACCTACCTGCCAGCAGTTGGACCCGCTGGAGAAAATTATACAACAGTACAAGTTTTTGCCACTATTCCACCCACACCTGTGCTCTAAGCCCATTTAAGTTTCCTTTTAGTTGCCTTTCTCACCTCCTCTCACTCCCTTTTGTTTCTCTCTCAAAACTGCACCAGTCTCTTAAATAAACCGCCCCATCACTTTCAGATGACCTCACTTCCCTTAAGTATGCACTACCTGCCCCATCATCTATACACACAGCCCTTTCTAAACCCACCTCATCGACTTCTCTGCAGGGTTAGGGGATGAATCACTTCTTCCTCTGTTGGAGGTTAACCCCTCACTAAGAGTTGAGATCCACTCTGCTCACATCACCTCAGGACCTTGCTTCATCCATTTTCCCCATCTTGAGGGTATCTTCTGTTCTAGCAACTCATTCTTCTGAACCTATAAACAGTCTCAACTCATTTTCATCCTATTAAACCTTCTTTCACATCCCCATCTCCCTTTAGCTACCACCCTAGCATCTTTCTCAAAGATTCTTCTCAGCCCAGCTTCATTGGTCACTTTCACAGCCTGTTATTCTCAAAATAAAAGTTAAAAAGTTTTGTTGTTGTTGTTGTTTTTTGTTTTGGCTTTTTAGGGCTACACCCACAGAATATGGAAGTTCCCAGGCTAGGGGTCGAATCAGAGCTGCAGCTGTTGGCCTACACCACAGACACAGCCACACAAGATCTGAGCCGTGTCTGTGACCTACACGGCTGCTCATGGCAACACTGGATCCTTAACCCACTGAGCAAGGCCAGGGATCAAACCCACATCCTCATGGATCCTAGTCAGATTTGTTACCACTGAGCCATGATGGCTAAACTCCAAAAATTAGATTTTAAAATGTAGACAAAAGTATATTTTCCCTTGAAGTTCGTTCAGAAAATTTACCTATATTTTCTATCAATAAAGAGCTGAAAATATGCTAGAATGAAAAACACAATATTCAAACCCTCTGAGGTATCTGTCTCAAAGTTCTAATCATAATGAAACTATCAGAAACATAGAAAGAGTTGTAAGAAACTCTTGGTTTAGTCTTCCTATTTCAGCCTAAGTTGTAAATGAGACCTAAACACTCAAGGTCATACAGCAAGTTAAGAGCAAAGTTACGACCTGATTTAAAGTTCCCGGACTCCCAGTTCAGTGCTCCTTCCTTTGTAAACTGAATACTATTCTTTAAAATATTCCTCTTCACATATAATTCTTATTTAAATATTAACAAAAACAACATAACACTGAGCACAACCATAAGAGGAGGCCAAAATGAAATATGATAAGACATTTAAATTAAAATGTTTTCCAGGAATTCCCATCGTGGCACAGCGGAAACGAATCCGACTAGGAACCATGAGGTTTCAGGTTGGATCCCTGGCCTTGTTCAGTGAGTTAAGGATTCAGCGTTGCTGTGAGCTATGGTGTATAGGTCACAGACATAGCTCAGATCCCGTGTTGCTGTGGCTCTGAAAGCAACTGTAGCTCTGATTCGACCCCTAGTCTGGGATCCTCCATATGCTGCGGGTACAGCCCTAAAAAGCAAAAAAAGAAAAAAGAAAAAAAAAACAAATACAATCAAACAAAAATGTTTTCTAGCTTTAGTTCTATGGAAAATGTACAGACATCTCAATCATATGGAAGCCTACCATTTTCACAGAGACAAAACAGGAATTAGTTTATATAATAATTATTATTAATTATCATTAATTATCATTGTTCCATTAATTTGAATATGTAAATATAGAATAATAGTTTTAAAGATGCAAAGAACCATTTAGGTTGTCTGGCCCCACTTCCTATTATTTGTTTTTTCCTAAAACTTGAGTCTCAGAAAGGAAGAGATCACACTCCAAATGAGCCACTGTGTTTATTCCACTCGACACCTCCATCTAAGCCTGAACCATACAGTGATGAATGGTCAATTTCTTCTAGGTTAGTCAGACACTTGGAGGGAGGAACACGTTACCTGCAGAGTCGCACAACAATCTTAACAAGTTCACTGCGACAATGGTTAATTAAATGTTCCCAGTGTCTCCGAGCTGATTTTCCACTCTTAGAAGCCATTTTCTTCCACAGAGAAGCATAGTCACTCGGTAAATTGGAGTTGAGTTTTACCGAACACCCTTTGATCTATATCTGTATATTTTTCCCTTCTAAAATAAGAGAAGCAGTTGAAGGAATAGAGGCAATTAGTAACTTTTACCCAAAGGAAAAAAGTTATCACTAAAATCCCACAGGATGCATCCTGGGTCCCACACTGTGTGGCAAAGCCTGTCTGGTGAAGCTGAACTAAAATTAGGTCCTTCTAGTAATTACATCCCTTCGAAGGAAACAGAAGACAGAACCATGTGGTACTGAATTCTAGAACAGAATAAATCACATTAGAGTATATTTCCAAAGTATTTACTCTTATAAAGTCTTTTTTTTTTTTTTTTTTGGCCTTGCCCATGGTATGTGGAAGTTCCAGGCCAGGGGTGAACCTGCACTGCACCACAGCAGCCACCCAAGCCGCGGCAGTGATGACATCAGATCCTTAACCCATTGTGCCACCAGGGAATCCCTAGTCTTCCTAAATTTTGTCTGAGCAACGTTGAACAGTCCTTAGCACCTCAAAGGCGCCAAACCTACACATTGTATAGGCAACCAAGGGTTAAAGTTGCCTGATGCAGGCGCTCATCCCCTGTGAAGATTTTCAGTGACTTGGGTAATTCCTTTGGTCACTACACCTGAGGGTACTCCCAAGAACCTGAATTTCTCTCCACCCCGTCCCAAAGTCAAGAGGAGTAACACACATAAGAGGAGCTCTCCCAGCCCAGGATTAACAACAGTCAGTCAGTGCTCCTTACTCAAAGGAAGAAAACAATTAAGTGAAACCTTGAAGCAATCTTGTCCTGCCTGTTGAGCCTCTTCATCCCTCAATGTGTGGTTAGCAAGCGCGGCAATCAGGGCTAAGGCCTGCTATCATTTGGCCTTAATTAAAAAAGACACAAGCAGCCGAGCTGTGAATTGGAAATGTAGCTATGCACTACCCCTGATTAATTCGAGGCTCATGTTGGATTAATAACTCCAAACAAAGAACAAAAGGAAATTGTTATGCGAATTGCAGCCCTCCCAGGCCAGACAAAGGTCAAATCACAGGATTTCAATTTCATCCGGAGTCGCTTAATCAACTCCCTCGGAAGGAAGACCATATGTAGTTCTGAAAGCTACCCATTGTAGTCCTCTTGTCGCTGGACCTGAGGGACGGCGGTCATCCTCTCAAACTATTCTCAATCGCTTCTCTTCTTTCCCCTTTAATATGACAAAAACTTCATTATTACCAGGGATTAAAGAAGAAGAGATCTGCCCTGCAGAAAACAACCCAACAACTGCTGGTTTATGGAGGAAGCTGGACACTCTTGGCACCAAGCCTACAGGGCCTGTTCCCTTCCCAAAGAAGGTCTTCACCAGCAGCTAGAGTTCTAACCACCACAGGGTGACAATATGGGCAGAGCACGGGCAGGGTTGTAGTACTACAGGTCATTTATCACATGATGAGAAAAAAAGATACCTTCCCACCTATTAAGTAAAAGGAAATGGAGTGAGGAGCTCTCTGGCAGCCTAGCAGTTAGGGACCTGGTGTTGCCACTGCTGTGGCACAAGCTCAATCCCTGGCCCAGGAATTTCCACATGTCATTTGCAGCAACACAGATGATCCTAGAGATAATCAAGTGAAGTAAATCAGACAGAGAAAGACAAATGTCATATGAAATCACTAATGTATGAAATCTAATAAAAAATAATACAAAAGCACTTTCACAAAACAGAAACAGACTCAAAGATTTCAAAACCAAACTCGTAGTTACCAAAGGGGAAATGCTGAGGGAAGGGATAAAATTGGGAGGTGGGAACTGGCGTATACCCACTACTACATATAAAACAGCTAAGTAACAAGGACAGGGAAGTCTACTCAATACTCTGCAGTGGCCTACATGGGAAAAGAATTTGAAAAAGAATGGATATATGTATATGTATAACTGATTGACTTTGCTGTACACCTGAAACTAACATAATGTTGTAAGTCAATTATGATCCAATAAAATTTAATTTTTTTTTTTTTAAAAAAGGTACTGAGATTGCAGAAGGTATCCAGAGCTCTCTCTCTGGCTAAAATGGAAGCTCTGCATGAGATAGGAACAGAGGTCAAAGACCTGAGAGGCAAGGCCAGTACCCCCATCCTCCCCCCATAGTTCCGGAGTTCATCCACATTTGGGGTTTCTTTCTCTTAGAGACCACACCAAGGATGTAGGCTGAGCATGGCAGGCTCTCATTAGCAAGACGGGTTTAAGTGGTTTGAAGATGTGATGACTTACATTGCAGTGTTAACACTTTTCACCCTGTCAACACCAAAGAGTTACAAATGGTCACCTTTCAGGACCATTATACCATCGTCCCACAATAATCAGGGCCCAATGCTCCTCTGCTGACACTCCAGCAAATTAAGGCACTCTTCCAAATGACAAAAATATAATTTAGGGTTTTTTTTTTAATGAGAATTCCAGGGTAGCCTTTTGGATGAATGGAATTAGCACTAGTATCTTCAGGTCATAATGGCAAACATAATTCTTATCTGAGGGATTCACTAAAGTGCTTAATAAACTTAATAAAGCCCTATATGTTACAGATGCTCAGTAATCGTGGACTGTCAGGATTTATATCATCCAATGATATGGCAAGATGTTCAGCCTCTACCTTTACAGAATGTGATAATAGTGGCTACTTTCCTTCAAAGAGTCTTGATTAGTCACTTGGGAAATTCATTTACTCCTCTGAACTCCCATACTGTTTTGTCAGGATTTCTTTTACTGAACCTAGAATTTTCTCATGTGTATTACGTAATTCATTCATTTATCCTTTTACCCACTGGGCAAATAGTTTTTAAGTATCTATGTGTCAGGCGTCGTGCTAGGCACTGGAGATAAAAGGATGACTAGAAGTAGACACTAGCCTTGCTCTCCTGGTCTTTACAGTTTAATCAGTGAGACAAATACACCAATGCTTAAATAAACGTACAATGTAAATAAAGTCTGTGTCACAAAGGAGTCACATGGTATAATGAAATGTTAACTTGCTCAGGGAGGATTCCCTGAGGAAATGACACTTTTTACTCAGATGTAAAGTAAGAATATAAGCTGAACTTTGTGGCAAGAGAGGAGACAGACGAGTCTCTATTCTCTGAGAGAGTGTGGCAAGTGAATTGGTCGGAAAGTCAAGTGGTCTGAACCCAGATGACAAGAGTGAGAGCAGTGTGGGCAGAGTCTGGAGGGGCAGGTGGACCCTAAAAGGTAAAAGGCAACCTTGTAGGCCATATCAAGGATTTTGGTGTCATCCTTAAAAAAACAAACAAACAAACAAAAAAACACAACAGGAGGAAACCTCTAAGATTCTTAAGAGGAAGTGGTCAAGATACAAGTAGAATTGTGTAGCCATTGTCATTTGCTACCCATTCTGCAAGCTCTCTAGTGGTTGAAAGCAATTTACTGTTGTCCCTTCCCAGGGCCCAGCACAATGCTTTTGCCCAGCAGAGCAGCATCTCCCTTTCAAGGATGGGCAGGGCTGATTCAGTTGCTATCACAGCTCCATACATGTTCCCATGCCTAAACCATACACTTGATGGAAAGGGATGATCCTCTCAGAAAGAGAACCATTCCTTGATGAAAGTTCGTTTCAGTTCAGTTCAATGTAAAAGCATTTTAATATGATGTCAGTTCAATACCAGTGAAGGAAGGAATGGCTTTTAACTTAGCTGCACCACTGGAAGATGGCAGTCAGTGCTCTCAACAAAACTTCTGACCGGGAGTCAAAAAATTGGCAGGCTTCCCGTCTTGAAATCAATTGCTATTGTCTGGGTTGGATGTCTTCTCAAGGGAAAACAATGATTTCTGCCTTCTAAGATATCCAAAGGTGTAATGGCAAATTAACTCCCAAATATTAAAGTTCAAGTTTTATATTTCAATTTAATGGGTATCAAAAAAGTTATAAATGTATCTGTGAGTCATAGTTCCCAGGGAGCATTCATGCAAGCTACGTTCCTTATGTGACATGCGACGATCAAATAATGAGCACATTCAGGAAGCAAATTCAGATGTTTGTTACACATGATAGAACAGCTGCATCCAGAGCTTTCTGAGGATTATTCTTCAAGTTTCTCTTAAAGCCACTTCATTTCCTTTCTGAAAGGCACTATTACTTGATCTGCATAGTTAAGACAAACCTCAGAAATTGGATGAATGTTAAATTTTTCATATTAGTCTGAAATACAGAAAAGCTGTCCAAATCCCAGATATAAAATGTACAATTATCTTGTAGACATTTTAAGTCTTATGTCGTCTGATCTGGAGGAGGAAATTTTATCTCAGTACAGAATTTGTTGACTATTTTAGATAGTTTGTAAACACAACTTCCAATTATACTCAACAAAATAAACAACCAAATTAGCTGCTAATCCTGATTGTTCCTTTTACTTCATTTTGACATAGGCAAAAAAAAATAGTCCTACATTTGGGGTCATTTAAACACTGTTGCCTGAAAAAAAAAAAAAAAAAGCACAACACAAGAGTTGTGAGTTAAGTTGTATTTAGGGTAAAATGAGGACTATAGCCTGGGAGGCAGCATTTCAGACAGTTCAGAGAAACCACTCCAAAGAGGTGGTGGGGAAAGTTAGTATGTATGTGACTTTTGTGAAAGGGGGGGTACAGGCAACCAAGCACACATTTTGCAGAAGTTTGCTGCTAGTGTCACGAAGGTTACTGCTAGTCACAGGGAGCAGATGTCATCATGAAGGATTTTAGGGCTTTTCTAGATATGAGGAGATGCAAGAATTGGGCTCATAAATAAAATCTTCCCCTGAAAATTTCCAATTATTTGAAGACTGGTTCTGCCAGTTTTCAGGAGTGCCTCACTTCTGTTCTCCACCCTAAACTACTCTTTCAGGGTGTACTGAAGGTCAGCAGCTGTAGCGCCCATGATTTAATCCTTGTAGAGGTAAACGGCAAGTGTCAATCTCTAGCTGGCAATACTTATCCTTAGAGTTGACAGAAAAAATCATAAAGTAACTTCCATTTGCTTAAGCAATTAAGTGTATCTTAGATATATAAGTCTGAGGCACCAGGAATATAGCAGTAAATAAAGCAGATACAATCCCTGCCCTCAAGATGCTTTCATTATCTTTTTGATATGTAAAGAAGTTGTGATTTAGGGCAATATGTAAATTACACTGGGGTTATATAAGTAAGTATTAAATCTATGTTTCAGAAATCCAGAGTGTTAGGTTTGAAGCACTCTGCTATGCTTCTCTTAAGACACCATGATCTTGTAATAAGGATTTAGCCAGATTCCCTCATGTCAGAAGCTAATTTAGACTAAGACAAGTACTGTGAGAATATTCTTTAACTTTACTAAGCTATTAGAATACAAAGAAGTACATGATCGCTTCAGCACTTTGGAATATAATTGCAATGGAGCATAATGGCTAGAATGAGTTAATTATGCTTTCCAAGATGGCAGACTTCTATTTTATACACTGTAAACATCTACTTTGTTTTACCTACAAAACAATTTCTTTCACCATATTATAAAGTAAATCTCATTCATACAATCAAAATATCAAGCTAATTTTTTATTAAACAATAAAGTAATAAAGTCTATTTCCATCTACATTGTGCTATATCACATTAACCAAAACCAAACCAAGTTTTAGAGCAAAACAAATCAATTTAGATTTAGTCTCCTAAATAACTGCTATATGACAGTCATGAAAAGTAAGCAGTATAGCTTAAAAATAACCACTAGAATTCAGAGAATATGAGAATTCAGAGGCATTTGCTCAAGATGAAAATTAAGCTTCAAAACAAGTTGAGTTGACTAAAATCGTTTTTTCTTTTTTGGCCGCACCAAGGCATGTGCAAGTTCCCAGGCCAGGGGTTGAACCCATTCCACAGTAGCTACCCAAGCTGCTGCAGTCACAATGCCAGATCCTTAACACACTGAGCCACAAGAGAACTCCTGAGTTGACTAAATTCAACTACATTTCAGATATTTCTTAATATGTATAATAATTTTCAGACATTAATTCCAAATTATTTTGCTCACAGATGCTGCTAAAGTAACAAGTGAAAAGGGTCCCTAATGTATTAGGATTGGACAGAATGCATCAAAAGAGACTACAACCTTTAATCTCCATAAAACACCTAACCTGTAACTGCCTGTTCAGAATTTTATTTGACCTAATTATAAAAAGATAATAAAGACTAATTTTAAGCACTTAGATTTTTACTGAGCAAAGTAGAGTAAGATTGGTAATCCACACCAAATTTCTCTTAGCATGTTGGCAATTTTAAAAATGGTTTCTCCGAACATGATAATCTATATGTAAATTTAAAATGTGATAATTAGGAGAGTTCCTTTCGTGGAGCAGTGGAGATGAATCCGACCAGGAACCATGAGGTTGCGGGTCAATCCCTGGCCTCATTCAGTGGGTTAAGGATCCTCTGGCACTGCCGTGAGCTGTGGTGTATGTGGCAGACTCGGCTCAGATCTGGCGTTGCTGTGGCTGTGGTGTAGGACAGCAGCTGTAGCTCTGATTTGACCCCTAGCCTGGGAACCTCCATATGCCTCAGGTGCAGCCCTAAAAAAAGCAAAACAAAAAAATAAAATAAAATGCGATAATTAAAATTATTCCACTTATTAAATTTTAGATTTGCAAATACTTTAAAAAAATCTTTATTAATTACATAAAAAGAAAAAAACTGTGGAAAATGTTTTTTAAATGTTAACTGTCTTTTTTAGGGTATAATCTTTTTCAAAAAAAAGGAAGGGAAAATAAAAAAAAAAGAAACAAAATAGAAAACTCCTGAATAGAGGGGACCTGGGCAAAGCTGGGAGGATGAGCCTTTGTACTTAAAGGATACCCCTCTGAAAGTAGAAATGGAAAGAAAGGACTATGTAAGACTGTGATGCAAAGAGTGTGGCTGCCAGGAATCTGAGACCATCGTAATCTCAATGTGTCTCTAATGGAAAGGAACCTATTTTTCTAAACTCATACAAAAGGTCTGAAGGTCACATAAACAATGAAAGGAATCCAATCTAGAGAGAAAGAATTGAAAGATACTAGTTGAACTCCAGTTTTCTTGCTTAAACATCTCCATTTTTATTTTTTAACATAATCAATTTGCTAGCAGTTTTCCCAAAGAAAATATTATTTTAGATACAGAGTGACTGTATGGCCTTTAAACAGTCACAGGATGAGTCCTTCCTAAGCTGTGGAGACTCTCTATCCCTCTCTACTGGTACCCAGTGCTTATTACAGGGAAGAGGAAGAGGAAAATATTCCTCTCAAATCCCCAAATTAGTTGACAGCTAATAAACAAGTGGGAGATGGTAAAATCCAAAGAAACTTTCAAAATTATTCACAAAATGAAATAGCACACTTTACAAAACACCAATACCTGTAATTACTGAAAAAAATAACATTCCATGGAATAAATAACAATACTCATTTGTGGCCACCCAATTTTCTTCTCAAATGAATCAGAAGAGTGAGCTGGCTTGCAATTAGAGTGAATATTAAGATTAGCAGGACTAGAATAATAAACACAGGAACTCTGTATACTTAAAAATTAGCTCCTGGAGACCAGATTTTCTTTCTAATCCACATCCCTATAATAGATTTGGATTACTGTATGTAAATAAATTCTTAAAATCTGAACATTCCCAACATGGCTTAGCTTCTAAGCCAGATTCAACATACTTACACTCTTAAAAAAGTAGTAAGAAGAAAGCAAAATATCTCAAGCTATTTAGAGTACACCTAGTGAAAAAAAAAAAAATAGCAAAGGAAAACTTGCCTTGGCAGTTGCTTCCTCAAGGAAATGATTTTGACAGGGTAACCAAGGAAGCGAAGGTTTCAATGCTACTTCGGATGGCATAACGTTAACATGCAGAGTTTCTCCAACCTACTATTAGATGTTCTGAGTATAAATTATTTCTTATCTCAAAAGAGAGACATCTGAGAAAAAGACATTTTTTTTTAAATCATTGATTGTAATTAAATAGTGGCTGGGAAAATGCCAGTTAGTACTGTGGATAGAATTGGTAAAGCCTTGACTACGGAGGAGCTGTTAACTTTGATTATAGATGCTAAATTGCTTGCAAAGATTTCTTTAAAGTTCTCCACTGCACATCTGCAACAGAGTTAATGTAATCCCATCCACTCAGAAGAGAAAGCCACCAGGGGAATAGTGTATCACCATCACAAACTCACACCAACCTCCAAGGACTTTACAGTGATTGTGAATATAAAATATAAAACCCCAAGCTACAGCAGCAACGACACATTTAAGAAAGATTTATACATAGGGAAACTTTTAAAAGTTAATTTGAAAGCCAGGTGAACCCACAAAGGTTCTGATCATACCAGTAGAGTTATATTATAGTCTCATTGCTTGACATGAATTTTTCACAGCAAAACATCTCAAAATTGCCTCTGATTCACTACTCAGCCTATTCTGATGCACGGAACCTCTTCATTCATCTTGACAAAATTCACAGACACCAATTCACAAAACTTTTTGTATATCTAGCGCTATTAAATACTCCTGTTTCCTCAGAACAACTTCTCCCTTGACTTCTGAAATTCCAGACTCTTAAAATTTGAAATTTCTCATGATCTTACACTAGGCCACCTTCTTTATTCATTTCATGTGTAACTTACGCCCATGCCTTCAAGCACCATCTCTGTGAAAAGTACACTCAAATCTGCTCTCTTGCCTCTAGATGATTCTACTATCTACTCATATCTACATATTCTACTACCTTCCATACCATCATGTGAATGTCTTGCAGGCAATGAAAGTGAAAGTTCATCATGGTTAAAACTAATTCTGTATCTCCTCCTGCTTCTCCTCAATGTTTTCTAAGTAACACCACTCACTGAAACTCCAAAGTTCAACATTTAAGAATAATCCCTGGCATTCAGCAAATTATTAGGTCATATTAATCCGTCCTCCTCAGTATCTCTCAAGTTTGACACCATCGTCATATTACTCTACTTTTCGCAGAAGAATAGCAAGATAAGATGCCAACCAATGGATGGTAACCACCCTTCAACATGATTTCCCAAAGCTGTGTCCCTTCTGTAGAAAGGTTATTCAAGTGGATACCTAAAAGTAATATAACATGATATTTTTTAAGACCAGGATGAAAAGTCCTAAAGAGGGCAATGTGAAAGCAGGAATGGACCTCATGAAGAGGCCCATTCAGGAGCCTAGTCTTCCACCAGTCAGAGCTACCTTCCTGCCCTCAGTTCCTCCAATATTAGAACCCAGCCAAGCTTTTAACTTTAGGTTACCATGATCTCTCTCTGGACCACTACCTATCTTGGACTACTCATATCTCTCTGTCTCTAGTCTTCTTCCCCTACAACATACCCTCCACCCCACGTCTAAATGCATCTCTCTCTCTCTCTTTTTTTTTAAGGGCTGTACCTGCAGCACATGGAAGTTCCCAGGCTAGGGGTCCAATCAGAGCTGCAGCTGCCAACCTATGCCACAGCCACAGCCACAGCATAGTCAGATCTGAGCCGCGTCTGTGATCTACCCCACAGCTCACAGAAATGGCGAACACTTAGCCCACTGAGTGAGGCCAGGGATCAAACCCACATCCTCGTGGACACTAGTTGGGTTCATTACCACTGAGACACAACAGGAACTCCTAAACACATCTCTTAAAAATGCAAATCCAAGCGCATCAAACTTTTTCCAACACCACCAGAAGTCTAAGAAAAGTTAAGCATTTTTAAACAAGCTTCCTGGGGCCTCTCCAGTCTGGTTCCTGTTAACCGCTTGCTCACCATTCTCTGCTATCCCAAATTTCTCATTTTGCTGTTCCTTCATTTCATCATGCTTTCTCTCGCTTCCGAGCCTTAAAAAATGCTATTCTACAATTTCTAAGGTTTGACGGTGAGATGGAGTTCGTTGGCTGCCTTTGCCCTTGAGCACCCTGTGCAGTCAAAAGTTCTTTAGCAGTCAATACTTTCATAATAACAGTCCTTTTTAAATGTTGATCTTTTCTTCTCGCCTGTAAGATCTCTCAGGGCAGGCATCATAACTGTCCTCATCTGTGCAAATTTCCTAGTACTTGGCACAGTGCCTGTCACAGAGCACAGATTACTAAAGACTGTTGGATAAATGAAGTTAGTAGTTTTCTTATAATTCAGATTAACAGAAGCCATGCATAAGATAATGTATCAAATTAAAGTAGTAGTATATCAAATAGCTGAAAGGAAGGTTGGTCTGAAGTTACACTAAAATGTAGACAGTAGAAAAATATATACTGATTGTCTCATAATGAATTGGGTTATCTTCCTCTAACCTCTTGAATTTACATGCTGCTCTGCTGGTATGATAAACAGACTGATTTAAAAATCAAATAACAGACTCTAAGAAGTTGTAACAATCCCAGGATTAGTATAGGATGATAACTAAGGGATCTGCTTTATTAAATCATGACAATAAAAGTAAAATCCCTCCATCTTTTCCTGGATTACATTTAGAGCTCAAATCAGAGAGCACTAAATGAATAATAATGAATGTATGCCTCTGCAAATGACTTAAGATTGAATCACATTTTAACTAGACTATATTTATAAAGTCCCTTTGGATGACATAATTATAATTCAAACCATACACTAATTAGCAGCAAACATCTATTTAATATTGTTTAGTGAGTCTAAAATATATTTTTGTTTTTAAAAACAAATAGAAAAAACATTTTGCCAAACACAAGAATGTTAAAGGCCTAAGGCAACAAATAAGTTGATGCTACTTGAAGCAAAACCAATCATAGGTCAAAAATAAATAACCATATTTTATTTTTATGAGAAATAATAATGGCTTAATATACTCATACATAGAGACACAGCAAGAAAATTTCAAAAGTAGTTTTTCCCCACATAATGATGACATCTTTAATAGTGAATTTACACTTTTCTATTTTCTACATTGCTTAGCAACTGTTGATAATTACTTTAAGAGTTCGCCTCATCAGTTTTACACATTTAAATGTATTCGATGAGATATTACGAAGAGCCAAAAACTTTCCCAACATTTTTATTTTTAGATATAACTCCATTTTGCCTTAGCTTTGCCTGTCCAGTGAGTACTTTTTAATTGAATTTATGTTTTGCATTTATGTATTTTTTTAAATGCTGGCCAGTCTCTTCCAGTATCATTTCTCTCCTAAAGTTCTTATGCTTTTTTAAAGTCCCTGAATAAAGAAGAAATTAGGAAAGAAGCCCTAATGATTCAAAATATAGGAGTTTAAAGGTAAAAAATTTCAAAAAGGATGACAATCAATTTTTAACCTAAGATATTTTTGGATTGCTCTATTTAATTAAAGAACTGAGAAATATTGATAGTTTGTATTTGTCACATCAGTGAAGTGCTTCATATGTGCCAGGCTTGGTTATAACTGCCTTATATGTATTAATACATTTGATTCTTATAACAATGCTTAAGGTAGGTCTTGTTTTCACCCTTGTTTGACTGACTGACAGGGAACTGAGGCTCTGGGGTGGAAGCGGTAAGGTCACATGCTCCATCACAAGGTGAGTAAAGGAGGGGTCTGGGAGTGAACTGAATCAGCCTGTCTCTAGTGTCCATGTGGCTGTGGTATGCCAAATTCATAAAACATGAATAGTAGTCATTTTTGCATAGTTCGTCAACAAAAGTAGTCTTCTCAGACTATGATGTCCTTACGTACGCTAGTTTCTAACTTACCAACTATGCACTAGTCTTTTTAAGTCATTCATAAATTAGCTCAGCACTCTGACAACATTAACCCATAAAAATATTATGTAATGACCCATTTTTACACATCTTGAAGAATGATAATCCCTGGCACACCGCATTATAAAAAAAAAAAAAAGAAAACATGGCACAGTTGGAGATTATACTGTGGGGAGAAAAGCAAAAACTGAGGCAGGGGGTACATTTTAAAGAATTATCGTGCCAGCTGTGACTTCTCAGTTTTATCCACAAGGGACTGAGGGTACAAAAAGCGATTTTAACCACAGGGTCAAATCTATATTTTAGAAGTATCACAACAAGAGAAATATTAAATATAAACTGGAAACTAAGAAGTTATATAAAATGCTGTTAGTGTTTAGATACAACAGTGAGGCCTAAATTAAAGTAGTTAGAATGAAGAAGAAGAAGACTGCACAAAAATCAACATATAGACAGTAGATAAATTTGAGCTGGCAACGGATAGCAATGGGGTTGTTCATGAGTTAATAAATCACAGGGAAAATTATAGGAATGGCTAATATCACATAAACATCAATGTTTCTGACATCCTTTTGATTTTCAGAAAAAGTCAGAGTCAACGCAAGAATAATAAATACAAGCCATGGTAGAAGAAAAGAGAGATATCATTATAAATATTACTTTTGGTCATACACTACTCTCATACTGAAAACTATTAAAATCTGCATTTTAAAATATCACTTAAATTATTTATTTCCTGAAAATACCCTTTTTAAAACAATTTTACCTATAATAAAATCAGCCAGAATTGACCAGCAATATATTGTTACAGTAAGGCTTTGATATTATACACTAAAAATTTAAGAATGAAAATATATTTCTTGTCCAATTATAAAAGCTACAATTTTAGGTAACACTTCCATGACAAATTTAGCATTAGTGTGGTAGAATTTTCTGCTATTAACTATAGCAGCTACCAATAAATGACCTTTAAAATTAACTCATTCATTCATTCAGTTAGTCAGTAAGACCATGCCAGTTAAGTACTGGGTGATAAAACTATACTAAGCTCTTTGAAAAGTTTAAGTGAAAAAAAAAAAAGGTATGATTACTATCTGAAAGGCATTTAAAACTTAACTAAGGAAACTAAATATTGGTGCTTTTAATAGTAGAAACTAAACCTGTTGGTGAAGAACATTTCATTTTCAACAAAATTTCCCTCAGACTATTCTCTTCCACCATTTACTAAGACTAAATGGAGCAGGTCACATAGTTTACACTTTTAACACTTGAACTTTGGGGGTACTTTTCCAGGGAGTGGTGATACTGCAAGGTTTTAAGCTGGAAATCTCAAACTAGAAGTGGATTTTGGAAGGTCCTAAATTACATGAAAAATCTGTGTATGAGCACATTTGTGAGAAGAAAGTCCATAGATTTCCTAAAAATTTCAAATTGTTCTACGACCCCCCAGTAGGTTAATAGCCACTGGGTCTTTTATTTTTGCTGTACAACGAAGTGATTCAGTTATACATGTACACACATCCATTCTCTTTCAGAGTCTTTTCCCACATGGATGATCACAGAACACTGGGTAGAGTTCTCCGTGCTGTACCGCAGGTCCCTGCTGGCCCATCAGACCATTTACCTCAGTGTGCATGTGCCAATCCCAAAGCCCCCGTCTTGTTTACAACGATGCTTAGTTGGAAGTGTAATCTGAAGACAACAGCTTTTACATGTCATTTACATGTTTTATAAATCCAGTCTCTCCATTCCAGGACCTCCAATTTATTAGGACTCTCAATCTCAGCCATGAGAAAAGCCTGACTGCTTTGATAATCCAGGTCATTTTTCATTTCTGAAGGAGAAAGTAAAACACTCCCAACACATTGATAGTCACAAAAAGTTTTGATATTTGGAAGAAGACAAAGAATTCCATTCAGCTTCCAGAGAATGAGCGAATAAGAAGGCATTTCATCTTCCCCAACTCCCCTCTCTCTCATTTCTCAAACACAATACACTTGGAAACAAAAGGCAGATTATGAAGTTTGCCAAGGAAGCCACTTGTTTCTCTCCCCTCCCTGGATGCCTCAGCCCTCCTCTCTGTGCCGTTCGGCACATCTGGTGGCCATGTGTGGCAGTGCTAATGAAGACTTTCCTGAGTGAGTTACAATTAGTTCCGACTGCCGTGCAGCTTTCCTGGGCAGTACCAAAGTCAAAGACAGGATTGGGGGCAAGAGGGAGCCCATAACTCTTTCACTTCACAAACCTGAATTCTCCCCTGCCCCTGGGACTCTCATCACCACCACTCCGGGGGAATTTCTGAAAAAAGGTGTAAGCAAATACTTTCAGAGTTTCCTCCTTCCTTTCCTCCAAAGCAGCATTTTACCCAACTTGATTGAATGCGACAGGCAGGCAACAGTATGCCTATGATCCTCTGAACAATAGAGAATTGTTAAACAGATGCCATTTCCCCTTTTGGTTCACGTGTTATACTTACCTAACAATTTTATCTCCTTTAATAGAATAAACTTGTGTGTTTTCCTATTTGATAGATTAGAAGGGACTGCGGAAGCAAATGCACTGTATACAATTAGGCTGTCTTGAAAATGCACACTTTTGTTTACTCTAGGCCTCTTCCCCCACTTCTCAATCAAGCTACTAATAGAGCTGTTTTAAGTTTCAACGAGGACCATATTAACTGTGGGTCTCCACATGAAACAGAATGCTAAACCCCAGCGTCTCCTGACGATGTAAGCTCAGTCTCCCAAATCCTGTTTTACATTTGTCTGAAATCATACTTCTTTCTACCCAACGCTTTTTTTTCTGTACCTAGTAAATTAGGAGTTCTCAATAAATACTCTGTGATGGCAGTGATAGCCTTTGTGAGAAGATTCTAAGTGACTCGGAGGGTAGAAACTTAATATAATTATTTTTGGCAACCTGAACCTATATCTTATCCTAATGCCATCTACTTTTTTTATTTTACCAACTCCTGTCTTAGAATATGCAGTTACTCAGTATGATAACCAATGATAACAACCACAGTTTATATTTCCATCGATTATACACACTTACACACACATAGTCCACACACGAACCCCCATAACTATTAACAGTTACAAATAAACATTTACGACTAAAAATTCAAAATCATAAATAAAAACTGGCTTTCTCAATGTATTATTTGAAGCTATTAAAACATACACGTCAAAGCAAAAAGCATCCCTAAAACAAAGAAACAGAGCAACAAAGAAACAGCATAGAAGAAAACTATGGGAATGTTTTTTTCTTTTTTATCAGAAGCCAAAACTAAATGATACCACATCCAGGAATAGTGACCATAAATAAAATGTAGTAAGCATATTAGATCAAAAAAAAACAGTAATTCACAGTCCTTCAACTCACTGGCCCTTATGCATAAATAATTTCTTAATGAAAGAAAGAAAAGCATCTCTCTCACTATGTATAATTGAAAATATTTTAACTTTATGCAGCTTATATTTCTACATCCATTTATCTTACTGCTTGACCCTTGTTCATTACAAAATAGGAATGGTTTCACCACATGGTGCCAATCCTCAAGCTGGAGAAAGTTCAGTCCTGAACTGGCCAGCTGTTTGTTTCAATGTCTAGGTAGTTATCCTTCCATCTCTGGCCCTCTCAGAAATAATCAAATGAACAAAAAAAAAGATCTACTCTGCAGATCTTTTGTAAGGTGTTCCCCCCTACCACCAATACAAAAGAACTCTCGAGAAAGAAAAATCACGCGCACACACACACAGAGAACTTTTTTAAGAAAGCTATAACTATAGTGACAAAAATATTGACATTTATCCACATTTCAAAATGCCAATAGAATTCTAAAATTCAGAGTAAGTTAGCAACACAAATACTGCATTATAGAATGACGTGCTTTTCACCATTAATTTTTTTCTTTATTTTTATGAATAGGAAGTTGACTCTACCAGCCATAATAACAGTTAATGACAACCTAGTGAGTCACTGCCTTAAGGAGGAGAAGGTCCGTGTATAAATGATAATTAAGGCCATTAAACATTCCAGCACTGCACTTACTTAACAGCTTTTGGCATTCAAATTCTCAAATGCTTCTACTGTACCTTACCAAATGATCAAATACCATGAAGGTACACAGGGTTAATCTGCAAGGTAACTAACTGGGACTGCTCTGGTACTTCTAAGAAATGAATCAGCCTGAGCTTTTTATGTTCACCAGCCACCTTCACATGTGAGCATTATGTCTTCATCAAGCTGAATAACAAACTCTACGCAAATTGAATACACAGTAAGCTGCACCCTCATGTTGGTTGACATGGACTCTCGGTCCTTGTGGTTTGCTCTGCGATCCGATGCTGCTATGGCAAGTCAGATTGCTTCTAGAAGTGATTCAAATTCATTTTTATAAGCTGTAGATTTGGTGATTTATAGTATGATCACAGCCCTTCTCTCAGTGTTTCAGAAAGGCGGCGAGGGAGGAAAAACTGAGTAAAATGACAAAGTATTCACATATTGGATAACAACTTGAAAAGTTATTTAAAATTGGTAAACATAGAAAAGGACCTGACTTCCGGATAATGATAGATTCTTTCATTGTATGTACCGATGTTTAAATTAACATGCACATTCCATTCTTATCTCTCTTAAATTCAGCAGAGTAACTGTAACTCTTTACAAGGTATGTTATCAATGTAAAGGCAATAAAAAAGTCACCCTCTTGTGAATTACTATTTACAGTATTTCACAAGAATGGCATTCACACCCTCCAAAAGAACAAGGCTGTCTCTTTAAATTGAAGGACACTGCCTTGCACTCTTCATCAGTTAGCATTAGCGATGGGGAGAGAGGGCGGGAGAAAATAACAAACCATTTTTTTATCAGTTGAACTTTCTTTGACCCTTACAAGCTACTCAAGTACGCACTTAAGACAATTCCAATAAATAACATATAATATTACTAAATAACATACACAGACAAGATAGTAAAAGAGTGAATCCTTATAAGTAAGATAGTTGATACCCAGAAATTAACCATCTTGAAGCCTGTTTCTTGGCATTGTCCTTGATGGCACAAGGGGAACTTGCATTTATGGATGGGGACGACACTTCATTACTATAATCAATAATTCTTTGAATCGGGATATAAACTTGCTGTAAGTCAACTGCAGCTAAAAGAGCTAAGTGAGTTTCTAAGAAAAAGAGAGAGCCACCTTGTCCCCATGTTGACTTAAAATGTTTCAGTGTATCATCATAGTTATTATACTGGGGGAGTGTCAAGGAGGCTGGCAAATAAAAAATGCAGTGAGAAGGATATGATGAAATATATCATTTAAGTGATATTTAGCTTAAAAAGTTCAAAATATTCTAGTCAAACTTATTTCTATTCCAAAGTTAAATATAAAATTGTATGAAAAGATGTTACATCTCATAAATGTGCACTTGTATATATCTATAGTTACAAGAATTATTTATTCATTTTTACTAAAATATTTCCTCAAAATAGAGACTAATTGGTGTCTGTCTAGCAATTTCCAACACTACTTCTCCACTTTAGTGCCACTACATGCTATTATAGTTTTAAATGTACATTTAATGCTAGTATTACTGCATCTACTGCAAGTTGTTATACAGAGCAGTGATAAAAGCAGTAGCCCAAACTTGACAGTTAAATGCATAAAGAATCACGCATGATGCTGTAAATACTTTTAGGATCCTTTCTGAAGGCACTCATTCCCCGTTCCCTAAAAAGAGATCCAAGAGAAGAAAAGAGTAGAAATGGAGATTTAAAATATGACAAGAGTTTCTGACTATTTAGAGAGATTTAATCACACAGTTGCTAGAAGCAAAAACAAAACCCTACCAAAATTAAGGGAGGAAGACAGAGATAAGCGGGTTACCAAATAAACCTTTCTTTCAGCCAGAAACCATGTGGATGTGGAGGTTTCTTCAGAGCAAAACATGTGCCTTGAGTTCCCAGGAAGCTCTGTCAGTGGCAGGGACGTGGAATTCAGTGGTCCTGGATATTCATTGCACCCAGGCTTTCCTGTTACTTTCTGAAGCAATGACAATACCAACTCTAGCAACCAGGAATCAAAAGGGAATTGCTCTGTGTGACCCAGAAAGCAGGATTTCACCACAGTCCTGTGACATGTGATGAGGTTTTGGGGAGTTCCAGGGTCAGCTCCAAAAATTCTAAGGAGGGATCTTCCCTTTGTGAAACAAATTAATTACACAACCAAATATTGCCACATTCTTGAGGCCTATTGACATAATGGGAACTTCAACCCCCACTTTGCTTTGTATTTTTGCACAGGAGTAAAAAGAGATCCAGGAAGAGCCCAAAATAATTCAGGTAAAGGAAGATGAAAAAGACAGAAGGTGTTTTTATCCATTCATTGCCCAAGGCAGGAAATTACATATTTTAGAGGTGAAGCTCAATGGAAAATAATTCAATATTTACCGTTCACTCTTTAATGCTATGTAATAGAGAATGAATGGAAATCAGTCGATCTGCGATTTGAGTCTTCTTTCTAAGCTGTTGTATTTTCAGTATTTACAATGCCTTGGTCCAGTTTACAGATGTCTTATCATATCAGCCTCAACACTAAATTGCAGAGCTCCCTATGATTTTTATGTGGCCATGGTAATAAAAAAATCATAAATTATTGTTCTCACAATTATCATGCTTTTTAAAATTGGTTTTTTACTATTATATTTTCTTCTGATTCCTTGCATAAAAGTGAAAAAATAAAACAACCTGTATTTATTGCATAGGCTAACCAATCATAGTTTTATTAGAAAAGAGACTTCTGGAGCTTGACCCCTTTCCCATATCCCTGGCAGGATAAAATGTCATTTCTAATGGTAAATACTGGAGTCAAAAAATGTGAGCAATCATGGAAACTGTGAGTTTTCCCAACACATATTAGTCACTTATATCCCCAGAAGTAATGAAGCCTTCCGAAAAAAAACACAGAGATTCAACAAGAGATGATGATTTGATGGTTTTTCCTGTGTCTCAGTAAGATTGGCTATGACTAAATTATTTCTCAATTGCTAGACTAAAACAAGCCAAAACAAATAGCTTTTAAAACTTTAAAGTATATTGTGTAGTGGTGACTGTTCAAGGTTCTCACTAAAGTCAACACCGGATAGATAATACAGAGATGAGTTAGACGCAAAGGGCTATTCTCAAATTCATTGATTACAGAGACAAAAAAACTCCTCCACGACACTGTTGTAACCAGAAAACTCAATTAAAAATAAAATACACTCACTTGTATGTTAACAAATATTATAGGGTTCACATTGAGTAATAGAAGGGAAAACATATACACTTAAAGTAGTTAAAGCTCAAATGGCTGCAAAATGGTGAAACATTTTTCTAGATCTAATGATGATAGAACAATCTGTGTTTTCATATCAGTGAAAATTTTTATCCAAATCCTATAATACATACATATTAATTTCCCCCACTCCTTTGAAATCCTTCAATCTTTTCTAAGGACAGAATTATAAAGAGGATAATGTACTAAGCATATTGAATTAAAAACTTAACCAAGGAAAAGCTACTCATTTAATCAAGAAACTTTTATCAGTTGCCTATTGTGTTCTGTTGGAAGTGGCTGGGGAAGCCAAACTATTCAGATACAATAGAAGTGAACACTTATTTCCTAACTTTGCTGATCTTAATCTCATGATAGAAACCAGGTATACGTACCAACTTTTCAAAAATAAAAACTAAATTCATGCCAATGCGCTCAGACAGACTGGTCTGTTGCATCATCCTGGTTCAATTATGTTAGTGTTATTTTCCAGGGAGATGGGACATGCTTTCTGTGTCGTGTATATATAAAACCTAGGCCCACGGTGAATGTATGACATGGTGTTTAATATAAAAGTATGAGAACATTTTGAGATAAGTTCAAAAGACCAGTGTTTAGAGGAAAACTAGTTCTAAATATTACTTCTTTAGCTGTTAGACTTGGGATAAATGAACAGATACTAGAGTTGGAAAAAAACCCACAGTCCTGTTTTTGTTTGTTTGTTTGTTTTGTTTTTTTAAGGTCTGCATCTGTGGCATGTGGAGGTTCCCAAGCTAGGGGTCCAAACAGAGCTGTAGCCGCCGGCCAGCACCACAGCCATAGCAACACCAGATCCGAGCCATATCTTCAACCTACATCACAGCTCAGGGCAACGCCGAATCCCTAACCCACTGAGCAAAGCCAGGGATCGAACCTGCAATCTCATGGTTCCTAGCTGGATTCGATTCCATTGCACCATGATGGGGAACTCCCCTGATTTTTGCACTGTGTGACCATGGACACATTACTTCACAGCCCTGAGTTTTCACTTTCTGAATTGTGAAATGGTTTGTGATGAAACTTCATCGAGTAAAAACAAAATCACAAATTTACCACAGATAAATCCCTAATAAATACTTGCTTATGGTAGGGAGAAAATGATTGCAGTCATATTGTTATTGTACTGTCACAAGACATTATGCACTTCTATTGCTCATAACCTACATGAATTTTCTCTGATAATTGAAAAATAAAAGTGTTTTCGAGGTTTCTCTACAAATATCAAATATTTACTTGAGTTACGTATCTGTAAAATGCTTATTAAAATTCCTTTATCTGTTTGTAATACTTGTGATTGAGGACCCCACTGTTTGTAATACTTGTGATAAAGGACCCCACTCATATATTAATTATAACTTTAAATTAAATAATTGAAAAGAAAAAGAGTACCCAGGTGGTTCAGTGGATTAAGAACCCAACATAGTATCCATGAGGATGTGGACGTGGATTCGGTCCCTGGCCTCACTCAGTGACTTAAGGAACTGGCTTTGCCACAAGTCCTGGTGTAGGTCACATGTAGTTCGGATCTGGTGTTGCTGTGGCTGTGCCTATGGCGTAGGCTTGTAGCTGCAGCTCCAATTTGACCCCTAGCCTGGAACCTTCTATATGCCACAGGTGCAGCCGTAAATGGATAGTGGGAAAAAAAAAGAATATTTTTTCCCCTTATCAGTATCAAAATATACTAATATTTCTTAAACTAGAAAATCTAGACATCTAGGAAAACATATTTTTCTACAAAGGGACCAGAGACATGAGAGTTGAAGAATCTGAAAGATCAATTTTAACGTCCTGGGAGGATGGGGAAGGGGGTTTCCTCTGTCTCCTGAATCTTACAGGGAGCTCTGTTTGTCATAAGGCTCACTGACTACTTGGGAACTGAGTGAAACCTTTCTTAGACTTGCGCACACTTTCTGTCCCTCTATCCTAAATATTAAACATGTTTGTCAAGATGAGGATACTGAAATTACAAGCTCTGGAGAACTGCTTACTAGTGATACCACGTGCAAGAAAAATGACAAATTCTTGGATTCAGAAGGCAGAGAGAGGAATCAATCTGGGGCTTAAGAAATACTGTCAGTTATAAAAAGAATTTTATGAGGACGTTAAAGTATTTGCAGTTCCTTTGATTAAAGACAGTATATCTAATAGAATACCATAACCACATATGTTAAAGTCTTTAGCCCATTCATTTTATCTCTTTATCAAAGTTGAGCTCCCCTTGTGAATTTATAACTGCGAGAAAAAAAAATCACCTTCCAAACTGTTCACATGTGGGGAGCCTAATGGTGAACAGAATATTGAAAGAGCCTCATAAAAATTAAAACACAGGTAAAACAAAAAATTGCTCCCCACGTTCAGGAGGCAGATTTGCCTTAACACACTGGGTAATAATAATTTTCAGTTGCTGTTTTAAACTGCATTTAAAAAAGCCAAGGGGGAGGAGGAGGGAGGGGGATGGACTGGGAGTTGGGGGTTAGTAGATACGAACTATTGCATTTGGGGTGGATTAGCAATGAGACTCTGCTGTATAGTGCAGGGAACTATATCTAATCACTCATGATGGAACATGATGGAGGATAATGTGATAAAAAGAATGTATATGTGTGTATATACATATACACATATATAACTGGGTCACTTTGCTGTACAGCATAAATTGACAGAACATCATAAAATCAACTACAATAAAAATTTTTTTAATAAAATAAAACCCCAAAAATGAACGTTAAGTGCACATTAAATAACACTAAGTCCTCTTGTAAAAGCCACAAATCAGTCATTAAAGTTATTTATTTGCTTAACATCTACTCTACTGAGCACTTTCACTATGTTTTAAAGTGATTAACCAACACTACAGTAAACCCTTTTTAATATAAATCTTCAAATATCACACAAAAGAGCAAAAGTCAAATGGGATAAACATTAGGTTTTTATGACAAAAACAAAGGATTAAAGACACATAAACGAAGAATACAAGTTTCAAGAAGTCTTGGTATTATTGGTTCTAATAATTACGCATTAATTTTTGCATAATAGTATCAGTATGTATTTTATAGTATCATGAACATAAGGTAGTAATGAAGCTGTTAGAATTGATAAAACAGATTTTACTGTTTTTAATCCTCATCTGGAATCTGTCTTGAATATGGCCCAACAGTAGAATCTAGAGATCAATAATACATCAAGTGTAATATACCAACAAAATATGGAAATACTTCTTTCTGACCAAGCTATTGATCTGTTCTGAAGTGTGATTGACTGGAACATCTTAAAGTTTCTCTAGATAATGTAATTACAATGTTCTCCATATTCATCAAAATGATTGACCTTTTTTTAAAACTACACTTACTGTGCCATTTGCTTCAGTGATGGTCAGCAGCAATGAATTCTATAATTTAGTGGTATGTTGCATAAAATAGCCTTCCTTTTAACTGTTTGGTCATCGCATTGGGATGTCATTGGGTGTTTCCTCATGAGGAAAGGTAAAGAAATCCACCAACAGATATTTAGTTCTCATTATCATTTTCAGTCCATACTGAGAATAGTTTTCGAGTTTCATCTTTTACTCATGGTTACAACACAGTCAGTACTGGGGTCTGTAATTCCTTGCTTCTCAATGATTTCCGTTTTCTGCTTTTGTGAAGCACACAGAACCTTCAGCAAACATGTTTCTCCAAGACTGTATTATATAATATTTATCACAATTTAATAGTCCTAAATATGAATATCAGTAGAGAAGAGACAGGAAGAGACAGCCCAAGTTGGGGCAAATAAAAATAACTGATACTGCTTCCCACCAGAGCCTGATCTGACCTTAGGTTCACGTTGCGTTGCAAACCACCTAAAGAAGAGATGAATGATCTCTGCAGACTTTCTGGTTCATAAATTTCCTGTAGAAAGGAAGTAATTGTTTTTGTTTAAAGAAACATCCTGGATTAGATTAAGCAAAAGTCCCATTTTCTGTCAGCAGAAGACAAAACAGAGAGGTAAAAAGGTCAATAAATATTAGAAAGCAAAGGACTAGCCAATATTTATGGGGTACCTGTATGTACAAGTATTAAAGGCATCAGAAAACAAAAGATCTGGATGTCTGAATTAATCTTCTCCTTTTTAAAAATATTTTGTATTCTGTGTAGACATCATATACAAGCAGGTTACTAAACATACAATAAATATAAAGGCCTTCCTTTTAAAATAAAGTTCAAAGTCTATCATCAAAGGCATCTATTTCACATTAAAGCCAGAGCTAGATCAATCTTCTCCCCGTATGTCTGCTTGGTCCAATACAATTTTCTTACTGAATTTCTCCAGGGGTTAAGGCAAGGGTTCCCCAGATCTATTAGGGGGCATCTTTGTGTTTCACATATCCTGACACTACACTACACTACACAAGTATCCTCATACAATCACACATTACCCAAACAACACCTTTCCTGGTCTATGTGAGTTTTCTTCTCTGAGAATATGGACTATTTCATGGAATTGCTCAAAAAAATATAAATGTGAGCTATAGTTACCTCTTGAACTGGGGTGACTTTATTATTTCTTAGAAAGGCGGGAGATTCGTATTTTTTATTTTCCTGGGGTTGTTTTTAATTAGCAATAGTAACGGAATAAACTTATACACATTTAAAGTAAAGAAGGTTCATCACCTATGGTCATTTTCAATTTGACCTTAAAACAAAGCATGTATATGCTTTATAGAATTAGGGTAAGGATTCAATTAAATAACCCATGCTAAACACATGGAAACTGGCATTACTAGGCCTTTTATAGTATAAACATTCAAATAAATTATCAATTATATTTTTACAGTTATTATTTTATAAAAGGAATAATCATTGCCTTTAATAGCATAATTTGTCTTGCACCATCCACAGTTTGCATAATATTAATACATACAAAGATGTTTATGCATGCCTCTGATATATGTGTATACAAAAAATGGATTCATCTGTTCATTTAACAGACATTATACTGAATAACTTCTTATATTCCAGATTCTATGACAGGCAGTGGAACACAAAGATGAAGAACACAATACCCCATCTGGAAGCTTGTTTAGCAGGTAAGTATAACATGTCAGAGGCTACAAGAGAATTATACGCAGTGTATATATTTTCTTTCTTTCTTTCTTTCTTTCTTTCTTTCTTTCTTTCTTTCTTTCTTTCTTTCTTTCTTTCTTTCTTTCTTTTTCTTTCTTTCTTTCTCTCTCTCTCTCTTTCTTTCTTTCTCCTTCCTTCCTTCCTTCCTTCCTTCCTTCCTTCCTTCCTTCCTTCCTTCCTTCCTTCCTTCCTTCCTTCCTTCCTTTCTTTCTTTCTTTCTTTCTTTCTTTCTTTCTTTCTTTCTTTCTTTCTTTCTTTCTTTCTTTCTTTCAAACCACACCTGCAGCACATGGAAGTTCTGAGGCTAGGGGTCAAATCGGAACTGCAGCTGAGGCCTATACCACAGCCACAGCAATGCTGGATCTGAGCCTCATCTGCCACTTATGCCGCAGCCAGCTTACATATGGCAAGGCTGGATCCTTAACCCACTGAGCGAGGTCGGGGTTGAACTCGCATCTTCATGGACACTGTGTCAGGTTCTTATCATGTAGACCCACAAGGGGAACACCATACAACATATATTTAGAGCCAAAAATTGCTACCTTTTCTAGTCTAGGAGGATTGTAGGAGACTACAAATTAAGATTTAGAAATATTTTCACAATGGGACATGCTTTTTCTAAAGTATGAATGTTCACTCTCATTTTGGCACTAAGTGGGCATGGTCTTTGGGCATACAGTCTTAAAGAATGTTTCCATCGCCACATGTTAACATCTGAATGTTTGATTCAGAAGGTTAAATGATACTTCATGCTAAAAAATTCCTATCTGCAAATATAGACTAGTATTCCCTTTAAGAATTTTGCTGTCTTCGTGAAGATTTCTTACTCAGGATACCTATACCAAATCAAATCTAAAATGCATCCTTGATTAATTATGTGTCAGCCAGGAAACTATTCCATCACCCATCAGAGTGCGTAACATGTAGTAGGCACTCCATAATAAGCATTTGTTGAAGGAACAAATAAAGGAATGGATGAACTCTCAGTCCCTTACCATCTTGGAAGAGCTTTGGACAAAAGTGAAATATTCAGCATTGTTAGTGAATGTAACATGCTCTCACTATGTTTGATATTTCTTTTGGATCTGACGTGAGCATTCAGAAGTCTCATTGTGCTACTGAAACAAAGAGTGAATTTCAAAAGAATCTGAGTGGGGCTTGCAAACAACTAAGATTAGTAAAATGTCACGCTAGTAGAGTATGGTCATGTATTCAGCAAAGTATAGTAATTAAGGGAATAGATGCTGAACCTCCGGTGCTGCAGTTCAGATCAAGGCTCTATTTCTCATGAGCCACATTACTAAGTTACTTCACCTCTCTCAGTGCCTCAGGCTTCTCAATCATAAAATAAAAATACAACAATGCCTCCTCTCAGGGTTGTTTTAAGGATTAGAGGGATTAAATATTTTGAAATAACTTGAAACAGCACCTGTAGACAGCAGCCACTCTAGCAGTGCTTGTTTAGTAAATCAGCAGTCACTTAGAAGGCAAAGTTCTTAAAGATGGGGACAGGGATCACCCCTGCCTCAGTCTGTTGAGTACAGGGAATTCCTCCCCATGGCTATTTGCATCTTTAATGTGCAGCCCACAGTGATTCAAAGTTGCTATTCGATTTTCATCCTAAAGTGGCCAATACACAGGTGTGTTTCAAAGTGTATGATCTGTACCAGGGAATCCCTTACAAGTATCCCTCTTGCCCTTAGGATTTTCTATTCATATACATCTTTTTCTGTGGCCAGGAGTTGCCTAGATCCCCCTCTGTCTTAGGCATTTTGGTTTATTCCATAGCTCTTCTGTGTCTTCTGTCACTCTGCCTGGTTTTGGTTTTGTTGTCTGTATTCAAAGGAGGCCTGTGGTCGTGTCTATCCCCAGCGTCTGTGTTTCGAGTTGCGCGGTTTGCCCCCTCTGTCTCTCATCATTGCTTTTGGCTCAGTCCCTTGACAGGAAATGAGAGATTTATTTTATCTGGCTTGAACTACATTGTTCCTTCCTGACTACTGGTGTTACTTCACTCTAAATAACATGACTTTGTGCTCACAGTCTGCCCAAGGTCAAAGCCTGAGGGTAATAGACACATTTAAGAGCAGGGGAAGAGAGCGTAATCAGAGGGGAGGAGTGTGCAAGGAGAGAATTTTTTTTTTTTTTTTTAAGCCGTGATGCAAAAGTTAAACTTGCAGCGGGTCTAAATTTTCTGGCGGGCTTGAAATGGAATCTGTTCTAAAGAGAGGGGTAACTCTCCCCTCCCTTCCAGATGTTATCGATTTAAAATGACACTGTGAAGTGATCTAGGCTTGAAATTCAAATTTAGTTTTAAAACAAAGCAGGAGTTGTCTGTGAGAAGAATTTACAGAGCTTATGAATATCTGTGATATCATAACTGTGGTGTGTTTTTTTTTCAATAATTTAAATCGGAATCACTGGGATTCAAATATTCCTCTTTGGTTTGATACATAAATATAGGGGCTATGAACTTGAAGCCATTAAAAAAGGTTTAAATTTTTGTCCAAATCTAAGTGTAAAGAAGAATATATCTGAGCCACATCTTCCAGTCCATTTACATTTTTCCTTTCCTTCCTCCTCCCCACTCTTTCCCTTTGGAGGTGTGAATAAAACTTTCTTGGTTTCTCCAAATATCTCTAGGGTTTCAAAGGGTGGGCAGGATGACCACCCAAAGATTGGTGAAAGGAAATATCTCAGTTTCACCGGTCACACCATTTATGCCGTGCTGAACCTCTCTGGGATAGTTTAAGACACTGGAAGACATGGAGAAAACTTGCTAATCTAGAAAATATTTTCCTATTCTTTTAACAGATTGTCATGCTATTTAATAATACTTTGGCCTCAGGAAAGTGGATTTAATGGAAATGAACTTTAAGTGAAGCAAAAAGGATTTTAAGTTCTATGTAAGACCAGATTTTACACGCTGAAAATTATTTCACATGGGTATTTCATTCTTGGGAAAGATGATGAAATTCCCTTTGCTCATGATCTTTCAACAGTCATATTGTTCTGTGTGCCATAAGCATGGTTTATGCTGAAGTCAAGGGAACAGCCCTAAAGACATCTTAAAATTTAGATGTTTATAGTTTATAATACTTTCTTTAGGGAGCCCTGCTCATCTTTTTGGAATTAAGTGGACATCACAATACTGGTCTAGTGAAGGGCCTAGTGTCTACAAATCATAAATGAGTAAAGTCTTTATGGAAGGGTCTCATTTTGCAAATCTAACTAAAAATTATTCCTTAGTACAACTTACACTTACGCAATGTTTTATGTCAAACATATTTCAATAAGAACAACAACAAAAATCCTCAGACTCATGCTTCTTTCTCATTTAAATTTCTTATGAGATGGTCTACACATAGAATAAGCCCCCCGATACTAAAATGTGAGACGCAACAGCATAGGAATAGCAATAAAGTCATTTATTTAGCACTAAGTTCTTAAAAGCTACAGCAAGCTGTGTTTTGTATACACTGTTTTTAATGTTTTCTGATTATTAAATTTTAAATGTAGTTCTAAAAGGTAAACATAAAAACGTGATTCCTTCCTCCAAGTAGCCTATAAATCAGCCATGAAAACCCTTGCCTAATCATCTAAATCATCCCCAAAAGCTTTTCCTTAAGTTTATTCTTACACCTCAGGGACTCAAAAGCATAAAGCAAAGAATCAAAAAAAAAAATTTTATTGGAAAGTTGCTGTGTAATCAGCACTGTGCCACCTGCTTTCTATACATCATCACATTCCACAAATTCCAGGCAAAATAGGTGCCATAGTCCTCATTTTGCAGATGATGGAATGAAATTTAAGAATTATCAAGCATGTCCAAGGTCATGAGTGGGGAGACTGGGATTCAAATTTAGGTCTGTCTAATTATAAAACCCATGCCCTTTCACTATTCTAGAATAGGAACTAAAATGCTAGATTATGGATACTCAGTGTGTCTACAGTCCACCAGTACCCTTTGCCTGCATGGCATAAGGAGTTATAAACAGGGTCCCTGTGCTCTTCAAAGATTAAAAAAAGGTTAAAAAGTTACCAATTGACACAGCAATTACTTTTGAATACAAGCAAATACTTGTATTCAAATGTACCTAACCATGTTTCCACAAAAAACAGACACAACCCTGATATCCATCAACTGAAAAACGGATAAATAAAATGTGGTATATCCATACAACAGAGTATGATTTGGCAATTTAAAAAAAGATGAAGTATTGACGCACAGTATGTGTGAACCTTGAAAATATGCTGAGGGAAAGAAGCCAGTGACAAGAGACCACCTAATTTTATGATTCCATTTAATTTAAATGTCCACAACAGGGAACTCTAGAGAGACAGAAAGTAAATTAGTAGTTGCCTGTGGCTGTGGAGTTCAGAGAGAAATGAGGAGTGATTGTTAAGTTTGGGATTTCTTTCCAGGATGAGGAAAACATTCTAAAATTGATTATGCTGATGTTTGCGCAACTGTTACTATACCAAAAATAAAGGAAATGTATGCTTTAAATAGGGGAGTTGATTGTTCTGTAAGTATATCTTCATAAAGCTCCCACTAAAAAAAAAAAAAAAAAAAAAAGTTATGTAAAAGCTTTACATCTGTATCTTCAGGAAGAAATGGCCAGTATACTCCCCAGATAGAACAAAAACTACCAAGCAAATCTAGCTACTACAGCAGGGGAGGAGGGGGGGGTTCTAGTCTATCCTTTTTCCTTAATATCAGAAAAGTTTTTGTCTGCTGGATCCAGATGGACTTCTCAGTCACTCAAAGAGTTGAAAAGATGCCCTCTCTGGCCAAGTAAGCTTGGAGATCAAAGCTCCCTGCAAAAGTTAAAACCACAAACTGGTAGTTTATTTACCCAATGCCAAACCGCGTGTTTGACATTTTTCATCTAAACTGACCAGTGATTTGAGTATTGTGTAGGTAACCGCAAGGAATAACTGAAGCTGTGGGAAAATATTATTTTAAAACTACTTACTGTTTCATTAACACTTAGAGAGTAAAATTCCCTGCTTCTATCCAGAAGCTGTTCTTCGCGCTTCAACTTCACTAAGTTGCCCCAAATGGCAAAATTGTCAAAATAATTTTTAGTCCTGCAGCCCATCATTAGATGACAGAAAAGCATCATGTCATGGCAAAGAACCACTAGGTAGTAATCAAATGTCCCATGAAGTTTGACATTTCCCAGCCCTCTGTGGATTGATTGATTGATTTTTTTAGGGGGGTCCTAGAAGTTGCAGGACACAGGA
Source organism: Phacochoerus africanus (assembly GCF_016906955.1). Lineage (NCBI taxonomy): Eukaryota > Metazoa > Chordata > Mammalia > Artiodactyla > Suidae > Phacochoerus > Phacochoerus africanus. The sequence continues at coordinate 53,419,559 of NC_062550.1, read as the reverse complement.
TAGTAAGGTCCTGGAGGACCAGCTCTCTGGAGATAATGACACATTTTATCCCAATAATCTTTAGATGTTTATACCTTAAAAGTTATTCAGTGTAAGTTGCTTCAAATTAAACACCCTTGCTACAGTGTTTCTGTTGTGATTGTCAGAGGGAAGTGGAGCCAGTGCAATTTGTCCATGTTTTACAAATCACCATCTGGCAGGGATATGGCAACATGTGAAATCTTCACAGGACTCTTGTTTTTCTACTATCTGCTGGATAACTAAGGAGATCACCAGACTGCTGGGATGCCTGCCAGATGGTAAGCAGGTATGTTTATGAGTTTAAGATTCTTATTTTCTTTCAATGCTTTCACATGCTGTGGGCACAGAGGCATGAAAAGAAAAGGGAAAAAAGCAAAAGGGAGTGGGTAAGTGACTGTGTATGATCATTACAACTGTCTTTGAAGTTTCTTGAAATGTGAATTTTCCAAACTCTATGTTGATTAATTTTTACCAAGTACAAAAATCACCAGTCATACGGACATGGGATTTTTTTTTAAATGTTACGTTTTTCATTTTTGTACAAATAAACAGGTGTACAGTTTCTTCAGTCCTGTTGAGTAGGCATGCCTTACCCAGAGGGTCACAAACATCATCAACAAACATTTGGTTACTGTATACTCTGTGCCCGGTACTGGGCTAGTCATTTCAGTGAAATAGAAGTGAGGGTCTGTTTGATTTTATTTTGATTATTCAAATAGACTATTGTAGGCAAAGAATACTCATCTAGCAGAATTGTAACCAGAAAACCCGCCAACAAACAAAGATTCACAGAGTTGAATCTGAAAAGTAAGTGGTAACCACTGGAGTGGCTTATGTGACCAGAAAAGGGCATCCTAAGCAGTTTTGATGGATATAAGTGACTATCAGAAAAGAACTAACATCTGATATGTAGAGAAGTACAGTTCTTTAAAGTTAGGTTTGAATGCCTGCTCAGTACATACTAGCAACATGATCCCAGGCAAGTTTCTGAAATTCTTCCAGCTTCAACAACCTCAGCTATAAAAATGGTGATAATAGTTCTACATTTTATGATTATGGTGAGATTAGAAATATAAAAAAATGCAAACTGTCAGCAAGTATATAGTTGCCCAATAAATGAACCTGTTATTATGATTGCTATAACCATCACCTGGAGAGGACTCCTTCTAGGTTACACCTCTAGCTCTAGAATTTGCTCACATGAAGTGTATCAACACACCTCAACTTTCATATTTGCGTATTTAGATATACATAAGATCTAGCTGCTCTTGTGCACATATATGCAAATATACACAAACATATATGCCTAACTGTGTTCTGTCCAGTCATAGGAAGCAAAAATGAATATTTTGACTTAAAAGCTTTGGAATCATATTGAGTAAATACTAATATAAGTTTCAGTTTCCAGAGGCTATACTTTGGCCAAATTCCTGAACTTGTCTGTGCCCTTAGCTATAGATTAGAGAGACTAAAACCTGCTTCATAGGGATGTATGAAGATTAAGTAAGATTATTTCACATAACACATGGCACAATGCCTGGCAGAGAATAAATGAATAAAATGTTTGCTTCTTTCTCCTCCCCCTTTAATTACCAAGTTTCCTCCACCTCTAAATTTAGTCTATTTTTGCCCATCCTTACCTGCTTCTCTCAAGTTGAGGGGTAAATGCCTTTGCTTCCTTCTGACCCTTCAAATTATATTCTTTATTCTATCACTCCTTCCACTAGAATAATTTGCTCCTCAATTACATGATTCTTCTGTTTTTATCATAAGTTCCTGCTCATCTACTAGTTCCTTCTCCTTAGCCTAAAATATACTCTTCCCGCATCCTAAAAATAATTTTCTTAAAGTGAAATTACCAAATGACAAAAGAAATAAAAAGCCCATATAGGGAGTTCCTGTCATGGCTAAGTGGTAACAAACCCAACTAGCATCCATGAGGACACAGGTTTGGTCCTTGGTCTCACTCAGTAGGTTAAGGATCTGGCATTGCCGTGAGCTGTGGTGTGGGTCCCAGATGCAGCTTGGACCTGGCAATGCTGTGGCTGTGGTGTAGGCCGGCAGCTCAGATTTGACTCCTGGGAACTTCCACATGCAGCAGGTGTGGCCCTAAAAAAGCAAAAAAAAAAAAAAAAGCAAGCAACATTCTATCAAGTAGACCTCCAGAGTGAATTAAAGAATAATGCACCATGATCTGATCATATGGCATTCACTGCAAGGATGGAAACCTGATTCAATACAAAACATCTACTTAACTCATTTATTACATTTAAAACAGTAGACAAAAAATGAAAATCCACAACCAAATCATTAAAAAGTCTTTGAGAAAAAGTGCCAACCATTCCAGATTTGTTTAGTGTGAGTTAGGAAGAGAAGAAAACTCCTTCTAAGGGAGTTTATTTGTAACAAATAGCAGTGAAACACAGAGTGGTAAACTAGTTGGATTATCTTTTGTGGATCCAGCTTCCCTTAGTTTTTGCTTCCTTTTCCTTTCCACCAACAACCACATTGCTTGTGACCTTGGCCCTGTCTACTGCCTCTTTCCACTCATCCCCTGCACACTTTTCAACCCACTGCCAATTCTTCTGCTCCTACCTTCTTACAGAAGCGCTTTTCTCGAAGGTGACCCATGTCGATTGGCCTCTTCTCTGGCCTCATTCTCTGTAACTTCTACCCAGCATTTAAGACACACAAACCCCTCAGTTCTTAAGCTTCCTGGACGAACTGAGAATGCCTCCTGGCCTTTCTCAGCCTCTCTCTGCCTCATCCTCCTCCACCTGATTCTTGACATGGGGTATACCCAAAGTCTACAGCTGCCTTTTAATTTGTGCCTTCCCAGGGCATGTACATCAAAGTAAGAAAGAAGGAGTTCCTGTCATGGCGCAGTGGAAACTAATCTGACTAGGAACCATGGGGTTGCTGGTTCGATCCCTGGCCTCGCTCAGTGGGTTAAGGATCTGGCGTTGCCGTGAGCTGTGCTGTAGGTCGCAGATGCGGCTCAGATCCCGCATTGCTGTGGCTCTGGCATAGGCCAGCGGCTACAGCTCCGATTAGAGCCCTAGCCTGGAACCTCCATATGCCGATGGTGTGGCCCTCAAAAGACAAAAGACAAAAAAAAAGTTAGGAAGGAATGACAGAACTGGGGAACTACTGATAAACAAAGTAAATAGAGACTGCATTTAAAAATAAAAATAAAAAAACACATATGGAGCTCTCAGGTGGCACAGAGAGTTAAGGATCCAGCATTGTGGCTACTATGATGCAGGTTTGATCCCTGGCCCTGGAACTTCCACATGTTGTGGGCATGGCCAAAAAATTTAAAACATAAAAAAACATGCACAACTTTCAACTTTTCAGGTTATAATTTAAGTGGAATAGGTTTTTTTAAATAGACAATCTCTACTTACATTGCCTTCAATATATGTAATACTACCCTGCTAATTTTAGTTTTGTTTTTGTTTTATTTTGTTAGGGCTGCACCAGAGGCATATGGAAGTTCCCAGGCTAGGGGATGAGTCAGAGCTGCAGCTACTGGCCTAAGCCCACAGCCACAGCAAAGCCATATCCAACCCACCTACACCACAGCTCACAGCAACACCAGATCTTTAACCCACTGAGTGGGGTCAGGGATGGAACGTGCTTCCTTATGGGTACTAGTCAGACTTGTTACCACTGAGCCTCAATGGGACCTGCTACCCTGCTAATTTTAAATAATAGTTTGTGATATTTAACTTAATGAATGTCTTTTATGCTATTGCTCAGTTGTCTTAAATGTGTTATTGACATCTATAATGAATTAACCAATTTAATCTAAGAAAATGTTTTCCAATTTTGCATTATCTTGATTTTTAACACTCTCACAGCCTATTTAATTTAAAGGTAGCTAGTCCAGTTAGAATTAGTAGGATGTATCTGAGTGTAATTTAGTAGAATTCAGCAACCATTTATTGAATGCCCATGACATGCAAAATACTGTTTTTATAATCATCCTTAATATATAAATTTCAACCAGATGCTACATAAATGAAACTGACTGACTTCAGAATATAAAGCCAACAACTTTAAGAAAGTGCTGATGTTTTAATCATGTTAACTCTTAAATAAATTTCTTTCCCTAATTTGTAGCCAAATACTAAAATTAAACAAAAATATGGGACAGAGAATTACATAGGTATCTTTAAATTCCTCATTACACAGTCATCAATCTCTCAGGAAAATCTCTTCAGTAAACTAGATTGTCCTTCCCCAGACTCTCATCTGCAAATTATTACCCATTCATTTTCTGCTCCTATGCTCTCTTTTCCCCTAACACTGTAAAACTTGGAAACCATGTTACACATTATTTGTAAATAAAACTCTTCTCTTTGCTATTTCTTTTCTTTCCTCTGGTAATTTCTGAAGTCAATGCTCCTGTGCTCTCTGTTGATATACATTCCTCCCTTAAAGAAGATATAAATCAAAAACTCAAACCTAGACAACATAAAACAGGGCATTATCCACTTTACAAAAAGATACTTAACTTTACAAAAAATTGCCTACAAAATCTCTGTAAGTAGTGATTTTCTCTAGTGCACAAAAAGCTTAAATCAATTAAATGCATTTACACTCAACTTTTCCAAAACTGTATCAGTTTTGTAAAGTGAGTTGCAACTTGCTCATCAAGACTGTTGCACACCAGGCAATGTGGAATTGAAAATGAGGCACACATTTAAGAACAATAAGGCATGTACTTTTTTAGAGCACTGTATTTTAGAGCACTTTTTACAAAGCCATTGAAATATTTCTCCAATAGAAATCTTGCAAGGGTACAATTTATAGAAGAGATAAAAGTAGTGAGGTTATCCCCCTTTCCTTCACTAACTGGCCCCAGGGTCACATATTAAAACAAAAACAAAAACCTATAGCTTTCCTCACAGTACACTTTGAAACAATTGTACTAGCCTATTTTGTACTTACTGCTAAAGAGCTGGCTACCAAAATCATAATCTTACCATAGATAGAGTCCCAACATGCCCACTTGGGAGTTCCTTGGGCACTACTCAGGAACATGCCTTGTTCTTTGTTTAAAATGGTACCCAGAACATGGGTTGAACACAACAAATGGTCAATGATGGTAACAATAACAATTTTTTAAATAATGAATAGATAAATCTCCTTGACACAGGAATGGTTTCCTTTTCCTGTGCCAGTTGTTCTGTCTGTGCCAACTCTAACACACACCCCTTCCAGGAATGGCATTCAGCCATCCTGGCAACCAGAATTAGAGCAAAGAAAATATGAAATTTCTCTTCAAAACATAAGTGGAAAGATGAATGCAAAGCCAAGCAAAAAGTACCCAGATTCAACATGCACATTGTTAAATGTCACTTCATAGCAAGACGCTTTATCAATGTCAAATGAACATGGACATGTATAAAGTGGGAGATGGGAAATAAGTATGACCCATTAAAAAGGAGCAACAAGTAAAGAAAGTCTCAGAAAACCATACAAGTTACCAGTTATTATTTTCAAAGAGGGAAGAGAGTACAAATTGGTCAAGGGAAGAATGGGAATGGGGAAATATTTTTTGTGGGACATGTTTTTATACTTTCTGAATCTTGAACCATATGATCATATTCGAAAAAGCTGGAAATTTTCCCCAAATGAGTATAAAAATTTAATTCCAACAGACCATTCTGAGCACCTTATTAGTATAACAATATCCTGTTTTGGTTGGGGGAAAAAAAAGCAGCAACAAGAAAATGTTTCATCCCAAGAATCTAGATCTGGGCTGAGCAGGTCCATCAGTCAGGAACACTGCTTCTGCTACTTGAGATCATTCTTCAAGAAAGAGGCACCTATTGACTGAATCCAAGGATTATCTGATTATCAAAGATACAAAAGGGAAAGCGCTCCTAACTGAGAGGAATCTTCAAGATATAGGTCAACCCTCCATGGGACATGGCGGGGGGAGGTCAATCTTCTGCCTTAAATTGGAAGTCAGAGAAGGAATTTCACAGCTCTCTCTTTGTAACAAAAAAAGGGGTACAGAGGAGTTCCCATTGTGGCACAGCAGAAATGAAATCAACTAGTATCCATAAGGATGCAAGTTCAACCCCTGGCCTTCCTCAGTGGGTTAAGGATCTGGCGTTGCTGTGGCAGTGGTGTAGGCCGGCAGCTGTAGCTCAATTTGACCCCTAGCCTGAGAACCTCCATATGCCATGGTGTGGCCCTGAAAAGGACAAATCATTTACACCCTGAATGATAGATACCCTCTTTCCAATACATAGCGCTTTCATCTGTGAATTAGGAACCAGATGTTAGCTGACTGACAGGTCTTGCTCTGAGTATTTAATCATCAAAAGAGTTCCTAGAACAGAATCATTAAAACCTGATAAAAATGAAACAAGTGAGAATTCTTTCAAAGTAGACATTTCAGCCAAATGTCAACATCCCCAAAACATCTTATCCAGTCATCAGATGCAAAGAATATTACGAATGAGGAAATTAGGACAAAGTACAATGACACCTAGGAGATAGCATGTTTACTAAACTGGGTAAAAAGGCAAAATCTTTGTGGTAAAGACTGTGTTCCTGTGAGCTGGCAGAAGGTAGCTGGCCCTTCATGAAGTCTGCATCACTCAGTGAATAACTAGTCATGCCATCCTTGTCTTTGGGACCAAGAGCCTTGCCCATTCTGAACAGAAGAAGGGGATGGCACTGAATGTTACTGACCTTTAATCAGGTTGATGGTCATGTGTGTTGCAATTCTTTTGGTCACTCTTATGCCATGTCTTCCTATACATAGCAGAGATAAACACTGAGACCACGTATTAGTGTCTGAAAGCATTTGTCAATAAAGGACCACACTAATTAGCTGCCTAATTGTGTATATTGCCAAAATAAGTGCTTGAAACTGGTCATCACAGATAGACTTGTCCCCACTTTTCAGAAGCTCACAGGCCAAGAGGGACAGACCCACTGACAGGAATCCATGCTCACATACCCACAGAAAGCAACAAAGATGATTTGTATTTTGAGATAAACTGCTAACTTCTGAAATTAAAATTAAAAGGTGAATGCCGAAACAGCAAGGAATAATTTTAAGTCTATTTAATTCTATGTTTAGATCTTGAAGATACTTGGCTTTTTTTCTTTTTTACGTCCAACAATAGTATTCAAACATCTTAATGCCTAAATTGACATAAATGAATACTGTACTTTTTAGAGCAGATAAATATCCATGGTTCTACTAATTCTCTTCCATGCCATATGCCCTTAATCTGTCCAAAGCACTATTCAGAATAATTCTACCCCATTCCATCCCATGGCTTTGAGGAGGTTTGGGATGTGTTTAAATTATTCATCATTCTGCTGCTGCCACAAACTTTTGTGGGCCCCTCCGACTCAAAGGAAGGGGATCAGCCATTGCATAAAAAGTCCCCCCAAAAGAGGAAGTAAACAGCTACTCTATTCATTTTACAATACTTTTTCAGTTAGGTAAGGTTAAAGCCTTGCTGAGAAGAAGTAGTCAAAAGAGAGGTGCATTTTAATCTGTGCATATTACTTTCAAGAAGGTAAAAGAAAGAAAAAGCCAGGCTATATTGTTATCAGAATAATATGAAGACAAAGAGGGTTAAAAGAGAAAAGACACAAGTGATCACACAAAGAAAGAATTAATAAAATACGATAGTGAAAACAAATGTGAAAATAAAAATATTGAGAGAAAGGAGAGGCAAAACAATCTTAAGGGCAATTAATATTGTGAACAAACACAACTAAAGCACTAGAATCCTTGTTTTGGATTTTTTTCTCCTTACGGAAATAATCAGGGATTTTCCCCTCTTTACCTACTAACAAATTAATACTAACACTTTTATGTTCACTTATATAAACTTAAAAAACAATTTAAATAGTTTATTGCAGGCTTGTAATCTTGAAGTTGTATTTTAAATTTCACTGCAAAAGCAAATTGACTCATACACTTTCCTTATTAGTAACTGATAATGTAAAGCAATAGAAATGACATCCAAGTGACTGTTAAACTTTTATAAATTACCTTCAATAAGTGCTTGGTTAACAAAATTAACTTTTTCTTATTGCCGAATAATTGAATAATTCGAGGCTATTCTTTTTCTTATTACTATGTTATTTTGCACAACACAGACAAAATATATTATTATCTTGTACACCTATGGATACACTTTTTTCTAATTTTGTGTTTTACATAATTTCAGAAAAGAGTATGTAAATATTTCATTTGTGATGTGAGGTATTAATAAGATGACACTCACTGGAATGGCATAATATAGCCAACAGCAGGGAACATGTTTACTGATGTAAAATCTAAAAATTAATAGTAGCCTTAATTGTTCCACAGCCTGTAAATTTTTATAAAGAGAGTGGTACACAAAATAAGCCTTGTTATTTTCTTCCATAATCTAAAATGTGCCTGTCTTGAAAGTAAATCCTCTGAGCAGAATTTTTGCATTGTGATTGCCATCCTTCTGCAGCTCTGCAAAGCAAGGTAAGATAGCTTAGCATAGCTTTTATCTGCAAGGATTCCCCGAGGCAGTTTCTGTAAAAGGGTTAATGACAGATGTTTCCATTAAATCTGACCTACCTCTTAATTTTGCCACTGCCTGATAATATCCTGGCTTTGTGCTTATTTGCATGGGCAAATGGAGTCACTCCATAACAAGTAACACACCGCCCTCATCGAAACAAAAGGTCAATTCATTTTAAACCAATGTGCACAATATTTTTTGTAGTTGCAGTTAAAAAAAAAAATCGTCTTTCATACAATGCTTCTATTTACAAAGAATTAAAAGCTCTGTTTTCTAAACCCCTGGACACAATGTACATCTGTGGGCAGAAACGAGTACTACCAGTAGAAATCAATATATCTTGTAGGTAACCAACTAGAAAAATAACTTCTGTCTCTAGGATGTTCCTCTTATTTTTACACTAAATACAACCAGGACACAGTATATTTTCTTTGCTGAGAAATTAGTTGAAGACTCCAAAATGCTAGCAGCACTTTCTTGTTTACTGAGTGTTATTACTTTTTGTAAAGAAAAAAAAAATCTGTAAATATAGAGGGAATAGTTATTGTCTTAGGTTGGTTAAAAGATACAGGTTTTTTAGGCTTTAGGCTATCCAAACAGTTTAGAAGAGGCCAAACTATTTTACCACCTGAAAAGAGTAAGTGACCTTGAACCTTGACCAGGTTGCTATGATAAGCTCTTTAAATAAATAAATAAATAAATAAATAAATAAATAAATAAAGGCAATTTAAGTCGTTTTGTATAAGGCTCTATGCAGGCCACTTTTTCTGGTGGGAGAATCCGTTAATAAGGTGAAGACCAATGTCAAGGGGCCTTTCAAGATTCTTATGAGGAGATAACTCAGATATATTCTTCCTTTTTGGATAGTCTATAACCAAGACTCAAGAAACATTGCATTAATCTAGCAACGCTGGTTCACTTTATTGTAACATTTAAGGAGTTTAAAATTATCACTTGCTAGAGAAGTAATTATATACAGTGTTTTACACATATATATATACACACATGCACTATGTGCATATCATATTTTATCTTTATCATGCTAGTCTAATCTCTAAGACATTTAAATATTGAAATTCTGGCATTAAATTTCACCTTACTCTGAAAGCAGCTCTCCTGTGTGTTACTGATAGTAAATGCATATTCAAAACACTCCCATGATACCAAAATCTTTATCTTAAAAGGAAATAGGCTAGCTTGGTGGTTAGAAGAGTGAAACTTGCTAAATAGCTACTTTTCATCATCTCAGATAAATAAAACCCAGATTGGCACTGAGGCATTGCCAATCATTGAAACAATTTAGAAAACTCTACTTACCTAGTTCACAGATTGGTTTTTAATGGATTTGCTAAAGAAAATTCTATTCCCCCATGCTGCCTTAACTTTATCTGAAAATGACATAGACAAGGAAGGAAAGCTGGAAGATACCTTCAGAGCCCAGGAAGGAGTCCTCTTGGTTAGTCTGTGTGCCTGGGGTTGGGTGTACCCCTCTTTTCCCACAGGTTAACAGCACCTGATTCCCAGCCCCACTCCCAAATCTGGATTCATGTACAAAGCTCAAGAAAAAGGAATCACATAACCCCTAATTCCCTATGGATGGTTTTTCAAAACACAACCAAGATCAAAGCATTAAAAAAAAAAAAATGAAACCTACAAATACGTAGGGCATACATAGTATATACACAGAATCTATGTACTGTGAAAATACAGTAGGGGAAAAATGCAGTTCTCTTTCTATACAAACTTACTGCTTCATTAAGTAACAACAAAAGAGTCAATCACATCAGACTATAAATATTATCAAAATGTAAAAACTAATAAATGCATAAAACTGGCTGTGTTGAGCAAAAGAAGAAACTGGGAATTCTAATCAGGGGATCGTTTGGGTTTATAAATCCAATTTTTTTTAACCTAGAGTAAATCAGCAAATAAAAGTGGAGTCAGAACAAATGTGGATTTGCATAGTTGTGTGGTAATTAAAACAACAAAACAAAACACTATAATAAGAGCCAATATGTACTGCACACTTATAATGTGGTAGGAACTATGCAAAGAAGCCTACATACATGGATGTCCCTTAATCTTCACATTACCTTACGAATACTTTACTACGAAGTAGACACAATTATTACCCCCATTTAAAAGCCTTGAGAAGATTACACATTCCCTGAAGGTACAGGCTAGTAAGTGGTAGGTGGAGCCACACTAGACCTTCTGACTCTAGCCTTTTACTTTCAACCTTGATCCCTCTCTTGTGCATAGGCTCTGGAATCAGACAGGATTATAGTCCACACCCTCCCATATATTTGCTATGTAACCTTTGGCAAAGTTCTTAAGTTTGTAAACTATGAAGACTAACACTTCCACTATCATGGAGATTAACTGTTAGACTTTGCTAGTCATCTCCTTTTCTCTTAAAAAAAAAAAAATTTTTTTTTTTTCCTGTCCTGTGGGAAAAGACTGATCCCCCATTTTTAAACCATTCCATAGCCAAAAAAAGCATTTTATCTTCTCGGCCCCAAGGATGGGTTCATGTATGGACCCAACATACAGGTTGAACTGATGACCTAAATGGGACTTTTGATAGAGTTATGAAGAAAGAAGCCTTATACAAAGGTACTTGGGCAGAGACCATATAACTTAATTTTTTAATTAAAAAAATAAATAAATGCAAATGAAGGCAAAACAAAGAGAGATGAGAGAGAAAGAGAACACATGAGTCCTGGGAAGGTCATCCCTAGAGTTAGGTAGTTCTTGCAATGTTCATGTATGCAAACCAGCAATACTTTCTCCCCATTTATGTTCGTATGTTCAAGCATATTTGATTTGGGTTTCTGTCACTTATGACCAAAGGAGCCCAGGCTAATAAATCACCTCAGAGAGAAAATGCATATAAAACTCAAGATACTTGTAATTAATAGGTACTCAGTGAATTCTGGCTGTTTTCCTTATTTAAGTTATTACTTTTGTCAGGTTTCCATACCAAAATTTGGGATCTTGGATGAAAACCAGGGTTGGAGAAAGAAGAAATTTACCATGGTTCAGTTTTTTTATACCAGGTATAATCAAAGAACAGAGGGACACATTTTAAGGCGTCCTAAGTATTAATTATTAAAAAACACCAAAAGTCAGCTTGTCTTGCTTCCCAGCCAATGTTAGCATTCCCAGTTGGCCTCACTGTGTCTGGAGGAGCCAGAATCAATTATTACTGTGTGCCCAGGTTGTAGTCATAATGTTCAGTCATATATCCAAACGATTATCCAGACAGAAATAATAACATTTTAAAAAAAACAAAGCCCTACCTTATTTAGCTTCTATGGCAGTGTCAATGATAACAGAGAGTTTGTTGCAAAAAGCTAAGCGACCTAGTTCTGAGAACTTTCTTCCATGTCACTCAAAAGTCTAAGGACAGTAATTAGGTCCCTAGTAATAACCGAGTCACTTGAGGTTTATATGGTCGCCATATACCCACTGCATCAATTTGCCAGAAAAGAAACTTTCTTCTGCTCCCTTCTTTGAACAGGACTTATAATGTAAGAAGCAAGATGGTTCCAGAGGAACTGTTGGGAACCACTGCATCAATCACATGAACATTAAAACACTGCTTGCTAGTCATTACTACATAAAGTATTCTCTTGCTTGGTGGAAAATGGTTTCAAATAATTGTTGTGTTCGAGCGGGAGTTTTGTTCTTTTTAATATAGCAATTGGAGAGATTAGGGGAAAAAATGTTTTGAAAAGACACGTTCAAGAAACAAACCAATATTAAAAGATCTGAATCAAGTAATTTGTCCTCAAATGATATCCTCCTAGTTACACAGTCATACACTGCAGCTCCTAGACCCAAGAGGCAGACTCACATTCTGACTGTACAGTTGGCAAACTGATGTGTAACAACACCAACTAAGAGACAAAGTCTGCCTTGACCTGCCTGAGCAAGGAACATTCTTCTCTGACTCTGAAATGCTGTTTTTTCTCCCAGGCCTCTGTGGTACAGAGCTAGTAAGGACGGAGCAGAATCAAGTCTGAAAGGATCTTCACCTTAAGTTCTGACTTCTCTTTCTGATTTCAGCAAAGATGACCTTCAACGTTGTTCATTTGTGGTCTTTGTTAGAGAATGCTATGTGATGTAAAAATAATGCAAGTATTTGCCAAAAAGAAACCAACTGGACTACGGATTGACTACTAGTAGTTCTAAATGTTCCTGAGTGGCCGAGTCTGATGAAGGGATATATTACACTGTCTTAAATCCAAGCCCACAAAGACTCATAGGCTTAGTAGAGACCAGAGCTCTTCCACTATGGCTTCTCTGTAGGGGGAAAAAGTAGAAGGGTGGGGTCTTTCAACAGCTTTCTCAAGACAAGGCCCTGAAGACTTAGAGCTTGCCAGTGGGCCACCCATGGAAAATTCTACTGCTTATGTGAAGCATCACACTAAGTTATAGGAAAATAAATGAACAAACTATCCAGGCTAGCTATTCTTTCAAGGAAGTTCTGAGACTTAGAAACTGAACACACTATTATGAGATGGGATGCTGCCAATCATTTGTGGAGTGGCCCTGGGCATGTTATTTTGCCTCTCACTTTCTTCAACTCTAAATTGTTGTTACTATGGCTATTACTGATAATAAAAACATCCTAACAACAACTCCTAGGAACAATATTGTGAGACTATGTGTGTACAGTGATTTAAGGGTGAGAGAAGAAAGGCACAATGTTACACTATTATAAAGTGCTTTATCAACCAGCATATTACATAATGTGTTCTAATGTACCATTTGCCCATGGAAACATGAAATCATTCATAATTCTTAAGTACTGCCAGATGCGTAGCTATAACAAATTTCAACCTTCCTGAAGAATTCACCCACACACTCACTTCTCCAACCAGTATTTCCACTGGTAACTTTCAGAATTGAGAAATCATAGAATAGACCCTTATTCATGTCTCTGTGGTAATTACATATAGTTTGCTTCATATTTGGGTAGAGAACATGTCTTATTCATAATTTTATAACTAGGGACTTGGCCTGTTCTAGTATATAATTAGTGCTCAGTAAATGTTTACTGTGAATGAATGAATGAACAGATAACAGACATAGTCGGTCAAAGAATAAACGTTAGTTATGGCACTATCTAGACTAAGAAGAGCCTCTAATGCAAGAAACATATAGAGTAAAGGTGGTCAAAGGCTGGCTCCTTCCCAGAAAGTCTATATGTTATTTCCTAGTATTAGTTCATTTGTCACTTGTCATAACTTTCTGGAATGTACAAGTAATCCTATTACAAGAGGTCCTTGCCATTCTCAAAGGAGGCATCTGGCTTTACTTAGGGATGCTGAATGATTTCATTTTTCAATGGCTGAGAACAAGATACATTGCACCCTTTACACAGGTTAAAGGATCTCTAATTATACCTGTGATAAGTGACGAAATACTCTAAATTCTGAACTAATATTCTTAAGGCACACAGATAGCAATGAAATAGGAAAAACTTTGGACTTGGAATCAGAGGACCTAACTCTACTCCATACTTGTTCTACATAACCAGAACTTGGCCTCCATTCCTGGTTTTATCTAAGTCTCTGTTTTTATCTATAATGACATCTATAATGACAAAATTCATGCAGTCAGGATCAGTGAGGCAATTTAATAAGTCAAATAATATATATGTATATAAGTAGTACATATACATGGATGCCACATGATAGTATAACAACTAATTATAAAACAGCAGAGAAGTCTATGGTGTAAGTAAACTGTGAGATCCTTAAGCCTAGGGTTCATAAGTTACTCATCTCCGTAATTCTTATACCTAGCACATGCCCTAAAAATTTCAAATGAACCACAAATGCCAGCTGCTGAATTGGAGGCACCAATATGATATGTGCATTCAATCTTCAGAGGGGCCCTTCCAAGCTCGCCTCTGATAAACTCTCTAAAAGACATACTTCAAAGCATGGAGCTCCCACAAGCCAGCAATAGACTTGCTAGTTTGTTTAAAAAACAGGCTCTCGAAACTCATCCAAGGAGATTGTAATGCAGTATTTCAAGCACCTGAGATAATTTCTACATAAACTGGTATAGTAGGTTTTAAACTTACTTTAGAACATGTGGCAACTATGGCACAAAGTCAGTTCCATCAGAGAGGATGTGTGCTCTTAACTCATGTTTTACATATTCAGCTTTTAGAGTTTACAAACTGCTTTCAAATACACAAAAATATAACATTAAAACAATGGGAAATCCTTAAAAAAACTTATAGTAATCACAAAAATAAGATAATATAATTAAAAATAAAGTTTCATCCATAATAAATTTAAATTTGGTTGGTTTTTCTTTAAAACATTATATGGTTATTATCTTTGTCTTCCAATGAGAATATGCTATATAGTTCTGGACCTCACTTTGTTTCTTGCTATATCCTAGCCTCAAAAAGGGCCTGGCACGTAGTAGGTGCTCAGTAAATATTTGTTGAATAGAACAATGACTCTCTCTCTCTCTCTGTCTCTCTGTCTCTGTCTCTGTCTCTCTCTACATATATATATGAATTTGCCTAGGGTTCATGACTTACATGTGTGTCTTCAACTCATGTCTCAGAAGAGACTCAGGCTTAAAATATGACTGTTACTATATAAGGATGGGTACATATGACAGAGTTTATAGCCTAAGTTCTCTTTATCAGAAGAATGTAGAGACACAGGCACAGATATAGAATATCAGCTGAAGAGATTTCCTACATATTCCTCTGAGATACTAATTTTTAAGCTGAGGTTGAAAATACAAACTGGAAGGTAATTATCCTCAATTTCCAAATGCTCTTTATTTTAAAATTAAACATAGCTGCATAGAAAAGCCTTCCTGATGAAGAATGGCACTTTGTTTTGCATTGAGAGGCAAAAGATTTGGGGACTGGAGGGTGTGTAATGGCCAGATTCCGCTGCAGTTATGAGGATAATGACAACGGACTGGAAGAGATATTAAGTTCAAGAGCCTGATCTTGACAAGCTGCTGTTCCCTGACTCCAGGTCTTGCCTGATTATTTTGTGCCCCTCAACCTTTTAAGGAGGAGGGAAAGGTAACTATCTAGTTGCAAGTGTCAAGAACAGTGATAACAGGAAGGCAAGAGAACCACACAGATGTTGCTTGGCAGTGATGTTTTTGCTAATCAAAGAGCAGAAGTCCAATTTCCACAGGGATGCCATTTGGCTTTAATCATCCCTTGATGTACATAAAGACAGATTTAAGCTAACAAGGTAAAGCTTGGGGAACAGATACCTCCAAAACGAATAATCCCCAAATGGGTTCAATGCTAAAGTCCATGATTTTTAATCATCAATTGCCTGCAATGACCACTGTCAACCTTCCCACCTCCTCACCTCATACTGAGTCCTTTGGTCTCCATGAAGCATTAATCCTTACCTTTTCTGTCCCTGCTTTGCAAATAATGCAAAGGCTCAGTACTCATAATTACAAAACTATGTGAATCCTGAATTAATTTGAAGTAGGGTGAAAACTTAGCTTTACTATAAAGGAGCTTTGTTCCTGAGAAGCTTATCAATCCCTTATTCTTTCCTTCCAAAAATATTAAAAACCTCAAGGAACTTAGAGTCTAATGATACATAGTAGGATCACAAAAATTGTGCATTAAATGAACACATACAGAATGAACAAATGTACCAGGGATTAAAATGGTTATAATTCCAGAATGAAACAACCATATAAATTTGCTAAAAAATATATAAACCATTCTCCTGATTATCAGTTGATAGGGAAGGTTGAGAAATTTACAGAGATCATGAACTTTGCTCTTGATATTAAACGAGTCAATTAAAAAAAAAACACACACAATTTGACCCATATAAGATTTGTAAGATTTAATAAAACCCTGAACTTTCATATTGTCTGAAGTAGAAATCAATCAATTATTGAAATGAAAACATTTTAAATTGTTTCTTATAGTGAAAAAGATTAAAAGGCCACACACAATAGGTGATCAGTAAGTTTGCTATAAGAATGAGTCCTTGTAAAAATCAGTTTTAGAAGTATATAGACAGGAGTACTAAGAAAAAGAATGAACAAAAAAGTGTGAAAACTAGAATTGATATTGTTTGTACATAAACAGAATAAGCAGCAAATTCCAGAGGATAAATATCTAGAGAGATATTTTCCAATGTTTATCAGAGGAACAGAGTAGAAGAACTGTGGTACATTTCTGCAGAAATTAGTTAGCACATTACTGAGACAAAATCACCTCTGGTTTAAAATGTACCAGTGGTTAAAAGTTCAGAGTCATCTTTAAAAATGTTTTAAGACACACGGAAAGGAAAATATTACTCCTATTTGCAACTAAGCAATGGGGGAAAAGGTGAAGAATAAGTAATTATCCAAAATGGGACAGAGTTGAACCAACAACAAGATGAACATAGGTGGTCAGAGATTCCATTTAACCTTTCACCTAAAAGTTGCCATCTTCCTGAGAAAACTAATTCTACCAGTGGCTCCATTCTGATTCAGAAGGAAAAGAGTCACTTTCTGAGTCATAACATCACTCTCGTTTTCCTTTTGGTTCTCTGTTCCAAGCCTACCAAATCCCAACCCATTTTAATTTGTCTAAAGGTGGCCTGGCCAGCGCCAGAATTTAATGCTTCCATAAATGAACTCTGATTGACATGAACGATGACTCACTCACAGAAAAACTTGTCTTGCTGCCATTTGGTCAGTTTGGGGTTTGTTTTTAAAATGAATGCCAGTTGAGGTTGAGCAGAAGCCAGGGTGTGTTTTTATTTTATGTCTCAAATAAAAATAAAGAGCTGGGTATGAATAATCAAAGTGGCAGGCGCCTCCCTGGATACTTCTAAACCTTCCAAAAGCTGTCCCGAGGCTCAGCAAAATGTAATATAGTCAAAACAACCATCAACAGCATTAGTACCAAGAGTTTGCTCCAGAAAAATAAAATAATTCAGATTCCCTTGTCGTTTCAAACTCCTTCACCAATATATTAAGTTAAAATATGTTTTTGGAGGGTGGTAGTCCTAGAGTGAGTATTCCTAGAAATTAGAAGGGTATCAGAGAAAAGAAAGATACACATTACTATCTAGCAAAACTCTTAAAACAAGCAGAGATGCTACTTAGTCTTATGTACTTTATCACTCTTTATTAAAAAACAGAAAACCTATGACCAACTCCTTGTTACTCTGAGAGTGATCCTCAGCTTTATAAATTAAACCTACTCTTTACTTTCCTTTGTACAGCTTATATTTTCTATGGATATTTTATAATACTTAATCAGTAAAAAAAAAGGGGGGGGAGAAGCAAGAAGGGGAAATGAAAAGTGAGAATAAATAAAAAATGGATCAATTCCTGAAAGAACTTTTATGGTGATTAGAAAAGGGAAATTAGCAGATTCAATGGGACTTCTATAAAATTTATGGATTACTGGAGTTCTCTTGTGGCGCAGTGCATTAAAGATCAGCTGTCATCACTGCAGTGGCTCATGTGGCTGCGGTGGTATGGACTTGATTCCTGGCTGGGACCTTTCACATGCTGTGGGTGTAGCCAAACAAACAACAACAGCAACAAATATGTGTGTGTGTGTGTGTGTGTGTGTGTGTGTGTGTGTGTGTGTCTCAATGTTTCTTAGAAAAAGAATTAGAGATGAGAGGCAAGTAATACAATAGGATACTGGGAAAAACTGATGATACTGTTCCAAGAATTTGGAAACTGAATCAAAAAAAAAAAATCTAAAACTTTTGATTCAAACATGGAATAAAGAGCAATGTAAAGAATTTTTGGAAAAAAATCTCCTCACAGATCATGATATATTTGGAAGTAATTAACCCTATAGTTATACACTGTAATGATAAATAAAAAGATATTTTAGAAAACTTTGAGATGGAAAAGAACCTTCACTTGAGTATGGACTGAACCAAGTTATATGGCCACTGCCCTGCTGCAAAATGCTATTCTTGATTTTCTCCTGCCCTCAGCAAAGCTCTTATAATATCTTTATCTCAAGAAACACCAAAGCCTTTTGTGTACATTAGCACTTTAGTCCTCAGTTTATTTCTGAGATAGACAGGTATTATTATCAACAGTAAAAAAAAAAAAAAAAAAAAAAAAACAGGGTAAAAAGATGCAGAATGGATGGTTCAGTGGGCCTTGGGAGGGCCTCAAACTAGACTAATGACGCATTCCTTGTCCTCTTGCCCAGAGCTGGAGCCTCAAGAACAGGAACCTGTTTCAACATAATGCCAAGTGGTTAGCACAGCTCTAGAATTCCTTTGCAGGAATTTTTTCTTTAAGTTGAAAATTGTGCTCAGCGATTCAGAAAGATCTCTGGCACAAGGGTGCTGCCATAATCAGAAAATAATGTTTAGCATCATCAAACGGACTCCAGATTTAGAGTCTTCAAAACAACAGGCAAGTCTTCCTGAAGAAGGGAACCAACTGTAGAAATTTCTGTTAGCACTTTAAGTGGCAATGATTTGAGAAGTGTTAATTTTGTTGTTTTAAATCAGAGCATGGAAACCAAAGTCAAGCTTTCTCTTCAGAAGACCTGCCTCAGAAATACATGTACTTGTTTCCTCCACATCTCAAATCCATGGCCTCGCACACCAAACTGAAGTTTAACCATTACCCTGGCTCTTCCAGTAGAGTGAAAGAAATAGCTTTTCTGTATATAAAGCTAAAAGCTTAATAATGTCATTGCAACTATGTCATTAAAGGAGTTTTGCACAATTTTAAAGCTACGGTATTATAAAAATGATTGTGAGCAGAACAGACCTTAGCTTTATAAAATGGAGATGCGATATTAGAAAGGATCTCTGGAGTTGAGAGAGCAGTGATTACACTGTGACATATGAGTGTATCTGCATAAGGAAAATCCCCTAGTTAGGGACCACAGCAGGATCCCATCCATCATAGTACACGTTAGCTCAGAGAACTAAAACTCTTGAAGCATTTTTTGGCAGCAGGGAGAACTTGTAGCATCCTAATGCTTTTTATAAGGCTGGATTTTTCTTTTCTCCCCAATGTGCTTCAAGATTTCATAACATGAGAAACAGAGGAGCAAAAGTTAAAATGCTTTAATGGTCCCCATAGGCTATTTAAATAAACACTGTGATTGCAATTTAGACAATCTGGAGTCCATTCAATATTAAATCCCTACCCTAAGCTACAGCTACTACACAAATAGGGAATTCATGGTATACTCCACATGGCCATTTACTACTGCAAAGATTGCCTCTTGACAATCGTAGGGAGGAGTCAGCCAGGCCTAACATTACACCAGTTAAATCTGTCAACAACCAGAGAGAAAGCTCTGCTGAACAAACACACTGATCTCTCGCACACAGCCTGTCTTTGTCCTGACTTTGCTGCAACTCCACTCATCACACACTATCTTCAGCAGTGCAAGCAGAAACTTCTCCTGCAACCAGCTGTAACAAAAGATGCCTTTCTTTATTTTCACACACTGTATGTATATATTTGTGCTGTCCCTTCCGCTCCCTCCCCCGCCACTTCCACCCCTTCCTACAGACTCAACCCTAAAGAAAGCTTGATTGGAATAAATCATAAGCTATTCCTCATCTCAGACAAATACATGAAGAAAGAGGCAACAGGACTGATCAGGTCCTTTTGACCAGGCCCTCATAAAAATAATACTCCATAATGTGCGGTTTTGTCTGCACCAGGGAAAAGAGTAGATTCAAGAACTAGGCAGGCAATAAATATTCTAAAATATGGTGTGCCAAATTGAAACAATTGGGTGGTGAAATACATAGAACCACTGAGTATTCCTCCAACTGCTTTCAGACATCAGGGGGTTCAAGGAATCATGGTGCCCTTTTTCATTTTTATGTACTGTTGAAAAAAACATTGTATGGGAGTAATGTTTTAGCTATGGCATTAGAAAAATATTGTTACTGAGTGTTTTTCCCAGTTATAAAAAGTAATATAGTATTTATGATTAGGGAAGAAAACAAATATTTTATTCAAAAAATGAAGTCCTAATTGTACAGCTCAAAGAAGATTTACCTATGTATTTATCATTGTAATGAAACTCAGATTAAGATATAGACTATTTCTGTCCCCCCAGATGGTTTATTTATGTTCCTTCCCAGTCAATTCTCCACCACGGGTCATCTTTATAGATTAATTTTGTCTCGAAGAAAACTAGGCTAGTTTTGCCTCATCATCATAGATTAGTTTTACCTAAAACAAACACTGAGTCTTATACGACAAATATTATGTGGCAAATTTTCTGTACATTATCTCCTTTTAAACTCACTTAATCCTAAGTACAGGAGGAGACAAGTATTTCTGTACTAAGTTTCCAAAGGAGAGGATAAATAACTTGCTCAACATAAAACTCTATCTGAAATTCCAAATCCATTACACTCAAATGATCAGTCATGTTATATTTACATTATATAGACCATTAAATATGCCCTGTAATTAATGGCTTAAAAATGAAATGCATCACATAAAACAGTGTTAATAAGAATATCAATCCCATTCTATTTGGCAGGTACTGAACTAAATGATTGACTTTATTGCCTCATTTAATCCTCTCATCAACCCTATAAGGCAGGTATTACTATCTCCATTTTGCAGATGGCTCAAGAGGGTGAAAGATTTGCCCACATTTAAATAATAACCGGATTCAACTCATGTACTTCCCAACTCAGAGTGTTTTGTTTATAGTAAACACTCAATAAACCTATGTTGAATCACTGAATTAAAGTAAGTATAAAAATGCTTGAAGAAGAGTAGACTATGAAAATGGGAGACAAATTAGTTCATCGCTTTCATGATATTTACAGAAAAAATTATAAAAATTGAAGGTTAGATGGAATCTGAGACATTACTTTGTCTCTTACCCTCATTTTAGAGATGAGTGAACTGAAACAAGTGCCTTGTTCAAGGGCCCAGAGTGAGATAATGTTGAACCGTGGACTGGAATTCAGGTTTCTGGTTTCCCATTGACATGTTAGCTATGTTCTATTTCTTTGTTTCTGAATCAAGCATACTGCCTGGGTTCTAAATAAGTCTTTAAATGAATTTGAGACATCAACACTTCAAACAGGTGTGACAACTATTCTGTAAAGTGTTAAGAGGAGAAAGGGAATAAAGAGCTACAGAGCAAGGTTACTTTCCTTGAGATGCTCAGGTATTTCATGGTCAAGATAAGAATTAACCTTATGAGATAGTGAATATTATAAAAATGTGTGCTCCCAGAAGAAAAAACAGATTGCCATAGAAAAGATTTGCACAAAAAAGTATATCATTAAATCTATTCAACCACCACCATTTATGGAACAGATAGTACCTACAGTGAAAGTCAGAAAAGGATGAGATCAGTGTTGGCAGCAAATATCGAGAAACTTGAAACTGGTTTAGAAGTCATCATAAGCTCATAGGTTTGAAGGAAAAATCGTGCAATGCCAATCCCTCATTTTAAACAGGAGGAAGCATGCAGAGGGAGAATGGGAGCCTTTTCCATGGTCACGAAGCTCCAGGGGAGCAGCAGTGTGGCCCTAGCCACTCACTCCCAGTCCAGGATTTTGTTCAACAACATTTTACCAATTTCTCCATGACACACTGACAAAGAAAACTTACGCCTCAAACTAAAGAGTAAAATAAATTAAAACAGGAATAGTAATAAAGTAGCTCACATGGCTTTTAAAGATACCCATACAAAGCTTACTGAGTAGTGTAATGATCACATTGCTTCTGTTTTGAATGCATTGTCAAACTGGACTTTGGCACTTAAGACACATTAATTTCTAAAACATTACTTAAAAAAAAAAAAAAACTCCTAGATAATTCACAGAGAATGCTGGGTTATAAAATATATCTTCCAACTCATTCACTATACCTAAATGTAATAGCTCAAAAATGTAAAATAAATATAAAAAAGTTTTTCTCTGACATCTATGATGGAATATACTTTTCTTCTGCATTTAAAATTGTCAGTGGTGCACAAGTGATTTCATCCTGTGAACCCATGAGGAATGCAACCACATGCAAGCCTTCCAGCTGTTGTTCATCAAGAATTGTAATATTTACTCTGGAAGAAGCAAACAACAGATGCATTTGGAGAATGTGAGTTCACCTGGTTCCTATAGCATATGAGCTCAAATTCAATTTGCTAGTGAATAAACATCTTGCAAAAAAGAACAACTATCTCCCCCAAAACACAAAACAAACAAACAAACAAAAATAACCAAAACCAAACCAAAGCAAACAAACAAACAACAAACCCTACCACATACCAGGTTCTGCTAATTTACATTTTAGACTCCATGGACAATCTTGATTTTAATTTTTATTTTCCATACCCCTCCCATATATACTGTAACTAATGAGCAACTGTTGGAGATACTTCTGTGGGAACATATTTTTTCTATACATTTCAACACCTTATCTTTCTACCTTCTGTAAAAATGGCCTCTTCATTTTCTGGGACAATAACTTACAGTTGCTTTAAAGATGACATGAAATGTATTTTCAGCTCTCTTTGCTGATTTATAGCCATTTTCAATAAAACTGCCAACCAGGCATAAGAATCTATGAAAACACTTCAAGGACCCAAAGGACTATCTATCATTTTCAAATGAACATCTGTATTAGCAAACAGAATTTTTCAATAGTGATTCAAATTTATACCTTTTACCTAGCAAGTGCTCCAATTATGCACTTCTGATACCTTCTTAAAGAAAAAATACATATACCATGAATTTAAGCAATTGTACAAAACCATGCAGAAAGAATAGAAAACTTTTGTTCCCAGCTCTTGGCTATTTGATAGGCAATGTACAAAAAAATAAACTTGAATGTTGAAGAAAAGTGAAAATTTTATCAGACAACTCCTTGATAAATTTCTAATGAAATCTGAGTGGTCTAACAGTTATCTTTTTTGGATAAGCTATAAATTTAATTTCTTTTTTTTTTTCTAATCAGTCCCTTTTAACATGACTCTTAAAGAGGAGGCCAATTAAAATGATGTTAGTATGGAAACTTAAGATTTAAAACTTAAGTCTGAAAGCTACCTTAAGTCTTAAATCCGTGAGATTTAAAGTAAATTGGTTCACTGCAAGTTAAACACTACTATTTACTATAAAGATACTGACTATCTGTTAATTCACATTCAAAATGTGTTTATCTTTGTATCAAAGTTCAAGGTAGACAAATGTAGAATAAGTTCAATGGAACTACACTGCTTCCATTTTTTTTCCAAATTTACTTTTTACTTGTCAATTCACAGATATTTCCAAATGAGAATATAGACGTGCCTGATTATAGAGCCACACAAAAATCACACACATAAATCAAATCAATTTATTTCTTCTTCTTTCAACACTTCAGTAATGTCCATGCTTTTCAAATCCTACCTTGTCACTAGACCACAGATAATACCAAATGCCACAGATCAAATCAAACCTGTATACTCAGATTTGAGTTCTATAGGAAGACAGTGATCTCACAATCTTAAATTGGGAAGAAGTAAAAAGAAAAAAAAAGAAGTTACCACCTGCACCTGGATAGCTACCAGCAATGATTATAAAAACTAACTATATTACATACAGTTAAATATTTCTGTACATTTTAGTACCTATTTGATTAATGACAAGAGTAGTGACAGACAGTTGCAATATGGAATCTAATGTTTATACCCAAACAGTACATCAGTCATTCAGCCCAAATTTACCTTACTCCCACACAAAAAAACTGGTGTTATACTCAATGTTTATTTCTGCAAATTACCAAATAAAGCTCAATATTCAATAGGAAGTCTCACTTTTTTTTCACATGCACAGAACCTATATATGTTTAAAAAAAAAAAAAAACCTTTCAACTTGCTTTCGTTATTTATCTAAAGCAACATTCAAAAGTTCTATGTCCTACTCAGAAATCTCAACTATAGTATGACTTGAGAAATTTGGTTTCTGCTCTTGGGATTGCTTTGTTTTTACTCTCCACACATGAATGTACTACTTCCCTTCTGATAGATAGGCCATTCACTCCATTAATAATCACTGGCATTTATAAACATGGCCTGCAAGTTTTCCTCATTTTATACCATGTAAAAGTGGGAAATCAAGAACAGATTTGTCAAACTCTTCTCTTGAGGGACAAGTGAATCAGTTAAAAATCCCATTTTTCACATTAGAGGGCTATGATCTGAGTTGAATGTAGTGTAGAAAGAAAGGAAAAAAAATTAGTTTTAAAAGTGGTCAGTGTCAATACTAGAGACAGATATAAGAGGGACTGAGCCATAATCTGAAGCTGCCAACCTGAATTTGAGAAATTTATTTTATTACTTTAATTAAGAAAATTATATTTTTAAAGACATTGCTGAACTGCAGTTTTGTTTTGTTTTGTTTTCTTTCTTTTTTTAAAGTGGTTCAAATAATAAAACTGAAAGTTTGAGTGGTCCTCAGTTGGAAACAAACTGAAAGTAATCACACAATCTCATGGCTTGAGTTTGTTTGATTTTTGCTAACCAGTTTAATTCATGAGAATTTTTCAAAGGGGCCAAAGGGGCCAAAGTAAAATTACACTAATATGCAATGTGATACAAAGGAAACACTAGAGAATGAACAAATGCCCATTGGAGAGTAAGAAATGCAACTAGCTAATAATTCAATGTGGAGTAAGAGAGTGAGGAAACTGGGGAGGAACACTGCAAGAGATGGAAAGAGAAAATATTCATAACTTTATGCCTATTGGTTTAACTTAAGTCCAGTCTGTAGAATGAGGGAGTGTTTGGGGTTTTGCTGTTGTTTTTTGGTTTTGGTTTTTCTTCTTCTTTAGCCCTTCTCCAACATGTGTGGCATCTAGCATCTGGTTTTGGGTGGCTTATTATTATCTTTCCAAACATATATTTTGATATTCCTTTAATTAAAATGGTGACCATCACCCAGAACAACTTTTCTGGAGAGGGACCTTGTAAACCCACAAAACCCAGGCAAGGGTTTGTTGAACCTGCAGGCAGTTTTGTTCAAGGGAGCATTAAAGACTTGGCAAGCCCTCTGTGCTCTCATTTTCATATTCTCTATTATATACCCACTTAATAATTTCAGAAACCTTAATCAGACTCTGACCAAAAAAATCCACACAGTGCTTGGGACAAAATGATAATACCATCTGTTTTCATTCTTCTGTGGGTTCTTTCCAGCTGTACAATCCAGCATTCTGGACTGCTTACTTTGTAATGATCCTGATATTATAGGTGATTTAAAGGAAACTCTCCTTTGCCACTTGCCTCTTGCAAACATGCAGAGTCTTTTCAGTTTGAAAAAGTCTGGCATATTTTTCATATGCATGTTGACTACATTTGAATTCTATAGATAAATAGGACCAATCCCCATATTTAAAAAGATCCAAAGCCATTTTCTGCTCTTTTTTTGTAATGGTTGGTAAGATCAAAAGCTCTTCTACAAGATTTTATTTGGCATGAAACTTCTAATTCTCTTAAAGTCTAGATGGAAATTTCAAAAACAAAATATCTAAACCATCCCTAAAAAAAGAAACAACTGACTTACTGAGAATCTTCTATCCTTTACCATATTCTTGAAGAATTTAATTGCAACATGATTATTCAAGTCTAAGGCATAAAAACATGGTGATACAATTTCCTTCTAGTCATGGTAACCACTGAGAATTCAAAGCAAAGGTCAAATGCTTTTAAACTCTCTGACATAGGAAAAATTAGCCAATGATATGGAAAAATAAGCTCCAAATAATTCAGTTTTGCAGATTTTAACAATCAATATGGAGCACCATATGATAGCTATGGCTCCAACAATCTGTATCAATCATGAAGATTGGCAGTGGCAAACTACACAGACCAAGTTTTGTCATGCTACCCCAGTCGATTTTACAGTCTATATGTAACCAAGACTTACTCTGGTGCTTTCCCCGACACACCACACAGTCCCTTCCAAGAGCTGCTTCCAACACATTCAAGGGCTTTTCTGAACCAAACCTGACTGAAAACCTTTGGAGACTGGCACACAATTCTTAATGATGCTCCATGTTTTCCTTCCAAAGGCTGCATCTTTAATACATTATATTGGGTTTTTCCCATCACACATTTAATGTGTGAAATTTCTAAACTCTTCCCCTTCACTTATCTAAATTGAACTTTGGCAGCCAACAGTTAACTGCTGGAGAGTTGCTTAAAAACGATCAAACCCTTTCTAGATCTGATTGCAAGAAGTATCAATGCCAAGATAGAAATTTTAGTCTTCATCATATACAAAATCAATATGTACGCTTCGCTCTGGAAAGAAAGCCACCTTGAAAATAATTAATAAAACATCAAAGCTGCATACAACTTCAAAAATCCACATGAGACCGAAACATTTGAGGCAATTAAATTACTAATTTATATAAGGTGGTACTTCTCTTTGAAAGGTATTTTCATATATACATATAAACTGAAATCTCACTTTTGGCTTCAAAATGGCAATTTAAAATCTTAACAACATATCCATAGCAATTATGAATATTAATTTAAATACATAAGCTTTGAAAAACCTTAAGAATAATTTGGAAATATTTACATAATATTAAAAACTGTAGAGAACTGCAACCTACATTTTCATTGAAACACAATTTATAGACATATTATTAGAATTTGGAAAAAAAGGCATACATCTTATATTTACAATATGTACAAAGGCGAAATGACCTCCCTAAAAGCCATGGCAACACAATAAATCTCATTTATCAGTTACACCTCACTGTTACTGTCCTAAAGAGTTAGCTTTCATTTATTTATTCTTAAATATGTATGTCTTGCTTGGTGGTGGATATTTAAAAATAACAGACTAGGAGAAAAAAACGATGACTAAGAAACACACTAGATGTGGAAGAGGGAAGAGAGGCAGAGGAAGACACACAGAGATTATCACAAAGCAGAGAGGTGCCTGAGAAAAGGCAAGCTGGACAGAAGAGACGATGTTTATTTTGACTTTTGAAGATGATCCATTCTGAAGGCTGTGAATGGAAGGACACATATCCTGGACCACCATAAACAAAAGAGGAGGATGGAAAGCTGTGTTGGGGTAAGATAGGTAAGGGTCTTATTTACCTGGTCTAGGTGTTTAGACTTTATCCAGTAGACAAATGAAACTCATTAGAGGTTTTCAATCAGGAAGATGACATAGCCAGATTTGCATTTTCAAAACATAACTGGCATCATCAATGAGATAAATGGATCTGTAACAAGAGACAGGAGGCAAGGAGTCCACTCAGGAGAATTCTGTGATGCACTGACAGATGGTGAGAACCTCAAGTAAGGGTGAGAGCACTGATGCTTGAGAGCAATTTTCTCTGCACTCTCCATAAAGTCCTAACCTCATATGTCCAATGTATTGATTTCAAGGAACGACAAGGCTTTTAAAACCTTTATTTAGCATTTCTAGAATACCCATCTTTGCAGAGCACCTTTTCAGGCAATTCTTAACCAAACCTCTCAACCTCTTTAGCAGTGAAAGGGTAAGTTTTACTCTCAGTGTTGAATATTTTTAAATAAAAATATTATTACTATGACTTAGCACCTCTGCACCAATGTATTGAGACCATCAACTGACCTACTTCTCTATTTGTCATTAACCTTTTACACCCAATGGTAAAGCAAACTACAACTACAGCTGTCAGTTGCAAACTTTGTCTCCCTTCCCCATTAGTTTCACTCTCTTCAATGTCACCTCATGAAACCAGCCAAACTGATGAAAAGACATGGCATTTATTTGAAATTAGAGAAAAAGCAGAATGTGTAGAAATGCACTACATGGAATTAAAAACAAAGAAGCTGCATAAGAATTTATTTAATCAATATTTTTGTTTTGAAGATGAAGAAAATTTGACCCAATAAGACTGACTTGCCCAAGATAAAAATTGACTATTGAAACGGCTTTTCTAACAAGATCACAGGAACCATGTAACTATTAACCCTGATTTCTAAAGCTGTTTTATAAATGATATCAAATTAACATAATTTGGGGAAAAAAGTTATTTTCTAAGGACGTACAAAAATGTGTGACATGAGGATAAAAAATATTGTATTTTTAGGTATGTCCTAAGTTAAGAGAGCTTTTTGTTTTATTTATATTTTTAATTAAATAAGAGGGATGGCCATTTAGTATTTAACCACAAAGTTGTGTTAATAATATTCTAATCCTGAAATGACACTGAAACACATATACCTAGTATGAAACCAGTCAGTAAAAGGATTGTTTCCTCCATTCCAATATATAAATTGTTAAGGAGATCAGCCAGTCCTTTGGGATATGTTCATGGATGATTTAGGAATTAGCAGCATGATTGAACTGGTCAACATCTCTTTTCAACATAAACTGATTTTTAAATACTTTTTTTCTAATTATAGAATATAGCAGGTTTGTATTTTGATAAATGATGAAACAACTATAGTGCATCAGTATATAAGTCAACCTGTGAGTTTTAAGACAATGTAATTATTCCATAACAGACCTAAAAGTGACTGGTAGAATTTTTGTGTTGTATACATTTACTATTTTATTTATGCAAAGTACAAGTAGTGGAGGCTCACGGATCAAACCTATACCATTTAAACTCGAGGGGGGGGGGAGGTATACTACTTTTACTTGACATTATTCAGAAAAAAAATTTAGCAAAATTTTGATAAAATTACTTGAGGGCAAATTCATGTATGTAAAATAAAAACTATTCTTCTTAAAGGACAAAATAGTTAAAGAAAACTTAACTAAAAAATGCTTTTGCATATTTCTGTCACAAACTGTATGAATAGCTACATGACACTTAAATATGTAGATACTTTGGGAAAATATTTAGTATAGATTAACCATCTCTATGACTACAATGCTAAGGAGCACAAAAATAATTTCTAATCCAAATTTGATATTAACTAAGTATGACAATGTCATCTCCATAATATTTCTTAAATTCTTCCATATTGCTAGAAAGTAACATCGCACTGCTTGAAAAAAAATCACAATAAAATTTGGCTTGATTGGCATTAAATTTTATATGTGTTAATGCAAGCACACATAATTTTTGTACATATTTGAAATGGTATTGCTAATACTAGTTTCTATTGTCTATCTGTATATTTCACCTAGGACTATGGACTATGTGTTGAAACTTCCAATGTTTGAAGATCTGCTTCTTTGCCCTTTGAACTGTAAGTCACTTTTGTTCCAAAATATTGTTTGCTGCAGCATTCTGATTGATCTGTGTGCTTTTGTATCTTCCCCAGGATTCCAGAGCTATGCCACATTGCTTAAACCATGCAGACTGAGCACAAATATTTGATAAGCAAAGCTGATTTTTTTAAGTCTTTGTTGGGGAAAAAAAGTGGCATTGTATCTAGTATATGATTTTAAAACTTTTCATTGCGATGGTTAAATTTAAAAGTGAAAAAGAAAAGACTGCCAAGGGAGCAAATAAAAAATGTTTTAGGGCAATTCTATGTACTCGTGTGTATATGTGTGTGTACAGTATATTTGCTTATATATAAGTATATGTATGAATATATATGTGTATATAATAATTATATATATATATAGTGTATACATATACACATACACATATATATTACCTTAGCCTGGTCTCTGTAATCATTAGCAGTAATATGCTTATTAACTTGTTAGTTTAATAATATGGCATCAAAGTAAAACCCAATGATGGAATCAAGCGAAATCACAAAATGATCGTTTTCTCTCTTTACCCTAAGCTGAGCAAGGAACCTTTCCAAACAGTGTGAACTCACTGGCTTCCCCATAACTCTACAGAGTTGCCATATAACTGGGAATCAGAGAGGTGAGGTCATTTCATCACTCCATGCAAAAAAATGCGAAACGTCTGCTAAAATCTGACTTCACTTGATTTACTCTCCAAGACTGTTTTTTATTAAATATGTTTGACTGCTATCTCTAATTAAATGTAGAATTAATTTTGGCAAACTAACCACAGATGCAGTTTATGTTCAATTTTATCAGACAGATTTATTTATAAGCTGTCAACTTCTTGAAAGACTTCATTTTGGAGCAGTTTTAAATTGCTAACAGTAGCTGTAAATGGAGCTACTGTTCTCTGGAACACTAAAGGAAAAGTATGCTATAAATGTCCATTCCATCTGTGAGGAATCATAAAACAATCACATTCCTTTATTTTTTTTTTCCTCCTTAGGACCTTTATTAAATTAGTTCAACTCAATTAAAAATAACTTCAAAAACATTTCAGAGCCTTTTGTTTCATGGAATACTTGGAACTCTCTGCACGGAACGTCACCCTTTTAACTAATCCCTTTTAGTAAATGGAGGAGAATAGTGGTATTGTGACTTCAGACAGTGCTTTCAAGGGTCTCTACTGTACCGAATTGAGGTCACTGCAAGACAATGCTCAACACCCAATAGCCATTCAAACGTTCTTCACAACTCTATCAAACGTGTCTTTCTTTCTCTCACCCGCTTTCTCTCATGGCAAACTCAGAGGACAATGGAAAAGCCTCCAGCACCATTTATGGTCACCATATTTGCACATGACAAAGTCTATTCTTCCTGGTTTGCCAACTCCCTGTAAAAAGAATAAACCCTGGGATAGATTTTCCCACCATTACTGTTATTCAAACTTATTTTGGATTTAATGTTTTTGTTGTTGTTGTTAGAGGGCTGGTACATGGCATGTGAGATGCGGACTTGCTGTATTCGTGCATGGGTAACAAAGCAGAGACTAAATACAGAATTAAATATGTCACATTATAGCCAGCATATGCATGATGGAGTGTACCATTTAGTACAAAACAGAGACAGATGATGAAACTGGAATTATCATACCTTGTCTTATTGTCTAGCAATAACAGTAGTATAAAACTTACTGTTTGCCTGTGAACCACCAAACCTGTGCCCCACAAGCACTATTTAGTTTCGCTTGGGAGTTTTTATGGCCATAGCCACAAACAAACAAAATCAATTGCTGTAAATTTTTCTCACCAGGGTTGTTCCTTTTTGAAAGGCAAAAAAAAAAAAAATGAAAGAGAGAAAGAAAAAGATGTATCCAGAGTATCGCCCTCCAAACAAGAACAACACATATTTGCAGGCTATATCATGAAGTTGTTACGATGAAGATTTTGATTTTAATTAAGAATGGGATTTGTAGGACAATTAGTGAGAGGTAATATTCTTTGCAAGAAACAGTGCCCTTATTGGAAATACCATCTAAAATGAAATGGGGACATTTGGAGCTGCACAGAGACTTATTTCTATGGATTTCTACAGTTAATGAGAAGAAAAATATGAGGAAAATGAAGATACCTCACCTGAAACTCAGGAATACAAACACTGCCTTTTTTCTCGTTGATTTTTCTTTTTAATTTAAGTCATAGATATTTGTGCTGTTGAGTTTTGCAGCAGGTAATCCTCTTATCATTAACAAATTTTATAAGTGGTTTTTTTCACAGTTATTCTAGACCACTGATTATTAGGAGTATACCTCATCTTCTTTGATGACTTTAAGAAGATGTAATATATGTACAATGACATATATACATTTAATGATATTTACAAAGATGTTTTATATATATTATATGACAACAGACGTACCAGTTATTTTGGATAATCTTAGCTGCCTCGACACTAAAAAGAGGGCTTTTTATCGTATTACAGAACAGAACTTGTATAACTGCTTACATGTTAGAATGACCATTGCCTTCATAATATATAAATTTTCATGTGTTATGAAAACGAAAATTGTATTCATTAATCAAACATCTGATAATTTCACACTTGTTCAATTAACTTTATGACAAAATTTATATTTTTGCTTTCTATACACTGTAAGATTAAAGGAACTATAAGATTAAGGGAACTTCTTTTAGCAGATGAAAAAATATTAATAGTGCCTATGTTATCAGATATAATGTGAATTACGAAGACAATATATATAATCACATGTATGTGGTTTAAACGTGTACTGAGCACCAAAATTCTGCACCATCTATTATTCTATGGTATTTATTAAGCATATGCTATCTGCCAGGCGCTGTATGAAGCAATGGTAAAGTACAATACACACTGAAAATGTCTTCAAGCAGTTTAGAATCTGCTGGAAAAACATGCAACTAAACCAGTATAATTACTCAGACTGTGTGAAGGGCTGTAGATATACAAATAAATATAAGATTTCTTTCTTTTAACAAATTAAAAGCGCAAATTCTCCAAAACTATGGCAGGAAAGCTGAGTGTAATTTATGAGAGTTACTGAATAGCCATCTCAAAAGCATCACAGTAAATGTATAAAGATTAAGGGTAGAGTTGAAACATAGAATTTACTGGGGAAGGAGGAGAGGAAGAAGAAGAAGGAATAAAGCATGAACACAAAAGGAATCAGAAACACACGGATCCTAACCATTTAGTGGTACATTATGTCTCTAAGGAGCTTATTTAGATGGGATTAGGGCAAGAGAGGTCTGGAAACCCAGATTGAAGACATAGCGTAGGTCAGTGATTTTGTAATGCTCCCCTGAAGACAGCTGATTGGTGTAGTAAAATACAGGGAGCCAGAAAGAGAATTCCAAGGCTACTTCAGGATTCCAACTTAGAAGGGATGAGAGTAGGATGTCTCTGCTGTGCCAAAGGAAAGGAGAAGATGCGTTAAAGAGAAAAAAAAAATCTGTAGGGCTTTGGAAGGCAGATATGGTGGTGGCTGAGAAGGGGAAGGGAGTTAACGTGATTTTGAAGATTTTATACCAGGCTGGCTATAAATACAGTTGAACTATGTCAAACTGCCAACTTAATACATCTAATTGGTATCTGAATAGAGAGGGTAGAGAGAGAAGAGAGGTCCAAGGAGAAAAATGTGCTTTGTGTCCAGATTCAGGAAGCAGAAGGGTGGAGTCAATAAAAGAGTGACTGGAAATAGTCTTCCCACAGAGACAGGATTCACACTTAATTTCCTTCGTATCACTGAAAACATGGGTGAGCACATTGTTTTTTGTTCCTCCAGTGTTAACTTCAAAATATAACAGTTTTCATATTATGTGTATCTCTGCAAGACCTAATTTTTCTAATTCATTCTTTTGCTCCTTCACTGTCCTTTAATTAAAACCCTAATAGTGACATTTTTAAAATAAAATTTCAGCTTAAAAGTATTTTTCTATATATTTTTCTGCAGAGTACATTATGTCAGAAAAAATTCTGAAAGTAAAAATATAAATATGGTACACTTTGCCAATTCAAACATCATCTGTCCACCTTCCTGTTTAAAAAAACTGTAATTTTGTTATTTATTAATTTTAAAAACAATCTTCCTCATGAAGTTTCTAATCATGTCCCTCTTATCTTATTCTATAAACCTAGTATAAATTTACAAGACACATATTGTTCTTTAATAGCTGTCTCATTATGGGCAGCCCTACCCCATCACTATGCATTTTACCTTAATTATTACAAATGCTAAATCTTAACTATGGCTATATTTCTCTTGATTAAGTCTAACTATAATATCAACGAGGACAAATGGAGCTTAAATATAATCACTTGTATATTTGCCTTATTCATTTTCTAACTACCTTGTGGGGAGGTGTTAACATCTCTTTTTCATAATTATGTGGAAGACATGCTGACTTCAAAATCTCCAATGGAGGATGTGTTTTTATTTAGGATAATGATAATGACACGTAATATACACTGTCACTACTATCCTACCTGGTACTTTTGTTTGAAACGAAAGGGCACCTCCTACTGACTGACCTTGTCCAGCAAGAAAGAATGTGGCCAACAACAGGTTCAATGGGTGAAATTCAGTCCAATTTGCCTCCTATTCATCTCCTTGACTGGGCACTTGGGACTATATTAAAAACTACACAACTGAGCGTGGGTTCTGGCTGACTGTATGCCAGGGACTGTTCTATGAATCTTATATATACTCTCTCCATTAACTCTCACAATAGCTTTGAGTTAGGTCAATTCTTATGCCCATTTTACAGATGTAAACTAACTTGCTTATGTCACAGCTAATCAGTGGAAGCATCCAAATTGTGGACATTCTGACCCCAGAGCCCTTGTTCTTAGCCACAATGAATTACTGCAAGTATCATTATGTTAAACCAGGATTTTATTTCATATTTTTAGTATGGATTTTATAATTATATTTTGTTCATTATTTGACTATAGTATACCTGTGTGTTAGTGGTAACGGGCTGAATAAGTTCCACAAACACATTGTAATTTACTATTTTCTTATGCAATTACTTCCTAATAAATGGAAGGGAGGTGTTACTAGAAAGATGTCACCAGTGGTTTCAGATTTGTCATATTTGAAAGAAGAAAAGATTCTTCATTTTGAAAAAAGAAAAACCACCTTGTTATTAACAGAAAAGAAATACTGCAATAATTTTTAAATGGGTAGAGAAATGAACTCTGAACACATCCTTCCAACACCCTCTTCAAAATAAAAGCTTTAAGTCAACATACTTCAATTAGTTTTTTAAAAAACATCCCAAAGGTAAGATAAACAGCGTGAGTCGTCCACACAGACAAGCAAGCATAGGGTCAAAAAAAAAAAAAAGTATTTAAATTGCACTAAAAATATTTTACTTGGTAGTAAAATACTTCTTAAAGTATTTCTCAACTCAAACTAGTTTTGCCAAATCAGAAGTTTTCTTTTGGGTGGTTAAGAAAGCTAAGACCATGCAAGATGATTTTAAAACCATTTTACCTATTACTGTTATGTTTCCAAAGGAAGCATTGGCAAACAAAATTTGGCTGTTAGGGAGAGAAAACACTGAACTTTTTTTTCATTGTCAAAATAGTTAAGAAACTCCTGGTTAGAAATAGTTTAAAAACCTCTGAAGTCCTGGGTAAAATCCATATATACCACAGGTTACAGAGACTCTTAGAATGTTGTTCCTGTAAGAAATGGCTTGGGAAACAACCGAGGATGTGGTGCTAGATTCCTATAGCACTTGCAGAAATGCCGAAAGAATAGAAAACCTATCTGCTTGTTTTTATAGTAATCTTAAAACGCACAGACTTTGGATTACAGAGTTTAGCAAACAAGAAGTAGAAGGAAGAGATGAAGGAGGATGAGGAAACTGCTATGCCTTAAAAAACAAAAAACAAAAAAAAACTGGTTTCCAAATATATTAATGGAGCTATTCAGAGGATAAAACTTCAAAAGCGAATTCCCAGGTACTGATGTTACTACATCCACAAACCCAAAGTTTTAAAATAATGTTATTGGAGTTCCCTTGTGGCACAGCAGGTTAAGTATCCAGTGTTGCCACTGCAGCAGCCCAGGTTGCTGCTGTGACGTGGGCTAGAGCTCTGTCCCTGGAACTTGTACATGCTGCAGGTGCAACCAAAAGAAAAAAAAAAAAGCTATTATTTAATTTCTAGCAACTATAGTTCTCTCTGTGGAATCTGAATGGCCCTATAGACCCAGGAGAGTCAAAAATTCAAGAAAGTCCACGAAGGTTGGTGAGACTTTCCAGTTCAATGAAAATATAACCATAAAATAAAAAAACACAAGAGTTCTCTTGTAGCACAATGGATTTAAGGATCTGGTATTGTCACTGCTATGGCAAGAGTTCAATTCCTGGCTTAGGAACTTCCATATACTGTGGGCACAGCACACACACACACACACACACACACACACAAAATCAAATATTCCAGGTTTAGATTGTTATAATTCATTCATTCAATGAATCATTATTTACTTCACTATCTATTTCAAGAATCAAGAATATTTCTCAAAGTACCAATCAAAGACAGGGTCCAAGATTATTAAATAAAAATGATGTAAAAAGATCATGTTTTCACAAAATTTACAGTGATTTGTTTTCTTCATTATTTAAACATACATTTAATTAACTTAGTAGCAAGGGCTTCTGCATATGTTTTTATATGTTGGACACTGCCCAGGTAGCTACACCACAACCACATGTTTAAAGCACCATCAAGTGTATTTTTCTTTCTCTCTCTCGCTATCTATATATTTATATGTATATTTATACATATATAATTTCAGAATTAATGTACTTATATAATCAATACTACTAATAATCATAATTATTGCTCCATAAATTACTATAAGTTTGATCCTAATTTATGAGTGAAATGAGCTAATAAGACAACAGGCTATACTGACAACTTTTCAAAGATGGATGTTGCAATTTAATTGCAACACCCACTCTGCACATGTATATAAAAGAGAAATATGAAACAATAAATATCTCTTTTATCTTTATTACTCATCTTCTCTTGTTTCTATTTTTACCTTGCATGTTTATTAAATGTATGGGGTAAAACTAATAGGGTGCTTTGCCTACAAGGGTCGGGCAAATTTACTTGTTTACCAGGGTGTAAAGGTCTATGTGGGGAGGGCGACTTTATTTTATCTTTGATAAAATGATTAAGATAGCAGATTATATGCTTTTTATTTCAGCTGAGAAGAATTAATCTGAAAAAGATTTGTGAATGATATGCTGGGGAGCAATGAGTTTCAAGTTAAAGTGTGACCCTCTATTATAAATTCTAAGAGCATTTAATTTACTAGTGTAGATAATATGGCTTAGAATATGTGGGAAAAAAAAAACACATTCCTCTTTTTCAGGAGATGATTCTTCAATACTCCCCCCCACTGGAAATCTTCCTTTTAAAATATTGAAAGGAGCTAGTATTTAAAAATAGACTGCTCTAAATATGCACAGCTTCCATTTATTTGAACAACAGGCAAAAATAAAATCAACTCTTGTTGCCCTCCGCTATGAACAGAACTAACAGGGTCTCAGTGTAACGAAGAAGAGAGACAGGGTTTTTCAGTCATCACTGTTCCCCAACTAGTGAGTCTCTATAGATTGATTATCTCAGAAATGGAACCCAAAGCAGGAGGAGACACTTATATCCCAGGAATGCTGTGAGCAATGGATAAGAGTCTCTGCCCTTATATTTTAGAAATACTAAAAGTATAAATCCCTCCTTTGCATAAATCTCATCCTTTAAAAAAAGTCAAGGATGTATCAACACAGGGCTACTGAATCAAAAACATGTTGATTTTACATATTTTCAACATCAATCTCATGGTGAATGTAGATTTTAGGAAGAAGGGGTTCCTTTTGGAAATGAACTTCCCCCATTCCTTGTAATTACAGGCTGTGAATAAGCTGTTTTAGAAATTGTCTACTGTTTTCATGTATATAAGATAACGATTTTTTCATTTCTGTAAGAATAGTATAGCATCAGTATTTCTGCTGCTAAAAGCTGCCCTAGTGAGGTTTGCAAAGGCACAGAAGCGCAAAACCTGCTGAAGAGGAAAAAGCTAATAAAATACTCGTTGGTTAACAAGGGAGGCACCAGGTGAAACACACATATGGATTTGATTACCTGAATGTACGTGAGTGATTAGGTAATCTAATATTAATGAAGATAGTTTGAGCTACTTATTAAACACTAAGGGCTAATTTCCATCGTCCTCCTATCTACCTACCCTCACATCACCACTATTTCGGATGATTTGATGTTTCCACTTGACAATGGTTATAGAGACTTCCATTGATAAAA
The DNA here is from genome assembly GCF_016906955.1 of Phacochoerus africanus. NCBI lineage: Eukaryota > Metazoa > Chordata > Mammalia > Artiodactyla > Suidae > Phacochoerus > Phacochoerus africanus. The sequence goes on along the minus strand of NC_062550.1, from coordinate 53,381,416 downwards.
CTTCCTCCTGTACCCTAAATCAGTCATTTGCAAACTTTTCCATCTGAACACACTTGGGAAAAATGATACAATCCTATTGGCAACAGTGGCCCATTATGACAGCAAATTTTATTTAGGGACGAATATTTAAAATAGAAGTACTTTTAAAAGTGCCTTCCTCATCCGGCCTTCTGAATCGTACCCCACAGAAATAGTGTGTCCTATGGTTGAGAACCACTGCCAGTTTACTTAAGAATGGAACAAAATGTTTAATTATCAGTTTTTATGCCTGAGATGCCTATAATAAAATTGCGGATGACTCGTTAAAGACTATGTAGATAACACCAGTAATATCCTCCTAGTTGGAAATGAAAAATACTGATATTCATCCAAAAGTCAGTAATACATCTCTGCAAAAATATCCATACATTCTCGGAGGGTAAAAATATTAGTGAAGTGGGAAGATAAAAGAAATACAATTTCTAGCTAATCAGTAATTCCCTATTTTAGTCCTTGCTTTTAACAAATTCCTCCATATATAGGAGAGAGCAGATTTTTCTGCTTCATCCTAAAAAACAAAGAACGATCGCTACTCCCTTCCCCCCAGTTTCTATATACAGTCACTTAAATCCATCTGCATTCCAGTCATCATTACAGATGATAGCTTTGCCAGATCCAGTCCCATAAATTGATATATTGGAAAAACTGGCATGAATATTTTAATGTCCTGACATTCTAAAGGATAGGCTCTTTAGGTTTGCATTTATATATGAATATTAGGAATTTATATGTGACTATATATACTTTAACAAATTCACACATAGAAAAAAAAAATTTTTAACCAAACAGAAAATTGAACTTTGGTTAAATTTTTAATGTATATACTCCAGAGCTATATTGTCATCGTTGATAAATGTGGGAAATTGAGGCACAGCAGTACCCTCTAGGTGATAACCAAACAGCATATGACAAAGAGCCGAAAGACTGGTAAAATGCCATGCCTTATGTGCTTTCCTCTCTGGTCTAAACACCAGATTGCCAGAGAGATTCCTATAAGGAATTCTTTAAGATGAGACCTGGATAGTGAAAGAAAATGAAAGATGTGTTCTGAATATAGGGATTCTCGGATACTCTTTTTCCTTCTTCATTTCTGGAAAGTTAGTTGGCTCTCCATAAGCATTCAGCATGATACACTTTATAAGGCAGTCCTAATGGCTTTCTGCAATTATTAAACCACCTCTATTCTATAGGAAATGGAAAGTATATATGTATTTTTCCCTCCAATAAAAGGAATTGATACCTAAGACCAGGTAGACTAATTTAAGGATAATGAACCAGTATGCCCAAAATAGGCATGCAATTATTAAATATTTTAGATGTTTCACAGAATCATGTGATTTAAAAATACCTTGAAATCCTCAGGAAATAGGGATCACCTCATGTTTTAAAAATGCACTTTTATTAAAAGCCTGGTTAACATATTTTCCACCTCTCTTCATGTACTTAGATCTTGATTTTAAAGGAAATGGCAAATCTATAGTTTACAAGTGCCCCTTCCAAATCCTTACATTTAAACTCAGTGAAAGTAATCATTTACCTCATTCTGGAATGAATGCTAGTCGGCTAACGAAAGGGAAACACAAACTCACATTCGCTATATTTCTATGTGACCATGAAGAACACTTCTGGAATTATATAAAGTGCTCTTTTTCACAGCTGGGTCAAAGAATCACCCTAAGAGCTCAAAGAGACATAGATATGTAATACCAGTAAGTGAAATGATAAAATCATATACTAGTATGAGTCTTTATAAAGTACAAATAATAAGAAAATAAAAAGTACGGTCAAGAAGTCCTCTCCGTGAAAATAGCATATCAAAACATCGTACAAATATTTGGATAAATTGAAGTATTTGGATAAATATATCCAAAAGACATGCATATGTTACTATAAAGTTTAATTATTTTTGTTGACAACTTCGCTTTCCCCCTGCACTATCAAGGTAAGATCTGTGCCATAAGCACTTTCAGGGTAATGGGCTGTGTGCTCTAGACATCCAATCTGAAAGCCAAGCCTGAGATGGTGGGGAAATGACATTTAGAGACAGAATAAATTACATAACACTGCAAAATCTGAACCAGGGCTCTGTGCACTTGGGAGAATTTGGGGAGGAATGCCGCAGAACACCTGACAAACAAGGCTGCTTTTTGTTTTTCAAGCCTACAAGTTGACAGAGAACTGTCGACACCTTATGGAAAAACCAGAAAAACATTCCAGTGAGCAAGCATTCTGCTGCTATACTTCCTTTACTTTCTTTCTTTTAATTGTCATTCCAAACAACTTTGAAAGAACAAAGACCAAGTGCATTCTTAAGTTTGGTTTTTTGTGCACCGATTCAAAAAATAAACTTGTTTTGAGACATCGCCTGACAAGAAATCACAGTATTTCAGAGATGCTTGACTTCTGAGAGGAATACACACTAAGTATTGATGTTTTTAAACATCACAGGTCTTGTATTTAAACTGATACAATAGAGCATAGAATATGAACACAATGTAATTCTTTATCATAACAAAAGTATGATATATAATCATCATACACTGTATCAGTGGTGTTTTACTGGCTAAAGCTAGTGGAAAATTTGAAATGTGAGAAGTTTATAAAAGTGAAAAATAAAAATTACATATTCACCCAAAAAGAAGACATATATAAACTGAATAAGGGATGATGTATATTTTTTTCTTTTTATGGCCACACCTGTGGCATATGGAAGTTCCCAGGCTAGGGGGTCAAATCAGAGCTTCACCTGTCTCTCTACACCCCGGAAACAGCAACGCAGGGCCTTAACCCACTGATCAAGGTCAGGGATTGAATCCACATCATCATGGATATTATGTGGGGGTTCTTTACCCACTGAACCACAACAGGAACTCCAGGGATGGTATTGTATAATATATTTTAATAAGAGTCCCATAATAGAGCAAGATAGAGGCAAATAACAGAAATGGCTTACTAGAACATAGGAAATCCATGCTAATATTGAAAATACAGTGTTTTTATTTTAAAGAATCCAATCATTCTAGCTGTGACATATGAAAACCCCAGTGTCATGGGGGATTTGGGAGTTATCTAATACTTTCTTTTCACTATTCTTTCATTTCTACCTATCCTCTCTCTTTTCTTATCTACTAAAAGTCCATTCACTTATTGAATGCAAGATTCCCCATGATGCTTTATTTAAAATCTAAAATCAGACTATGAGCTCTTTTAAATACATGACTTATTTAACACAACTCTGGGTGGATGCTTTCTGGGGTGGAGTTTACTGCGTGACAGACAGCTTCATTTGTGAACTACTTTACATGCTAGAAAATTCTTTCTCACAGCAAGCCAAATGATTTTAACATACCTTTAATAAACACTTAGAGAATAGCACCATATCTATATGGGATTAGAGTAGGTATGAGGTATAAATGTGAATAATGTACAGTTTCTGGATTTAAATCCTGGCTCTAGGAAAGTTTCTTTCCCTCCTGATTTTTAACAATATGTGTGCTCATTATAGCTACTGAAAACTTTAGAAAACATAAGACAATACTGATGACCTATTACTCAGCTACCTGATAGAAGGTTAATGACTAAGGTTTCTGGCATATCTCTTTCTGGTCAGCTCCTTCCTCCATCTGCCCTCATAGCCCCCTACACCAATATCTTTTATCACAGTTAGAAGCTAAGTTGGCTTAGTTGGTTACTGCTACATACTGTCAACTAGGGCCCACACTGAGTATTGGCACCCAAGAAAAAGGGGAGCCCATTAGATCTCAAGGGCCAGGATCTTCATCCCACCTCTATTCCTGAAGAAAATTCTCAGGTTACAGGAAAGAGGATAGAGCTAAATTTCTCTGATTCATTATTTTCCCTCTCCGTTATTCTGGAGAAGAATAAATCTCTAAATAAGGACATTTACTTACCAGGACTGATTTTTTTTTCAATTATCCAATTAGATCTACTTTAAAGATCGCACTAAGGGGAACTCTTTCCTCACAAATAGGGGCTCTACCTTATTAAGGAAGCAAAGTATTATATGTATTCTCCAGTCCTTGGAAGTAGTGTCTGTCCTGTTAGAGACTGAACTATACAGCAGCCCCTGCAGTAGGCTGCTTCACCATTAAATCCCACTCCACTAGAGATGGTCAGGCCCAGAAAGTCTTCAGCAACGTCTGGCAGAAAGGTGTTAGATATAACGGCCCTGGGTACTAAAATGGGGATAGAGCCATTCTACTAAAAGCTGCATCTTGAGTTGGCCGTAATCTAAGGGTCATCATTCAAGTAACTGATAAAAATTTTCAAAGACTAAGTACAGATACGTATATAAAAGCACTTATAAGAATGTGTAAAAACAGACACAAATTCTTCCCATACCTGTACAAACACCCTTTTGCGACATAACTTTAAAGCTCCTTCTTAAGGGGTAGATTCCATGCCTCCACTCCTGAATCTTGGCTTGGCCATTTGACCTGCTTTGGAGCACTGAACATGAGCAGGGGTCCAAGAAAATACTTGTTAAGACACGTCCTTTCTTGCTGGTTTTTGAAACCCAGAGATTGCCACATAAAGCCTGGGTTAATCTACCAGAAAATATAAGACCACTTGGTGAGAGGCCCCAACCATCCGAGCAGTTTCACCCATCCTGGCCAAGCCCCCAAATCATGAGCTTAATAAAATGGTAACTGTTTTAAGCCACTAAGTTTTGGGATGGTTTGTTAATTACTGCAACCGCTAATGGATATATAACCCCTTATCCAATCTACTTATCAATACTTGGCAGTTAGGGCTATACAACCAGTTAAAATATCACTGAACTATGTTTCAAAACCCACATAATCAAAGCAACCCTCCTCCATTTTATCCAAAAAGGATTCATTATATCAAAAGAATGTAATATTTTCAAATTTCTCTATATTGATACTTACCCTAGTTCATTCATTTTAACCACTGTACGAATAAACACTATAATTTATTTTTTCTGTTGAAAATATATTGGCTGTTCATTTTTCTCCAATTGCATATTGCCAAATTGCTCTCCATAGTAATGATACCAATTTCCACTGCCACTTTCCCACTGCCCTTTACCCTCACCGACACTGGTATTGTCATTCTGGCAATCTGATGGAATTGAAATGGTATATTATTTTCATCTGAATTTCTACCACAAATAGTGAAGTTGTAGATTTTATTGAACATTTATATGTCTTCGATAAAATGCCTGTTTATTTCCTTAGTCTATTTTAATATGAGGTTGTCTGCCTTTTCCCACTGCTCAAGTTCTAAATGTTTATCCTTTGGTGGCTAAAGGCTTTCCAACATCTCCCTCTGTTAGTGGCTTTTTTTTTCCCCCTTTTTTTTAATGGTGTCTTTTGATGTATAGAAAATACAATTTTAATAAGTCTAAATTTACTAATCTTTTCCTTTATGAAATCCTTCTTAACCTGAGGTCATAAAAATACTCCTATTTTTGACTGTAGAATTTTTAGTTTTGCTTTTCACTTTCAGATTTTAAAGCCACCTGGAATTTATTCTGTCACCAGCATCTAATTTTACTTTTTTCCATATGGATAACCAATTGTCCTAGCACCATATATTGAAGAGCCCATACTTTCCCTACCAATTTTTAATGTTACCACTGTCAAGTATCATGCTTTCATATATGAATTTAACAGTTTCTGGACTCTCAATTCTTCCCTCTCTGGTCTGTGATGGACTTAATGCCAATTCCATACTGTCTAAATATTTTGGCTTTATAATAAGTAATGAGATTTTAGAGAAAGTTTTCTCTAAATCTCAAAACTTCTTCAAAATTATCTTGGCTACTTCTTCCTTTCTTTTGTTTTCCCCAAGTAAATCATTGATAATTACTGTCTCCCTTCCAGAAAGATCGGTGATAGTCTTGAGTGGAAAGGCTGTGCATGACAAATTTTTTCATTCTTTATCATTTCCAGCCTCAACTACAACAACACACCCCTCCCCCCAAAAAGAGAGGGGAGGAGGGGAGAGAGAGAGATTTCCTTGTTTAGTCCAGAAAAAGAGGCTTCCAAAAATCAGGAGAAGGAGGAAATTTTCCATAATTCAACAAAACAGAACTTGAATATTTTTCTTTCTTAACTCTGTTAACACAACATCATCTTCCTCAAGTAGTTGATTTCTTCCTTTCTCACTCCATTCAATGTTGAGGAAGTTTCCTTGCCTGCTTATTCTGTCCATTAGCATTTTGTTTTGTTTTTTGAACTTAGAGGAAGGCCAGATTTTAACTTTCCTGCAGAGGATTCCTGGTGCTTCTTCCTTTTCTTCTGCCTTAGAAGCCTTTGATGGTACTATCAAAAATAACTTTTTAAACAGCAACTTACTCCTTTAGACTCATCTTCCTTCTTAGAATCTGACATATTCCAAGATTAACATTAGCCTGTCCTGTCCCTTAGTCCAACAGTCCCTTCTTGCTGATTAGAATTAACTCAAGGACCAAGTCTGCTCATTGTTTCTATTATCTTTGTGTGTGTGTATAAAATACACATAACATAGAGTTCATTTTAACCATTTCAAAGTGTAAAGTTCAGTAGCATTTAATACATTCACAAACTTGTGAACCACAATTTCTATTATTTCCAAAACATTTTCAGTACCCCAAAAGGAAAACCTATAAGCCTTAGGCAGTCACACTCCACTCGCCTTTCCCCTCAGTCCTTTGCAACTACCATTCTTCTATTTTTTCCTATGAATGTAACTCCTCTAGATACCTCATATAAGTGGAATTACACAACACATGTCCTTTTGTGACTGGCTTATTTCACTTAGCATAATGTTTTTAAGGTTCATCTATGCTGTAGCAGGCATAGGAATTTCCTTCTTTTTAATGGCTGAATACTATTCCACAGGGTAAATATAACATAGTTTATCCTTCCATCCATCCAATGACAGGTATTTGAGTTGTTTCCATCTTTTGGCTATTATTGAATAATGCTGCTATACACATTCGTGGATATGTTTCTGTGTGGACATATATTTTCATTTCTCTTGGGTACACACCTAGGAGTGAAATTGCTAGGTCAAATGGTAATTTTACATTTAACTTTTTGAGGAACTGCCACTGTTTTCCACAGTGGCTATACCATTTCATATTGCAACCAGCAACATATGAGGGTTTCAATTTCTCCACATTTCTACCAACACTTTATTTTCTGTGTTTCATTTTATTTTTTATTGTTATTATAATCATCCTAGTGAGTATGAAGTTGTATTTAATTGTGGTTTTGACTTACATTTCCCTAATGACCTATTTTTTTCATTTTTATAAGTTTTATTGAAGCATACTTGAGTTACAATGTTGTGATAATTTCTGCTGTACAAAAAAGTGATAGTTATATATTCATTTCTCTAATGACTTTTTTTTCTGGTTGGTCATGGATGCATTATTTGGTGAAATGTTTACTGAAGTCCTTTGCCCATTTTTAAATTGAGATGTGTGTCCTTACATTGTCGAATTGCTAAAGTTTTTTATATGATCTAGATACTAGGCTGTTATATTCTAAAGAATACTTGCAACTCAACAACATAAAGAAACAATTCAATTTAAAAATGGGCAAAGAACTTCAATAAACATTTCAACGAAGAACATATATATTCTAGATACCAGACTGTTATCATATATGATCTGTAAACATTTTCTCCAGGTCTGTGGATCATGCTTTTACACCTCTTGATGGTGTCTTTGATACACAAAAGTTCTTAATTTTGATGAAATCCAAGTTATCTACTTTTTCTTTTGTAACTGTGCTTTTGGTGTCATATCTAAGAAACCACTGCCCAACCTACTGTCATGAAGATTTACTCTCATGTTTTCTTCTAGTAGTTTTAGCTCTTATGGTTAGGTCTTTGATAAATTTGGAGCTAATTTTTTAATATGGTGTCAGTTAAGGGTCAAATTCATTTCTTCACATGGTTACTCTTGGTCAGTGTGAGCTCGGAAGCCAGGCAAGCCTGCATCTTCAGGGAGAGGGCTATATAACAGAGAGAGGCTGAAGGTGACAGCTAATAAGAGTTTAAGACAAAGACTAGAGGCTCTCATACTGAGTGAAGTAAGTCAGAAAGAGAAAGACAAATACCATATGATACCACTTATATCTGGAATCTAATATATGGCACAAATGAACCATTCCACAGTAAAGAAAATCATGGACTTGGAGAATGGACTTGAGGTTGCCAAGGGAGAGGGGGAGGGAGTGGGATGGATTGGGAATTTGGGGTTAATAGATGCAGACTATTGCCTTTGGAATGGATGAGCAATGAGATCCTGCTGTGTAGCACTGGGAACTATGTCTAGTCACTTACGATGGAGCATGATCATGTGAGAAAAAAGTATGTATACGTGTATGTGTAACTGGATCACCATGCTATACAGTAGAAAAAAATGTACTGGGAAAGTAAAAAAATAAAAATAAATTTTAAGAAAAGGAAACTATGTGCATTTCCAGGAAGAAAAGTTGCCTTACTAGAAAATTTTGTTTTTGTTCCCACATTTCTAGATTCCTTCTACTATCCATGAAGAATATTTAATTTATCAAGGGAATGCAGCACTCAAATCCATTTTTGTAAGCACTGTAGCCATTTATTAAAACCTTTCCCTGTTAATAAGTCCTGAAATTTACAGGAGGAGCTCACTGGGGGGAGGGGAGTAAATGAACTCAGTAAAAGGGTCAAATGGATACCAATGTCCCAAGCAATCTAAAAGCCATATTCCTGCCAGGAGGAAAATTCTGGAATTAGCTATGTGTTAATATGTTCAGACTCATGTTAGCTGAGTTAGCCCTGGATATATATGTGCCCTCCACCAAGTAGAGTTTTCATTTTCACTCTGTTTTTGACATGTTTTATGCCTAACCAAAAGGGTATTTATTAGTCCTGGAATCATTTCTGAGCCTAGACTTCAGAGCTGAAGCTCTAATAATTTCTAAAATTTTTATCAGCTATTTCTCTACTAGGTCAAACCCTGTTGCAAATTTCCAGTCTCTAGCTTAGATCGTATTCCAAATGGAGTAAATTCTCCACCAATCTAATCATGCCACGACTTCCATTATTCCCTTTTCTAAAATAATCCACCTACTGGTTTACCAAGCTGCATCTGATTAACCTCAAGGTTGTTGTACTAGAGTTTTCATTATCAGTCATATCCTTGGGGGTTCTGTAGTTCAGGATCCTGAGGAAGCAGATCCTGAGATGAAAATCTGCAAGGAGGGAGATTATTTGGTGTAATCTTGGGATCAGCTACCTGGGGGGAAACAGGATTGGTCAGACAGAGGAGCTAAATTGTAATATAATCTCAACGAGAACCTCAGAAGATCCTAATGGAGTCTTTGGTGGCCATTCAGAGTTGTCCTAATTAAGAAGAAGGAGCTGAACCTTTATACTTCTTTACTGACCCATCATTGGACATAGAGTGCCCACAGGATGATGGTGGACATGGGGCAAAGTAATTCTCTTCAGAGGAGGCACATCTCAGAAAGTAACACAGTTGAGAATTTTGGCTGCCAGCAATTGCTTCATTTGTGAAGAAGGGACTGGGTGACACTATTTGCCTTGCACTAAAGTTAACCACATCTCATTCCAAGCCACTAGTCTACCTAATGATTTGCTTAAGGGGTACTAGGTGGGCTCATGGATGCAAATGCACTGGTTATGATATTGAGCAGGAAAAGGCTTTCTCCTCTCTACACACCCCCTTTATAAACTAACAGTACTCACTGGACACTCCTCAAGTCATTAATTAGCCCTGACACAAGGTGTAAGTCACATCTTTTAACTGAACATTCATTCAGTTAATCATAAAATGAGAAATGTGGTTGTGATGAACTCTAAAGGTATACTCCACCCTACTAGTCTATGAAGATAATGAGAGTACAACAGATTAAGTATAGTGCAGGTGTACAAATGCTATTCATGGAATTCAGAATCTTATACTGAGTAGTACTCTTCTTTTGAAATACTTCTCTATGTCAGTTCTTGCTCTCATTTCCTTCTTCTACAATCTCTCCCTTTTCAGTGGATAGTGGGTATTAGAATATCAGATATATTCTAGTGAGTATTAGAATATCAGATATATTCTGGTATTTCCCATTTTAAAAAATAAACAAATGTAACTTCCCTTGAACTCTATATTTCCCACTATTATCCTTTTTCAGCCTCCCCATTCATAGCTAAAATTTTTGAATAACAATTCTAAACTCGCATTCTCCACCTCCAAAGCAACCCCCCATTCTTAAATGTACTCGCTCTAATCTGCTTCCATTCCCCACCACCGCATGGAAATGGTTCTTTTCAAAGTTAGAAATTATTATTTTTTTTTCAGACTCAGCAGTACTGATCCTGTTGTCTCTTTTTACTCTCCTGGCTTTATCCTATGTCATTGGCTGTTTCTTTCTCAGTCTCATTCCATTACTCAGTCTTGAAAAGTTGAATATCTCAATCTAGGTACTGGGTGTGACAGAAACATATGGAAGTTCCCACAGCAGTGATAATACTGGATCCTTAACCTGCTGAGCCACCAGGGAATCCGTGGGACCGCTTTACATGCATTCTCTTTAGGGATCTCATCAAAGCCAGGGGCATTAGATGCCATTTTTATAGGCTGATGAGGAACAAATTTATATTTCCAACCCAGAACTCTCCTCTGATCTCTAGATTCTTATATTACTAACCTATTTGGCATCTTTGCTTCAATATAGAACTGGCTTTGTATACTTAATAAATTCAAATAAAACTCCCAGAACTCTTGATTATCTCAAATCTAGATTTTCCCAGTTTTCCCATCTCACTAAATATCATCTGTATCTACTCAGAGCCCAGCACCCAAATATGGAGTCATTCATTGATCTCTTTTTTTTTTCACCTACCATTCATCCTGTTTATTAGCAAGTCAAGTCAGTTTTACCTCCACAGTATGCATTAAACCCCATGTTTTTCTTCATCTCTGCAATCACCATCCTAGTCTACAACTTATCAATTCTACTGCCACAACCTCTTAAGGAATACTTCTGACAGACTTCTTCTGTCAAACCTCTACTCCACAGCAAGGACAGTGATCTCTTTGAAAGAAATCAATCAGCACAAGTCACCTCCTTATTAACATCCTTCAATAGGTTCTATTACTCTCAGAATGAAAACTAAGCTTTGAACCACTGCGTGAGAGGCCCTCCTCTGATCTGGATCTTGCCCACCTCTCCAACAGTTATCTTCTCAAATTATGCTCCACACTGGTTATGATGCTGTAACTCCACCAGCTTCCTTCCTGCTCCTTGAACTTGGCAACACTTTGCTCTCTTCCAAGATATTCCCCTTGCTGCTTCTGGTCCAGGAAAATCTTCCTCTGTAATTCCTCCAATTTCCGACCCATTTCCATTGTTCAGCTTGAAGTTCAAAGGAAACCTTCCTATAGCTCTCTCCAAGTATCTGCACACCCTTTATTTCCTTCATAATTAACACTCATTTTAATCCACAATTATTCTTTTTTAACTTAATAACTGTCTACTTCCCCCAACAGAACAAGCAGGACCTCATTTGTCTTGTGTTTCACTCTGTCCACAATTTCTGACATAGAGTAGATGCTAAATGTAATAATTAGTAATTATTGAGTAAATTGTATCATGCTCACAATGATACCATTGGTACAAAAGATAAAATACCTATATCATTCAAAATCTCTCTTCTCCATGCAAATTTCAAATGACAAAATATTATTTCTAGCTTTCTCCACCTTCATTATGCTGTGCCCTTCACCTTCCTTTACTTTGAATTGGTTTGACTTGCTCAGGAAATATAAGCCACTTTTACCATTAATTTAAAAGAAGTATGATGTAGAGGGTAGATTGATGCCAAAATAATCACAGAGCTCTTCTAAAAAACAGAGAAAAAAAATTGGATTCTCCAATATTTTAAATCATCTGCATACCATTATCTTCCATTGAACTGGATCCTCATGGGTTGAATATAAAGTCTCCGCAGCCCTGCTCTTCCTCTGGCCATGCTTCTCACTTGGTTCTATTTTTCCAAGTATGACCCTCACATTACAAACAACTAGGTTTCAAACCTCCATTAAATTATCTGTTCTTCTCCTTTACTGAATACAGAATTGTTATTTTGGCTAGAATTAGTCAGGCACAGTTAGTACAATAACACTCAGTGCCTTCCTGTGTAGCACCTGCTGCATGTTATTTATTTCTTGTTAGCTACATAGTACAACAAATTGTGTCTTTTAACAGCTCATTGAGTAGAGGAGGAGGAAGTGATGGCAGTGGAATTGTGGCTAGTGTTCAATAGCTTCAATCTATTTCTTCATATATTTCTTCTAACATGATCCAGCTAATAAATTTGCACTAATACCATTTATTTCTTTGGAAAACTTCTCTACTGCATAATTTCCAAATGACCTTGAACAGACAGCAGCATGAGTAGAATAAGTACAATGACCCCATGGCTTTAACCTGCTAGCAAAGGTGATTTTAATTGAATAAATGCAGTATATGGAAATGAACCAATACAGCTCTGCAAAAAGCTTAAAAATGTTAAGCATTCAGATGTTAAATTTCCATACATTATTTAGGGTTTCTGGGTTTAACAATATGATTAAATACCACATCATTGAGAGGATAAAATCTACATCAAGAACATTTCCAGAGCACTACAATGTCTTTGGGACGTCTTCTCCAACAGAGTTGCATTAAAGTCTCCCAAATCCATGAGTATATACTCATTGGACAATATCCCACCAAATCCATTAATTCACTTTCACTAATGGGCAAAACTCAACAAAGAGTGCTTGAAAAAGTACAGGGCAGGGCAATGGCTACTAATTTTTTCATCTGTGCATTCTGTTTTATTATGCTAGAGACTCTAATTGAACTTTGTTCCAAGCTATTAACCTATGACAGAAGACTGTGGAGATAAGATTTCACTGACATAGGGAACAAAGAAAAAGAAAGGGCGTGAAAATTACAATGACAAGGTTGCCTTAGCAGTTTTGAGGTGGTAAAATGAAATCCCTGACTAATAGGCCTGGCTAACATAGGAAGGGTGAGGATGTGACAGAGGGAGAACAGCCTCAGGCTGAACCCAAGAGGCTTCTCCAAGGATCCATGATAGATACACAGTGTTACTGCAAAGTTCAAATTGCCGAGCAAGTTAAAGGAGGGCCTCTAATTGTTAGAAGTTGTACAGGAGGTTCATACACAAGGAATAAATTAAGAAGTATTAAGAGCCAATTGCTGATGTTATCTAAGTAGCTATTCTTGTTTGAGAAAAGGCTAAAAATCTTTGCTCTAAATTTTATGAATTATTCAGCCTTATTGGATTGGGGGAACTAAAAAATCTATTGTAATTTTTCCCTCAGTATCATTATCTCACTGGAACTGTAAAGAATAAAGTATAAAAGCACTGTAAACTAGTCTAACTTATGAGAGAACTGTCCATGGAACTTTCTATAATATCATATGAACAAGCTAATCTTCTGTATGAAAGTTATGCTGTGACAGATGATTTAAGTACATTTCTCAAATATGGGATAAAAAAAAAAAACTATGTGCAAGATGTAGTGGAAATATGATCTTATTGTAGCTCATTAACATTATCATCTTCCTAAAAAACAATGCTGGTGTTTTCTTTCATATCTTTCATGTCTCCTGATGAGGAAAAGTCATTAAGGAAAGCCTTGGATGTTTAGAGTTAGAAGGAATAAGGCTGTCCCAAGTCTTGCTTTTCAAGAACAAATCAAAAGGGCCCAAAAATTGTTGGTCTCTATTTTGCAACCAAGTTTTGAATCTCTTTATTTTTTCAATGTTATAATTTAAAATGGTTCCTGATAGAAATAGTGATTGTTTATTAGTGATTATTAGTTTTGTGTTTTTGGTGGGCTCATTGTGAACATACCCACAAGAAAGTTTATTATATATATATATATATGTTAATGCTGAAATTGGAAAACCAGTGTGTTGAAAAACAGAGAAATTAGAAAAAATTGTCAAAACAAAATAAACACAGATTCTATTCTGAAATGACCACTGTTTGTTTCAACTAATTATTTATGTCAAGCAGTAAAAAACATATGAACAAAGGGTATTGATCCAAAAGCCAAAAAAATATCTGCTCGCTCTTGAGATACTTTCATAATCTAAAGATAACTTCTGGAAAACCAGATGCACATCTTTAGCAGATGACACAACCCAGAGACTTTACAGATTTAATGTAAGTAACTTCTGAAAAAATTTGCATTAAAGTAATGAATTAAAAAAAAAACGAAACAACTTACAGTATCTAAGATACATGCAGACTGCTTAGTGACATCATCATCACTCCTGATTCAGTGTGACTGCAAACAACTGTTAACTCATAATTGACAATGATCCATTCTAATATATCATCAACATAAAACCAGTGAGCAGTGCCAGGAGCAGTACCCTTTCAGAAATGTCCCCACCAAAAAAGCTCTTTGCATACAAACACAGATTAATTCTGAGCACTAGCCTATCTTGAATACAATATTTTGTCCCAATACAACAGTTGGGTTCTATATGCAATTGCTTTAGTCTAGAATAGCCATACACCTGGGACCTTAATTATCAGTGAGCAAAATCTCAGACTGCTATTGTTTCACTCAAGCCATATCTAGGCCAGTCAGATTTGACTTATTATTTTGAGTTTTTCTGATCACTACTCGAAAATAGTCTACTACGAAAAGAGACAGTGCACATTATTCACTGCAGAATGAAGGTAGTCATTAGTTTGGCCTTTCTGATAACATCAGTTACATGGCAGGTAGCTGATAAATTCATCTCAAAGCCTCTATCTTACCTTATTCCCCCACCATGTCAAAGCCGAACTCACCCCTAAAGCACACTTATTTAGAGCTTATACTATCAGTGTTTCATCCAGATCCTCTTCTTGGAAAAAAAAAAAATAATCCCATTTTGCTTTTTAAAATGTTTATATGGAAGCATGACAAATCTGTATCTAGTAAAGATCTGGTAAAATAGAACACAGTTTCAGGTAATTTCAATTTGCACACAAAGAATGGGAAACATTTCCACCACTCTAAGACAGTAAATTTTTCTCGCCAATGACTTGGTCATGTCATATTACTACATTCAGAGTTGGTAAATTAAAGGAAATGTTCTGATAGGAAAAGTATTTAGAATAGTTTGCCCAGAGGCTAGAAAGGTAGAAAGAAGCTTTGGTATAATTATAAACAATTCAAGAAGCACCTCCCTTTTTTCACAACTTGGGAAATGTTTCATTCTTTTCCTTAACAGTTGAGAATACCCTTTCTCAGTAAGAAAAGAGTTTTAGTCCATCATCTATTACTTCTTGATCTTAAAAGGGTTGAAAGAAACGGGAACAAACCTTTGCCCTGTTATACGGCAAAGATTTCTCGAATTGGACATAAAAAGCATAAAGTATAAAAGAAAAAAAACTGGTAAAAATGGGATTTTATAAACATCAAATATTTGCACTTAAAAAGACAATGTTAAAAAAGCAAAAGACAAGCAAAAAAATGGGAGTGTATATCTGCAATACAGGTACCTGACAAACAACTTGTATCCCCCCCCCCCAAAAAAAATAAAAGCTCTTACAATTCAATAAGTAGACGACACAATTAACAATGGGCAAGGTACTTGAATAGACTTTTTCATCAAAAAAGATATAGGAATGACCAAAAGCTCACAAAAAGACAATCAACCTTAGGCATTAGGGGAATATAAATTAAATGCACAATGAGATACCGCTTCACACCTATTTAAATAACTGTAATTTAAAAGATGGACAATGTGTTGGTGAGGATATGGAGCAACTGGAACACTCACACATATAAAAATGTCACATCTGCTTTGGAATATTGCCAGTTTTTTTAATCTACATACACCAATTTATAACTCAGCATTCTACTATGTTATTGCCCAAGAGAAATGAAATATATCTGAGACAAAAACTTGTACACAAAGTTCACAGCCTTTTGATTCAGAATAGCCAAAAAATGAAAACAAAAAACAATGTTATCATCAGATGAAGGGATAAACAAAATGTGGATATATCCATACAATGAAATTCACAATAAAAAGGAAAAGGAATAAACTTTTGACACACACAATAATGTGCTGAATCTCAAAAACATGCTTAGGTAAAACGCCAGACACAAAAGAGTACATGATGTATAATTCCATTTCTTTGAAATTCTAGGAAAAGCAAACATCTAGAGAAAGCAGATCAATGACTGTCAGAGGCCAGAGGTAAAGGAAACAACTGGCCACAAAGAGGTATTAGTAAATTTTGGAGGATGGGAAATGCTTGGTAACTTGACTGTGATAGTGATTTCAAGGGTGTATGCACCTGTCAAAAGTCAATGAATATTATGCTTTAAATGGGTATAGTTCATTGAGTATCAGTTAATCTTCAATAAAGTTGATTTTTAAAAAGCAAGTGCCTCCTTCAGTCATTGTTTGAAAACTGTGTAAGTGAATGTGATTGTGCCTCCTTCCAGACCATCTATTCTATTGAGAAAATTGTCAAATGTACATATGATCTCTAGATGCAATGTGAAATGTGCAATAATTCATGAAAATGGATCTCCGTAAAGATCACAAAGACGTCAAAATGGTTGAAAACAAAAAGAAAAATGCATTGGAATCCATGTTATTTAACATGCATAAAAGAAATGAGAAATACTCTAAAAGGGATAATAAATGTGTTTAGCTAGTTTCCAACATGGGTAAAATCTAATACAAAAATCAAATTAGACAAAACTGCCACAAAACTGAAGTAAGATAAAGAAGAACTCTAAAAATACTGAGTTAAAGTAAATGATCCTAAGTGGAAGGAATGAAAACTAGTTAGGAAAAGCATTTTATTTATACAGTATTCCTCTGTACCGTACTTGTATCTCTGACAAGTGGGTACTTATTAATTCCTTTCTCTAATTTCTCCAGGTAAATATTATTTTCTTCTCCAGAGCATGTTATGACAGGGTTAAAATACTCATTACTGTTTGCCTCATGTACAAACAAACGTGAGCATCTTTGGGGCACCAACTCTTCTTATTTGAAAAAAACATCTAAAACAGCATCATGCATGTACTTATGGTATTAGCGTAGTTGAGCAGATTACAGCCCAAAGAAAAATGATTGCATTGATAACACCAATTAAACCTCCAAACATACTTTGTTGGTAAACATACTAAATATGAAAGGGCATATTTTTTTTCTCAAAAGAGTTGTAGAAGTAGAAATATTTATGGTCTGTTTAGGCTGAAGAGAATTTTAACAAACTACCACTCACACATTACTGAATTCTAAAGTGGAGGAAGCCAGGGTTTCTTGCTGAAAAAAAAAAAAAATGCATTAGTGTTTCACCGGTGTTTAGTGGAAGTGTGTTTTATACCTTCTAAGATAAAGCTCCCAAAGGAAAGGTTTAAAAGGAATTCCTGCATCTTTAACCTAAGAGGATGAAGACCTTGATATGAAGAAAGGACAAAGCTAAGATTGCAGGGGAGAGAAAAGAATTGAAACAATCAATGTGTTGATGCTAGCTTAAAGAGGGTCACTGAGAGATCAGCATTACCTGCATCTGTTCCTTAATTAACAAGAGAAAGATGACAGTGTCCACTACTCATCACTATGGCAACATTTAAATGTCAAGCAGTTTGAACCAGAAGACCACTCAAAAGCAAAGCCTAGTAAATATTTAGGTAAATCCATATAGCATACATAGGCTTATTCAAAATATGATGCGGCAGAGCTACAAACAAAGTTTTAAAAGCAAGCCAAGTGTTTATTTTCCTCAGGCATCTTGTAAGTTAAAAACATTAAAGAAAACATGCTAATGAAAAGGCAGAATAGGATACGATATGTGTGAGGGGGAGGCCTTTTAAAAGAGCTTTTGAACAGATTTCCATTGTTTCTCTGTACAAGTTGTATTACATTATCTTTTGCCTTTCACCATTTCTATGATCCAAGCTACAGCCACCCTAATTGTCTATGATTTTCATTGTTCACTTTGTTCCATTTTTATTCTGCAGAAATATATTTCACTTACACTAATTATTGTTTGTGTATGCTTTTTGTTAATTATAGATTTTCCACCCTTTTATCTTCTTGTTTCCTATCTCCTCATCCAATTCATGCATCGTCATTACTGTCATCAAAGAATGTTAATCACTGAAAAATGTGGTTTTTCTTTTCAATAATCAAGCAGAAGTTGTAGAACTTCTCATTACCTGAATTATGTTATATGTCATTTATTGCACTAGAACACACACACTGTATCGTTCATTTCTGTCAACAGGTTAGCTAGTTATTTATTTGTTCTACAGGTATCCTTCTAGGGAAAAAAAATAGCAACAAGTTTAAAATCCCAACACTGATGGCCATTACAAAATAAGACAATCATACCTATACAAATTGCATACACATTTGTTTTAGATTTTACACAGCTTTTATGACAGAAAGTGATTATCAAACATGACTTTTTGACATAATGCATTTGCAGAATGCATCTTACTTAACAGAGCACTATCCTCAACCTCTGTTTAAGCCCTTTGCAAAGAAATATGCTATTTTCCTACTTACATACTTGTTACCTTTCTCAAAACAACAGTAGTTCCATGAGCCAGCAAGGTTTTGTAGAAAGGAAAATAATACCACTGTTTGCTCAGGCAATATAATGTTCTATTGCTGTTGGCTTCGTTATATAGTCATCATTAACATTATTTTTGCTTGAACATGGTAAAGCTCTTTGAGGTAGCAATATTTTGAGTTTTCTCTGTCTCACAGGGCATTTATCTCTATTCTCTTGTTCCTATTTCCAATGTTCTGAATAGTAGCATATTTGAAACCTATATATTTAATATTACAATAACACTTTACTCAATCAAAACAAGGTCTTACCTTGAAAGTTTTATTATATTGCTACTGCAAACAGTTGCCTTAAGCATCTTACTTTGACAGTATGACTCTAAACAGCACTTTTATTATAAGTAACCCATTTTTATATTATCGGCTTTCTTTCACATTTTTCTTGCTTTAAAAAAATAAATCTTCTAACTCCAGGTCAGCTACAGAGCAGCATCAGAAAGCATTATGACTACTTGAAAATAACCAATTCAAATGAAAGAACACAAAATAATTGGTAAAATCCTTTTCATTAAGTTCTGTTTTTGAAAAACTACCAAAGCATCACTTCAATTTTTGCTTCAGATATTTATCTTTTTCTAATTTTAAAGAATTACACACTGCTACCACTTTCTGCCTCATTAAAGGCTTTCTAAATAGGCAATTTAATCATTAGGAGTCCCTTTATTAAAAATAGTAGAGACAGTCTTGATCGTGTAAAACACTTCTGAAAGTGAGAAACAAGTAGTGAAGTCTCACCCACAATCACCTGCTTCTTTATGCAAATCCTGAATCTAGCTGCTTCTCATATCCACTAGGGGGATCATTACACAGTAAAAATAGATTAGTCTCTTTATAGGTGTTTTCTTACTTTCTCACTTAATAGCATGAAGAAGAAAATTAGTTTTCAACAACAACAATAACAAAAAAATCACTTCAACAGAACTAATGATAAAATATTTTAATACTAGATGATAAAAAACATTTCTGCTTATTTTTAAAAGCTATTATTTTAAAATCCACATTTGAAAACTAACTTACAATCCATGTCCTAGTTCCCACAAAATAAAGGCAAAAGCAGAGTCCTTGGAAAACGTACATTCACAATATATGTTTGGAATTTCCTCAGTGTAGAGAGTGATCAAAGTGTCTTTTGCTATGTTAACGAGGTGAAACTTTGGCTAAGCAGGTTAGGGATGGGGGCTGGTTGCCAGAGGAGTCTTGATCAGTGATTAGAGGGTTGGGACTGAAAGTTCCAACCCTTACTTCTGGGGAGGGGAGAAGGGCTGGAGATGGATTAATCACCACCTGCCAAAGATTGAATCAACCCTGCCTATGTAAGGAAGCCTCTGTAAAAACCCAAAAGGATAGATTTGGAGAGATTCGGGGTTGGTGAACATGTGTAGGTGTTGGGAGAGTGACACACCTGCAGAGTCCTAAGCATCTCTTACATTAGGCCCTTCCTGAGTTGTATCCTTTTATAATGCACTGGTGATCTAGTCTGTAAAATGTTTGTTTCTCTAAGTTCTGTGAGCTGCTCTAGCAAACTGATGGAACCCAAGAAGGGAGTTGCTAAAAACCTACAATCTATAGTAAGTCGGTAAGAAGCACAGGTAATAAATTTGGCTTGATCCTGGCATCTGAAGTAGGGGGTGGGGGTGATAGGGAACTGTTTCGTAGGACTGAACCCTTCACTTCTGGAGTCGTTATTGACAGATAGATCGTGTCCTATGTTAGACAAATTCTCAAACACCCTGCTGCTGTCTGAGAATTGCCTGTCGAAAGTGTGAGGGGAACCGCCCGCCCCAGAACCCTCCCCCTCCCCCACACAATGGAATTGGTCTCCATTGTTAACCATGTTAACAGCCTGGCTGTAATCTAGATTAAGATTTTCTGTAATTTAGTTTTATGTAGTCAGCCTGGGTCCCATATTGAGGGCTCACTGAAAATTTGATAAACATGCAGTTCCCTGGCGGTGCAGTAGGTTAAGGATCCAGTATTGTCACTATAGTGGCTCAGGTTGCTGCTGTGGGACAGGTTTGATCTCTGGCCTGGGAATTTAACGCATGCCACAGACATGGCCAAAAAAGAAAGAAAGAAAGAAATTGATAAACAAATGAATGACTGATCTGGAAAGAAACACTGACAACCAATTATTTCCCTGTGACTCAAATATATATAAGGAAAATGCTACATTTTCAAATATGTCCATAAAGAAGACATAAAATACTTAATTGATGAGTATTAAGGTGGAATGGATTTAAAGGATCCTGAAGGTCTATTTCCCACCTGTTACACTCAGTCAGACTTTCGCCACCTCAGCCTTATTGACAATTTGAATCAGATATGTCTTTTTTTTTTTTTTTCCTCGTCTCTTTTAACGCTGCACTCACGGCACAAGAAGTTTCCCACGCTAGGGGTCTAATCAGAGCTGTAGTCGCCAGCCAAAGCCACAGCCACAGCAACGTGGGATCCCAGCCGCACTTTCAACCCACACTACAGCCCAGGGCAATGCTGGATTCCCAACCCAGTGATCGAGGCCAGGGATCAAACCTGAAACTTATGGCTCCCAGTCGGACTCGTTAACCACTGTGCCATGATGAGAACTCCTGAGTCAGATAAGTCTTTATCATGGAAGACTGCTGTGCTGTGCTATAAGTTTAGAAGAACCCTGGACTTCCACTCACTAGATGCCAAAAGCATCCTCCGACTGTGACAAGCAAAAATGTCTCCAGACATTACCAAATGTCCCCTGGGGGTTAAAATCACCCCCAGTTGAGAATATGCCCCTAAGCAAATACCATTTTTAAACTTGAAATTACCAAGAAAAATCTAGAAAAGGCTTCATGGAATAGTTTAAACATTAGATAATATCTATCAAAGGCAAAGCCAACGGTCACCATCTATGTTTTTGCTGCAGGGAGTGAGGAGTGTGTACAATGCAGCCTATGAATGATGTATTAGATTGGCCAACCTAGTCAGCTCCCAAGTCTAACTCAAACAATTACCGGAAATAAAAGTCATGCATTAGCATCACTAATAGGAGCACGGCAAGATATTAATATATAAGTTATTTTTATGCCTAACAAATCTGTGTATCATTGAGACACAAAACCTGTTATCAGTCAGGTTTAGCTCATATGTAAACCTCTAATCAAGTAGTATTTTTTAAGCTTTTCTTGTTAAAAATCTCACAGATGAAAAAATATATATACCACTAAACTGCATAATTCTTTATGATAGGTCTTCAAATATGTGATGACTCATAGGAGACCCTCAAAAGCCTTTTTCTTTACTAATCACAATTTCAATCATTACTCATAAATTATTTCCCCCTTGACATTTAATTATTTTAGGTTAATCCATTATAGATACTTTCTACTCTCTCTACTTCTTTTTTAATGGAATGATCTCTATTTGGTTCAGTTTTTGTAAAGGGTCTTGTCGTCACTAAGACTGGTGTGAGATTAACAGTATCGGGGTTTTTTCTATATATAAAGTAGCCAAGCTTGTCAATTATCACAAGAAAAAGCCAAATAGGGAAGAAGGAAATTTTAGCAAAATAAAAGACCTCTGAAGTTTTTTTTTACAATGGTTCAACTACCAAAATTCAGGCAAATATTTCAAGATGTTCAAGCATTTTTGCCATTGGGATGGATAATAATGTCATCATTAATGACAATCCACCGAACTGAAAGATTTGATAATCACAAAAATCTGTGATTGACAAACTATAGCCTGTATGCCAAATTCAGCCTGCCATTTAATTTTCTAATTTGGTAATTTAAGTTTCATAAGGTTAAGTGCCATTTTATTTTTTTTTAATTTTTTTTCAAGAAACTGACAAACATTTCCAGAGAGCCTGTGACAGTTTGTATTGTGACCACAAGTATGTAAGAGTTTCTTTTTTTTTTTTTTTTTGGTCTTTTCTAGGACTGCACCTGTGGCATATGGAGGTTCCCAGGCTAGGGGTCTAATCGGAGCTGTAGCCCTGGCCTACACCACAGCCACAGCAATGCAGGATCCAAGCCACATCTGCAACCTACACCACAGCTCACAGCAACTCAGGATCCTTAACCCACTGAGCGAGGCCAGGGATCAAACCCACAACCTCATGGTTCCTGTTTGGATTTGTTAACCACTGAGCCATGATGGGAATACTGCCATTTTAAAATAATGAACACTCTTAATGATCTTCAGAACAAGATGAATTACAATCTTTGTCTTTATACCATTTTGAGGGTTGCACTTCTGAAAAAATAATGTATCTTAAACTATAAGAAAATGTTTTGTTGTGATATGTAATACAAAGTTGGACCTTAGGTTCAAATAATTATAAACAATATAATATTTGTATTATTACACTGCGAAATGTAGGGCTTCTGGTTTAGGATTGTGGGCACTCCTCTCCAATCTCTTAGGTATAATAACAAAGTAAAAAAAGCTATACAAACAAAAATAAAAAATACGGTATGAAATGATCAGTGGCTACGAATTTTCCACAGGTTTCTGGATAATGAAAAGGCATGGGAGAAAGAATGTCTGAGGAAATAGAAGAAAAATGTAACCTGGAAGAGTGGAGGAGGGGCTGCAAATAACAATGTAACTAGCTGTCCTGTTATACATTAGGAAGGTTCAAGACTTGAAAATTCTAGCCAACTTGGAGAAAAGGAAGGAAAAGTGAAATGGAAAACTTGACAATTAAAGGAATCAAAACCCCACTCACTAGCTTCCTTCCTGTGTGTATATTACCTAGAATTCAGCAACACACAAAATTTCATGCAAAAAAAAAAAAAAAAGGGGAAGGGACTTTACTAATGAGATGCATGATCCTCTAAGAAAAGCCCTCTATGATTTGAAGGACTGATGAGACTAGAATTGCGGCTGGGCTTCTGACGACCCTTCTAAGTGAAGCTTGCTTATTGACAAGCTCTGTCCAGATGTAGACCTTGAGTCTACTTCTCTTCAAAATTTTTACAGGCAATTAAGAATCAGCAAAAAGTTGAGGAAAGTTTGCAGTCTGAAAAAGAACAAGCAAATTAAAATAAACGAACAAAAAAACGATTCTAAGGGAGACAAATTCAGGCAGAGAAAATTTTAAGATAAATATCATAATCTTCAGAGAGACTTGAAAAGACATTGAATGTATAAGATGATGAGTCTATGAATAATGAAGTATCAGAGAAGAAGTATACTTAAAAATTGAAAATGGATGGGCTGAGGAGTCCCCACTGTGGCTCAGGTTAAGAACCTGACAGAGTCTCTATGAGGTTGTGGGTTCGATCCCTGGCCCCACTCGGTGGGTTAAGAATCCGGTATAGGTGGCAGATGTGGCTTGGATCTGGTGTTGCTGTGCCTGTGGTGTAGGCCAAAGCTGCTTCTCCAATTCGAACTCCAGCCTGGAAACTTCCATATGCCACAGGTGCAGCTGTAAAAAGGAACAAAAATGAAAAAAAATGGATGAATTTTTTTTTAACTCCAAGACAGACTTAGAGAGTGAACTGAACGAAAATATAAATGGAATACATATGAGAAAAGCTATGAAGAATCAATATAAAAAGTTTAATATACATGAAAAAAACAAAAGGACAGAATCAAAGATTAACCAAATCCAAAGGACATTATGGTTCTCAATAAAGGACCTACAGATGATCTAGCCTTATTCAAAAAATAAATAACTCTTAAAGGCAAAATATCAATTAAATAAACTACTTTTCAATACATTTTTGTGAAGTTTAGAAAAACTGAAATGGTTATCAACTTGGAATTCTATATCCCACAGAATTTTAGAAGTTGAGTGTTTGAGCAGAATAAAGTCATTTTTAGACATGTGAAGTCTCAGAAACATTTGTTTTTATGCAAAGTTTTTAGTAAGTTATTTGAGGATTTACTCTGATAAACTCTGCAGCAAGTCCCCAAAAAATGAAAATAGAACAGTCAGAAGAGAGTTCAGAAAAGGAAGTCTCCAGGAAGAGAAGAACAAACAAATAAACTATAAGCAGGAGGAAGGTACATACTAGAATAAGTGATATACAAGTTTGACAAAATTGAGTATATGATGAAAGTAAACATTTCAGAGAAATAAATAAAAAGAAAGGAAGGCAACTGGAAACTTCAACATGAAAAACAAAGAACTGCTCAAAAAGGACATATAATCACAGTTTCCTTGTTAGATATACAGTAAAAATTTGCATAGTCATAACAAGGTAAACACTGCTTACTGATCCTAAATTTTTAGAATCAACATATAGATAAATAATTGGGTATTCAATTTTGTTTGAGAACATCATTACATTTTCAGAACAGAATGCGAATGTTATTACCTTTAACATTGCTAATATAGAAGTATAGATGACAGAAATTGTGAAGGAGGAGGGTAGAGATGCAAGCCAAAGAAAAGAATAAGAATGCTAATACCTTCCTTTAGAAAGTGGAGCATCAAGAGATACAGTAAATAGCAATATTAATTAAAGGTATACACAGATACATATAAAAGGCAACCGATAGAGAAGTAAAGTACTGTATTTATATCAAAGGATAGGAGAAAAGATGAAAGAATATTATAAGTGTGCCGAATCCTCTCCTACTTGGCATCCAGTGGATGCCTCAAATGCCTCAATTTGATAAATCAAGAAACAGTGGTATATACATAGTATCGACAACATAGATTTTTAACATATACTTGGCATGGACTCCACTAGCAGTCTGGTGAAGCCTATGGAACTATTCTCAAAAAAATATTTTAAATGCATAAAATAAAATATATAGAATTGCAAAGGAAATCAATTATACCGAAATAACAAAAATACTACCCAAATATGTGGTATAATAATAGATATGCCTCTTTACTAATGCATTAAATAATTAGATATAATTTAGAAGGAGAGATAAGTGTAAACAATATTTCAAGACAGATTTTGCAACAACCTCATGTCATATGAAGATGCTTCTGAATTCTGTCACTGATAAAATAACAGTACTGCTAATACTACTGTGGATTGTCGCTTGTCCTAAATTTCACTTCGGATATAACTTTTTCCCCCTATCCAAGCACATGGACCTCATGAATTCCATTAACTCCAGGTTAAAAATCTCTGACTTAAAGGTATAGAGGAGAAATTTAAATAAAATAAAAATGTTTGCCTTTGGAAAATGCCACAGGGTTAATGGATATGGTAAGGTAAAAAACTGCTGCTATGTACTATTTGATTTAACTTTAATCACATGTATGCATTAATTTGATAACAACATTTAAAAGACTTTACCTAAAATTTAAAATATACGTATGTAACACAATATATATGTGCATATATGTACACAATAAATGATATATTAATATAAAATGCTGGGCCCTATATATCTCAAACTTGATCATTATCTAAAAATAAAAAATTCCTAAGCCCTTACTTACCTTGAAATCAATGGTACAGACAGTTCTCAGTGTTCCAATAACACAAGGAAATTATCAAAGGTCATTAAACATCTTGATATTAATAACAAAACAATTACATGAGATTATTTGACATGATCATAGATCCTTTTTAAAAACCCTAGGAAATCCCTATTCATCAGTAATTGTATTTATTCAATTGTAGGCAGGAAAATTCATCTGCAGAGGAAAGCAGACGTCATAGTCTTGGTCAAACGTGAAAAAGACCTCAAGTAAAATAGAATCTAATTGACCCATGTTATTTCTTAATCAAGGCATCTACAGTGTCAAGGAGAGAAACATAACAGGAAAATATACCAATACCAATGTAGGGTTATTATAAACAGGCATTTGGCAGATAACAGGGGAATGACTTTAAATTACACAAATGTGTTCCCATTAAATGTAGCAATAACTGAGATTATGCACATGAATGTTCTCTGTCAACTAAAGAGACAGGCATTGGGGAATATTGGAGAGTTCCAGTCCCAGTAATAAAGAGGTATTAATGATGTGTCTTTAGACATGCCTTTAACTTTTCCTCATGAAAAAAATAGGGGGGGGGATTATTCTGTAATAATGTTTGGTCACATATGATTCTAAAGATTTTCAATTTAATCTATGATTTAAATGTAAATTTGTATTTTCTTATTAGTATTAGACACTAAACAAGCATTTGGTTGCTTGACAGGAATATTCCTTAACTTCCTCTGGGTATAATCTTCAGTATAACAAATCAAAAATTCCTTAATCTTCATAGTGAAACAAATTTAAATAGAGGTTTCTCATTTTATAAAAAATTTTTGCATCATTAAAACTGTTCACCAGCAAGCACTGTAAGAAATCATTGAAAACTGAGAGGCATTATATTGGGCATGCTCTATACATAACTAGCTGATCTACACTTGAGGTTACATTTTACTTTTTATTTTTGAAAACTGAATGCAGATTCTTAAAAATATCTCTGAAGTTGGCAAGAATCACACTTTAACTGTAATTATGTAGAGCCATAATTTATAGAGTACCTCCATTTAATAGTCTACAGCTCTCTATCCTAATTTTACACTAAAATTGTAATAAGATCTTAGAGAATATTAAAAATAAATATACTTCCTTCAATTACAATGATTTCATTGAATTTAAAAGATCTATTAAATTTTTTTCATTTTAATGTATCACTAAAGATTGATATACATAGAAAAAATGCACAGTGTCTCTGCAAAAAGTCATAGTGTCTGGCTCGATATCTATAATAAGTGAATTCATCTGTGAAATCCTACAACTAAATCAAGAAATAAAACATTGCCAGCGCCCCAAAAGACCCTCCCCTTATACTCCTTTCTAATTACTAATATACCCAGAGTAACTACTTTTGCTTTAGAAGCCACACAAGTCAGCTTTGTCAGTTACTCTACTTCATACAAGTAGAATCATATAGTATATACAATTTTGTGTTTGGTTCATGCACTCAGCATTATGCTTGTGAAACTGATTTATAGTTGTGTGCAGCTGTAGATCATACCTTTTCACTACTGTATACTTTTCCCCATTGAGAATAAACAACAATTCATTAATGCATTCTGTATTTGTTGAACATTTCTGTAGCTTCTCAGTTTGGGATATTGTACAGTGCTGCTCTGAATATATGTATGCATATCTGTTGGATATATACTTAGAAGCGGAATTGGAATTACAGGTATTCATTCATAGGTTCAACTTTAGTAGATACTAAACATTTTCTTAAGTGGTTATGCCATTTACATTCTCACTAGCAGAGTATTAGAGCTCAGGTTTTTCCATATCCCTACCAACACTAAGCATTTTCTTTCTAAAAGGCCAATTACTTTTAATTCAGTAAATATTCATTGAATACTTATTAAAGTTAGCCACTTTAAATTGGTTACTTTTCTAAAGACCACAAGGGAAAAGATCCAGAGAGCAAAAATGCTTTAATTATACAAAATACCTTTCCAAACCATCATTTCTGAGCATTCAAGCCTCTACCACCTAGCTAACAAAAGCAACATGATTTTATTTGGAACAATAAAGCGAAGACACCACTAGAAACTATGACATGGCCCTCAGAAATAGAGGGCTAAACAACACTTATCTTAGGTAATATCATAAAGTCTACCAACCTACTAGTCAACTTAAGACTAAATAAAGAAATAATCTACTTAACTGAGAGCAAAAGAAAAACCATACACCTGTTCCTTTTCCTTATGGCGGAAGACTCAGATGGATTATCTAAGGCCCTCTTCTGACCTAAGAGCTATGTTTCATTTAGTCTTCAGTGTGGTTTTGTTCCCCTTTCCTTGAAAAACCTTTAAAAATCAGGACATGTTACATAGACATCAAGAATTCAGACTTTGCTGGAAAGAAGCAAGACTGGGTAACAATAAGCCCAGCACATGGAAAAAAATAACATCTCCTTTTGGTTGAGTCAAGTGATCTCTGAATTTCCAGGGTTCCCTTTATCTCTAATTACCTGTATCATGAGGAATGGGCCCAGAGCAAAAATGAGCTCCAAGTTATTAAAATCTAGGCCCAGTTCATTCTTTGCATTACCTTCCTCACCCTGGAGTTTAAATGCTTACAAAACAGACACTTAATATGGAGGCATCAACATTTTATAATGAGCTATTGAGGACTTAAAGAATTTTTTTTAATGGCTCTGGATTATATAAATTTTTAAACAACTGACAAAGACTACAGATCCATGAGAATTTTTAAAAATGGCTCCAGATTATATATAATTTTGTGATGACTGACAATGTCTAAAAATCCATAAATATATCACAACATAGGTATAGACCTGACTTACAGGCCAGCATAGTGGGACACTGGATTCTGAGTATCTTTCCTCAGACAGAAGTTCTTCCTATACTTTTAAGGAAGAAATATATTATAAAATTCTAAACTGCTCAACAGTGGTGTCAGAAATATCTGTATAAGATCAAAGCCTGGTTCATTAAGAATGGGAAGGTTATGATTCAAGACAAACTGCCATCACAGATTAAAGCATATTATCACCCCAAGCATAGTATTCCCTTCGCAGAATGTTATGCATTCCTTTGATATTTTGTCCACAAGACAAAAATGAACAACAGATCATAATATTACAAGGTAATCTATATTCTCCAAATACACCAGAGTAGGACAAAGAGGATACTCGGCTATTCAGTAAAATGGATGTAGCTCTACTGGATATTTAGTTTACATTATAAGGCATAATAACCCCCGGAAAAGCTCAATGAGGTAATAAACTTATTATATTTTTGTCTTGCTGCTATTTTATTTCTATTTCTTTCCTGAAAAATATAAAAAGGAAAGTTTCTTAAAAGCAATTTCTATAAGTGAATTTGAGGTCAGTAGAACATAACTATACAGAAAATGTTTGAAGGACACAATGTGATGTTAACTTGAAGTAATGTGATGTTTACTTAAGGAGCTGAGAAACTGCTGCTGGGCTGCTGTGAAGCCATTAGTGGCAAGTTCAATGTCAACCAAGGTGAGAGGTTAGGCATAAAGCTTACCAACAAAAGCAAAGATCTGACCATCAAGTTTTCATTAAAATCATTACAGAAAGAGAATAGTGCCATCATGGCCAGGGCGCCCACTGACTATGAACCCCATCTGGCCTCATCCAGGTGTATATCCAACTGCTTCCTACATGCATCATCTTTAAAGCAATTTCCTTAGTGCCCACTTTTTCTAATCTGCTAGCATCTTGATGGATGTTTCTTTAGTTTGTTGAAAAGTACCTGCATGGAAAAGATTCTATCCAATATGGTTAAAAAAAAAAATCAAGAGGTAACTAATTCAAAATAGCAGATAATACCACAAAGTATTGCTATATCTCAGAAACATAGAAAAACACTTTCTTTCCTTTTTAAACTCCCTAAATTACACTGAATACGCATGTATATTTAACTGGCAACATAAAAAGTCCTTCTCTCAGTCATTTATAGGCAAGTTTTCATTGAAAAGCAACTTCAGCTTGTGACTTCCCCAAACCCTTTCCCTTCATTTAAGCTTCCTTGAATAAGCAAGGCCATTTTTCATTGCCCAACCATCATGGGATTGAAATTCAAATAACTGCGTAATTTAACTAAGAACATTATAAGGACATTGTATATGTTGCAGTAAGTCACAGAGCGTATCTCAAAAGCAATGCAAATTATAATAAGATATACACCTTTCTTTTTATGCCTTGTACCAACCTTCAGATTCAGTTGAGAGTTGACGATAAATCCTTTTGGCATAAATATCAGGCATATTCCAAAACAAGAAAAAGTCACAATTGTGTGTACCAACATAAACTGCATCTCATCACTAACATGTGCAGTATGAAGATGTCCTTTCTAAAATATCCTCACCCCACTGAGGGCCAGGGTTGAGCAACTGATCCTCCCAACTGGATAAGCGACCCTGTGCCCTCTCATTCTCACTGTGTCTTTCCAGAAGGTACAGGCTAATTTCAAGGGTCTCACTTCTCTGTAAGAACAGTGCTACCCTTCTGGTGACAAAAAGCTGATAAACAATTACCTTGATTTTTTAAAGTGCATTCAAATGGATGGTAAAATACTCAAGTAAAGCTTCATTTTATAAAGAAATCTAGAACATTAATACACTCACGTTAAATACTGTCCACTATTTTTCTTTTCTTTAACTAAAACAAAAGTATCTCTCTCTCCTCCTTTGATCCCTCCTGTGGTCCTGATCCACTTTGGGCCTGTATTTCTTCTCCCAGATAATAATCTCTCAAAAAGTGTCTGCTCAGCATCAAACCGTTCTCATGAGCTAATGCAGATATTAAAGTAAGGTACAAAAATTTTGTTCTGTACCTCCTACACAGGAATTGCCTGGAAACCGGAATCACACAATGCAGATGACAGGTCTGTCCTAACAACAGCCCTAGGACATTTGGAGTATGGCTTTTTCTGACAAAATTGTTAGCTGATAAATTCACAGAAGACGGTAAAATTCAAACTCCTGGGACACTTTGAAGGAATTACTCCCTCAAAAAGAACAATCTGAAAGTTCAGGCCTCACAGAAAACAGCCTACCTTGAGAATGTGCAGTTCCGTCAGGCAAATGTTCTTGCATAAATCACTTGTGGAATATTATGAAACATTACCCAAAAAAAGAAAGAAAAGAAAGGAGATGCATTTTGAACGGATCTCCAGGACTACATCATGATACAAATTTGGTCAAAGGTTTTTACTTGGAAAAGAAGAATTAGTGTCCAGTGAGCTCCATTCACTACTGGTCTCCACTGGAGACTAATGGACTAATTAGAATAAAACATTTCTCAAAGATAGCCACTATCCTTTCTAAATCTAAAAGGGGTTATTCAGCCTTTATTATAATTTAGTCATTCAGCATATAAGAAATGAAGAGTAACCATAAATACATGATGGTAGTATTTGTGACACATATTCAGATACACTGACTGCTAAGTGTAAAACAGATTCCTTTCTAAATAATGGAATGACATCATAGACTTCCTCAAACTCTATGCACAAAGAGAATCTCTGTGAAAGTTAAGATGAGAGACATTTTCTGATGATTATAAATATAGCTAAGTTTTCTAAAAGACAATAATGAATTACATTCAAATGAGACTGACTTTTAATCCTGGGTCAAAAATATATTAAAACCCATGTTTTTAATGCAAACACAATTCCCCATTGTAAAATTTCTTTTTATGGATTTATTATATAGGTCAAAGATTCCCAAAGGAGGAATCTCAGAGCAATAGCAGGAGGGATGTAAAGATAACATGCTTCAGGTCTAATCTTAAAAGGCTTCTCAGGGATGACTTCCTTGAAGCTCAGCAAACTAGTTTTATAGTTATGTGCTTGTATTAACTAGCATATGACTGGTATATATCACAAATGGCTTTAACATGAGATTGCCCATTACAAGTCAATATCCTATTTTTAAATGCAGACCAAATATACTAAATTTAATCTGGTTATTGAGTTTAGCTCATGACCATATATATATACATGCCATCAAATCATGGCCAGGACACCAAAATTTCTGTATTCCCAGATTCACCTATAAGCAACTTAAAAGCACAGATTGACAAAGTTCCTAAGCTTCTCCTCCATACTTTTGCCATCATTCCTGCCACCACACTGTAGAAATAAAATCAGAGACCCTACACGCTTATACAACAGCCTTAGCAAGACAATGAGACAACAAACCACCACTCCCTTTTGAATGAATTAGAAACAGGCCCACTACCAGACTCTAATTTGGGAAGCTTGAACCCCAAACCAAACACAGAAAAGTGAGTGCATTACAATAATCCAATCCAGTTTGGTCTAATTTTTCTATCAGTTGTTCCCTGTAGCCCTGAAATTAGACTTTAGTCCCCACAGCAGACACCTAACACGATCTCCTGTGATTAGGCGATACTTTATCGTGGATAATTTTTACTCTTTGAATCTATTTTTTTCCCTTCTGTAAGTATTCAGCCAGCCTTGGTTAAATTCTCTGGAGGACTGTTTTTCATTTTTCTTGTCCCTCATCTTGACCAAACTTCCTTTCTCTTTCTAGCAGTGTTTGCCATTGTTTGTTTGGGTTTGGTTGTTTGTTTGCTTTTCTATTTTTATTATCAGAGAGAAGAATATTTTTGATTTTCAGATGAGTGGATTTTTAAATGAGATTACTAAATTCATTCTGTTTGATATTTGACAAATATTTCCTGAGCAAATATTCTGTGCCAGCCACTGTGCTAAATAAATACTAACAGTGCACTGTCAAAAAAACAGGAATTGACCTTTATTCTTTCCTCATGCAGCTGTCAATGTAGTAGGGGAGACAGGCAGTAAATAAGTAAACATAATGACATAAAGTTCTATAATTGTAAGCTTACGAAAAACAAATGTGGTGAAAAGCCAGAAAAAAAAAAGGGGCAGGGTAAAATTTAGATTAAGTAGCAAGGAAGACCTCTCTCAACTTGATATTTTGGTCGTGTCCTGAAGGATAAGAAAAAGCTTGACATGGTGGGTGGATGTGGGGAAGGGGACAGTTCTACACAGCAGGAATAGCATATGCAAAGGCCCTATTTGGGGACAGTTTTTGACATATTCCCCCAAATGAATGATAGTATGATTTCAACTTCATAAATGAGAGAGTAATGGCTCAAACTGAAGTTACGGATGTAAGCAGAAGCCATATCCTGCAAAACCTATTGGTCAGGGCCAAGAATTTGGATTGAATTCCAGTTATGATGAGAAGCCATTGGAGGATGTTAAACAAGAGGCTATCATGATATGATTTATATTTTGTGACCTGATTATATTTCAAAGAGATTGTTCGGGCTGTGTGACAAAAATATTTGTGAGAGAAGGGTGAAAGGGTAAGCAGATTGACCACGGAGAAACTATTGCTTAAGTTCAGAAGAAAAATGGTAGAACAGGGAGGTGGCAATGGAGAAAAGAATAGAAGTGGAGAGCTCAAGACAGAATTTGCAAATAGAAAAACTGGGATTTTTCTGACAGCTTTTAAACATAATGATACATATTTGCCAGAATATCTGACTATAAGCAATAATACAGGTATGCAGTCATGACTTCACTTTCATTGTGATAATAACAGGTATCATCAGTTGGATGATACCAATTTAAAGCAAAGAATAATTAGAGAAAATATTTAAATTCATCCATAATGAAGTTTTTTTCAAGGAATATTAAACACCTTTTCAGTTGAATAATCCCCTTATAGTTATAAACAACATATTAAGGGTTTTTGTCTTTGTTAAAAACAAGTTCAGCACCATAGAAATATTATTTTTTCCATGGCTAATATATCGTTCGCTAATTTTTTTTTTTTGGCTGCGCCCACAGCTTGCAAAAGTTTCCCAGGCCAGGGATCAAACCCCGCCACAGCAGTGACCTGAGCCACCTAAGTGACAACACCAGATCCTTAACCAGTAGGCCACTGGGGAACTCCAAAAAAGGGATGTTGTGGACTACATTAGGTGCACATTTCACCGGCCCAGCATGCTATCCCATTACTCATCTGATAAAAGCACCCCTTTTTCTTTGGCAGTATTCCTCCCCCATACTTGTAGCTTAGGTATGTACTTGGCCCATGCTTGACTCTGTACCTGATCTCCATGCCCCCCACACACAAATAGTAATAATAATAATTGTACAGGGATGGGTATGTACCTAAATCAGGCCTTCTCTGAGGTTTTCTGAATTACACATAGAGGGTGGCTCTCTCTTCCAAATGGAGAATTGGAGCTGTCAGTATGGAGGACACTTCAGTTCAGCCTGAGCCCTAGTAGTAAATCAGAGCAGAGTCAATTAGAAGATAACGGAAAAGAGAGGTTCTAAAATCCAACTAGTTCAAATCAGACTGAGTTGAGTTTATTTTACTACAACTGAGAGACTCTTAACATAAAGGGAAATATATTTCATAAAGAGAACCCAAAAGATATGGGGTAAAAAGTCCTAAAGGTTAAAGTTTCAAAAAACTGAAAAGCTAACCTTAGATCTTTGGGATTTTGCCAATTTGCTTTATTTTGAAGGGTAGAATTTTATATATTTATTTTATGTAACTCTAATATGCCCATGGTTCGAACAAAAATTCAAACAAAATGGATATATGTTTGCCTGTGAGTACGCGTGTGTGTGTGTATGAATTTAAGATTGCCTATGTATAGCACGCATCTGGAAGGACATTCAAGAATCTGTTAACAGTGCTTGCCTCTGGGAGAGGCAAGAAAACAAAGGGATAGAAGTGGGAGAAAGTAACATGGGTTATGTTAGGAATATAACCAAAGAGACGAGAAAGCAGATCTGAAACAGCTTATTTGAAAGCAGTGGTATGGAAATATGTACAGCAGATACATTCAGATGTTTCAATAAAATGATTACATTAGGTTATTACTGAAGAAAACTATGAGTCTAGGGTGAATAATGTGTGTGATCACATTATTCTGACGTAAGTATGTCTTCTGAACGTCTATTTTGCTCCAATCAGTAAGATACATATTAGGAGAGAACATGAAAAGCTAAGGACAATCTGCTTATCTGAGTAAGAGAGAGGGCAGATGGTAAAAAGAAAAAAAAAAACAACCATGTTCTATAAGAATCTCATATAAGTCTGAATCAGCTCCAATCTGCTGGACTTTGGAATTGAAAAATGTTTAACCTATTCATATGTGGCTATTTCATTTCAATTATTGAAGTTTAGTTAAGGATGGTCTATTAGGAAAGGCAGCAAAAGAAAGAAACATATATTTTCCTATACTAATGACTATGGACAAGGAGGAGGCAGAGAAGAGAAAAAGAAAAAGTGAGCCCAACACACTCCCCAGATCCTTCAAGGGAACAGAAAGGAGGCAGAGGTTGCAGTTATGTTAGGAATTCACAGCAACGCTGAACAACTATGGTTTCCTCCTCACCCTTTGCTGGCCCTTTCCATGTAGACATTTCTCTTCTTCCTCCACACATTCTCTGCATGGGCAAATCTGCCCAACTCTTGGCCTTCTTCAACAAGCACCTCTACCTCAAACACAACCAAGTTATATGCATGAGTGTGTGTGTGTGTGTGTGTGTGTGTGTGTGTGTGTACACGTATCCAATTCTCATTTCTAGCCTAAGCCCTAGCTCCATGTTTTTACCTAGAGCACCCTCTCTCGGTGACCTAAGCCACTAAAGTCTAACGCATTTGCAAGTGACTCTATTCTCCAGTCCTCAAACCTATACGTTTTTCTGATTCCCAAAGCATCGCCATGCATCGAACTATCCAAACTAGAAATCTCTGAATTATCTTCAAAGATCCATAGTTCAAGATTCAACTCCCATAGGTTCCACTGTGGCTCAGGGGTAACAAATCTGACTAGTATTCATTGAAGATTCAGGTTCAATTCCTGGCCCCGCTTGGTGGGTTAAGGATATGGCATTGCCATGCCATCTGTGTAGGCCACAGACGAGGCTCAGATCCCACATTTCTGTGGCTGTGGCTGTGGCTGTAGGCTAGCAGCTGCAGCTCTGATTGGACCCGTAGCCTGGGAAGTTCCATATTCTGCTGGTGTGTCCTTAAAAAAAAAAAAAAAAAGATTCAACTCCAAAGATACTTCCTCTGAAATGTTAACCAATCTCTTCAGAGCTATAAACTTTTCTGAGTATATCTGTAGTTTTTAAAATGTCTTTATTTTATATATAGCATTTATAACACTGTATTGCCTAGTTTTCTTTGTGTGACGTTCTTCGACATTAGACTGGCAGTTTCCAGAGGGCCAGAGATACAGTTACTGCATTTTTCAACACCCAGAATCTAGTACTGTATCTATTGCATAGGTAAAAGCTCAATTATTGTTCACTGAATTCATTTGATTCCACTTCATTTTATATTAAAATGCATTATTAAACTACCATTTTAACCATGTAGCATTAACTTTACATATATTTATAATTTCACTGTGAGAATATGCAGAAGATGAAAATGTACAACAGAAGTATCAGGTGGATGATTTTAGATCTGCAGCTGCCATTATTTATACTTTAAGAATTATGAACTATGTGAGTAATGGCATACAGTATAATTCATGTGATTGCCATGTGTAGGATATGTGAGAAAAAAAGAGGGAGACAGAGGGGTACACATCTGTGTTATTAAAACCGCGTGTATGTTTAAAACTATTTTCAGACTTCACAGGATCACTGGGTACAAACCCACGACCTCCACATTTTGTCTACACTGAACTAGATTCTCTGCATTTTTTCTTCACTTTTTTCCCTGCTTCTGTCAGAGGCTAATTCAGACTCACTCAAGTCCTAAAGGACTCAGGGAGCATGACCACATCTTTGTTATCATCTTGTTAATAATTGAAGAGAGACTGTTTACCCTACCATTCTGTCAAGTTCCCATTCCTGGCTCTCTTCAACACCCAACACAAAGTAAAAATTTACTTAGTTAAATTCAGTAACATTCAATAAACATGTATTGACTACACATGCACCAAAGCCTTCTGCTATGGGCCGGGATAGCAGAATGATAGATTCAGGCAACACCCATTCTCAAGAAGCTTTCAATTAAGCAAACGAAAAAGTTCACAATAAAAATGTTTAAACTCTCTAATCTTATCACACATACCTAGTGTGCAATCCAATAAGTAAATCCTTTAGCCACAGAGCAAGTTTTCCAATAGGATGATACTTTTTCAAGGCTTAATGCCTTTGACAAAAACAAAAACGATGATTTTTCTTACTAATACTTTAGAGAAATAATTATACTTGTGATTTTTTTTTTTTTCAAAACTGTGCCTTTCATGTCCTGTTCGGGAAGTTAGTACCAAAATAAATGTCCATCAGTGCTCATGGGAACGGAAAAACAAGGAAAAGACAAAGAGGGTTCTTGCAGTTGAGTTACTCAGGAATACCTACATACTTGGGCTGGAATTTTAAGAAGCAGCCCTAGGAAGCCAAATGAATACAGAAATAATTTTCCTTTTTTTTCCTAAGTATTGTGAAATGATCACCACAATAAGTTTAGTTAACATCCATTACCACAGTTACCATTTTTTTCTTGCGATATGAACTTTTTAGGTTACTGTCTTAGCAACTCTTAAATATGCAATACATTAACTACAGTCTACAGTTATACAAAATTATATGGAAGGTTATATAAGAAAGTTTGCTTAAAGAGAGCATTGTAAATGCCCTCACACATTAAGACTTACTCTAAATGTTTTAACTCTAGTTTAACAATCAAACACAAGCACAAAACCAACCACAGCAATACAATCACAGCAGAATGATGAAGGGAAAGTTACAGAATGCATACACTAAATTTTTAATCCTAACATTAAAAAAAAAATAGATAAGATCTTTAAAAGTGAGGACAAGAAGAAAGGAAAGACTAGGCTGTTGGCATTGCACACGCACACAGTCCTGTACTTCCCGGAAATACAGTCAGTGCCTAAAAAGAGTGCCCACAGGATAAGTCCCAGAGACCAGAAGCCCCGCAGGTGAAAAATAAAATCAACCAGGCTCAGAGTCCTGGAAGCCAAGATGCGACTCTATAAATGTTCATATTTCTGTAATATTCCCAATACCGCAATCAAAAATAAAAACAGAAAACCCCGTTAGGCATACTGGCTTCCTGCTCTGCTTTGAGAAGAAGGAAAATCACAGGCAGAAATGCAGAAAGTTAGTGATGAGATTCTGGGTCTTGCTACTGTGAGCAAGTAGATCACTCAGGACACGACACTCCCTGGAGAAAGAGTCACACGCACAGCTTTAAAAAGTCAGGAAGAAAAGTCCAGAGTAGTTTCCTTCCATCCAGGGTCATCATCTTATGAACTATGTGACTGGCCCGGGCACCTCACCTAGACATCAAAAGTCACCTGGAACATCCTCTACATATAGGAAAGATAAAGAAGAGAGGACTCTGGTGTGAAATCAAGGGGAGGGGGGAGTTGGGGGGAACTGCCTTCCACTTTTAAGAGCATCATCAATTAAACCCAGGGGAGGCGGGAACAGTTTACTAGTTAATTAGTCCAGGGATGAGGTTCTTTCATGTGTAATTCAGAACAGGAACACCTGGTGTGCGGCTCTTCAAAGCACGAAGGGGGAGCAGGGAAGCCAAACAATGCAAGAGAGGTCACAACAGAAAGCAATCGCACTAGAACAAAAACTGTTTCTCTCTGACCTTCACCCTGCGGTAAATAAAGTGAGATTCCTGAGGGCCCCCTCCCGCACTTAGGTCCAAGGGAGAACAAACAGCTCCTGGCCCACTCAGGGAGTTCTAAAAAAAC
Organism: Phacochoerus africanus; assembly: GCF_016906955.1. Taxonomy (NCBI): domain Eukaryota; kingdom Metazoa; phylum Chordata; class Mammalia; order Artiodactyla; family Suidae; genus Phacochoerus; species Phacochoerus africanus. The sequence goes on along the minus strand of NC_062550.1, from coordinate 53,342,523 downwards.
ACGGTGTCAACTAATTGTTTTATAACCCAATTAAAAAGAAAACAGAGAGCCAGAGAAATGCAAATACGGATCTAATGATTATAATCACATTCTGATATATGGCACACACCAAAAATATTGATATGCTCTCTCTCTGTTGTATGACCAGGGCTGCCCAGGTAACATTCAACAACAGTGGGAAGGGAGGCCTCTACTTGGGGACAAATTACCTTGTTCTACTGAATCCAAAATTGAGCCACTTGCTAATGGAACACCTCTCGTTGTGAATTCTAATACGGTGAGGTCACTTTTTTTTTTTTTAAGATTGTTGCTTCTAAACATTCTGGTTGTAGACAGGTTGATAAATGCAGGTGAAGAAACATTAGTGTTTAAATTGAGCCAAATAATATATGATTTCAGCTGTGGTATCCATTTAAAGAAAAAATAATAAATTCTTAGGGGTGTTATTAGTGGGTTCTTTCAGAAGGAATGAGGGAAAGTATCCTGGAATGGATGGAATCTGGTACCTTTTAAAAATCACCACCATAAGAAATTCTACAACACAGAACACAGTGTCTGAAGATGGAAAAAAGCCTGCCATAAAGAGTTTTAACCTAATTTTAAAGATTGCAGGATCAGAAGAAAATGGCTTAACAGTTTCTAACATTGATTATACTTGTTTCTGCTCTAGGGAAAACTTTAATAAAAACTACCTCATATCCTCTGTGTGTGTGTGTGTGTGTGTTGTGGGGGTGTAAATGTGTAAGCAAACACACATAACAAAAGTAGACTTCTGATCCATTAAACCAAAGGCATATAAGAGACAGGGAGGTGGACAAGAAAGTGAAGAAATTGTGAAAATGTTCTTAGCACATTTCTACAGCCCCATATCTATAATTAAAGATTAAACAATGAGCCAGAGATGGAAGAGATGAGTAAAAATACGGAATTATCTGGTGGCACAAGGAAAACAAAAGTCACTACAATGGCAAAGGAAAAGCAAAAATAAGTGTAGACAACCGATGTGTGACTAATACAGTGTGTGAAGACTCACTTTTAAACCACTGACCACAGGGACCATATTCTTCCAGCCATTCAAAATTTTTCTTTCAGTTTCTAGCCATTTAAGCAATAATCCAGAAAAATAAGAGTATCTCTCCTCTGGATTTTTAAATTCACTTATTTATTTATATGTGTCAAAATCTATCCTAAACAGAAAGAATGAAAATCAGCTCAGACTAAAAAGGAGGAAAAGCAGCCTTGCCATGAGTCAGACTTGGAAGACAGACACAGAAAAAGGCAAATATTAGAAACAGAAAACACTATTTCTTCCAAGGTCATGCAGTAGTTGCAAAATGCCATTAGGACGCCTCTCATTTTTTACCAGCATCACCCCAGACCCACTTGCTTTTTTCATCTCCTATAAGGAATACCAATTGCTGCTAAATGATCCTGCTCTAAACTATGACAACATCCAACCCCTAGTTAATTTTCACTTCTTATCCCACCTCAGAATCAGCAACCTACCCCAAACTGATTCTTCCTTCTTGTAAAGTCTCCTTAGAATCCTCAGCAAGAACCCAGCCTCTTGTGCGCAGCGGGTTAACATTTCAGTGTTGTCACTGCAGCAGCTCAGGTTGCTATTGTGGTGCGGGTTCCATCCCTGGCCCGGGGACTTCCACATAATGTGGGTATGGCAAAAAAAAAAAAAAAAAAATTGCTCCCTCTTAACTCTTGGTGAGTAAATTCCATGCTTCTTTGAAACTCTCTTCAAATATATGATATATAGATATATGTGACAGGTGTACAATAATGTAAATAAATACCACATATAATAATTGCAACAGCACAGGTAAAAACAAAGTACTCTGGAGCCTCGGAGGACAGAAGGATGGCTATCAGGATGGAGTCTGGGAATGCTGAGAGAGGAAGCAGCATATGACCTGGACCTTAAAAGAGATGTCAGGAGGCCTGAGGACGGGCAGTCCCAGGGGAAGGGAAAGCAGGAAGCAAGATGTAGAGACCGGGAGGACACTCTTTTGTTCAGGGAACGGCAACCTTCTTTAGGTGGAATACAAGGCACACACTTGAAATGACTAGGAAGTCAGAATGAAAATCTGAGACTAAAATAAACCTATTTTATTTGGTAGATGATAAGGAACCACTGAAGGTTTCCGAACAAGGCAAGAGCTCCATCAAAGGTAACTTTGGGATATTTACCCAATAATCTTATGAGAGACTGGAAAGTGTTAAAGAGAAAAATTACTCATTCTTGATGCTTGTTAAAACAGGAAGGCAGACTTCATTCAGAGGAAATATGGCAAGAGGAAAAAGAACTACAATGCTACAACGGGATTTTGCAGTAAGGGAAAGAGACTGGGCTCAAAACTGAACACGAAAAGGCAAGGTGGGAATGTATAGCCAAGGAGCGGGATGAGGGTCTGTGAATGAAAAATCACTGAGAGGAAACATCAGAGGTAAGGAGGGGTTTCGGACTAGACCAGTCTAATAAGATTTCTACTGAAGGCAGAGGGATCAGAATGTCATCTGGGGTATGCAGAAAGATAAAGAACCTGATCAGACATGGGGTGGGGGGGGGCTGGTATTAAGGAGGGGGGATTCTGGCTAAAAAGACTTAGCAAGATTCTTGCTAAACCTGGACAATGCAGAGGAGAGGTGGAAGCCCCAAAGCCAGAGAGTCCTTGAGAAGAGAGTTCAGAGGAGCCTGACCAAAGTTTGCTCAAGAGGAGAGACTGTTGGAAGACAGAAGCCTATTTCAAACAGTCCCACTGGGAGTTAGCCAGGGTTTGACAAGGGATGGTGAAAACTGGAGTGGAAAGGAAGGAAGCGCCAGAGCAAGACACTAAAGGAGATGTATTAGACAGCGGTGACAGATGTGGACACAGGAGGCAAGAGAGAAGAGTCAGGGAGGACTGTGGGTAAGCCTGGGTAACCAGGAGACATGGCACCCCTTAAAGGAAATGGGGAGATCAGCAGATCGTGGAGCAGAGCAGAGGAGAGTCCTGGGTGCACATTCATTCCCTCTCAATCCAATCCACAGGGGTCCAAATTCTCATCCCTTCTCGGCTCTGTTTTAATAGCTACCCTGGGGAAAGAGTGAGCAACATTTTCAACTAAAAGGAAGTGAATAACTTAGGGTAAAATGTGGGTTTATGTTTCACTTTCAGTCATTGCTGGCTCTGTGACCTTGGCAATTATTAACCACTCTAACTCTGAAAGTCTACCTCTGTGCAAAGGGGATTATAACATTGCCTGTCTTAGAAGAGTGTAGGGAAGGACTAAGTTAAATGAGGAGGGAAGTGCAGTGGTCAGCAAAGTGCTGCTATTTTCTGAGTAAGATTCAGCCCCTGTGGCAGTAGGGCTGGGGGTGGGGAGGGCATTTTCCACGGATCAGGGGCTCTTTCTGGCCCTCTTCAAGCACACCCTAAAGAGATGACTTGCTATACCTATTTTTAAATGGCTGCTGTAACATCAAATTTGGAAAGGACACTTGCTTCTACTTCTAAAGCTGTTTTTTGTTTGTTTGGGGTTGTTTCTAAATGTGGATGTTATCTGATGTATCTGATGCATTCAGAGGGATTGAGAGCCTTTAAATTGTTGCTCTCCCTCAAATAAATTAGAGATTAAATAAGACTATTATGTCATAAAAAATCCTTTTAAATCTGTTTTCACTCAAAATCTTATGCTATCCTTCAAAAATACCATTTACTCCTGAATGGGGCTAATGAAGGTCTGGAAGTTTAGAGTATCTGGGTCTTATAAGAAGAGCATCTCAAAGTGATCTTCCAGTTTCCAAAACCCAGCTGCTTTTCATGGGTTTGTAGTGCATAGGACAAAAAGGTAATTTATTAAATACACACCAAAATAAATGCAGCTATTATTGACAATTATAGGTGGCATATGTGGCCTAATAAGGCAAAATAGTGTCTTTGCCGGGTACCTCCCCTCCTGAGATTCTGCTATATCTCTGGTGAGAAGGTACAGGAAGACAGAGGGGAACTGGAGGAGCCTGCTATCAGTTCCCCTTTCATGAGTGTTGAAACTCTGTTTGAGAGGTTTTTTTACATTAGTCCCAATGAACTATCATGCCTACCTTTCCAAACTGCAGCAGTCCTACTTCTTGATCTTATATCACAATATGAGAATACATGAGAGCTGATTTGTAAGAATCAATGAGAAGGAAATGGGTAAAATTGAAAGTTGTCTTCATTCAGGACCGAGATGATGTCTGTGCCTTTTAACTAGCTAAGATAAGGTCCACCACCAGTCAGTGAGATGCAGCATCTCTTGGATGAAAGGGGCCCACTGCTGGGCCGTTTGGGATGGGAAGTAAAGAACCCGGTGGCCAATGGCATCTGTAAGAAACAAGAGCATGGTCCAGTGCAATTCCCTGGCGAGACGTCTGCCAGGACCCTAGCTTTGACATGCTATTTTGGAGGCCACTAGTGGATAGAACTCCACTTTACATCTCATTTTTAAATAAAAAATTTTAACAAAACCTTGCCACTTAAAACAATGTCAAAGTTTCAGTATACCAACTGAGAAAACAGAGGCATGCCACTTGTTTATCCCTGTGTTCTGTAGCAGAAGTACCAAAGCAAAAAAAGGAAATGTGCCTGCTTTTGACAATTGAATTTTTCTCATGTTCATCTGCTAACACTTTCTTACATTGTAAGTTTGCATTTATTTTGCAAGGGCTATATTGATCCTACACACAGAGATGACACCACTCCCCTCCAGGCTGGCCTGTCAATCAGCATACCATCTCTTCACATACAACATGTTCCATATTTTCTTTGCTAACATAGCTGGTGGTTGTTTGGGTTTGGTTGTGTGTTAAATTAATCCTACATTTTCCTGAACACCTAAATATCCAAACTAAAGATCAGGTGGATAGTGGGCATTTATGATGAAAGCATTTGCATGTGTGTTGGGGGGGGTTGGGGTGACGGAAACGTGTTTGCAGGGAAGGACATTTTCACTGTAAACATATTTAATCTTAAACATACAGGTCTCTAATTCTACTCGTACGAAATGACCTTCTGTTCTGAGTACACCTCAGGTGAAAGAGCGGATGATAATATGTACCCTTAAGAGACATAAACGTTTGTCACATCAATTTCAACTATATATATCTACAGGATGATTCCAGAGATAGTCCCCACTTTTTAAAAAATTGCTGCACAACGTTCCAGCTATTGCAATTGTGTGTGTCTCAGGCAACATAATAGATTATACCTCGACTCCTTAAAGAGCACCCTGATAATATGCAAGGCTAAAATGTCAGAAGCTATTAGAAACTCTCAGATGCACAATATATCTCCATCCCTGAGTTTTCCCCTTACACTGCGAAACACCAGACAACAGGCATGCAAACTGCTCAGCTGCAACTGTTCCAAGTCGAATAATTACAACTTGTCAGAAAGAATTAATTTTCCCATTTCTCATAAAGATGTGTAAAAATTACCATGTTATTATACACTGACACTCTCTGGAGGCAGACACAAAATTTAATTTTGAATTCTTTCCGCATATTAAATTAAATCCATAAATAAGAGTTTAGGCATTCACTCGGAAGCATATGTTCATTGGGAGCGAAAGCCAACACGAGCCCGGCTGTAATGGCTGTTGTAATGTTTTAATAGCTCGCTTCTTCTAAGCACCAATAAATTTACATGATCATAACAGTCGTGGGCATACAAGAAGCCCATTACTGTCTGGGCACAGGCAGCAGCGTTAACAGGATGGAAAAATGGAAAAAGGAAAAAAAACTCTTAAATAAAATTAGGCAACTGCACTTGTCAGCTGCTCCATGATTGAATTTTTAATATTGTGGTCAATTGGTCAAAACAAATAATGGGATAAAATATTTTAATGTATTTAGAACCTGTTTCTGTGGTTAGCCCACAAAATAGTTTTTTGTTTGTTGGTTTAAAAAAAGGGGGGGGGATCGTTTCAATCTTGCTGTTTTGAGCAATTTTATATTTAAAGACACACACTGTAATTTTTCATCTTTTGGAGGACATTTGCTCTCTATGTGCCCATATTTGAAGTCAGAGCATTTCAAATTCGGCTCAAAGGGTGATTCTTTGTAGCCAATGGAATGTGCCTTAGGGACATGGCTTAGGGTGCTAAGAAGCAAGCCTTGTGGCATACAGGCATGCACTGCCTGCCTGCCCTCTGCCTGGACCAGAAAATGCTTTCCTTTCGAGATACAAATGAATACATGTTCCATAATTAGAATCCAAACTAAAAAGAAATCACAGCCTTCAGACCATTATTGAGGTGGTGTAGATTCCACTTATTAGGGTTGGTTTTCTGAATAAACAGTTTACTTCTAAAGTATAAGCAAATTCACCCTGGTTATGAGAACAAAACACAGAAAAAAAACCTACGCCATATTTCACATTACTTAAATGTTTTTCAAGGATAAGGGGTCCAAAGTAACGGATGGTCTTAGAGTGCAGGTCAATGCTGGCTGGTTGGCATTCCTGATCCCAATCATAGAGATGCTGTCACTGATGGGAAGCTGTGGGAGTGAGGATGGAGTGGGAATCAGAGTAGGGAGTGGTGCTCAGAAAAAAGGTTCTGTTAAGAAGGATATGTGAATAGGCCAAGGCTTTTTCCATAAAGAGGTGATGAGTAATGCATACCTAGAGAAGTCATATGAATTAAGAATGTAAATGAGAAAAAAAGCATTTTTCCAAAAATGGCAAGCAAATTTCATCAGACTCATCCTCATAGATACAGACCATGATCACATAGGTAATGCTTATCCCAATGATCTATCTTTATCGAGAATGCCATTTCAATATATTTTTGTTTCATAGCTCAGTTTTGACCCATGAGATGTTTTATACATATTCAGATTATCAAAACTTATTGGCTTGAGAGTTCTCTGGGACAAAGATTAAACTAAGTAACTTGCTCTATAAAGACAGATAAACTCTTCCTCCTTAACAATAAGAGATCTTAAAATCTTTTCAACAATGTATTACTCCTAAAGAGTCTATAATTCATTGTTGGCATTTAATAGAATAAATAAAATAACTACTTTACTTTTTCAAAGCATACGGAGATGCAACCCAAATCCCCCTTTAAAAAAATGAGGTTGCTTAATACCAGCTGAAATCAGCTTCAGATTTTCAAGTAAATTTACAGAAAAATTGAACTAAATATCCTAACACTCTAAGTAGCACATAACTATATTTCCATCAAATCATACATATTTTTAAAAGACCGCTTTAAAAAAAATCACTAGTCCTCAAAAGCTTCAGAGGAAAAGGACTGAACATATGCATAAGGTGTTTCTGGATCAGAAATAGAAGAACAAATATAAACCCATTAGAACATTCTGGGAACAAAGACTCACCTTCCCAAAACTTTATAAATGACTTTGAAACCTCTCTGCAGACCTTTCTTTTCACTGCTAAAAAACAAGGTATATATGGCATGTTTAAACCTCCTTTTAAGTCTTTCTTCTCCTACATGATTTAATTTAGGTTGCTATTAAAATGGCTTACCAGGTGAAACATATTTATATCCAAAGAGTTGCAAAGAACTATTAAGCAAAGGAAAAATCTGTCAGCGAGAAGTTTTAAGGAAAAAAAAAGAAAATGGCTGGGAACTATACTCAAGTAACAGAAGACAGTGGATATACTGAAAGAGAACTAGAAGGTTTTTCACATCTAAATATGTAAATTGATAAAAAGAACACAAGTTTATTAATAATATTACCTATGATACAGAGAAAGATTTTGACTAAACAAAAGAATACTAGATTAAACAACCCCTTTTGCACAATAGGGGCTCTCATAAATGCTTGAAATAATTCTTTAGGAGTCAAATGACCCCCCTGCCCATTTCAGAAAGAATACTCATTGTCCCAAAGGAAAAATGCCTTCTCTGACACTAGGTAATTCTAAAATATACAAATGGAACAGATTTTATAAAACCCATTTGAAAAACAGAATATTTCTTTCTCAAATACTATAAAGTAGTCTGATTATTTATTATTTATACGACTACATCAATGTGCCATATGCTCAAAATTCTAGTAACAATGTAAACAGGTGGTATTAAAACTGTGGGTTATTAGGGTCTGAAATCTGATAAAAGCCAAGTTGGTATAGTTTTCAGGAGGCTGGGGAATGTAATTACCCAAACTGTTGAATTAATCACTGGCTGAATCATGTTTATATTTAGGTGTGGTGGACTTTGTGAATGGAAAGGAATTCTTAATTATAAAGTGAGGTAAGCATTTAAAGTCTGCTAGCGGTTTCTCAATAGTAAAATTTTACCTGGGATCAAATGAACCAGCCTTTATTTCCCCTTTCATGTGCTTCCCTTTGAATGAAATTTTGAGGAGTACAAAAAAATGTCTCCCTGTCCTACTTTTTCGTACTTGGAAAGAGGAATTGGAACAGAAAGACATTAAATGTACAATCAGGAGCTCACTAGTGTAGGGTAGGAAGAAAAGAAACCAGGGGAAGAAGAATACACAGCACTGCCTGTCTTCTCTCCAACTTTTTTCTCCATTCCACCTCTTGGGATTAAATTTAAATTGAAGCTACTTGTAACACTGAGCCCCCAAACTATGGAAGGGAAATTTAGGCTATTGGTTTCTACACATATACACTAAAGTGTCATGCCTCTAATGCGGTATAACATTTGGATTACAGCAGATCTGTTTTAGACTCTGTCCAAAAAAGGTTTGTTGCTAATAGTATTAATAGTGGTGTACAGCAATATCATCTTTTGTATTATCTCTTGCCTCTCTATACTGGGAAATTGGTGGAGAGGGTATTTGATAAAGACACTTTCTCTTTGACAAGCATATTATCATTCTCATCAATGTTTTCTTTATTCACTTACTGTATGTTTATCTTTTCTTTAAAACATATATTACTGAGACAAGATGGAGTAACTGAGACTGGGTTTACTTGCTCCACCAGAAACAACAATAAAAAAAGCAACAAAATATGTGAAAGAACACTTTTTAAAATACTGGACAGAGGATATTGATTGCTGAGAACCAGGAAATAAATGAGACACGCTCTATTATTGCCCCAGGTTACAAACTTGAGAGAGTCTGCAGGCTGTGGCTCAGGAAAAGGGAGCTCAGATGGGTCTAACAGACTCCCTGAGTTGAAGAGGCAGAAATGAATCCAGGAAGACAAAGACAGCTAGGATTCATAGGACCAACTTTTTTTTTTTTTTTGGTCTTTTTTTAGGGCTGCACCCACAGCATATGGAAGTTCCCAGCCAAGGGGTTGAATTGGAGCTGCAGCTGCCAGCCTACACCACAGTTACAGCAACACTGGATCTAAGCCATGTCTGTAACCTACACCACAGTTCATGGTAATGCCAGGATCCTTAACCCACTGAGCGAGGCCAGGGATCGAACCCAAGTCCTCATGGATACTAGTCAAATTCTTTTTTTTGTGTGTGTGTGTGTCTTTTTGCCTTTTCTAGGGCCGCACTTGCGGCATATGGAGGTTCCCAGGCTAAGGGTCGAATCGGAGCTGTAGCCACCAGCCTATGCCAGAGCCACAGCAATGCGGGATCCGAGCCGCGCCTGCAACCTACACCACAGCTCACAGCAACGCCAGATCGTTAACCCACTGAGCAAGGGCAGGGACCGAACCCGAGACCTCATGGTTCCTAGTCGGATTCGTTAACCACTGCGCCATGACAGGAACTCCAACTAGTCAAATTCTTTACCACTGAGCCACGATGAGAACTCCAGGACCAATTTTTAAGAGAAGAGAGAGCTGCACATAGAATCTGGGAGACTTAGAGGATTCCCTTCAAGTATTTAGCAGAACACTTACCCACAGCTATGTGAAGAAACTGCCCAAGGGTCAAGAAAGAACTACCCCCAAATTAAAGGAAATAGTAACTAGGCTTCACACAAGCTAGGAATTGGGCCTGTTCCCATCAACTACACTGGAAAGACTCACAACCCACAGAGCTATGTTTGAGTATTCAGAAGTGTCTTGCCTCCCTAGTATGGAAAATTGACTCTAGAAAAAAAATCCTGCTTTGGTTGCACCTAATAAAGCCATAAAAGCAAAACCTAAAAGGATTGATTTTGTTTCCACTGAGTTCCAGCAAAAAAGCTAACAAGTATTTATAGGAGTACAGAAATATCCAGCATCCAAGGAGGTAAACTTCACAAAATTTGGCATCTGCTAAAAAACTTCAAGGCATGTAAAGAAACAGGAAAATAGGACCCACAATCAGAAGAAAAATAATCACTCAAAACTGAGCCCAAACTGACATAGATGTTAGAATTAGCAGAAATGTTAAATAATAATTCTTAGTTGTTTATTTAATTGTATTCCATATGTTCAAAAACCTAGGGGAAAGATGGAAAATATTAACTAAAGACATGGAAAACATTAAAAAGGCCCAAACTTAACTTCTAGATATGAAAACTACCATGTTTCCTGGGATAGAAAACAATGCCTAAAATTAAAAGTACACAGAATGAAACAAATGACAGATAAAGAGACTAAAGAAAAAAAAAAGATTTGTTGAAGTTCCCATCATGGCGCAGTGGTCAGCGAATCTGACTAGGAACCATGAGGTTGCGGGTTCGATCCCTGGCCTCGCTCGGTGGGTTAAGGATCTGGCATTGCTGTGAGCTGTGGTGTAGGCCGCAGACAAGGCTCAGATCCTGTGTTGCTGTGGCTCTGCCACAGGCTGGCGGCTACAGCTCCGATTAGATCCCTAGCCTGGTAACTTCCATATGCTGCCCTAAAAAGCAAAAAAAAAAAAAAGACTTTTTAACTTGAAGGTATAGAAATAAACAATATCCTAAATGAAACACAGAGAGAAAAAAGACTCAAAAAGGGGGAGGAAAAAAAACAAAAACAAAACAGTGAGTTGTGAGACAACTCCAGGAACTATACATAATGATAAATGTGCAGATAGGGTTGCAGAAGCTGAGGAGGGAAAAACAATATTTAAAGAAATGATAGCAGAAAAAAATTCAAGTTTGATGAGAATTACAAGCCCACAGATAAAAGAAGGGAAAACAATTGACAAGGAAGTCCATACCCAAGAAAGTAGCTTTCAAAAACAAAGGTGAGGAGTTCCCATTGTGGCTCAGTGGTTAACGAACCTGACTAGTATCCATGAGGATGTGGGGTTTGACCCCTGGCCTTGTTAAGGATCTGGCATTGCTGTGAGCTGTGGTGTACATCACAGATGTGGTTCAGATCTGAATTGCTGTGGCTGTTGTTGCTAACAGCTTCAGCTCTGATTCAACCCCTAGCTTGGGAACCTCCATATGCCACAGGTGTGGCCCTAAAAAGACAAAAGACTGGAGGAAAAAAAGGGTGAAATATAAAATACAAAACACAAATATAAAGGTTAAAAAAAATTAATCACCAGAAGGTACACCACATAGGGAGTTCCTGCTGTGGTGCAGCAGAAACAAATCCAACTAGTATCCATGAAAATGTAGGTTCAATCCCTGGCCTCACTCAGTGGGTTGGCACTGCCACGAGCTGTAGTGTAGGTCACAGACACAGCTAAAATCTTGTGTTGCTGTGTCTGTGGTGTAGGCCGGGAGCTGTAGCTCTGATTTGACCCCTAGCCTGGGAACTTTCATATCCCATAGGTATGGCCCTAAAAAGAAAAGAAAAAAAAAAAGAAGAAGAAGATACACCACACAGACATTTTACAGTCAATCTTTCAAGCAGGAGCACTATTTCCATGAAATAAAAATAAATAAATAAAAATTCATTAGATAAAATTAATGAGATCAAAACCTGGTTCTTTGAGAAGAACAATAAAAATGATAAATTTCTAGCTGGCTGATCAGAAAAAGAAAAGAGAGAGGAAGGAGATACAAATTACCAGTACGAAGAATGAGAGAAAGGGCATTACTAGAAATTCTTCAGATGTTGAAAAAAGATAAAATGATTATAAGACGTTTATGTCAAGAAATTTGACAACTTGTACAAAATGGACGTATTCATTAAAAGAGAGAAATTACCGATGTTCACTCAAGAAAAAAATAGATAACACAAATAACTTTATTTTTAAAAAACAAGATTGCAGTATAAAAAAAAAAATGCAACTTCCCTCCCCATCAAAAGAAAAGCCTTATACAAAGAAAATCTAGGCCCAGATTGCTTTACTGGCAAATTCCACTACACATTTAATAAATAAGTAATTTCTATGCAAGCTCCTCCACAAAGTTGAAAAGAAAATAATACTTCTCATGTCATTTTTGGTACTCTGATACCAAACCAGACAAAGACTTACAAGAACACAGAACAATATGACCCATAAACACAGATCACATATTCTTAACAAAATGTTAAACAATCAAATCTAAGTGGAGTTTATACCAGAGACATAAGGTTGTTTTATTTTTTTATTTTTATTTTTGTCTTTTGTCTTTTTAGGGCCATACCCGCAGCATATGGAGGTTCCCAGACTAGGGGTCAAATCAGAACTGCAGCAGCTGGCCTACGCCACAGTCACAGCAATGCAGGATCCAAACCATGTCTGGATCCACCATAGCTCACGGCAATGCTGGATCCTTAACCCACTCAACAGGGCCAGGGATTGAACCTGCGTCCTCATGGATACTAGTTGGGTTCATGATGGCAACTTCCATGATAGGAACGCCCCCCTTTTTTTAAGCTTGTTTTAAAATTTGTCAATAAAATTTATAATATTAATAAACTATGTAATCATATCGATAGGTCCAGAAAAAAGCATCTGTAAAGTCCAATATTTATTCTTCGGAAAATTCTCAGTGTACTAAAAATACAAAGGACCTTCTCAACATAATAAAGAATATCCACAAAGAAACGTGGAGGTAGCATTATACTTAAGAAAGAATGAATTCCTAAGATCAGAAATAAGACAAGGTGTCTACTGTCGCAAATTCTTTCAACCTTGTATTGGAGGTTAAACAATGAGGCAAGAAAAGGCAATAAAAGGCAGCTAGATATGAAAGCAATAAGTAATCTGTCTGAATTCACTGACAGTATAATTGTCTATATAGAAAATCTGATTGAATTTACAATAGAGCTACTAGAACTAAAGAGTTAGGAGGGCTGCAGAGTATAAAAACAATATACAAAAATCAATTATATTCTATACCATAAAGGAAAATTCAGAAATTGAAATTTAAAATACAGTGACATTTACAATAGCATCAAAATTATAAAATATGGATTCACCTGAAAAGTAAGTTCAATACCTCTACACTGAATATTATAAATCATTCACAAGAGAAAGATGCACATAAATGGTGAGGTGTACTTTGTTCATTGCACAGAAGACTCAATACTGTTAAGATGTCAATTCTCCTCAAATCAGTCTATAGATTATAAAGAACAATTCCAACATAATTTCAATCAAAATCCCCAAAGGCTTTTTTTGTACAAATGGATCAATTCATTCCAAATTTCAAATTAAACACGAAGGCTCTGCAATAGCCATACAACTCTGAGGGAAAAAATATAAAATTGTGTACTAACCTGGTCTGATTTCAAATCTTAATATGAAGCTATAGCAATTTTTTAAAAGTATAGTACTGGTAAAAACAAGGACAAACATTTAAATGGAACATCATAGAGAGTTTGGAAATTGACCCACAGACATATGGAAAACTGATTTTTGACAGAATTGCTAAATGGAAATTCAGTGGAGAAAACATATATAGACTTTTCAAAAATTGGTGCCTGAACAATTGGATATCCATGTGGAAAAATGAAAACTTTGATCCATACCTTGCACCACTTACTAATATTAACTCAAAATGTATCATAGACCTAAATATAAACTCTAAATCTATAGGACTTCTAAAAGAACACATAGAAGAGAATATTCATGATGCTGGAATAGACAAATATTCCTTAGACACAACACCATAATAATCCATAGAAGGAGACAAAAATTGATGTCATTAAAAATAAAAAATTCCATTCTGTAAAACATACTTTTTAAAGAACAGTCAGGTCATAGACCACAGCAACGTATGTTCAGATCAATATACTGATGAAGAATTTGTATCCAGAATATGTAAGTAATTCTTAAAACTCAATGATAATAATAAACCACATAGTCCAATTTAAACATGGGCAAGAAATATGAATAGACACTTCATCAAGAAGACATGAAGACAGTAAACAAGCTCATGAAAATACTCTCAACATTATCAGTCATTTGGTAAATGTAAGTTAAAACCACTGCAAGATATCAATACACATTTATTAGAATGACTAATATTAAAAAGACCAACCACACCAAGTTGTGGTAAAGATATGGAAGAACAGGGGAACCCAAATACTGCTGGTAGAAAAACAATGGTGGTGTCTTACAAAGTTAAACACACATCTATAGTATGATCCAGTCATTCTACTTCTGCTCATTAACTCCAGATACATTTTTTAAAATGGCCATAAAACATGTAGATATGAATCTTAATATAAGCTTCATTAGTAACAAACTAGAAACAACCCAGACATCTACCAAAAGGTAAATAGATAAATTACATATATATGTACAATGAATTCTACTCAGCAACATTAAGGAATGAATTGTTGATACAAATAATAACATGGATAAATCTAAATAGTTATGCCAAGTGAAAGAAACGTGGCCTAAAGAAAAAGGATAGATAATAGATAATTTCATTTGCATAACATTTTGTATAATGCAAACTAATCTAGAGTGACAGAAAGAAAATATGGACATGAGAAAACTTTGAGAGGTGATGGATATGTTCACTATCTTGTGGTAACTGTTTTGGGGGTATATACATGTCAATACATACCAAATTGTACACTTCAAATGTGTGCAAATATACATCAATTGTACCTTAATAAATTAGAAACTGTTATTATATCATACACTTGGTTTCTTCTACATGAAGAAATGTAGACCTCATGCAACAACGGATTTTTGACTATTTACTCCACTGCTCTATTCTCAATGCCTAAAGAAATGCCAGCTGACACTTGGTTCTAAATAAATTGTGTGATAAGCTACCTAGAAAGACTCTCAGGCTCCGACTCATCCAAATTAAGAAAGAGTGGGTTCATTCACAATTATGTAGACTAGAGCAGTAAGAAAAGATTTTGGTTGGAGTGGGGAAAATAATATCAATTTAGAGACTTGAAATTGAGGTATCTGTGATAATTTTAAGTACAGATGTCTAGTAAGCAGATGTAATAGACGAATTTACAGGCTAAAGATAAAAATTTTAGTGACTACCACCATTTAGGTGGTAGCAAAAGCCACTGATATCAATAAAATTACTCCAAAGAAGTTGACAAAGTGAGAGGGAAAAGGTCAAAGAGAATCTACAAAAAAGCCATCATTTAAGAGGTGGGCAGGGGAAGAAGATGTTACTGGAAACATTAAGATAACGTAGCAAGAAAGATGGAGGAAAAGCTGGTTTGACATTGTCTCAAAAGCCAAGAGAGATGACAATTTTTAAAAAGAGGAATAATCAACATCTCACATGAAGCACAGACACTAAGTAAAATCAAGGCTGAATCATAGCTCCTGGGAATAGTAACTGAGAGGATGTGGGGTTGTGGCCAGAACAGAGTTGTGGCAAGACTGGTGGTAGAGGCAAGATCTCAGTGGGAAGGAAATTCTTGAACAAAAACTCAACAAAGCAAAGGCCTTGTTCTGGGAAGGTAGTTGCAAGAGAGAGGAGCTTTAAAGAGCATTAAGAAGGAAGACCATTTGTAAAACAATGTGTTGGAGAGAGGTGAAGAAGGTCTGGACAAAAATGGTGTCTGGAATAGCAAGGTAAATCACTGCACAACATCATAGAGAAAAAAATCATGTAACTTATTAATGTATTAGATGCAAATGTCAAAGGAGATTGAGAACCAAAAGGAGATTCCGTGTTTAAAGTCATGGCAGATTGGAGAAACAGCGATATTAATAGCAATGAGAAAATTGGGAATGACACCTAATTGGAAGAGGAGAGAGGAACATTTTAACTTAGGAAGTATTTTTATCCTTCTGTAGTTTCTTATTCCAAGTTTTATAGATCTCTGCGAAGGTGTATATAATGAATCCATAATTCATGAAAAAGAAATCCTACACAGCCATGGGAATTTTTATTAAAATTAGATATACCGACTTAATGAGACAGTGTATCATCTGTCCTTTATTTGGGTGTTACTGGTAAAAATCACAGCCATAATTTCAACTGCATAATTATAACTGACAAAAAGTTCTCTCTGACATAGTTGCTAAAACTTTAGCTACTTGGTGGTGGTGGAGATGGTGATGATGATGATGATGTGTGTGTTTTAAATAAACTTTGATGTGACAAGTGTCCTGAGGACATATATTAGTTGCTTGTTGTTTGAAAGGCAACTTTTTCTTCCAGAACTACTCAAACAGCAAAACACAATACTTTCCAGCTATATAGCTGTGCCCTCAAGCGTGGGTTGGAAGTGGAATGTCTCATTGAAGTTCTTTTTAATTAGGATCGCAGAGAACCAATTTTTATATTTCTTAAAAAAAGTATGATTTCGTAGAATTCGAGGAAAGGGGTAAAAAATAATCTTACTATTTCTAAAGACCACAGAAAGTTATATTCATTCTACCATAATGCCATTTGACACATATTCCCCCATACTTCATAATCATAAATAGCTTTGAAGAAGTTAGGGCTTGTATTATCTCATTGAATTAATTAATTCAGAAATGCTCAAACGTTTAAACCCCTCCGTTTCTCTCTATCACTGAAAGGCTTTCAACTGATTCGTTTTCCAACATATAATCAATTTCTATTTTGTAGAAATATCACCTCGAATCTTTATGAATTTATTTAGGCTTCATTAATATAACTGTGTACATAAATACAAGTGTAAGTTGTCATTGTCTGGGTAAAACTAGTTTTTTTGAGAGCTCAAAGATTTTTTCAGTCATTAGTTAAAAGTATATTACAGCATTTGGAGTTCCCGTAGTGGCTCAGTGGTTAACGAATCCGACTAGGAACCATGAGGTCGCAGGTTCGGTCCCTGGCCTTGCTCAGTGGGTTAAAAATCCGGCGTTGCCATGACCTGTGGTGTAGGTCGCAGACGTAGCTTGGATCCCACATTGCTGTGGCTGTGGTGTAGGCCGGCTGCTACAGCTCTGATTAGACCCCCAGCCTGGGAAACCCCATATGCCACAGGAGCGGCCCTAGAAAAGGCAAAAAGACCAAAAAAAAAAAAAATGTATGTTACAGCATTTTATATATCATCAATTGAAGAGGTCTTGTGCCTATTTTTTTTTTTTAACCAATCCAGCATGGCTTTCATGCATGTCTTAGGAGTTTTTATCTGGTGGGTTTTAACTACCTTAAGTAAAAGTGCTTTGATAGCTCTCATAAAGGGATCTCCCCCAGAAAGCAAGCTCGGAGTTGTGCATCTTAGTGAGTCTTGCTTTGCTCCATACCTGCTTCTCCTACCTGAGTCCTGGATTCCTCACCTGTGAAATGGAGATACTGGCAGCCTGTATCAACTATACAGGCTCAAAATTAAGAATAACAGAATACCACCTGTAAATGGTCTCAAAAGAAGGGCATACCTGGAGGTAAGTTATCATGCTTTTCTACCAAGAGGAATACCTCCAATCCACCACTGTTGTCACTGCTGTTGTTGTTTACAACCTCTTACATTTGGTAAAGGTTTTTGAACTTGCCAACAATACTGAAATGAATACCCAAAGACAAGACAGCACTGCATTATTTGGTAAGACTTGGTTACAAAATTGAGCAAAGAAAGCAAAATGAAGGTGCTTAGTGCAGCTCAGCCCTAGCACAGAGGGGGAAAAAAAAAGCTGTAATCATATCTAATTAGTGTTAAAATAATGTTTCCCTTTGAAATGTTTAATTAGCTCTGTTTTATTACATAAACATTCTTGATGTAGAGCACACTGTAGCGCTGGAAGACTCTGATGAGTTAAATACTGCAAAGTGCTCTTGCGCCCTGTGTGGGGCAGAACCTGACAAGGGGTTGTTAGCAGACGTCTGGACCATCGCTGGAGCCAGGATGCTTGCTCCAAACAGCAGGCCTTCATTTCAACCATTGTTGCTTCTACCAAACCTCCTAGGGTGCTTTCAATGTAACAGCATCACAAGCAGACAAAGAAGTTTCTTACCATTTGCCCTTCCGTTCAGAGACAAATTCTGTTTAAACTTGTCTATCCTCTCTCATAACATATTAGTTATTGTTGCCAGTCTGTGTATGTCCCCTGGCAGTGAGTTACTGGTTCTGGGAGAAGGAGGGGGTGCCCTTCAGTTTGATAAAGCCAGACCAGATTTACTGGCACACTGACAGGATGCTTGTCTCAAGATTGCAGCAAATTTAATTAACCTTATTACAAATACGGTTTTCTTGATGATTACATCACAATTTGGTCTTGATTTTTGCCTACTGCTGTTTCAAAGTAATCTGTGCTTTTTAAATAGTTTTCTAGAAAATCTCAGCCTCTTGGAATAAGAAAACTTGTCCTGGCTGTGACCTCTCCCATCTATGATCCTGTTCTCCTGCATGCATAGGTTAACAGCATCTTCCCTGGACCCTTGTGACTTTACCTTTGTTCCTGCCTCCCTTGCTGAAATCATGGCCAGAAGGAACTTCACAGTAAAACTAAAGTGATTCTGTGATGTTATACAGACCTAAAAGTTGTAGGGTGGACATCAGTGCAAGACTAATTCCTGCCCAAAATTCTTACCAAAGAAAGCACCCTCATCTGTGAAAAGTATAAGGGATTTTATGGCTTTCAAAGCATGAGGCAGGCTTTTTTTAGTTAAATGTTCTTATTTAAAAGCATGTACCCTACAAAAAAAAAAAAAAAGGAGTTCCAGTCGTGGCTCAGCGGAAACTCATCTGACTAGCATCCATGAGGACACAGGTTCGATCCCTGGCCTTGCTCAGTGGGTTAAGGATCTGGCATTGCTGTGGCTGTGGTGTAGGCCGGCAGCTACAGCTCTGATTCGACCCCTAGCCTGGGAACCTCCATATGCTGTGGGTGTGAAAAGCATGCACCCACATGTACACTTCAGTATGTGTTTTATCTCCAAAGTACTTTTGCCTCTCTAGTTCATGAGACCCTCAGTCACCAGAAGTAAATCAGGAGATTGGGAAGGAACATCAAGCCCACCAGACTAACCAAGATCCAGAACACTCCACCTCCAATTTAATGTGCCTTACTGTATGAAAGCAGCTCAGAAGAACCCTCCTCACCTAGGACACTTCCTAGGTAAACTATGAGGACAGCAGGAACTTCTGCCCTTCCCAATAGCAACTCTCAAGGTCCTTTCTGATCTCAGAAGGTATAGTGTTCCTTCGCTACTAGAAGATCTCAGCTTGTGGAAACATCTGTACAGTATAAGCTGTTTAGAGCCATTCAGACCTCGACTGCTTGCCTTTGGATGGCGGTCTGGGGCTCCAGGCCTAACCCGTCCTGTCTAGAGCCTATTCTGACATAGAAAGTTTTATTCTAAATAGATGACTTCAGTTGGCAGGAGGAGGAAACTAAGGGTACTGCAGAGGCTGCCTAAATAACAAGGACTTGAAAGTGTTAATGCACCTTCTACAAGCTATGGAGAGGTTTGATCACCTAAAAGGGTAAAAGAGAAAAATTTGTAAAGTTAGATGCCCAACAGTCAGGGAATGATTAGCCTAATTATCCATTCAATGAAATGCTTGGGAGGCATTAAAAAAGTTTATGAAGAGTTGACAACAACAAAAGATTTGTATGCTTTAAAGTTAAGTGAGAAAAACTAAGATACAAAAGTACACATATAAAGAATAAAATATTTAGACAGAAGAAAACATTTAAAGTGGTTATCATATGGTGGTGGGGTTAAATGCATTTATGGTTCTTTTCTTACTACTACCCTGATTTTTATAATATAATAATATAATAATTATAATTAGTATATTACTTTTTTTTATGGCCACACCTATGGGTTGGGGTTGGTCTAGGTCTAGGGGTTGAATTGGAAGTGCAGCTGCCAGCCTGCGCCACAGCCATGGCAACACCAAATCCAAGCTGCATCTGTGACCTACACCACAGCTTGAGGCATTGCTGGATCTTTAACCCACTGAGCAAGGCCAGGGATCAAACCCACATCCTCAAGAGATAACGATGGGTCCTTAACCTGCTGAGCCACAATGTAAACTCCTAGTATATTACATTATTATAATAAATAACATAATAATTGATGTTTTATATTGAAAATTATTATAAATTTTATATTGAAATTAGGGAAAAAAATTTACCAGGGATTAGTTGTAGAAGTAAATCATGCCTTCTAATCAGGAACAAATTTACACTTTGAGAATATATCCTTTCTTATTTTTATTTGACCCTCTAGTCTTTTCTAAGAACATGAAACATTCTTGAATTTGAACGGTGGAGCCAACTGAGGGAGGAGTTTGGATCTAGATGTGGGCACCTGGATAGCAGCTAAAGGGTATCAAGTACTTAAAAGCTCTAAAAAGGAACAGCAGGAGGTAAGAGTAGATGTAGAAAGAGGGGAGTGAGTGGGAATGAGACATAAGAATTTATATTTTGAAATTCTATTTAGGGATACTGTGTACCCCTTAGACCAGACTTCTTGAATGGTTCTGAGCACCCAGCTCTCAGTTTTTGTGGGCTTTGTTTATTCTGTTTAGCACCTGCAGATTGTCTTCCAAGGGTTCCTCATATATTGCTGAGGCCCCTTGCCCTGGAGGAGCAGTGAGCTGGAGGTGCCTGGCAATGTGGGTCTTATCCCCTGAAGGCTTGTAATCCATGACTGCCTGGTAGGGCAGTGTGACAGCCAACTCCTTTGCTTTGAGGTGGTTAAAAAGTCTAACATGTAATTTATATTCCAAGCACCTCATAAAACTTGTGCAGGACTTCTCCTTGAAGTAAGAGTTTTTAACTAAAGAAACATCCCTCCCCCACCCCCCAGTTGAGGAGGCAGCTACATGCCTGACAGCAGCTTTGCTCTCCCCATACAACCCTTCTTGTAATCTTGTAGCAACTACATCCCTTATGTTCTTGCTAGCAGCTCTGCTAGCCTTGCTCCAAGCATTGCTTTTCAGTTTCGTTTTTGTAATCTTGTTTACCCATCTTAGGCAGGAACACTGTCTGCTCAAGGAAGTAGGGGCCAGGTTGCTTGCATGGGAAAAACAAGACCCTGAAGTCTGTATTGTATAAAAGCTACCCAGAACAAAGACCTGTTGCTCAGACTCTGGAGGTGACTCCTCTGATCCCACACAGGTGCTGAATAAACCTTGCTATTCCTCATCTCCAAATGCCATGTGTCTCTTTCTGCTGCTGTCGTTTCTGCAACATCCTGAAATCACGCTCTGTTTTGCTTCCAGTCTTCCCTGTCCTGCCTCATCCACTCTCTTACTGGTTTCTCTGAGGAGCACTTCCTTAATAAGTAACTTGCACATAAATTCTTTTCTCAGGGTCTGCTTCTGGAAAACTTACAACCATACACCTCAGAAAGCAGGATGCATCACTATTTTTCCTTCCTCTTCCCCTTCATCTTCTGCCTCTTCTACCCTCCTGTATTCATTTCTCCTTGACCCGAGTTCCCAAAACTTATACCAGACTGTTACTCTCAAAGTTTATCTGTTGTGCATATTAAACCACCTGTATCCAGTATAATTCTAGCAGAACTTAGCACTCAATAAAATATTATGCAATGAAGTCATATATTCATATATTTCATTGCAAGAACAATTTTAAAACTTTTCTTTAGATGCAACAATGAATGAATTCAATATTCTTAAAAGAACAGCATCCGTTGTCCACAGCAAAGGAAATGTGAGATTCTGAAAGTATTACCTTATTCTGTCTGTGGACTTAAAAGGCTATTGATTCATTAAGAGAGTGAAATTTATGGGAAAATGCGTTTTTATAAATAATAGTGTTTGAGCACATGAAACAAGAAGTGTGTGTGGAAAGAAAACAGAAGTTCCCTGCAGTGTTCCATGTTATAGTACATGTTCTATCTTATGCTTGTCTATGACGATTATAATTTTATCTGTTTGACATTCAAGACTTCTCTTTGATTAGTCAGTCTGAGGACATCTTACTTTCTCATTTCCAATTTTTCATCTCTAGTGCTCGCTTTTCATTTTCACTGTAGTGGAGTTTCATTTCAGCTTCGGAACTATTTTATATCCCTTCTTATTTCATTAACATTTCTATGGTATATTGGCATTCTCACATACATAGTTAAGCATTTTTCAACTTCTTAAAATGTATAAATATTTGATTATGTAAATATAAATTCAAATCAAACTTCTTCAATTGAACTAAATTAATGCTTAGAATTGCATACAATTATTATAACATTTAAATACTGTACTAAGTTCAAAATAGGTGAAATACCTTCAACATTACACTTTGTAGAAATTATAAGCTTAATTAGAACAGTAATTAAACAAATGTGCAGAAACAAATGCAACTCATAATCACGAGTTTCTTCTCACCTTTCTTTTTCTTAATTTACTTTATTGAAGTATGGTTTATTCACAGTGTGTTAATTTCTGCTGTATAGCAAAGTGGTTCGTATAGATAGATATAAAGGAGATACACATATCCCTTTTCATATTCTTTTCTTTTATGGTTTATCATAGGATTTCCCTCACCTTTCAACATCAACAGGTTTGACTTAGTAGGCATATTTTTTTCATTTAATCTCCAGTAAACCATCTGTTCAATGGTTGATTAATTTAACAAGTCTAGAGCAACAAAACTAAATGTTTTAATTAGATACCTACACGGAATTTGGTTGGGTAGACGCAGATCCAGTTCTGAACAGTAATCCTATGGGCAATATACTCTGAATTTCAACAACCGATTTGCAAGTGAACTCTTGTTAGATGATCTGTCCTGATAGGAACCTAATAAACACGGCTTTCATATTATGTGGATGAAAATATTAGCTAAATCATTCCCCTTGAACTCATTAG
The DNA here is from genome assembly GCF_016906955.1 of Phacochoerus africanus. Lineage (NCBI taxonomy): Eukaryota > Metazoa > Chordata > Mammalia > Artiodactyla > Suidae > Phacochoerus > Phacochoerus africanus. The sequence goes on along the minus strand of NC_062550.1, from coordinate 53,319,553 downwards.
TCACATTAAGTGAAGTACCATTATTTATTGTATTATTTTATTTTATTTTATTTTTTGTCTTTTTGCCTTTTCTAGGGCCGCACTTGCGGCATATGGAGGTTCCCAGGCTAGGGGTCCAATCGGAGCTGTAGCCACCTGCCTACGCCAGAGCCTCAGCAATGCGGGATCCAAGCCGCGTCTGCGACCTACACCACAGCTCACGGCAACACCAGATCCTTAACTCACTGAGCAAGGGCAGGGATCGAACCCACAACCTCATGGTTCCTAGTCGTATTCGTTAACCACTGCACCATGACGGGGACTCCTATTTATTGTATTAAAAAGAATACATAACTCGAAAGCAAATAGAGAGTACTAGTACAGCAATGACATGGGTTCCATGTAATTCAAGCAGGTATTCATCCAAGCAGGTTTCTTCTCTTATACTTAATTTGTCTGTGTTCTATGTAAGAATCCTCAATGTTCCAAAATAAGATAGTATACAAAATTTGTTTTAGTACTTACTAATTCAAGATACCTTACTTATTTTACTCTTGTTCCTTTTAAGACTCAGGTTAAAGGTGAATTAGTTATTAAAGTAAAGGCAGTTTTACCAAGGTCAGTTTTTTCAAACAAAAAATCCAACACATTTAGAAAACCGAAACCTTTCAAATGATTTCACTATATTAATTAGTATGTAGGTCACATTAACACTCCTATAAAAGAAGACAAAGTGGTAGAAAAGGCAGCATATCATGTCATTGCTTTTTACCACAATAGCTACCAGAATAAAAATGCTTATTTAATGAAATAAAAAATCTTTGATCCTCTTGAAATCAACAAATTATTTATAGTGCATTTCAAAATTTAAGAATTTGGTTCTACACAGGGAAATATTTTATAGACTAAATCAAACTGAATTATTGTCATCTAAGATGCCATTGGAGTATTTCACATTTACACAGAATGAATTCATATTTGGAAAAAAAAATGCTGATTTTAAAGAAAATCATTGATACGTATTTGTAACCCTCCTTTGTGGGTCAAAACACATTATTCTTGTCATTAAATGTAGCTTTGAGGTATGAATAACAATTTAATGAGACTTTTTTAAACATACTTTGAAATGATTTTTGCCCCTTCAAAGGAGTCTCCTTGGAAACCACAAACTTATTCCAGTAACTCCATTGCTCTGCTTTTGGAATTGTCATTCAGAAACTGCAACATATTCTTTGAGATACATCTAGATAAGCAAAACTCCTCTGATGGCATATGTGGTTTTAGAGATGCAAAAGTCATCTTAAGCCTGTTTTTGTCTACTGAATAGGGTGAGAATTCTTGGTAATACATTTGTTTCAAGTTTTGTGATATTCCTATAAAATAATAAAGCACTTAGGCTGTTTCATTATATAACTTCAAAATTATTATGAACTTAAATATAAAATAATATTTTCAAAATTACTTTAAACAGGAGCAGCCAAAGCCCAAAGTAATAGTCTTGAAAAGTGACATTAGTTTGAAGGTAGATGGTATATGATGGGTTGTGATATGAAATTAGTCTGAGGTGTGTGTGTGTGTGTGTGTGTGTGTGTATGGATTTAGTAAAACCATTATTCATATTTATTATGTCTGATTCCTGACTTCTGACAAGTCTTTACTTCATTCACTCATTTATCCATCCATCCATCCCTTTAACCATTCATTCACTTACTAATCAAACATTCAGTGAACTATTACAATGTACCAGACTAAATCCAAAAAATACCAGATGACAAAGACACCGTCCCTGCTTCTCTTTTATGCTATTGGATTTTCCCCACAAATATTACAAATCAATTATCCATTCCTAAATAGAAAATTGCTGAAAATAATTCAAATCTTAAGGAAAACATTTATTTTGTAACAAAGTCTATTCTAAGAGAAAATTCTTAAAGAATTTACTGACTTTGAAATTCTTGTGTTTTCCCTGTTAACTGCCAACAACTAGAGTAACCTGTCACTTGGTTTTGAAACTCAATAAATTTTCCCCAGTGAACTCACTATCCATTGAATAGGCATTAAAATGACTTAATCACCCAGCATCTTATGAACAGGTCTTAACCATATAATACTCTCATTCTCAAATCCTAGTTTTAGAAGATAGCATATGATAAAAAAAATTCACATTATCAGCTATTTTAAGGAACAGATTCCAGGGAATATTCTGGGATCACTCTCATTCAAACTAACACTCTACTCATTCAACACTCATATCCAAGTAATTGACAAGGTGAATAATTATGCAGAAACATGATGCCAACAGACTGCAAAGATCGGCAATCCTTATGGATGTAACATTATTCAGGATATGGTATTTGGACAGAAAAGTATATTCATTCCAATGTTTTCAACAATAAATCATTATAAATAAAATGTATTTATAATATTTTTATATTTTTTATTTTATAATAAACTATTTTAAATAAGAATATGCCTTTAGGCAAAGATTCCTAGCCCTGGGTATCTAATAATCAAAGTTTTTTTCAGTAATCAAAGTTTTAATGTAAATAAGCATTACATCTAGAAAAGTACAAGCAAAACCTACTGATTATTGCCATGCATATTGCTCCTTCAGTCAAGAGACAAAAACTAAACATCTTAGCTTTACATGCCACTATTTTTTCTAGTATGAAGATAGTAAAATGATAAAAAAGATCAAAGGGTAATTCAGTCTAGAAAAAGGTTGGTAAATTTTAGTGATGAAGAATGAGTACACAAGAAATGACTCGAATGGTTAGACATGTTAAACTGTATAACATTCCTGAAGTTTTAATGATAAAACTAGAGCAAGGATGAGCATCACCAAAAGTCATCATATTTCTTGAACTCTGATCATGATGCATGTGGTAAAAAGGAGAAGAATGGCAGGTGACCAGGAAGACAGACAGGGGAGGATAGATAAGCTTTATAAGCTATTACTTACATGGCATTTGCATTGCATCTTATAAGCAATGTTGAACCATTTAATGTTTTTCAATGAAGTGAAATGATCAAATTTATGTTACTAGAAATATCACTCCATTGGCAGTGTGCAGATTGGTGCAAGGGAGGAAACTGCAATAAGGAATGTTATAGCACAGACTAACTACAAGGTTGAAGGATGGAAAAAAAAGTGTGAAATAAATGAAATAAAACCTTGAAAGAGAGAGAGGAAGGAATGGACACAAGAGACACTTCTGACTAATATACTTAGGTTTAACCTCACTAAAGAATTTCCTTCTCTATATTTTATGAGCCAAATTGAACTGACTAAACTTCAACATCAGTAAGAAGAGCAGCTTAATATAAAAAATTCTAGACAGTGAAGACATGATGTGTTTTAAAGGGAAGGTGTAAAAATTACTTTTCAGGAGATGACTCATACATACCGTCCTGGGCACAAATAATAATATACACATTCATAAACATTCACACACCCCTCACACTTACAGAGCTTTAGAGTTAACAAGCCATTTTCATATGCATTCCTTAATGCAACTTTGTTGAAATAGGTATCATTACTCCTACTGTGCCATGGAGTAAAACTGAAATACAGAGGTGATTCCATTTTTATGGCATCATCCAGTTGCAATACGGTGGGCTTATTAACTCCAGACCCTACTACTCTGAGATGTTGTAATCCTAACATCAAGTTTTACTTCTGCCTGAAAGAAAAGTGGCACATTTCTAGCTATCCTCCAAAGGATCTTTTCTAAAAATTCTTGAATCTTCTACTCATGAATCATATACTCTTGGCCAACTTACTTCTTGCTGAGCCTCAGCTGTTGTGACAAGAAAATAAAATAATATTCTTAAAGTGCCTTTGGCATTGCCTAGCACTATTCTAAATCCTACCCTCTATCAAATATTTGAAGAGAGCTACTATTTCAAGCAGCAGTGTCACATGGACCATGTTTTGCAGCTGAGGTTTTAAGCATACAGAGGTAAACTCTCAAGATACCCATAGGATTTGTTTCCCGAAGCAAAGAACAAATATTAGAGCATCAGTGACAGGGCCTGTATGTTTATTATTAATGAACATTAGGCTAGGGAGAACAAATAAGAATAGTAGGATAAAAACCAATTAAGAGTAGGAATATAATATGTAAGGAGAAGAGAATTTTAATAACTGTTATCCCCAAGAGAATCAAATTTTACAGAGGAAAAGGAGAGTGATTACCAATAACATTTCATTGAATTCGACATTTAAAAAGTGTGAAATAAATGAAATAAAACCTTGAAAGAGAGAGAGGAAGGAATGGACACAAGAGACACTTCTGACTAATATACTTAGGTTTAACCTCACTAAAGAATTTCCTTCTCTATATTTTATGAGCCAAATTGAACTGATTAAACTTCAACATCAGTAAGAAGAGCAGCTTAATATAAAAAATTCTCATTATAACAAAAATTATCACCCAGACACTCCCCAAAATTGAAAAAAAAAAAAAAAAAAACACAGTCATCAGGATCCAGGCAAAAGGAAAAAAATCACACTTTGTTCTTTGGAATGTCAACTGGAATAGCAGAGAATTAAGTAACGAGAGCCCTCAACTATGTGTCACTCTTTCCCAGAAATTTCAAATTCGACAAGGTTTCCCATTAAAAAAATCAGAATTCCACAAATAAACCTAAGGATACAAAAATATGTTTTATCTTGTTTTTTTGGCCATGCCCATGACCTGCAGAAGTTCCTGGGCCTAGGTCTGAACCTAAGCCACAGCAGTGACAACGCTGACTCTTGAACTGCTAGACTACCAAGAAACTGCACAAAAATACTGTTTGGAATAAAAATGTATATGGTTCACATGAAAAATTAATGGAAATCATTATGAGGAAACTGCTGGGCAATGTTGATATCTTCAATAATATTGGCAGTAAGCAGAAAGAAAAAGATAAGTAAGAGGAAACAGAAAATTCCTGAACCTATGGTTGATCACTACAATTTTTTGACAGTAATTAAGTTAATAAAAATCCTACCGGAGTTCAAAAGCTTTTGACACATGTATTTCAGGACGCTTTTATTGAAAGAAGTGCAAAAGACCAAACCCTCTTTAGCAAACCGACCAGGTACTTTATAATCTCCAGCTAGCCCAATGATACACAAAGGTTGAGGATGCTTCTAGATTAATTAGCTGGTGCCCATGATTTAAGCACACTTATCTAGATTTAGCCAAAATCACCTTGATAAATGAACAGACACACTGGCTCCTAAATAAGTTATAATGAGAAGACAGAGTTCAATTGTTGAGGACTTTCTGCCCATAATTATTCACACCAGATCTCCCCATATGGATACATCACTTGAAATAGCATATATCAGACACCACCACAAAGTGGAGTTTTAAAATAGTAAAGAGAAATAGGAATGAAGAAAGTTGTTGACCAGTTTTCTCAGACAAACTATAAATCACTATACCCAGCATTTCTGAATAGTGAAAAAGCATTAGTTTAGAATTCCATCAGGGCAGAGGCAGTAACAAAATTGTCCTTTACCTTCTTGGAAAATAAACTCTCTGGCTAAGTAGGTTTATGTAAAGAACATAACTTGTTTTGGAAAGGAATCCTTTCCTTACTCCCTTTTTCTCTCAAGGTTATGGGTTACCTATTTTGTCCTGCCGAATCTTTAACAACAAAGGTACTTGAAGACCCATTTTCAACAGGTCTCTTTCAGCTTAGAAGAGATAAGAAGTTACCACCTGGTGGGTCATCCACTTCCAACAGAGAAGGGTGACCCAGATGATGGGCACTGATGCCCTCAGCCTTCCTCACTTCAGTAGGATCTGTCTGGCCTTTTTTTGGTTTGTTTCCAATGTAGGTAAATGAGCTCTGCAAATATTAACCGGTGTCAGGCATGCTGTGAGCCTCTTCCTAATGAGGCCCTAAGGATGTGAGCTGGAGGAGCTATTTCAGCTAGTCTAAAGGCAATACCTAACAGTCAGACTTTAATTTCACTTAAGTGCAAACCAGAGAAGAGGAGCCCAGGAAAGCTTTTTAAATATGAAGAAATAAGCTCAAATCATAGCATAATCTAGTTAATGACACAATAGAACTTTCATAAATGACCTAAAGCAAATGATTAAGAACATTCCAAACTAGTCACACAGCATTAAGAAGGTCTGTTATTCTGAAGTGCTCTTTTGCAGACACATCTGCATTTGTCTTAATAAACAGTAGGCTTTCTGATCCAGGTTCTGGGAGATAGCCATAGCATCTCGGTGCCAGAGCTATTTGCAGATACCACATTAGAGAAGGAAGATCAAAACTTCAGCAATGCTCTTTTTGTCTCCCCATCACACTCTGGCATCTGTGCCTTCTCCTAAATTAATTTCCTTTTTTTCTATAATTATACTGTACTTTATTATACAATCTCTGCCTTGTAGAGTCATGCTAACATTATCTGGAGTGTAAAGCACCTAGAATACAAGGATTCTGTTAGTCTAACAGCTCTAAAGAATATGACTTCATATTGTTTTTCAGGTGATGATGAATCTCTCTAAAAAGTTATTGACAGTCAGTGAAAAGGTGGAAATAATTATTTTTTGGCCACACCCATGGCATGTGGAAGTTGCCAGGCCAAGGATCAAACCCACACCACAGCAGTGACCCAAGCCTCAGCAGTGACAACACTAGATCCTTAATCACTAGGTGTAAATAATTATCTTTCCTTTGACTTCTTCAGCAAAATGCTTTTTTATAACATCCCTTGATTTTAAAAATGTATGGATGGATATCCATCCCATCTATCTATCAATCTCTCTCCCTCCCTCTCTCTCTTCCATCTCCCCAGGCACAGAAAAGTAGCAGGAAGCTCTTTCTGCCTTTTATAAAGTGACAATTTCAAATCATTCATCAAGATAAAATTATTTCCATAGAAGAGAAATAATATAGTAGAAATTAAACCATATGGTATATGTTATAGGTTATTTGAGCAGTTTATTGCAAAAATAAACATGTATCTTTATCCATGGGGAAACTAATCTGTCTCTACATACAGTCTCAGAAAATGATTCCCATGAGGAAATATTCCATAGGTTTGTACTTTTCACTTTATTTTCTTCAATGAGTCCCCTGGCACACGATAATACTATCGTCTATAACACAGAACATGCCAGTTGTTATGAGATAGAAGTAATAACCAGTAGCAATTGTAGATGCTGCTTTATGGTTCAAACACACACACTTCATAGTGTGTAAACTTAAAACTTTCTTCCTTAAATTACTGTCAAATTCAAACATTACAATAACATATGCTTTCCTTTTTAATTAAAAAAGCTCCAATATACATATATATTTTTACCTAACTTCTCACTCCTAGACATGTAATATTTGCTTTAGAAACCAAAATGATCATTTAACTTATCAAGAAGAAAAATAGCAACGCTGTCTATTTATAACTACATGCCCCATGAAACTCTGTGAAAGGGTAAATTGTAGAGTGAAAACTGCAGAAATAGATGGGAGAGTATTTAAGGGTTACTTTTCACTTGTGTTACCTGAATGCTTCCTACCTCAAAATGTTATTGCTTCATCCTGCTACTTTTCTGTTGAAAATTAGAAGAAATCATTGGGGAAAGATAGTTAATACGCCAATCCTTCGAAAAAAGATTTTCTATGACATAATTTTAGTGTAAATATTGGAAGGCGCTAATGGGTGATTTGTTCTAATTATTTTACAAAGAAGATATTTTGAAAATCGTATGTTAAAAATCCAAAGTAAAACTAAATACAAAATAAAGTTTTTTTTTTTAAAAAAGACCATCTTTTAGTATAGAGGAAATAGAATATAATTTCACATAATTTGCAAATATCCTTTCATTTCATCATTTATTTACAAAGAGTACACAAACATAATAAATTTCACATTTTCCAAGTGCTATTTCAAAAACATGTGAGTACATTCACCTACCATTTTGCATTATTTCCATGATATAAAATAATACGTATTAGGAGTTCCTGTCGTGGCGCAAAGGCTAATGAATCCGACTAGGAACCATGAGGTTGTGGGTTTGATCCCTGGTCTTGCTCAGTGGGTTCAGGATCCAGCATTGCCATGAGCTGTGGTGTAGGTTGCAGATGGGGCTCAGATCCCATGTTGCTGTGGCTCTGGTGTAGGCCGGTGGCTACAGCTCCGATTGGACCCCTAGCCTGGGAACCTCCATATGCTGCGGGAGAAACTCAAGAAAAGGCAAAAAGACAAAATAATAATAATAATAATAATAATAATATAATACATATTATAAAATATTATGGTATAATATGTTCCCATGACTTAATCTTTCTCAATATAGCAGTGGAGTTCCCAATGTGGCTTAGCTGGTTAAGGACCCAACGTTGTCTCTGTGAGGATATGGGTTCAATCTCTGGCCTCACATAGTGGGTTAAGGAGCCAGCGTAGCCACAAGCTATGGCACAGACTGCAGATACAGCTCAGATCCAGTGTTGTTGTGGCTGCAACATGGGCTGCACTTGCAGCTTTGATTGGACCCCTGGTCCAGGAACTTCCATATGCCACAGGTACAGCCATAAAAGGAAAAAAAAATAACGAACATCAATTGAGTGCCAAGTATGTATAAAATGTGCAATTATGGGCTATGGAGCTTACAAAAAGAAAAAAATACAGTTCCTACCCTCAAAAAGCTTATTCAAAACAGAAAAGATAAATATTTGCATTTACCAATCCCACAAATATCTCTTAAATCATAAAAATTCCTATTTTTTTCTGAAATTATATTCCATATCATAGACCAACCTAGATTATTTAGATTTACTTCTCCAGTGGGTTATCATATTGCTTTTAGAAATTCAGTACACTCACTTTAACTGCTTTTATTCTAATGACTCAAAATTGGTATAAGCAGAAATGTGTGTACCACTTTTTTTGCATAGTTTTTGATTTACAAATAAATCACTTTGTTGTACAGCAGAAATTACTACATTGTAAATCAATTACAATTCAATAAAACTTTAAAAAATGAAAAAAAGAAAAAAGGAAAAAATGTGTTAAAACTTCTGGGGAGATCCCATCATGGCTCAATGGTTAACGAACCTGACTAGTATCCATGAGGATGTGGGTTTGATCCCTGGCCTTGCTTAATGGGTTAAGGACCCAGCATTGCCATGAGTTGTGGTGTAGGTTGCAGACACGGCTCAGAACCCAAGTTGCTGTGGCTGTGGTGTAGGCCAGCAGCTACAGCTCCAATTTGACCCCTAACCTGGGACCCTCCATATGCCGCAGGTATGGCCCCTAAGAGACAGATAAATAAATAAATAAACAAATAAAAAATAAATAAAACTTCTGTACCACATTCACTTCTTACAAACATTTTCTTTTCTTTTCCTTTTCTTTCATTTCTTTTCTTTTTTCTTTTTACAGCTGCAACCGCAGCACATGGAAGTTCCTGGGCTAGGGGTCAAATCTAAGTTGCATCTGTGATGTTCACTGCAGCCTGTGGCAACAATGGATCCTTAACCCACTGAGTGAGGCCAGGGATCGAACCCATGTCACCAACACTATATCAGGTTCTTAACCCACTGATCCACAATGGGAACTCCTGCCATAACCATTATCTTATCAATTTTCTATTTTTCAGAACTTGACTTTAACAAATTTATTTCCTTTTTAAGGCATTCACAAGTATAAGTTATTTTCCAAATTAAAGTTATTCAAATAAAAAAGATACAAGGTAATTGTATTCCTTAACAGGAATAAGGGAAATGAAGGAACACTGGGGGACCAGGGTTATAAAGGGCATTATGGGCAAACAGAAACATACAGAAAAAGATGTGTAGGTTATTATGCCTGAAGTCTGGGAGAGCCAAGGGTGGAGAAGAAGAAGGGAAGGAGAAAAAGAAAGAATGGGTGGTAAGATGGAATAGTTAAAGGGATAAGCAGTGTTTAAGCATGGGAACTTTTTGAAGCCATGCCAAGTTGTTTACATTTCATCTAAAAATTAAGGGATGCCATCAAATGATTTTATGAAGAGCTGAGATATGACACACGGAGGGTGGAACAAGCTTACAAACATGTGGAGGATTTTTTTCTGAGAACAGTAGGACTAGAGGCACAGAGACATTTAAGGAGGTATCACAGTAACACAAGAAACAATTATTAGAATAAGTCAAATAAGGGCAGCGGGAGAAGCAATCAAGAGGAGGGGCTGGGCTGACTAGAAATTTAGGAGAAAGAACTGAAAGGGTTTAATGATATTGTTTGGTGGTGAATGGGGATTAACAAGCAGATTTCGGCTTGAGAGTCACTTGGAAGATATGGACTATCCAAGAAGAGGAGGAACTTTTTTATTTCTTTGTGGCAGAGAAAAAGAAGTGTACAATACTGAATCACTTGGGACATGTCACTTGAGTTGTCTGTGAGATATTCAAGGGGGCCAAAAGATATACAGGCTCACTATTCAAAGGAGAAGTGTGAGGTGGAAATGTACATGTTTGTGTCATTGGCAGAGGGGTGGATAAAGGAAATCTGGATCGTGATTCTCAGTAAGCACAGAGCAACACAAGAGACAGTAAAGGGAAGGGCATTTAATACAACTGCATCTCTCCTAATTTCTTAAGCCTTATATTAACAATCCTTTAATTACCTAAAGGATGCGCAATTAACTCACTTCACCCTGTCATCATTACCTATACTAACTCTTCTTTCTCATTACTATTTGCCGATGATTTAAAATATCATATAGTTGCGTCTTTTAACTATGTTCTATTAATTTTCACTTAAAATTATGCTTTAAAGATTTATCCATAGTTACACACAGAGATAGGTGATTCGTTGTAACCAACACGTATTGGCTGCCTGAATTTTGTTTACCCATTCCCCCTTTTGTAAACATTAGATGATTTCTCCTTTTTTGCTCCCAATGTTGCAATGAATGTCCTTTAGCTCAGATAAGCAAACTGCTTTATGAGGAGATATTTACTTGGGACTGGAATGTCTGGGTCCTTAGGTGCGCCTAACCTTTTGATTTCAAGAGATGGGAAATGAGGTAGAGGGTTAGGAAGTGAGTACAAACAAAGAAAATACGCTACTGAAGAAAATAATGTATATGAAAGTATGTTTAAGTTGTAAAATGTTATTCAGTTGCTAGTTATAAATAACATTTTGTTCTTTCTTTCTAAACTAATTTGCTTATTCAGTTCTTCTCCATGGAATATAAGGACCAAAAACAAACTACTACTTGTCTAATGAAGTTCTATTTTCTACCTTTGGAATATAATAATAGTTGTATGATAAAGGGGAGAAAAAGGAAATCATAGTGAAATAAATTTGGGATCTGATCCATAATATGTGTTTCTTGCAGTATTGAAATGCATATTAAATATTTTAAAAGCTGTAAGGACTGTTATTTAAATGTGTTTATCCAAGGGTTTGTCAAACTTATTTTATTTAGGAACATCTTCGAAAAACACCTATTAACAATTTATAGAACCCCTGGCCTGTGGAACAGGTTGGAAGAGATAAGCTTAAGTCAGTGCTCACCGCTGGGCTGATAAAACCTTCAGAGGCTGCACTGTGATTCCTGCTGGCCCCCTAGATCTGCCCCCGGGAATATGATGTTGACTTTCTTCTCTCGCTATCCCTGACCCTCTGCCACCCTCTGGAACTTCTAGTTAAGAATATATTGCAAAGGAGAAACAATTTTGTGTCTCGAAATGCTAAATCCTAGATAGATCTGAAGAAGCTACACATTTTCTCTGTTTTTCAAAATAGCAACTTGTTTCCTAAATAATATGTATTGTGTTTCTGATCAGCTCCAGCTGCTGAGATATTTATTTAACAAACATAATATAGTGCTTACTATGTGTCAGGCACTATTTTCTAAGTGCTTTACAAGTATAAATTCACCTAAGTCCCTGAAAGACTCATGAGGAAAGCATTATATCCTTAGTTTGCAGAAGGACCAACTGAGGCTCAGAAAGATGAAGGGAAGGAGTGGAGCCAGGGATCAAAACCAGGCAGTCCTGCCTTGAATGCTCTCACCTGCTTCTAAGGCAAAGCACTGGACTTCCATCTCCGAGGCAAGCAAGAGATGCTTAGAAAGCATCTCTTTCTGTTTGTGGCCTTGCTATGTATTATTTAAAATATATCATTATACATATATAAAGATTATTGTTTTAAAATATATTCCAATGTGCATATATAATTATATGTTTATATGTATTATATATTATAATGATGCACATATTTGTATATTATTTATATACCGTATTATATAGCTATAGCTATATCAATATAGATATATAAAAAGTAGTTGACCTGACAAGAATAATTGAGCTTTTTAAAATTAAACCATGTCCCTCCATGGTAAGACTTCAGATTGATTCAGAATTGTACTAACCTAATCACTGCCACGCTTTATTTCCTATTGTAGTAAATAAAAACAAGGCTAGGTTTTATTAAGCTTTTCTCCTGTAAAATGTGTGCTGTTGCGATTTAAAAACCATTTGGTACTATTCTTATCATAGAGGTTTATTTGCTTTTTTTTTAATACACTGCATTGTCTTACTTTTAAAAATTCAATAAAAATAATTGCAAGGAAGTGGGGAAAAAGATCAATGACCTGTAATTTAGATTTCAATAGAGATACTAAAATAAGCTGCTTTTATTTTTGATTTATTTTAGACGATGGTTTTTAAAGCCTTCTTTTGACAGCTACTACAACCCTATACTAAAGCAGGAACTGCTTGGAAAAAAATCTCCCTCTCCCAAAATATCAATAAAATGAACAAGAAAAATTAGCTTCACAGCAGGCCACTTTAATGAGACACAGAAGCAAATCGGACAAGGCAGATAATATGATTCCTTTTGGAATATAATAGAGAATAGAATTAGCAAGTATAAAAGAAGTCCTATCATTGTGTAAATCAAACTCCCAGGGTGGAAGGAAAATCTTATATATCTATGAAAAGATGGGCGGGCCGGAATGTGCCTATAGGTATGAGGGACTCATTCTTATGTATGTATTTATGTATATGGATGCAAATGTATCCGTATATATTATTTTATGCAGAGCCTAGTATGCTATCACTATTGTGAATAACAGCAAATAAACAGCGTTACTATACCCTGAATTTCCAAGGAAAAAGAACAGGGAGTATGTGCAGCTTTTGAATATATTGTAGCATTTCCCATGTAGACAGATCAGCTGCTTTCCAAACAGTAAACTGAATTTTCCAACGGAATAAAATAATTCTTATAGTGAACAGTAACAAGCACATAAAAAGAAAGGATCCCTCACGACTAAAAAGTCCTTCTCAAGTAAATAAAAGTCATTTTTATTATGATACGATGTTCCCAATTTTTCTATAGTCTCACCTAAAAAAAATAAGGCACTGACCTATAAATTGTATTTTTTTAAATGTATACACCTAAAAGAAACATCTCATAGAAAACTTCGTGAGTTTTTTTTAAAGTCTCTAGGGAAAAAAAAATTACTGCAAATAATTATTGTCAGAAATCATCATCAGCTCTAAGGCACACCATAAAGACTCTGGGTTATTTTGTGTCTTAAAAAATCAAGCTTTGGGGAGTTCCCTGGTGGCCTAGCAGGTTAAGTAAGGATCTGGCATCATCACTGCTATGGTTCAGACTGCTACTGTGGCATGGGTTCGATCCCTGGCCTGGAAACTTTTGCATGCTGCAGGTACAGCCAAAAAAATTTTTCAAGATTTTATAGAAAATTCTTACTCAAAATCAGTTCCTCATGGAAAGCAGTATGGAGATTCCTCAGAAAACTAAACATAGAACTCCCATTTGATCCAGCAATCCCACTCCTGGGCATCTATCCAGAGAAAACCATGACTCACAAAGACACATGTACTCCAATGTCCATTGCAGCACTATTTACAATAGCCAAGACATGGAAACAACCTAAATGTCCATCGACAGAGGAGTGGATCCAGAAGATGTGGTACATATGCACAATGGAATATTACTCAGCCATCAAAAAGAACGAAATACCAGCATTTTTAGCAACATGGATGGACCTAGAAATTATCATGCTAAGTGAAGTCAGCCATACAATGAGACACCAACATCCAATGCTTTCACTGACATGTGGAATCTGAAAAAAGGACAGACGGAACTTCTTTGCAGAACAGATGCTGACTCACAGACATTGAAAAACTTATGGTCTCCGGAGGAGACAGTTTGGGAGGTGGGGGGATGTGCTTGGGCTGTGGGATGAAAATCCTGTGAAATCAGATTGTTATGATCATTATACAACTACAGATGTGATAAATTCATTTGAGTAATAAAAAAATGAAAAAAAATCAGTTCCTCAGAAATAGTTTTTAATAAGTGATATTTTTAAATAGACTTGGACACAATAGTGTCACGTGTGTATTGTCTTCACAGTGTTTTCATCTTGCCACACAGTGGATTTGGTGCTGATGTAAATATTTATTTTATACCTACTCTACTGTGTTCAGAGTAGGTTAAAGATGGACCAGAAATGAGAAATATTAAAAGTTTAGGACTCCGGAGTTAGAAAGACCTAGACTAAAGTGCCAGATGTGATTCTGCATAACAGTAGCCTTGGGCAAATTATTCCCTTTAAGGACTTTGGGGGTCTTCTAGTCCTTTGTCTATATACCTGTCACTATAGATAGATAGCAAGTCAGAGATCTGACTGACCTAAGCCACTCTCAACTCCACAGTCCCAGGGATGCCCAAATTCAATACATATCCAGCTGTCTGGAGGGCAGAGAGACTGTGCCCATCAGGTGTTTATTTGCCTGAACCACAAAGGGTATCCTGGGAGAAAACAGTAACAGGGGCTCATAAACTAAGTCTAAGGACAATAGGTTAGTTTCACAGGAGAGTGGCACTTTTAAGTACAGCAGGTTATATGACTTAAGATTGTTTTCTGACCCCACAATTTCTCTCAGAGGCTCATGTCAGAGTCCTGGGGAAAGAAAAAGACACAAATGAAATAAAAGGTCTATTACACAAAATTCATGGGGAACACTAAAAACGCAAGGCAGCTCTCCTTTGCAGCCCATGAAACGGCAGGTAGCACCAGTGCAAGGAGAGGGAACCAGTGCCCTATCGCAAGGAGATCATAAGGTGGGAGGTGACATTTCTGCCCTAGTCAGAGAGAAAGAGGAGAAACAGGGCAAACACCACAGAGAGCCAGGCGCCATATTTGGGAACATGTGTGAGAGACATTCTCAGGTAGAAAGAAGCCAGGAGAAAGGGCTGCAGTCACTCTGCTTTCCCAGGTAAGAAAAATCTGTTTTTATAACCTTCAGCAATACATAGCAGTAGGAGAGGTAGATATAAAATTTGCTTTTGAGACCTCTGTCATGTGTCATTTTTCTGGTGTCATTTCTTAGCCCATAGTACACCCTGTCTCCTCACATATGTACACATTTGATTATAAGCAATAAAAGGCAAAAATCAATGAAGATTTGTACTACTTTGCATTTAAACAAAATATCTCCATGAGGTTTATTTTTATTCATAAATTATCAATCACATTATGAATACCTATGGCACAAAATACTCTTCGCAATTATCAAAAATAGTGGAATGTGGCTTTCAATCATGAAGTTAATCTATTAGCCAAAGTAATGCTCTGAATTCAGGGGACACAGCATGTTGAGATGCCTCTAATGAGAAGCCTTTGCCAAGTCACTGCACCAACGTTACTTCATCTACAACCTATGAATTTGTGTACAATTTGGGAATAATCACCCCTCCCTCTGAACCACCAGAACAATGAGATGGGCCTTGGCAAATAGCTACCCTACCAAAGCACCATTTTCAACTGTGTTAGGTCCAATGGCATTCCCGAATACAGTGATCCTTGCTAAGTCTGATGACTAAATTAGAGACAGGACAAAATTCAAACTTGATAGCTTATTCGCCATATATTTTGCCTGTAAGCCTTTTCCTCTGCCTCTAAAACATATATTTTGGCAATTCCTAGCCCTAGTTTTAGTGTTTTTTTTTTTTTTTTTTTTTAGTCAGCCAAAAGACAGTTACATTTTTTGGCTGCACCCAAGGCATGTGGAAGTTCCCAGGCCAGGGATCAAACCCACACCACAGCAGTAACCCAAGCCACAGCAGTGACAATGTCAGATCCTTAACTGATAAGCCACAGGGGTACTCCAGCCAACAGAAAATGTTTAAAGATCTGATTGCTATTTTCCCAGCATTTTATGAGGCAATGGAGAAAAAATAAGTAAGCCCTCAAACTTGCCTTCAAATGCCATCTCTGGGTGACACAACCATACAATGCACTAAAACTGTGTAATGAGTGGTAGCCTATGCACAGTGTACTTATACAGTGTATAAGGCAATATGTGCTGATGGAGGAGGAAAGTTTCCATGTCTACAGAGAGAGAGGTCTTTAACTAGAGTCTTGAGGTTAGGACAGGCATTTATGAGGTCTACTAGAGAGAAGCCACATCTAAGAAAAAAGAAGGGGATGTGGATAGATATGGAAGAATATGAGAACATGGCATTTGAGGAATGACAATAATACATTATGGCTTAAGAACTGTGTGAGTGTGTTTGTGTGTGTGTGTGTGTTGTATGTGTGTTTGTGTGTGTATGTGTGCGTGAGAGCACACCTGAAAACAAGCATGGAGGTCGGAAGTTTAAGCCCTAAACATGCCGTGTATGTTTCTCTAAATTTGGATTTAATATAGTCTGAAGAACCACAGAAGGATTTCAAGCAGGTGAGTAACATGGTAACTTTTCCTTTAAGAGCGTTGCAATTGGGTTGTCTTCATGTCTTGGCTATTGTATATAGCGCTGCAATGAACACTGGAGTACATGTGTCTTTGTGAGTCATGGTTTTCTCTGGATAGATGCCCAGGAGTGGGATTGCTGGATCAAATGGTAATCCTATCTTTAGTTTTCTGAGGAATCTCCATACTGTTTTCCATAGTGGCTGCACCAGTTTATATTCCCACCAACAGTGTAATGGGGTTCCTTTTTCTCCACACCCTCTCCAGCACAACCTAAACATCCATCAACAGAGGAATGGATAAAGAAGATGTGGTACATATACACAATGGAATATTACTCAGCCATTAAAAGGAAAGAAATAATGGCATTTGCAGCAGCATGGATGGACCTTGAAACTATCATGCTAAGTCAAGTCAGTCAGACAATGAGACACCAACATCAAATGCTATCTATCACTTACAAGTGGAATCTAAAAAAATGACACAATGAACTTCTTTGCAGAACAGATACTGACTCACAGACCTTGAAAAACTTACGGTTTCCAAATGAGACAGGATGGTGGGGGGGAATGCACTGAGAGTTTGGGATGGAAATGCTGTAAAATTTGGTTGTGATACTTGTTGTACATCTACAAATGTAATAAAATTCATTAAGTAATTTTAAAAGAGAGAGAAAAAAGGAAGTTTCAGTTTGGAATGGAGGAAGTGAAGGAGGAAAGCCAGTACAGAGGGTATTTCACAGAAACAAGCAGCGGGGTCCCTCTTGGCAGGAAAGAGAAAATTATCTGAGGGAAAAGCAGAAAGTTGCAGGAGGTTACTGTCCCTACTGTAAAGAGAATGTGAGATTTTAAATATCAGAAATTTCAAATAAGTTAGAAAGAAGCAAACAGGTCCAATAAAGGATAGTTCATTTTGCTTTGAAAGTACAGTTTTCTCAAGGTGCAGGGAACAGGGATCCTAAATCTTTATTATTATACCCTCAATAGGACTTTATTAAAACCACCCTAGGAATCTTTTCATAAAAATTAGGTGCTTCCCTTTGAAGTCTCACTTTCTATTTTACTTTCCTATAGCAGAAATTCCAGAAACTAAAAATAAGGTTCACTGGATGAGAGAGAGAAAAACAAACAGAGAAAGAGCGATGGTGAGGTGGAATCCCAAAAAAGGTCGGTTCCCGGCATCCTCAGGAAGGCTCACGGCAGCCTCTCCTCTCCTTTCACCTCATCCAACCTGATCCCACCCGTCGCACCATCCCACCCTCTCACACACATGTGGACACTTTGAGTTTTGAGCCATAAATCTTGCAAAGTCTGTCAACTGACAGCCTAATAACATGAAAGGAGTATCTGCAAACAAGATGGTTTCGAGCCATTGCTCCTGACCCTGAACAAATCAAGGCCTGGTTCCCTTTGCAGTTTAGAGCCTCTCCTTTAATCACTTCACCGGGCAGATTGATGTGACACTTAAGAAATAAACTAAGAGGTCTCTATTTTCCAACTCTCCACTGGTCTCATTTACTCTTTCCCTAACAATTAAGTCCACCTTGTCATATTCTGCGACCTAATCAATGCATAAATGAGGGGCAGCGGACAAAATGGCCTTTTCTGCCCTGTGTTAGTTATTCACAAGGAATGCAACCTCTACAAGCTTTCTACCTGGTAATCATTGAGGAGTATTCAAATAACGACAGTGAGGTTAAGGGCTACGGCAGTGGTTATCAATCTTGGCCGCACAGGAAAAAAAAAAAAAAAGGTAGTCACCTGTGGAGTTTGGCTGTGGGGGGAGGGGGACTTTAATATTTTAATAGAGTTGCTTAGGCGGTACTCCAAACCTAATAAATCTGAATTTCTGGGTGTGAGGTTCAGGTATTCTTATAAACATCCACTGTAAATTCTGGAGTTCCGTCATAGTTAAGAATAAGAAGGTATCAGCAATATATCCCCAGTTGTCATCAGCTATGGAAATGATTGATCCATAAAGCAGAATTTCACTAGGGAAGCATGCAAAAATGCAGATGCTTAGGAGCCACTAACTCCAATGGAAGTGGAATCTGGGGAAGTGGAACCCAGAAATCAGAGTTTTGACAGGCTTGTTAGATGAACTTTTGATTAATCAACTTTTGAGGACCATTTTGAAAGAATTACAAATAACTGCTTTGTTTTCATCAACCCTAGCAGATACTATCATTAAGTTGAGGATTTCCAACAAGCCTTGGGGGTGTTCAGTGGGATCATGCCAAATAACTATTCCAGATACAATGGAGGGAAGATAATAAGGAAGAACAACACAAAAACAAGGAGGTAATAAATAAGTTTCCTGTCTTAAAAGAAGACATAACTCAGTGGAGAAAATAATCACTAAGCAACCTACTAATGATTTTTACAGATTAACTGAAAGAAAAGTGCAGAAAGGCCTCCAGGGGATGCAGCACAGCCAGCATTTTTGGACTAGTCATACTTCTGGAAGTTCTTGTGCAGAGACAATGAACTACATCTTGATTATAAGGCATTCCCTGGCAGGCCCTACCTAATGTTCAAAAGCATGGTCCATAGTTGTCCAAAAACTAAAGAGAAGATGCATATACCCTCAAATTTCACTACTGATATTCAGAATTTTACTTTAAACACTTTACATAGCAATTAAATATCTCTCCTCTTCATTTCAGACTTTGTCTTCTTGGCACCCCTTTTGTTTCATTCTCTAGCATCTTTCATATAATAGGAACACTTTTCTAGCAGTTTTCCAGGTAGTACTTTCAATTAATCTTGATGATTAGGTGATTTCTAAGTGCAGAACCCTACAAAGGGGGAAAACCACCCCAAACTCAAATAAAACTGGGACATATCAAAAAAGTACAATGGTTTCAAAATCTGTTAGTCTGTTTCAGTTTTGCAAGTTAGTTCTTTTGTATCATTTTTAAATTAGATTCCATATATAAGTGATATCATATGATAAAGAGGAAATGTGGAAGGGGGATAAATTAGGAGTTTGGGATTAATATATCCACTACTATATAAAAAACAGAATACCAACAAGGACCTACTTATAGCAGGGAAATCTACTCACTATTCTGTAATAACCTATATGGGAAAAGAATCTGGAAAAAAAGAATGGAGATACACACACACACACTGACTCACTTTGCTGTACACATGAAATCAACATGGCATTGTAAGTCAACTATATTCCAATAAAAAAAATGTTTTAAGTATAATGATGATTTGGGCTGACAGTATTTCCTTAGAAGCAGTACTCTGCACTTGGAAGCTCTGTTTCCACAGTGGAGGATAAACCATCAGTTTCCTGCAGAACAAACACATCACTTGTCCATTGAAGACAAAGGTACACAGTCTTTTGCATTCATATACAGTCTCATATATGCCTCCCATTCACTCTCCGTTCATCCCTAGAGGGCACTATAGTTGGCAAAGGACACCTGGAGTCATCATGAGAAGGGCCAATTTCCTAAGAACTATAAGAAAAATCAAGTAAGAATGGGTGTGACATCACTTGCTTACTATACTGAAAACATTTAAAAATACTTCCACAGAAGAGGGCTTCCCTGATGTCACAGACTTTGTTACTGGGCTCTCTGGTCTCTCCTCCTGGACATTCTGTCCCGGCTGATGCCCTCTATCATAAAGCTAGCAGGTTTCTCTTCCAAAAGCAAGACCTGCCAGGTCCCATTAAAAGCAAGCCCAATGAGGGAGTTCCCATTGTGGTGCAGCAGAAACGAATCCAACTAGTATCCATGAGAACACAGGTTTGATCCCTGGCCTCACTCAGTGGGTTAAGGATCTAGCATTGCTGTGAGCTGTGGTATAGACTGGCAGCTATAGCTCCAACTCAAGCCCCTAGCCTGGGAACTTCCACATTTAGAGGGCGCAGCCCCAAAAAGCAAAAAAAAAAAAAAATCAACAACAAAAAAAACCAATCTCAATGAGACTCGCCAGGCAAACATTGGGGTTAAAAAAGGGTTACAAAAAGTGGGTTATTGAGAGGAGATTTACTGTGGAAAGCACATATGATTAAATATTTAAAGATGAGTGGGAAAAAAATTACTAAGAGCATATTTTAAAATTTATATAAACCCATTATAGTTTGTGTTAAGCTAAATCACTGGCCAGGTACCAATGCCATTCAAAAGCCGGCTATGGTTTAAGGAGACCCCTGATATGAGCAAGTTTCACAGCAAGTAAGTGGGCAGATAGTGCAAATGAGTATATGGCTCATAGACTACAGGGAGTTCAAGTTTAAATCAAGAAGTTTCACTGCCAAATCCAAGATCATCATTGCAGTGAGAGGTCTGTTCCTATTCCCTGATGTTATCATATACACTGCATTGGAGTGGGGAAAAAATAGAGATGAGACGTAGAAGTCCAAGGTAATCTTGGGCTTAATTATCCTAAGTTTCTCATATTTTCAACTCCCCCATCCCTCCTAACAATCTTTTTTTGGGGGGGGGGGGCCTTAGGACTTTTTTTTAAGTATAGTTAATTTACAGTATAGTTGATTTACAGTGTTTCTTCAATTTCTGTTGTACAGCAAAGGCACCCAATCACACACAGTTCCCAGTGCTGTACAGTAGCACCCACTACCTGACAACAAGGCTGCTCTGATCTCTTTCTGCTTTTTAGCAACATGGATGAAACTAGAGATCCTCATACTAAGTGAAGTAAGACCGAAAAAGACAAATACCCCCTAACAATCTTGAAGGTCCCTTTCCCCCGCACCTGGATTTGCAGCTTTAGACATTGGACAAACAACTAATTTCTGATGATTACTTGTCAACTAGCAGAGCAAACAGTTGCTTCTGGATGTGTAAATTTACAGTACTTTACAATAAATCAGACATCCCAGGCAAGCTTTATTTTCATCAATTTTGTTTAGACTCAATGACTAGATTGCATTCATAGAACACCTCTTTATCGAAGCCAGGATTTTATATGAAGTACATCTTAGACCAAGGTAAGGAACAATAACAACTAGCATTTATTGGGCCTTTCTCTAGGCTAAGAGTTTATGATCATCTATTTGTCTCAATAACACATTATTACTATTTTTGCTTTTTTGGGGGTTTTTTGTTTGTTTGTTTTTAGTGCCGCACCCACAGAATATGGACGTTTCTAGGCTAGGGTCCAAACAGAGCTGTAGCTGCTGGCCTACACCACAGCCACAGCCACACAGGATCCGAGCTGCATCTGCGACCTACACCACAGCTCATGGCAATGCTGGATCCTTAACCCACTGAGCAAGGCCACCTACAACCTCATGGATATTAGTTGGGTTCATTACCTCTGAGCCACAACGGGAACTCCCTTACCCCATTTTTTTTCAGCTGAGGAAAGTGAGGTAATCTATAGGTTAAGTAAATTGCTTAAGCTCCCATAACTGGCTGCTGAATGTTGGAGCCTGACTTCAAATACAGGCAATCTGATTCCAAAGACCTCTTTTAACCACTGCATGGTTGCATCTTTCTAGAGAATACACTCAAAAAAATCATAATAAGACCCTAGAAAAATGCACATGTGATATTCTGTCAAATTCGGTCATACTTTATGCTTATTTCCTAAACAGAGGATCATGGGGACAAGGAGTGTCAGAATAATTTGAAGTTTCTGTCCCCAGAATATTCTCTTCCACATATGCTACATTTTGGATTTACAGCCCATGCCACTGTGTCTATATGTAATGCTTGTTTCTATATTAAAGGTATGATTATGCTCACCTCCCTTCCCCTTAAGTACATTCTGTACAGGATACTTAAGATATTGTTCCCATAGATAATGGTGTACAAGTGTAGCCTGAGGGCTAAACGATAGGTCCTGTTTTCATTATTCTCTGGGGACAATAAAATTAATAACACTCAGCAGGGTCACCAGACTCTTGTCAAACTAGTCACTGGAGTCGTTCTCATTCAAAAGATACACTGCTATAATTGACCAAGGACTATATTTTAATGTGTGTGTCCCAAAGGGATCCTTGCCAGAACATCAGATTAAAACTATCCTAAATAGCTGTGCCATTTGTTTCAAGGATGAACATAGCACTTTAATTTTACAAATGGTGTGCAGTGGTACCATATTCCAGGGCATCCAGACAAGGGCGAGAAAACTCTGAACACTACCTTGAAAATCCACCATAATCTATCAACAGCATTAACTTGGTGTCCATGTAGTTCAGAGTCACAGTAGCAAACTTTCTTTATGGACACCTCAGTTTTGAATATTCAGTTAGGCTAGTTAGTTTTCTTTCTTAAACTTTTTTTTTTACAGCTGCACCTGTGGCATATGGACGTTCCCAGGCTAGGGATCTAATGCTTATGCTGCAATCTGTGGCAAAACCGGATCCTTGACCCACCAAGCAAGGCCAGGGATTGAACCTGCATCCTCACAAACACTATGCTGGGTTCTTAACCAGCCGAGCCACAATGGGAATTCATGGTAGTTTTCAATTTGGAAAGGATGACCACCTTCTCTAATAGCACCAAAACAAGAGAGAGCATGATATATTTTTTTTTAATTTGAGCAATGAAATATCTATTTCTATTCACCTCCACTTTTTTTTTCTTTTGGTCAAAATATCATGAAATGAAGAGTTATTAGGAAAAAAATATATTGAAGAAGTCCCAAATGTAAGGCCTACAGAGGCAATTTGAATGGCACGAGCTGGTGAGTCTGCATTAAACCTTCCAGCAAAGGCCCTGTCAAAGGACAGCTGATAACTCAGTTTCTGCCTATTGTTCAGATACAGAAATGAGGATGCCTCCTATCAGAAGATCCACTTTTTCAAGAAAAGTGAGAAACACAGATTTATGTATGACAGTTACTGATGCTTAAAGTTGAAAATTACTTCAGTTTTTTTTTTTTTTTTAATATGGGTAGGCCACATTTATTTGGCCCTTTGGTAAAAAAATCTTGTTAAAATATCTTAGGAATTTTTATTTATCTTACTTTCCTTCTAAGAACTTTTTATATAGGAAAAAAATCCAGATATTTAGCACTTCCCATGTACTAGTTATTGTACTATATGAAACCCTACTAAAATAGGTTTAATTATTTCTGTTTTATAAATGGAGAAACTGTGAGAGAGATTGTGTAGTATTCCTAAGGTCATTCAGCTAATGTTGTCATCTAGATCTGCCTAATTTCAAAACCTGTATTTTCCCCACTATGCCCATTACTGACAGGCCCCAAACAGGAACTGAATTTGAGGATAATCTCAGAGCACATAACCTTCTGAAATGAAATTTAATAAAAATCAATACAACAATGGACAGGCTTCAAAATATACAGAAAAAAAATGACTTGGAGAAACGATTTATCAACATATAAATGGTACCAGGGTGCTCCTTAAATCTAATCAAATACCTCAAATGTTAGCAAGGAATCTAAAACATAAGTAATGCAAGTTATTTAAGCCATGAGCTAAATAAACATTAAATATTATAGAGGACCCATTATGAACCGTACCTAGAAAACCAAAGTGCAAAGGAGCCAAAGGGTGAGAACTATTTATTTTTTAACACCTCCCATAGAAAAGATGCCCTGATACATTACCTTGACAGCTGGCCGAGCAGCCTGGTCCATTTAGTGAGTTAATGATTTAACTCTTTTAAAAGACAAGAGGGCAAATGAGGCCTCAGTGCCCAGTGACTTCAGTTAAAACCATCTCACCGCCTCCATCCTCCATCCAAATTCATGAAATAAACTTCAGAACTATATTAACAAGAGGCCCAAGGAAATTTTTCTACTGAGATTTCTAGTTATTGTGGTCATTAAATGTCTCAACTTCCTATCAACTTAATTGGTATTATATATATAATAATAAGTTTATGATATTTAGGTCAAAGGGCCTATAGTGACTATATAGACCCTTCAACATCTCAAGTGGCTCAGTCTGGAAGACTCAATCCCTTAACCACAATGGGGTATGCACCAGGCCCCATTCTAATCTGTTCTTTCAGTCATCATTCCTTTGTATTCATTCTTTATCTTTCCCTCCATCCAAAGTTTTGTGGAACACAAATTCAAACTTCACAGAAGGTAAAGCAATGCTTATGTTACAAATGATAAAATTTCCTTCAAGTAGATATATTTCAAATTGTATGGTTATACATGCATTATACTTCAGTCTCATGGCCTACCTGCATTTTTTTCTTATGAGAATTTTGATTATTTTAATGTACTAGAAATGGGAGAAAGTTTGTCATTAACATAACTAGTAGACCACTCTACTCAGCTCATAGCCCAAAGTAAGCATGGAATGGGACAGGTGGATGTGCCGCTCCCCAGACTTCAGACCTCCTGTGTCTCTCATGGTTGGAGCATTTCATGTAAGGGCAATTCCAGTGTATAAAGAAAAACATGTTCATAGTGTATGGCTCTGAGCCCAAGCTATCTACTTCCCCAGCTCTGAAGAGGCAGCAGAATGATAAGATCCAAAGGCTATATTGCACCTTAGTGAGAAATGGTGTATTGCCCTCCATGATAGGACTTGCTGGGGCTTTACAAAAATTCATGACACCAGACATTCATCTTAAACATTGACTCTATAACCCAACTCTTCCATTTGGGTTTGATTCCAGTGAAACACAAATTAGATAGTGCCTAGTTAATTATGGATCCTCTCTCTTCTCTACTCTTGTAGGTTTATCATCTTATCCTGTTGCTCAATATTCTGTCAATCAATCCCACCTCAATTTTCATTCACCAAGGATAACCAGGGCAAAACAAATACAACTAAATTAATGATGGAGCAATAAAATGGAGATTAGTGATAACGTACAAAAATATCAGACCTGGATTCTCTTTTTACCTATTTATATTTGTTTTAGTGTATACTATGATTACTATTAAATGATGAGTGAGATATTTAATTTCCTCTACTTATGTAAATGAGATCATATTATGGCCTGCCTTACAGAGTTTTTATGACGATTGAATGATATAACACAGAGGAAAAACCTAGACTAATGTCTAACACATAGTAAGAAATTAAAAATCATTATATATTATATATACCATTATATATTATATATATTACATATTTATATATAGGTATATAGATTTTTTTATAGCCACACCTGTGGCATATGGACGTTCCCAGGCTACGGGTTGAATGAGAGTTGCAGCTGAGACCTATGCCACAGCCATGGCAACACCAGATCCTAGCTGCATCTGCCACCTACACCACAGTTTGCAGCAACGCAGGGTCCATAACCCACTGAGTGAGGCCAGGGTTCTAACCTATATCCTCTCAGAGATAATGTCAAGACCTTAACCCACTAAGCCACAATAGGAACTCCTATTGTATTTGTCAAATGTACTGAATATTGTTCTACTTTCTGAGAGGTGAAGATGAATAAGTTTTTACCCTTAGATAGCTGAAGTTCAGTGGGAATGAAAAATAAATTGAATAATCATAATTCAAAACAGCTTTCTATATATGCCTCTTGGAATGTGGTCTAGAGTTTTCAAATGGGTATATTTACAATCCCCTTAGTTTTTAGCTCCATATACATACAATGTAAAGCAAATCCAACTTTTGATTCTTTTGTGGAACCAGATTTGTCCTTTGTAAGTACCTTCTATCTAGAATTAAATAATAAGATAATTCACAGGACATAAAAGTAAAATAGATTCTATAGTCAAATAACTTTCTTTGAATACTGTCCCCCAAATTTTTAGAGATGATAGTTGTAAGTCAAGGAGATTTTAGGGTATGACAAGTGAAAATGACAATGAACAAATACTTTTCTAAAGGGCTAAAAGGCATTAATGGCCACAACAAAATGAACCAAAAGGGCAAGGTATATAATTTAAAGGGAAAGGACTTTTTCAAACACCCTGAGTCAAGGAGGTCCATTCACAGCTTTGAGCTTATTTAATAACATTAAGCAAGAACACTTATCTACAAGAAGGACCAAGAGCATAAATCAGACATTAGTCCACATATTGCAGGATCAAAGCTGTAAAGTAAAATGATTTATGGGAGCAACTAAACAGTCTGAATATATTATAGCACTTTTCAGAGAATACTTAAGCATATTAGTTGTCCAAATTAGGATTTCGTTGTTGCTGATGGAGCCAAAAAGAAAAATACATGCTATTGAGATTATTTTGTTATCACCTGCAGGATATTTTCAGTGAGAATAAAACTTTCTCAACACATCTTAGAGACAGATTATTTGTTATAGATATAATTCACTGGGAAAGTCCTAAATATATGATTAGGGAAAAATAACCGAATGCTCAAAAGGTTATTTCTTATGAAGACAGTGCCATATTTATCAAGATTATAATTTGCATCAATTATGAGATTTATTCCACAAAGAATCTAAGAACCTTTACTCAATATTCTGTGATAATCTATATGGGAAAAGAATCTGAAAAAGAACGGATATGTAGATATGCATAATTTGTACACTTTGTTGTACAGCAGAAATCATCACATTATAAATCAACTATACTTCAATAAAACTTTTAAAAATGAAAAACAGAAACTAAGAACCATATTCCAGCACCAAAATGCAGGACAAACATATTTTCTATTGTTATTCATTTTCTAGAAGATTATGTATTTGGGGGGGCATACTTAGATTATTTTTTTTAATGTTCCAATAAAACTTTATACTACTCTGCTACCACTGGAAAAATATTTTGAGTCCTAATTTTCTTTCAATTTCATAAAGAGCTGATATTGCCACAATTTAAAAATCATATTGAAAACAATATGCATGAATTTCCTTGCATTCAATAAATGACTGCAAAGGCCTTCCTGTCTTTCCCCACAGCTAAATTTATTTTGCATTTGCTATCATGTTACCAGTGTGCCACAAGGAACAAAATTAAGCTGTCCTCACAAGTAATTTGTCTGAGTCAAAGATTCCTCATCTATGTCCTTACTAGATAGTAGATTGCTAGTAAGTCATTTTAAATATATAGTGTATGAATTATTTCAGGCATAAAGCAACATATTGGAAAACATCCCATAAGTGGGATATTAGGGAAAAATTCCAAGTTTTCAAAAATTTCCAAATAAATCTTACCCAAAATGCCACATTGTTTTACTGTTTTGCTTTAGTTTTTCCATAGCACATAAGAAGCAACAATCCCTGAGTCAACATGGTTTGAGCAGAGTGTGGAGTCAAACTGCAAGTGTTTGAATCCTGACTCCACTCTTTTCCAGCTAAGTGAAGTTGGCAGGTGTTTTGATTTCTGTGACTCAGTGTACTTATCTGCAAAACTAGATAGCAATAGCACTTATTTCACTGTTTTTTGTGTGAGAACTAACTGAGTTAACATATTTGAAATCACCCAGAACAGTACCTGCCACACAGTTCTGACTCTTTAGGTGGTTGTTTTATTACTCACAATATATAATTTCACGCCACCTGCATTGTCTTTGTTCAAAGGTTTTTTTAAACCTGGGAATCAGCAAAATGATTTGATTCTGATTTTCAGCAGGGCCTTTAAAAGGTAAGATGAAAAATTACAGGATAGGTGAATGTACAATTAGATTTATAGCTAGCCCCATGACATTCAGCAAAGTCTATGGCAAGTGGAAAGATATCTTTAGTAAAACAAGAGCTCTAACTTTAAGTCTTTTATTCGATAGTATTATCAACAGCAAAACTGAAGTTGTAAAAAAGTTTATGCAAGTATCTATAAAACAAGAATCTCAAAGAACTGTAATACTAGATGACAGTATCACTATTCAAGAAGATGTCAACCAAAATAATTAAATTTAAATTTAATATTGATCAATGGAAAGCAGCCTAGAAAAGTTCAAACAATCCACGGCAAAAGCATAGGCTACCTCACTTTCAAAAGAGTAAATGCAATTTTGAGTCGAGTTAATTAGAATAGTCACTGCAAATTAAGATGCTGATGGTCTCACTATTTCCGAACTGGGTGGAGTACATGGATTTTCTGACTCTGAGCGCTACAGTTTAAGAACAAAAAGGGCGTCAGGATGGCAAACAGAATGAGGCAGAGCCTGGGTGATACATTATGTGGCTGAAAGATCTGGAACAGAAATATCTGAAATTACTGTTTTTGATTACTTGAAGGATTATTACAGAAAAGGATTTATACTTCTGTGATCATCTTTTACTTATTTATACTTGTTCTGTACAGGTGCAACTGGCAAAATTAAGTAGAATTATAAATTAGATTTTGGCTTAAAATGAAAAAATATACTCTCACCCATAAAGCTGTTTAATGGATGGCTGTGTGTGGCACAGAGTTCCTTATTTCTGGAAATCATCAAGAAAAGCATAATGGTTTGTCACTGCATTCAGTCAATCAACAAGCATTTATTCTATTGCTACATTTTGCAAAGCGGTATATTAGATCTGGTGGATAAAATAATGATGAAGAACCCCAGCATTTCCTAAGTGCTCACTGCAAGCCTGATACAGGGCTAGACACTGTCAAATCCACAATGTCACTTCCTCTGATATGGGTATTATATTACCATCTTTACTGCAAAGAGGACAATACACTGTAGCCTTTAGAACCCTTATAAAATAAAAAGACGTTCATGAAGTCGCCTCCTTAAAAACATTTAATCATTTCCCACTGCATGGCCGAAAGGACTCTGGATCCCACCTAACTGCAAGCTCAGCTTCTCTCCAGTGCTGGTTCTTGGGACCTTTCCACCAGCCACGTTTCCTCTGGCCACAGCTTTCCACACTTTCTGCTTCCTAAGCCTGGTGGCATCCCGCCCTCCCTTACCTTGTGCACTCCTACTTTTCCTTAAGCTCTAAGCTCAAATGGCACATTGTTAGGAAGGAAGTTAGGAAACATAACCTAACTCCCATAAGTATGTAAAATCTATCATTGTTTCTCATAGTACTGTGCACGTCCTCTTCGCAGAACTTACCATCTTGTAATTTTACATTTGTTTGCATTGCTATTTATCTGATATATGTCTCCCCTACTTGCCTGACAGTTCCAGAAAGGCAGAGTCTGTGTCGAATTTTGTTTGTTTTAGGAGGCAATAAAGCATATGGACTATGAGAACAGATTCTGCAATCAGACCACCTGGGCTTGAAGCCCTGTTTTGCTACTTACTAGCTGTGCGACCTTCACAAGTGCTTAACTGCTTGGTACCACAATTTCCTCAATCATAAAAGGTGGTTAGTCATCGAAGCTGTTGTGAGGATTAAATGAGTTCACACATGAAAAGCACTTAGAACACCACCTGGCACACAGGTATTGTACAGTAAATATTTCCCATGATTAATAATACTGGTTTGTGGTTGTATCCTAGAGTTCCACACAGGGCCTGGCCCAAAGGAGGTACTTAATAATACTCATTGAATGAATGAATAAATGATAAAACTGAGGTGGAGAAATGATAAGAGATGAATCTTATTTTCACATCCAGGATTGTGAAAGCCCAAAGACTACGTGCTTCCTATTGCATCATGTTCTTCCACTAGATTACACAACTTGGGCAACAATGAAATGCTCTAGGAGCACAGAGGAAGGAGCAATTGATGTGACTGAGAGGATAAGGGAGGTGAGCTCACTTTTAAAGTATGGGTAGGCTACTGCCAGGAAGAAACAAAAGTAAATATTTTGGCAAAATGTAAGAATACTGGCAAAGACATGCAACAGTAAAGTACTCAGGGAATCGAGAATAGCATGAAGTGCGTGATATAGGTTAAATCACGGCTAAATTAGAGAAGATTCAAACACAAATGCTAAGAAATAGAAACTTTATTCTGAAGAAAACTGAAAATCATCAAAGCCTTTATTCAAGCCACAATCTTATGAGCTGTTCATTCTCTTGGTATTGTTTCCAACTTAGTATGGAAGGATTAGATGGTTCACTGGCACAAGCAATCATTTCAATTAACAATAAAATGGTCCATGCATGGTAGGATGAGAGCTTTGACTGGAAGAATGGCAATGGGAATAGAAAATAGGAAAGAGAAAGCAAAACTAATTGCCCCAAAACAAGGAACATGATGCATTAACTCTGGTACATTCATATAGCTGAATATAAGAGAACACCACAGTATATTTAAATGATACATGAAAAGTATTTAACTACGTGAAAAGACATTCCCGTATTAAATTAAAAAATAAGCTATAAAAACATTACAGTATTAATCAGTTTCTATAAAAATATACATTGTTAATATACATTGTATCTTGACTGTTATAAAATTTACTTTTTTGTGGCCATAGCCACAGCATGTGGAAGTTCCTGGGCCAGCGATGGAATACCCACCACAGCAGTGACCCAAGCCACAGCAGTGATAACAGCAGATCCTTAACCCACTAGGCCACCAGGAAACTCCTAAATTTACTTTTAAAAATAAGAGACTGTATGCCAAAATCTTACTGGTCATCTTCTTTAGGTAGCGGAATTAGAGTTATATTTTGAATATTATTTTCTTTCTTTTTTTTTTTTTTTTGCTCTTTTTCCTCCCTAGCATTTCCCTGGTGAACGTGGAATGCTTTTGTAAAAAAAACATAAGACATACTGATAAAAAGTAAAAGCAGAAGAAAATTTCAACAGAAATTCTGAGAATCAGCATCACCAAAACTTGGAAACAGTTAGCTAGTAGGATCACTGTAGGGATGAGAAGGAGGGGGAGGAAAAGAAGGAAAGAGAGGATGACAAACTGACCTCAGCATGATCAGGAGCCTATTGAGACAGAAAAAAAGAAGAAAAAAATGGGAGCTTGATCAGTTTGTTATATCCTGCAAAAAGTACTGTTTCTTGGCAATGCTTTTGGTGGCTTTGTTCTCTGATCACACACCTTTCTCCCTTGCAAAGACAATGACTGTCATCAATATTGTTCTTCATCACTGGATTAATGTACTTGTATGAAGTAAACCAGACATTAGCTTTCGCACACGAGTACAAGAAAAAAAAAAAAGTTATATAATTTCCCAGGATCCTTCTGAGGCTTTAGCAATGAATGAACCAACAGTCATGACTTGACTATAATACCATACTAAACTCAGATATCCTTAGGGCTTTGGACATTTTAAAGATTCTTGGGCAGTTTTAGGAGTTCCTTGATGGCCTGGCAGTTAAGGATCCAGTGTTGTCACTGCTGTGGCTCAGGTCACTTCTGTGGCACAATTTCGATATCTGGCCCGAGAACTTCTGCATGAGATGGGAATGACAAGAAAAAAAAAAAAAAAAGACTCTTGAGCAGTTTTTTTTTAATGTTTTTTTGTTTGTTAGGGTTTATTTTTTGCTTTTTCAGGGCCAAATCTGTGGCATATGGAAGTTCCCAGGCTAAGGGTGAAATTGGAGATGAAGCTCCCCGCCTACACCACAGCCATAGAACATCAGATCCAACCTGCGTCTGATACCTACACCACAGCTCACGGCAATGCTGGATCCTAACCCACTGAGTGAGGACAGGGATCAAACCCATGTCCTCATGGATACTAGTCAGTTTCATAACCTGCCGAGCCACAATGGGAACTCTCTTGAGCAGTTAAAAAAAAAAAAAATCAATCTCATCCAAGGATATTACATCCAGAACTTATACTTTGGGTAGCTCAGAAGAGTTTGGATAGCACACCAGTAGAAAGACGACTCTAGAGGAAGTACTTAATAGTATCATATTTCATCAGTGTAACTGATTGGCTAAGTCCTGGTAATGATGAAAAATCACCTGAGAAAACAGGGAAACATAGCATTCTAACCCACTGAAGTCTTGCTGCCTTCTGAGCTGCAGATATGATGTCTCAACATTAAATTTAATTCTTAAATATCTATAACAATCATAAGATGCTGAAAGCATGTTAATTTATAGCAAAGAGTATAAAGCATCACATTCCAAAAAAATCATCAACTTGAAAAAGCACAGATAAAAATACATTTTCTTCATACCTACACTTTAAGTGTATAATATTGGTCACTGTGATTTTTTGGTTACTAATAATTTATGTATTAGTTTAAATTTACATCTCTACCCTTGACCTCTCACCCCTTCTCCTGTTTCATTTTTCTCACGATCTACAGGACAATTACTTGGGCACTCTATCTTTGCATCTATTATCACCCCTTCCTAGCATGTTCTTGGCCAACTATTCTCACTACCACTTATCCTTGAGGTTGTCTGCTGT
Source organism: Phacochoerus africanus (assembly GCF_016906955.1). Taxonomy (NCBI): domain Eukaryota; kingdom Metazoa; phylum Chordata; class Mammalia; order Artiodactyla; family Suidae; genus Phacochoerus; species Phacochoerus africanus. The sequence continues at coordinate 53,286,734 of NC_062550.1, read as the reverse complement.
TTGTTAATGGAGTCTAGCATTGCCTTTCTGACATGAGAAAAGAATCTCAGTCATCTGTCCAAAATGCAATTGTCTGGAATACAGGAAGGTATTCTTTGCGCAGTCTTCCATGCCTTAAGGACAAGCTAAGTTTGACTTTAAAATGGCCTATTAATATCACTATTTAGCAACAGAGTTTTAATGTAAAATCTTTCAGAAAATCTTTACTACAGCAAAAGGAATATGTAACTTCTGCTGTTCTTATAGATTTTAATGGATTTTTAATCTACTGATAGTAGGCTATAAATTCAAGCTCAAAGGAAACACAAGTGCAACTCAATGGGAAGTTTTATTGGATTGCTTACAGAAAATTATAGTTATGATCAAAAGCTGGGGTGAACAAAGGCTGAATGCCTCTCTTCTCTTTTCAAGTGATTTGAATGCTTCATTTCTTCCTATGCACTTCCCAAGTTAGAATTTAAATGAATAAGGCAAAAAGCCTGAGGTAGGCAGCATGAAGATGAAGCAAGAAAAGCAAAGTTTTGTAAAACCCACAAGTGGCAAAGTATTCTCTGAATAACCAATACGTTGAGATATTTATACCCAAGCATTGTCAACAATTTACCCAATGGATTTCTGTTCTTTGTAATAGCAAATGCACCTATAGATTGCATGAAGAAACAAGATCGGTCCACTAACAAGTATTTATTTAATACAAAAGTGAAACAAAGAAAACACTACTTCCAAAGCAATGAGTGAGATTTTATAGAGGAAGATATTTAAACTGGGTGGCTAATAGGCAGCTAAGCTTCAAGAAGGGGGCCCAAGCGTGTATGGTCTAGAATATCGGGCTAGTAAGTTTGATGTCGTTCAGCAGGTTGTTCAGGGAGCCACTACCATATCTGAGCAGGTGAGTAAGAGAACCAAAGCTGTGATTTCGGAAGACGAGTCTATTTGTAGTATGTACCACAGACTATCATAAGAAGACCCTGGAGCAAAAAAAAACTAATTAAGGGGTTAATAAAATGCTGCTGGTAAAAAGTGACAGTGACCTACACATTCTCTTCTATTGAAGGAGATGTGTATTTAATTTATAGGAAAGTGTTTTCCAAATATGATTTGTTGAAAATGATATGACATTCATTTCAATGATATTGTATGTGTTATATTCCACTAGAAAATATCATCTACATGGATAGAAACTCTAAACAGAATGCCAGCCCTAAGTCACGTATACCACACCCCATCTCATTTTTGTTACAATAACTTTTCTCCATATGTATCGCAAAGCATCCTCTCACTCATTAGCCATCACTAGAAACTTCCTCAATAGTCAGGTCTTTGAGATGAACCTGAACTCCTAGAGCATGGACATTCAGCATCAAAAGTCTCTCCCCAACTTCTAATTGCTGAAATATACAATGAAAGCATAACAAACAGAAACATGCCTCCTCTCTAATACTTCAAAGGCCTAGGAAGCAGAGATCCATCTATATTAAATAAATCCTTATTTGTCTTTTAAATGCATAAGTTTGAAACACTGTGGACTTTACTTCTTATAAGAGCATTTCTCACACTCATGTAATCAGCAATATTCAACAATACTCTTCCCTTGGGGCACCACTGAGAGGTGATTTCAGATATCATGTGCTAACACTGTGCGAGTTATGAACGTAGCACAAAATGAGTGGGTCCTTTCCAAGCAAGGACAGAGTAAATAAGAATGCTCTCAAGTCTTACTCAGGAGGTCTAACCCTAACACCCAGTTCTCCCTGGGTGAAGCTTGGTATCATCTTCAAATGAGGTCTTTCTCTTTGAGAAAAGCATTGTATCAAAATCCATAATCCTGATTATTAAATAGGTGTTCTTCTTTAGTCTATAATTCTAGTTCTTACCCACAACATTTTCACTACATCTTTCTTCCTTTCCTTTTGAGGGCTATACCTGCGGCATATGGAAGTTCCCAGGCTATGGCTACCAGCCTACACCACAGTCAAAGCAACACCAAATCCAAACCACATCTGCAACCTATGCCACAGCTTGTGGAAACATCGGATCCTTAACCCACTGAGCAAGGCCAGGGATCGAATCCACGTCCTCATGGATATTAGTAAGGTTCTTAACCCGCTGAGCCACAATGGGAGCTTCCTCACTTACTTTTTCAAGTAAAGTCACATTGTTCATTCTCATGGGCCTTAAATACTATTTTCTTCCTAAGAAAACTTTATGTAAAGAATTTTATGGGTATATGCTTTAGGAAATCATGAAATCAAGACACTGTCCAAATATTAAGACCTATTGAGACAAGCTTCCAATAATGGACACATTTCAAATACTCAGCTCACCAGTGGTTAGGTCCTCTAGGAGAAGAAAGGCTTTTACTTATCATAGAACAAAACTTATGTTAGTTCAAAAGAGGAAATTTAAGCAGTGATGCAATTACCTTGCAAATATCTCTTTCCTTCAAGTAAGCAATGAGGAAAATTTTAAAGTTCAATGTTTTATTCAACTGTCCTAGTCACAAATTTGTGCTTTTTCTCGAGAGAGAAAGATGAGAATTTTTAGAAGATATTGTGACCAAGACGTCAATACTGACGATGCAAAATCAAGCCCAGTTTTAGGAAACCAAGCAGAATTGAGAAAATAGGGTTCCTGTACTGGGAGAGAATGCCTAAGAAATGAGATTCCATTTTCATTTACAATCACCAGGATGTCACTTGTGGACACATGCATATATGTAGATAGACGGAGAAGACAGGTATTGTACTTAAACTATGATTCATAAAATCCTCTGAGGAGAAAGGAGACGTCAGTGTCAATAAACGCATTCCTACTCTGAAGACAAAAGAGTTCCTAAAAACCTGTATGGGAATCTTGTCTTTTGGAGAACTTGCTCTGATCACTCTTTTCCTCCATAATGAGAACATGGCAAGATGGGGGAAAAAGTGGTTTAGTCGGGAAAAGGGAGATGTTACAAATTACTGGGGCTCTGTGAAGCCCCAGTGACAGTCAGTGTCAATAACATCATGTCCTATCAGTGATATCATATGTCTTTATGATTCAGATTGTCTTTGAAGCCATTGTTGGCAACCATAGACTCTTAGGTAAGCTTTGTACTTCATCCAAGATTTGAGGGCATCTCAATATTTTATGTATCACCAAGAAAAATTCCTTTGTTAATCAAATGATGACATAGATTCAAGATGCATCACAACCTCATATACTAAAAGGGGCAAAAATGTGTCTTAAACCAATGAATTTTGGTGTAACTCTTGTACAAAGATTACAGAAACTTTGAGGGGGGAAAGGTGATAGCTGAGAGAAAAAGAACCAAATCATGTAGAAAATAACCTTCCTTTGGTTGAGATACAAGTGAAGAAAAGAGACAAAAGAATAAGAATCACCTTCTCAGACTTCATATAAATCCTCTCAGGGTGGCCAAAAGGAAATCTTAGAGCAGGGAAGCCAAAGAGGATGATAATTGATATCAATTACTTCACTATCTGGTCCCAAATGAGGCAGACCTCATAGTTCTAGATGCCAGGATCCTGCTTTTAAAATAACTCAGTTTTGGTAACTTTATGTTTTGTTCTCTTACTGAGTCCACATTTAGTTTCCATGATTTTTACCTCAGGTCTTTTTTTACCTCAGGTTCTTTAGCTTGTTGAAAATACAGTCTCCTAGAAAAAGGAACCCTCCTACACTGTTGGGAATGTAAATTGCTGTAGCCACTATGGAAAACATTATGGAGATTCCTCAAAAAAACTAGAATTGCCATATGAGCCTGCAATCCTACTCCTGGACAATGTCCAGAGAAAACTACAATGCAAGAAGATACATGCACCCCAGTGTTCATTGCAGCACTACTTACAAGAGCCAAGACATGAAAACAACCTAAATGTGCACCACCAGATGAATGGATGGAGAAGATGTGGTACGTATATACAATGAATGTTCCTCAACCATCAAAAAGAATGAAATAAGGCCATTTCCAGCAACATGGATGGACAAAGAGATTATCACACAGAGGTCAGACAAAGACAAACACCATGTGATATCACTTATATGTGGAATCCAAAATATGACACAAATGAACTTATCTATAAAACAAAACCAGACTCACAGACATAGAGAACAGATTTGTGGTTGCCAAGGGGGAGAGAGGTAGGGGAGGGATAGATTGGGAGTTTGGGATTAGTAGGTGCAAACTATTATACATAGGATGGAAAAACAACAAGGTCCTCCTATATACCAGAGGGAACTATACTGAATATCCTATGGTAAACCATAATGAAAAATAATATGAAAAAGAATACATACATATATATAAAACTGAATCACTCTACTGTACAGTAGAAAATAACAAGCACTATAAATCAACTTCTGTCAAGTCTCTGACATTAACAGCCAGCACATCACTTTAACTATTTCTTACTATTTGTTGATGGAGTTTCCAGTCATGGCAGTCCACTCTTACTCACAGGAACACCCCACGGCCCACAGCTCAACATTCACTGCCTGTGTCACAAGATGTTTTCCTACCCTGAGTTCACCTGGTGCCTTGTATGTATGAACTAACCCATATTGCTAAGATCTGCTCCAACTGCCTACTTCTTGTGGGTAATTTTCTCCAATACTCAGTTTTCAGCCTGCTATAGTTCCAATGGCAACTGGGCTCTTGTTCTGTCAGGTACTGATATTTTCAGATAATTTGGTGTGGCAAGGAAGTATTAAAGTCTTTCATTTGTTCATCTTACCTGTCCTAGGTATGATAAAAAGCTGAATTATAGGAAAAGCAAAACTACCGAGTATCAGGAAGTGAATATTTCAGAGGCTTTGCTATTGGAGAAAAGAAAGGCTCCACCACAGAGAAACCAGAATAGGTTTAATCTCAAGCTAAGATTCCAGAAAATCTATGAAAAGTAATTTCTTTTTTTTTCTTTCTTTCTTTCTTTTTTTTTGTCTTTTATCTTTTGAGAGCTACACCTATGGCATATGGAGGTTCCCAGGTTAGGGGTCTAATAGGAGCTGCGGCTGCCAGCCTACACCAGAGCCACTGAGCCACGTCTGCGACCTACACCACAGTTCACAGCAACGCTGGATCCTTACCCCACTGAGCGAGGCCAGGGATCGAATGTACAACCTCATGGTTCCCAGTCAGATTTGTTTTCTCTGAGCCACAACGGGAACTCCAGAAGAGTAATTTCTAATTAAGGATTAGAACCAATCTGATAAAAGATAAAATATTACTGAGGAAAAGCACTATATTATCAATGACAGTTTGCTTTAAAAGGAAATGTATTTTCTTCCATTTGGTTAAAACTGTTTAGGTAGGTAGGTCAAAATATTACAATCATTCCTATTCACAATGAAAAAAACTGAAGACAAGGAAGTTAAGCAACTTATCTATTTGGAAATGATATACTCTATAAGAGCCAGCATTAAAAAACAGCTCTTTGACACATGGGCTTATGCTTTTTCTACCATATAATGCTGTTGGCAAGGTACGTTTTGAGATTAATGGATGAAATTTATGCTTGGGTTAAGACTAAATTACTCTAATTTTTTTTTCATTTTCCTTGTTGAATAAATAAAATAACAACAGAACTAAAAAAAAATCACTTTCAACCCAGTAGGGATATAATACAATAAATACTTGGTACAGTGTTATTTGGATCAAATAAAGTATCTTCAAGAGTAATACATCAACTGCAGTTCTTTTAATATGGTTGGCATCCAATAAATGTTGATTTGATAGAATTTTATCTTTCTGTAGATTACAAAAAAATGATCATGAGTGAAATATCTAATTCAAAACATGGCTATCAAAATTATGACATATCAAAATATTGCTCTTAAAATCAGATACATATCCTTCTGCCTTACAAATCCAAATTTAACATGCTTATCAATGAGGAAAAAAAAAAAGATTGACATTTAACATGGAAACGAACCATGTCATTCTTGGGCTCAAATGGAACTTTACCAGTTTTTCATTCTAAGTGCACTAATGCTTCGCATATTCTCTTGTGATTGTCATTCATCTTCTCTGCCTTCCAGGGTCTTTCTCCAAGGTAAAGGAAGTACATTTGGACCTTATCCCAAATAGCAGCCTCTGTCTGTCACCATATTTGTTGCTCCTCCTGCCATTACTTCTTTTCATTTTTTCTTTTATACATGTCTTTTAAAATTTTTAACTAAAACAGAGTGAAATGATGAAACATAAATTATTAACACAGGCTAAAATAATACACATCTAACAAAACTCTTCGGTTCTACTCTAGCACAGCCTAAAGAAGATTAAAAGCACACACAGATTAAAACCAAGGAGAGATGCACCCTCCAAAAAAAAAACTACATCTCCACATATGCAAGCAACAACAACAATAAAACCCCAAACAAACAAATAACCAAAAACAGAACCTGCAGGAAGACATTAGAAGGCAGAATGCAATTACCAGATTTGGAAACTGACCAGGACACCGGGGTGAAAAACCCTTTCTGCTACAAAGGTTCTGAGGAATCTTTAATGACTACAAATGGTCAGGACTTCATGTCCACCCCTCATCCGAAAGATGATGACAGCCAGCAGTTAGTCCTCCCTGCCACTACCTAGGGACTGGAGTCAATTCCAACTCAGAGAATAAAGGGCCACCTACAGAGATCACTAGCAACATTTGCTATCCTTGGCTGCCACTGCTAACCAATCTACATGAAGCAAATTACTTAAATATCTCAAAACTCACTGCCATGTTTTAATAGAAATACACAGTGGTATCGTTCCTCATATCTGCACAGAATTATGAATTAATGATATGCATACTCCTTGGGTAAAAACTGTTAAGTTCTACTCCTTGGCTAATCCTGAGTATTGAATATGCACCTATCAGTGAGGCATTAGACGCCTATTGTTTAATCTATGTATGCTTACTATCACACTACCTTATTTTTGCCTCAAATTTTTTTAAGAAACTGACTCAAGTGCAGTAATTAAAATACATTACAGTAGTGCAAGTGAAATTTGGAAAACTGCCAACATTTTCAAGAACTTATAATTTTCTTTTTCAGAGGAAAAAGTAGTTTTGACATCTTTGTGCAAAACAGTCACTAACAGTTACTTACAATTTCAGGAAAATCACTGTTTTAATCATGACCTTTCAGCTGTCCTTGATTGAAAAAAAATTGGCCACCTACAGAAATAATTCTGTTGGGCCCTCATCTTTCTGCTGATTGATGGCCTCATGCAGTTCTACATGTTCACAATTATAAATAAAACTATATAAAAGTGGCAGAGCTTAGCATCCATCTAAGTAGATAAGAATAAAACAGTTCTAATTGACAATTAAAATGACTTTCTTTAAGTGACATCTTTCCCATGTACTTGTATCAAAATCAAATGGTACATTTTCTTCTGATTAAATGTGTATTCTTTTGGTCACCATTCACTATAACCATTAATTTAGCATCCATTGTGTAAAAGACACTGTATTATACTCTGTTGGGGGTGATGGAATGTAGATAAAACAGTTTCTGCATTAGAGAACGTATTATCTGATGAAACACTCAACATGCTAACTAACATATGATAAATACGGACAGTATACAATATTCACATATGGAGATACCTGCTGCATATACATACGCATAAATAAAAATTGGGTTTGGTTAAATATATTATATAAAAATATATACTTACACTTCAGGAAAAACATGTCAATATATACTTAAACTTGTATAAATATACATATACCATGATACACCAAAAACTTTTACTAAGACATTGGAAGTCTGTGTTAGTCCTTGAATTTTTCAACAGAAATAAGAACAAATTTTATCCTACTAGTTGAAGGTTTCCCACATACAGTACAAGCAATAAAAATAGAACTGGCACTCAGGACACCATTAGAAGTTTATTGAAGTTCTGCAAGGTTGGAAAGCTTTCAAGAGTTCAGCGTCATTCAATATAGTAAAAAAAAAAAAAAAAGACTTAAAAAGATTTTCTCTTTGTATTCAATTTCTATGAGTAATCTCCAATTTTACAACCTTATGCTCAACCCAGAAATTGAAGTAATCAATACAATTATCTTTTTAGAAATCCCTTTTGTCAACTATAGGAGTTCATAGAATAGAAAGATTGAGATTCCTTAGATAGTAGGTTTGATGGCAAGATTCAGCTATACTGAAGGGCTGGCATTAGAAATGGGAATAGTATAGGCTTCAATACTGTGTTTAGGGTGATTACAAAAATTAAGTGATCCTTACCTCCAAAATACAAATCAACTATTTACGAGTTGCAATCCATAACAGATTATTTTACAGAAAACAACACTAAACTATATAAGTGCTCAGATCATGAATACTGATTATCACATGAAGTTCTATACTAAAACAGTTATCCTTTCAAAACAAGTAAATTCACATTTCTGAAGACACCAACTTATTCATAATCCTAATTTTAAAAATTCAGCTCACTTCCTATTGCTGAAAAATTCTTAAGAATGGTCTAAGGCCATGATTTCAACAGGTAAACTAAGATGAACTAAGACAATTATTCAGCTAATTTAGGCTCATTTAATACTTTCACATAAAATAGATAATTACAGCAAAAGATTTTATTTTAATTAGCTTTATTATACATATTTACTTTGTGCATATAATAATCTTTGGCAAACTTAACATTAAAAAAAGAAAGAGAAGCATGCAATTTACCTGCCTAATTAAAATTAAAAATAGTTAATGAGCAAGAGAGGAAGTTACATACCTGAATGATCCTAACTGATTATCTCTCTAAGTCTATATTCGCCGATCGCTTAAATTTCCTCTTGTAGAGCTAGGCCAAATTTGAGAATATATACAATTGATTTCACTGTTAAAAGTCTATAAATCCTTGCTTTCAAAGAACCCACTTAATCAACATACTCAAACAATTAGAAAATAAGACTAATATTATTAAGAACAAACCTAAAACTCCCGAGAAATATCCTGTAGTGAGTGTAGTCTACCTAATTATTTATGTATTTTCCATATGTAAAACTATTGATCAGTATTTATTTGGTTTGGCCCAGCTCTGTACTACTCACTTTGAAGCACATGGTTCTTATACATAAAGCAGATAAGATCAATTTGTTATCAGAACAATATTATATATTAAGCACACTCACAGTGATATAAAATAACTATGTACTATAGATATGTAAAAACAGAATAACAATGCTTTAGCACTGAGTTTAAAATTCCTTTTTTTTCTATTCACAATATTTATTTATTTATTTATTTATTTATTTAATTTGAGTTAGAATTCCTATGAATTATCATTCCACTGTAGTATATTTTACTGGCATAAAGTCTGCTGATAAATCCTGTCTATATGATAGCATTTTCTAAAGGGAGAAACTGAGGTAGCAGAGAAGACACAGGGTGAGTTTTTGTCAAAGAAAGGTGGATCAGGAAAAGAACCCCCACACGATATTTTACCGCAGTCTTCAAGCAAGACTCTCTCACTACTTAAATGTAAACCTCTTATTTTTATTCAAACATTATGATAAAGGAATAAATAAGCTCAAGGAATTTTAGTCTCCTGAAATTGAATATTCACTGCTTCTTGCAGATAATGCACTGACTAAGCAATTTTTGTTTCATCATGCTTGAAGAGGAACATATACAATTCAGAATGGTCTATCCTACAGGAAGGCATTTCTACCACAATGATGAGCTATTTGTCAACTAGATTTGGAAGGTGGAGACAGGGTTTCATAGGTTGACAGCTTCTCTGCACTTGGATGATGCTGTCACATTTCCCCATTTCCAGATCAATTTACTACCTCCTTATAAAGCAGGTATGTGCTATTTGCTGAGGACTCTATAAAAAATATCCCACCAGATGATGAATATCTTTCCATTCAAGAGACATCCATTCATGTTTGCCTGTATGTGTGTTTTAACAAGCGTAACCATGGAGGATACACTAGACAAAGGAAAATTTACGGTTTATTTCAAATAATTAAAAAAAATTCTCTGTCCCCATTCTTGTGCTATAGGAAAAGGCCGTGTGGCAGGGAGATTAACAGCTATGGCAGAGAATGCCAACTGGCTACCTAAAATCCCTTCACAATAATAAAGCAGGGCTGTTAAATGTATAAATAGAACCCTACTAATAGCACTGAGATATAAATGGAAGTTGGGAGATTCATTGAAAACCCTGTAGAAGGGGACAGCTCTGACTGCTTTGGCCTTTCTGTTCTTTGCTCTTTGTGCTTCTCCTGCTTCCTGACTTAACATGAGCTAGAGCTAGCCTGCTAGAGCCCTTCTCGGCCTCTTGTGAGCATGAGAACAAGGCTGGACCCTGAGGGTGGTGGAAGAGAAAAGATGGAGGAAGTCTGGATCTCTCACTGCATGGTGGAACAGCTTGGACTGCATCTGATCCTCTTGTTTTATGAAAAAAACCTATCTTGCTCAAACCACCATCACTCAGGTTTCTGTTACTGAAACTGAATACAATTCTTCAGCAAAAGGGACTCGGAATTTGGTGTCAGATAAGATCTTTCTGTGCCGCGTAGGTGCTTCTAGATTGCCTGCTCTCACTTTGCGTCAGCTTGTTCATCTATAAAACGAGGATAATAGTTTTACCTTTCCCAAGGGGCCACAGTGATAATTAACTGACATAATCTGGCTAATACATAAACCAAGGTCTAAGTGTTTAATGATTATTATTCATTATTATTCCTCTTATCAGGCTATCACACTGTAAGAAGGCAGCTCATCCATGATCAAAAGTAGGCAAAAGTCAGCCAGAGGATGTGGTAGGCAGGGAATGCAGACCTGCTACCAAAACCACTATCCAACAGGGAGATAGAAAAATGTTAGAGAAGGAAAAGGAAGGAGGAGGGAGAGAAAGAGAGAGAAGAGCAGTGGTTAAATTTATTGAACCCTTTTCTGATTGGATAATGATTTCCTATTTTTCAATCAGACCTTCAGGGTGTGATATACATTTCAAAGCCCTCTGTTCCATCAAACAGAAACATACTCTCCAGTTGTTTATTAGAATCTCATATTTCTGAGGTGCTTGTATCTATTGTTTTAAAGAACAACATAAACTAATCAAGCCCATGTGATCTCCCTCTGCTCCCACAAGGACAGTCTGTGTCTTTTCTGTTTACCATTGAGTCCCCTGAACGATGATCTATGAAATAACAGCTCCATCCATCAGCTCTCTCATTTCACGGACAGGACTCCTCATTTGGGTCACAAGAACCAGAGGAAAAAAATCTTATGCTTTGACATGTGGAAAACCATGGTTTATGCGAGATAGTGAAAACTTTTGAATGTTATGGGCACTTCTAATTTAGAAGGAAGAGTCATCAGGGAGAAGAGACTGCAAAGGTGAACATGAGGGCCCGGCACCCCTGTTCCCCCAGGGCAAGTTCAGGGTATGCTGGGGTAAGATGAGAAATCCTATAAGCCCCTCTATGTGTATGTGGCCTGCTTCCTAGGTGGCACTTTGTGAGACCGCAGCCTTGCAGACACCCCATGACAAACTGAAGTGAGGAGAAAGGGCAGAGGTATGGCTGTACAGAGGGTCACAGTTCAAGAGGCTGTGATGCTCCCTCTTGACTGTCCCTGGTAGGGGAGTCAGCTCAGAGGGAGCACAGTCTAAAAGGGTCTCTCTGAGGGTTCCGATAAAGGGATGCAGATGGAAGCCCTGGCATGGTCCATATGACTGAGGTCGTGAGAGATACCAGCAGTGATGGGTGCCCAAGACTAGAGATCAGGATGGGACGACTATACACCTTACCTTCTCCAGTAAAGAACAGGTGAGGGCTGGAAAGCAGACATCACTTCTCACCTTTCCTCCCACTCTTGGGCACTTAAATGTATCAATATCCATGTCCCAGAACCAAAACATCGGAGTAATTATTTCATGACCCACAATTAAAGCACACGGCAATTTGCAGTCATAAAGCCAATTCTCTCTGAGCCATACAGTGAACCAATTAAACTTAGAATCTCTGTGCCTGAAAGATCTTTCTAATGAAAGAGGTGAAAGAGCCTGTCCTCTACATCCAATCATCTCTCTCCCTGTTTGGTAAACCAGGGGGAGAAGTTCAACTGCATGGCTTGGAATGGAGCCCATGCCAGCAGATTGTGCTGGGTAGAAATAACACTAGTCTGTCTAGGTAAGATCGGTGCCAATGGTTCCAACTAAAATTAGAAAAAAGGAGACAGTACCTTGGCTCATGCTTGTGTTGGAGACAAGACTCTAACTCCTGCTAAAGCCAAATGATGGCAATTCAATGCCTGCCTGCCAGTTGCAAATCCCTACACTACCACTGCAGTACAATCAAAAGACATTTGCAATCCAGTGCACCTAACAAGAGAGGTGCTTTCTCAGATTAGTCACTTAATGGATTAGCAGTTCAAGTGCTAGAATGCATGCATTTATTCTAGGACAAAAAGGTATTTTCTAAATCCATAGGCAGAGTGTGGAAATTAAAAATTAGTAGAACCTTATTAACACGAGGTAGATAGAGGATACTGATTCATTAATTATAGTGTAATCTCCCTCCCAAAAAATCAAGGATAGAATAACTTCACTCCCTCCACAAAACATCAACGAAAGATCCACAACACTGCTCATGCATTTCAACAAATATAATTTTGCTCTAATCTTGTACATGTCATAAGGCATCATGCCATGGTGGAAAGAAAGCTGGGCTGGGAATCAAGAAATCTGGGTTCTTTTTCTGGCTCTGTTGCTTATTAACTGTGTAAAATGATGCAAAATTTAACCTCACTGAGCCTCAGTTCCTTGTCTACAAAATCAGTAACTTAGACAAGCATTATCTAGCTCTTAGATTTTATATTAATCTTTAAATTATTAGTGATTAGATTAATTTTCACTTTTTTTGGTATGGTCTTTATAACACATCTTGATGTGAAGTCTTTAATAAATTCTGGGTTTGAAAGTCAAATATATATATGGTAAAGAATTAAACAGTGCGTTTTTAAAAATTTGATCTAATCTGTCATGGCAATACATGCACTCATACATAGGGCAATATTTGTGTGTCTTAGCAGATGCCATAACCTTCCTGGCAAATGTCAAAGCCATATAAAGACTCTGACATCATTCAAGAGTTATCTCATGGCATAGCAAGTTAAGGATCCTGTGTTGTCACTGCAGCAGCTTGGGTCACTGCTATGTCACTGGTTTGATCCATGGCCTGGAAACTTCTACATGCTGAGGGTGAGACCAAAAAATAAAAAAAGAGAGAGAGAGAGACTCTGACATCATTCAAAGTATTGTATTCTTTGAAGGAAAGGATGTACTGCCACTGGACAGAAGGAATTTCTCCAATGTCTCAGAGTAATTTAGGAAGCTACAACTCTGGGGAGAGTTTCAGATGCCAGATGAAATAACATACTCAGAATATTCACCCCAAGGCCTCTGCCAGATTTAAACTGCTATTCATTCCCCATAGGTATACTGCCTCTAATTCTACTCTCTGGATTCTCGAGCAATCTATGAAATTTTACTCAAATCACCATAAAGCTCAAAATGTTGAGACTAATTAATGTCTCAACAGAGCAAAAGAACTCCACTGCTATTCAAGGCTCCCTTGGTCTCAGCCTCCTCCAGAGAGTGGCACCCAGCCTGGGAAGCAGACCTCCTGTCTCCCTGATTGGTGGTGGACATCAAAGAACTATCTGCACTAAAGACAATTCATAATGTAGCCAACAGGATAATCTCTGCCCTGACCCTTGGCAACTGGAGTTCTCATTTTATTTCTGCACTAACTATTGGGATTCTGGACAGATTCTACAATCTCTGTGTTAAATGCTATCGATAATGATGCTTCTTGAGTACATGCACTATAAGAGTTATGTATTCCCAAGTTTGGCAAAAATACTTCCACTCCATATTGTGCACTAGTGTGGAAGGAAAGTCTGTATTTTACCCTCTTTTAAGTCACAGATCCCCTTGAAAAATCTGATAGAATCAATCGATCTGTGTCCTGTCATCAGGGAAAAAAAAGGCTCCCGAATAACTTTAAACACAAAAGTGTTGTGTAAATTTGGGGAGTTCTCTGATGCTCGAAGGAGGTTAGTAAACTCAAGTGAACACTCTGGTCAGAGTACAAATCCTTTCTGTATGTATTAACTACAGGATTTTGGAAATGCTGAACCTGAGTTTCCTCATCTATAAAAACATAGTAATGAGATGATTCTCTCCACCTACATCTTACAACTATGTCAACTGTGAAATTTTTGAATATGAAAGTATATGAAAGCAAGATGGTAGTCCACAAACTCTGTGCAAAGTGGCTACTGATCCTTTACCCTAGTCCTTTACCACTGTCACAAAGCATCTGCAAGTACTACCTGCATCCCATGGGCATCATCGAGCTCCGTGAAGTGTTAAGTCACCAGACCCTGTTGCTCACTTGAGCGATCTGGACCCACTGACAGGCTACACTGTGCACTCTGCCTGTACTTCCTTTCCAGCTTCTGCCTGATTACTGATCTCTTTATATACATCCACTGAACTGCATATACGAGCTCTCTCTTCCCTCTCTGGGCATATTTTTATAATCTGCAGTTTTATACCCACCAGAAGATACATGGCCCTTCACTGGCATTAAATCTTGATCTTCACTTGAGTGCTTCTTAAAAGCATTGTTGTTGGGCTCCATACTCGACAGCTCTGCTCTCCTCCATTGATGTGAGTAATTAGAAACCATAGGGCTAAGATCATTTTCCCTATTTTGTTGGCAAATAGACTAGTAAATGCAAAGGTATAGTAAGTACCCTCGAGGCTTATACAGTGTGTGACAGAGGCAGTTAACAGAATAAGATTCAATCCACAATGTTACATACTTATCACTCTATTACAATTTTTTTCTTCCTTAGAGCCCAGTGATACTACCCTCTTATACAGCCAACCCTTTCCTTCATGATAATAAAGAATGGATAATACACGCATACATCTAATTTAAGGCACTTAATAAAATAAATTTTTTTATTTTTCAATTTGCCATTTCATTTTGAAATAATTTCAATTTATAATAAGTTGCAATAATAGTATGGAGGGCCCAGCTGTCTTGCAGAGTAACATCTTCAAAAACACAGTACAATGAACAAAACCAAGAAATTAACAGATAAAATTGGCTGATATACAAACCTTATTCAAATTTCAAAAATTGTCCCACTGGTCCTTTTCTTAAACAATGGGCCAATAGTTATCATGTCTTCTTAGACTCTTTTCATTTGGGATAATTCCTCAGTCTTTCCTTGTTTTTCATGACCTTGGCACTTTTTTTAAGAGTATTGCCTGGTCATTTTGTAGTATGGCCTTCAATTTGAGTTGTCTGATACTTTCTCATCATAAGATTCATATTATGCATTTTTGGTAAGAACATGACAAGTTCCCCTCCTCTATTCGTTCTCACATAAATTGCTTGTACTCAAATCTTTATTGAGAGTCTGTTTCTGAGGAACCAAAATGAAGATAGTATGGGAGACAGATCCAAAAACATCTTGCTGCAAATTATGTCAAAGATGTCCTGCCTATGTTTTCCTCTGGGAGTTTTATACCACAAAGCCACAGTAGTCAAAACAGTATGGTACTGATGCAAAAACAGATACACAGATCAATGAAACAGGATAGAGAGCCTAGGAACAAACCCACACACACTTATGGTCAATTAATCTATGACAAAGGAGGGAGGAATATACAATTAAGAAGAGACAATCTCTTCAATAAGTGGTGCTGGGAAACTGCACAGTTACAGGCAAAAGAATGAAATTAGAATATTCTCTAACACCATACACAAAAATAAACTCAAAATGGATTAAAGACACAAATGTAAGACCAGATACTATAAAACTCACATGTTTTAAGTGGACAGATCAATAACTCTGAAAAATATAAGCTGTATAAACCACCTAACCAATTAAGACACGGAACATTTTACTCTCCCCCTAAAGTTTACTTTTGTACCTGACAGTTTCAAATTGTCAGTCTCTTGCAACCCTCTGTCCCAGGCAATTACCGATCTGATTTCTATCACTATAAAGTGGCTTTGTCTGATTTAAACTTTCATATAAATCAAACTAAATTATTCAGTAAGTATAAAAAAGAACACAAATGATGTTTTGTGCCTTTCTTGGTGAGCCACAGGAAGGACGCATCATGCTGATAAGTCTCATTACTGATGATGGTTAACTTTGATCACTTGATTAGATGGTGTCTGCCAGGTTATTCTACTGTAAAGTTGCCACTTTCCCCTTTGTAATTAACAAGCATTCTGAGAAGAGATATTTGGACACTGTGAAAGTATCCTATTTATCATCATGGTTTCACCACTAACTTAGCATCTAGTCATGATTCCTGCCTGAGAAAATTATCACTGTGGTGTTTACCAAATGGTTACTTTTTATTTTCATCATTCCTTTTAAAGTTACTAACTGGTATACTATTGTTATAAAAGTGTCATCTTTTCTATTCCACTTATTATTTTTTCAACACTTTTCATAACATCATTGACTATATTGAGTATAATCCATTGCTAAAATTATTTCCTTGCTCAAATATCCCAGATATGGCCATTGGGAGCCACTTCGAAGTGGCTCCAACAACCTTTTGATATGTTTCTATACTTTTTTTAGTAATTCCATACTTTCTGGAGCCACAAGACATTCCAGTTTCTCATCACATAGTTTTCCTGTTCTTGTCCCACACTCATCTATTTCTGCAAGGGTTCCTGGTTTCTTTTATTGGAGAATGATATTTAGAAACCAAGATCTAAGTGCTAGGGGTGCTCATCAGTATTGAGTATTATTGCTTTTAGGCATTCTCAGCAGAGAGAGCTAGGGAATATATAAATGGACACACACACACACTCACACCTCTTTCTTTATAACACATACCATGAGTTTTTTACTGATACCTGTGATTCTAATTCAACGCCATATGCTTCATTCTAGCCCTCATTATTATTTTTTTAAAAGTGAAGAGAGTGGCTCTCATTGTCCACAACCCTAGGATATATTCAAAGCAGTTCCAGAAATGTTAACTCTCACCCTTATGAAAAACAGAAGCATTAATCCATATGATGTGAAAACCAAATTTTCTGACAATACAATAGTTCATTTTTATTAAACCTTACACTATAAAGTCAAAACTTTGGCAAAGTTTCTTAGATTATCTCTTTGTCCCCTATCCCCTTCACTTATAATTCACAGGAAAACAATTTTTTAAATTTGTTATTTTTCGTTTTTCCTGTGAAGCTCCCTGAACACCCTAATTCATTTTAATTAATTATTTTTGAGTATGTGAAACATTAACACAATTCTAAAAATCACAACTATTCCAAAAAAAAAAGGTATTCAACTAAGTGTCACACTTCCCTGTCATCCCTTCTACCTTATTTTCATTCTCTCTATACCCATTCACTGGGCCCAACCTCTACAGGTAACAATCAATTTCATGAGTTTTTGGCTTATCCTTAATGTTTTGCCCCAATTAGCAGATACAAGTGTATTTTTGTTTTCGTCCATGACCACAGCCTGCGGAAATTCCCAGAGCCAGGGATCAAACTCTCACCAAAACAATGACAATGCTGGATCCATACTCACTGAACCACCAGGAAATCCCTAGTGATTATTTTTCTGCCCTTTTTTCACTTAGCACTATAGACTAGATATTACTTTACGTTTGTTCATTAGTTTTACAGTTGCACAGTACATCATTTTGTGGAGATGCCATAATGTATCAATGTACTGAACCATTCTCCTGTCATGAGTATTTAGATAGTTTTTAATATTTTACAGTTACAAACAATGCTACAATGATTAACCTTGGGCATGTGATTCTCATATCGTTGAAGATACATCTTCAGGATAAATTCCTAAAAAATTGGACTGTTGAGTCAAACGGTGTGTGTATATGTAAAGTTTTTAGATGTTGCCTAATTCCTGTCCAAAAGGCTTGCACTAATTTTCATTCTATTTAGTAATATATGAGAATAAAACCTGTTTTTCAACTCTTCCCCGAGATCATTTTAGCAGAGATGCCGAGCAATATTTGAAGATTGTTTTATGATAACCTCTTCTCTCTGACTGCAGATATCATCTAACCATAGTGCTAACAATCAAAGAAAAGGTTTATACAAATATAACAGAAGAAGAACAGAAAGAACAAGGAACTAGGAAAAAACATTCCTGGAAAAAAATTACATTGGTTTTGATCAAAACAGCTCAGAGTAGAAATATATAGCTTAGAATCTTCCCTCTGAAAGTTTAATAAACCAAGATTTTACAGTTATTTTTTCCATGGCCAAGATTAAGCCCTGCCTCCTTTATGCCCACAAGAACCATACCAATACAACAACAAGTAGCACAGAGTATGTGAGTTGTCTGCTAAAATGTCTTGCATTAGACATTTTATTTTGAAGTGGAAGCCATATATTGATCAACATATTTATCTCAACTCACAGTACAATATTTAATATGTAACCTTCCTAGAAAAGTATGTTAGAAGTTCATTAATATAAAAACAAACATTTTCTATGTGTCCAATCTGTGCCAGACACCATCCTAAATGTTTTGTATGCATTGTCTCATTAATCCACAGAACAATCATACAAGGTTTGTTTTGTAATTATTTCCAACTTATAGATGAGAAAACAAAGGTGTAGAGATGACACATAGCTTGCCCAAAATGATATATCATGGTTTGAGTAGGATTTGAACTGAGGTCTATCTCATTCCAAAGCTTGTGCTGCCTTGCTTCCACCTGGATGGCACCTGAAAATAGAAGTCTTCCTGATGCACCATAGGTCACACTTATATGGCAAGTTCCTACTTTGCCTATAGAGCTAGTTCTGTATTATGGATCTCAGGCCAGTGTGTCACTATTAAGAAGGAAAGGAAAGGTGGTACTTTTATGGTTTCCAAATAGACTCTTAAAAAGCTTTCTGAGGTTTTTACCTTTTGGCAAACAAAGCTTTGGCTCCTCTGATACATGCACACATTTATTACACCCTTGTGACTGTGGTTTATGCACAAGCATCCTATTTAAAGAGTTTTTAAAAAAATGAAATGTGATTTCCTTTCTGACAGCAAAGGAAAAATAAAAAGATGTTCTTTGCCCTCCTGTTCTGTGTTTGGAAGTCAAGTCTGCAGTTCCCAGAACTCTATCACCAGCTTGTTACATTTCCATAAATCTGTCCAAGAATACAACACTGTTCACCCAAAAAAAAAGAGTAACATAAACTGTAAAACTCATGCACTTGATACCTGGATCCAATTTGCCCCCATTCTGTACATAAGTGAAAATAAAGCAACTCTAAGTCTCTGAAATGACAATATCACATTATTTAGATAAGTACCACCAAATCATTATTGAAATTCTGATAGCATTTGCCTTACTGGTAAAAGAAAATTACCTGTAATGCATAGTTTAAATAATTACTTTTAAACAAAAGCTTCTTTTCTACATTGCTTATTTATCTTTTGAGACCAACTCAGCAGGGCTATGTATTTTATTAAAATTGCCTTCAGACTGCTAATGGCAGGGCGTCTGTTAGCACAGGAAAAGTGATGGCAGTTTGACTCCTATTCCTAATATTGGGAGTTAGTCCAGACACTTAAGAGCCAGAACTCTGCTGTGCATTTGACTATGTTATCAACACTTTACTTGCTAATGATACTAGTGACAGCATTTCAATATGATGGGTCAGGCTTAAATAGGAAAGCTTATAATTGTGCTTACAGAACCAAAGGAACCCCCCTTCCCCCCCCAAAAAAATCCCTTTTATCAGCAGATCAGCTGGTGTTAAGCTTCACGTCTGGGAATGATTTGGTAAGCTTCTGCTCAGTAGTTTTTCTCATTCCCCACTTCCCACCTTGAATGGGAGTCTCCCTCAGCACCTGATACCTACACGTTCAGAAAATGACAACTGAGAGCCTTCCTGTGGTGCAGCCATGTGCCAACTACCCAGCAGAAGGTCACACTGATGACTTCCCTGTGGCTTTTATTTTCCCCAGGGAAATCCACAGGCAGGGCTGACTGCTTGCCAAATATGCTGAGTGCCACAAACCAGCAGCGCTAAGAACCCCCCATCCTTCTTGATGGGAGGCAGTAAGCAACTGTGCTGAACACCTGTGTCAGCTCCTGTTCCTGGGGACACCCCAGGCAAGCACTCATTCAGCATTCGGGGACGGGGCTCCCCTCTTCTAACAAGCACTTCTGTTCAAAAACTTCTCAGGAGTCATATGATAATAGCTGTTTGTCAGATCACTGTAACATCAGCATGTTTAACCACTGTTAAGGAGGATGATTTAAATCATTCATGAGTTAAGTATTTTACTATAATCATCTAAAGGGAATCAGCATAACAAATGTATTTCCTGTTATGATAAATGTAAAAGTAAAATTCTCCGTCACTTCCTCCAACCAACTTGAGGAAGAGGAGACATAGTCTGAGATTGGGATGGCATGATTCCATAGATGGACAAGATCTAAGTCAATCGGTATTTCACCTATAACTAATGGCAATAATATACTAAGTTAAACTAGTGAAAATTCTAGTCAAGAATGGATGGAGGAAAAAATCAGGCAATATAATTAAAAGATTGCCTGCCATGAGTTAAGACTTAGTAAGAATAGATGAATGAATGAATAAACCAATGAATGAAGGAACCCCTATACAACTTTCAATACTTCAAAAAATTCCATAATCCAGTAATGATTATATTCTAGTGAGCCAACTGAATCTGCACTTAGTGTTTGCTATTTGCAAACAATTCAGGCAGGATTTGTGCAGAAATTAAAGGTAAAAAAAATGAATAAATAAACCAAAGCCACATAGCTTATCAAGCAGCAAAACTACAATTCAAACTTCAGAGTTTCTTCTATTTCAACTATCCCATTTGGTTGTCTCCAAAATTCCACATGGCATTCACACTGCTGGTCTTTCAGGGTATTCACTCAGCCTGGACCATTCTTCTTCCACTAAAGGAGGCAACTTTTGTTATAATCCCCTATAAGCTTCATCTTCAATTCCCCTGCCTGGTTCCAGAATCTCTGCATGGAATGCTTCTTCAGTAGATCATTAGCATTTCAATGTACAGACCTTCAAAACAATTCAAGTAACCCACCAATAAAAAATAAGTAAATAAATAAAAACAAACAACTACTTAGTCTGATTTCCTAGATCTGTGAGTTGCATGGCTTTTATTTCAATTACTCAAGGTTAAAATTCATCCCTTATTGCTCCAGGAGGTCTAGCTGCATCTTCAAATTTCTGTGCTGGTATCTGTCCCCCAAGTTTTACCATTCTGGTCTTGCTTAATGACTATAATGATGTCCTAACTTCACCAGTAGATCCTCCCCTCTCAATCAACCTCATAGTGCCACCATATTAATTAATTAATCCAAGGGACAAATTGAGGAAGAGGAGACATAGCCAGATTTGGATGGCATGATTCCAGAGTTTGAGATTTGGATGGCATGTGACGTAATTACTACAGCCACATTCCCTAAAAAAAAAAAAAAAAAAAAAAAAAAAAATTGGCTTCCTTCCCCAAGTCCTACTGAACTAGGTCTAATCCTACCATGAGATTCAAAGTCCTTTTTTACAGACTATGAATTGTAAAGTCACTTTATGTCATAAAGAGTCCATCATATCTTTACAGTCACTATCCCATTTCTGTATACCCTGTGCTGTATCCAAACCTACCCAAGCTGAAAAAGACACTTGAGACACCAGGACCTTAAATATACACTATTTGACAAATAGCATATGGCAAAGTCCAACATCCATTCATGATCAAAACTCTTACCAAAGTGGATATAGAGGGAACATAATAAAAGCCATTTATGACAAACCCATAGCAAATATAATACTCAATGGAGAATAGCTGAAAGCCTTCCCAGTAAAATCTGGAACAAGACAAGGATGCCCACTCTCACCACTGTTATTCTACATAGTAGTGGAAGTCCTAGCCACAGAAGTCAGACAAACAAAAGAAATCAAAGGCATCCAAATAGGAAGAGAAGAGGTAAAACTGTCATTGTATGCAGACGACATGAGACTATATATAGAAAACCCTAAGGACTCAACCCAAAAACTACTTGAACTGATCAACAAATTCAGCAAAGTAGCAGGATATAAGATTAACATTCAGAAATCAGTCGCATTTCTGTATACTAACAATGAAATATTAGAAAAGGAATACAAAAATACAATACCTTTTAAAATTGCACCCCAAAAAATTAAATACCTGGAAATACACCTGACCAAGGAGGTAAAAGACTTATATGCTAAGAACTATAAAACATTAATCAAGGAAATTGAAGAAAATGTAAAGAAATGGAAAGATATTCCATGCTCTTGGGTTGAAAAATTAACATTGTAAAAATGGCCATACTACCCAAAGCAATCTACAGATTCAGTGCAATCCCTATCCAATTACCCATGACATTTTTCACAGAACTAGAACAAACCAGCCCAAAATTTATGTGGAACCACAAAAGACCCAGAATTGCCAAAGCAATTCCAAGGAACAAAAACCAAGCAGGAGGCATAACTGTTCCAGACTTCAGGCAATATTACAAAGCCACAGTCATCAAGACAATGTGGTACTGGTACTAAAACAGACATACAGACCAATGGAAAAGAATAGAGAACCCAGAAATAAACCCAGACACCTATGGTCAATTAATCTTTGACAAAGGAGGCGAGAACATAAAATGGGAAAAAGACAATCTTTTCATCAAGTATTACTGGGAAACCTGGATGGCTGCATTCAAATCAATGAAACTAGAACACACCCTCACACCATGCACAGAAATAAACTCAAAATGGCTTAAAGACTTAAATATAAGACAAGACATCATCAAACTCCTGGAAGAGAACATAGGCAAAACATTCTCTGACATCAACCTTACAAATATTTTCTCAGGTCAATCTCCCAAAACAATAGAAATAAAAGCAAAAATAAATCAATGGGACGTGAACCAACTGACAAGCCTTTGCATAGCAAAGGAAACCAAAAAGAAAACAAAAAGACAACTTACAGAATGGGTGAAAATAGTGTCAAATGATGCAACTGACAAGGGCTTACTTTCTCAAATACACAAACAACTTATACAACTTAACAGCAAAAAAGCCAACAACCCAATGGAAAAATGGGCAAAAGACCTGAATAGACATTTCTCCAAGGAAGATATACAGATGGCCAACAAGCACATGAAAAAATGCTCAACATCACTGATTATTAGAGAAATGCAAATCAAAACTACCACAAGATACCACAAAACACCACTCAGAATGGCCATTATTAATAAGACCACAAATAACAAATGCTAGAGAGGGTGTGGAGAAGAGGGAACCTTCCTACAATGTTGGTGGGAATGTAAGCTAGTATAACCACTATGGAGAACAGGTGTGGAGGTACCTTATAAAACTATACATAGAACTACCATATGACCCAGCAATCCCACTCTTGGGCATATATCCAGTAAAAACCTTCCTTGAAAAAGACACATGCACCTGCATGTTCATTGTAGCTCAATTCACAATAGCCAAGACATGGCAACAACCCAAAGATGTCCATCAACAGATGACTGGTTTAGGAAGATGTGGTGTATATATATATATATATAGATATGGAATACTACTCCATATATATGTGTGGAATACTACTCAGCCATAAAAAAGAACAAAATAATGCCATTTGCAGCAACATGGATGGAACTAGAGACTCTCATACTGAGTGGAGTAAGTCAGAAAGAGAAAGACAAATACAATATGATATCACATATCTGAAATCTAATATAGGGCACAAATGAACCTTTTCACAGAAAAGAAAATCATGGACTTGGAAAATAGACTTGTGGTTGCCAAGGGGGTGGGGGAGGCAGTGGGATGGATTAGGAGCTTGGCGTTAACAGATGCAGACTATTGCCTTTGAAATGGATGAACAATGACATCCTGCTGTGTAGCACTGGGAACTATGTCTAGTCACTTATGATGGAGCCTGATAATGTAGAAAAAAGAATGTATGCATGTATGCGTAACTGGGTCACCATGCTGTACAGAAGAAAATTTAGAGAACACTCAATTTTTCCAGCTATAATGGAAAAAAATAAAAATCATTATATTTTAAAAAAGGATGCTAAAAAAATAAAATGATCACCTTGACATTATAGTAGTGATAATTTTAGAAACAGTCCTTCCTTCCAAATATCAATACTACCTTCTCTATCTTGATAATTTTTCTGAAAATAAATATGAACATTTTCCCCTTTTTTATTATTAAAAAGGGCATTCCCTGTTTTTTTCCTTTATATCAAATATGGCCACTTCTGGAGTTTCCCTTATGACTCAGAGATAATGAATCCAACTAGTATCCATGAGGACCCAGGTTTGATCCCTGGCCTAGTTCCATGGGTTAAGGATCCAGAGTTGCTATGAGCCGTGGTGCAGCTCACAGACGTGGCTCGGATCTGGCATGGCTGAGGCTGTGGCTTTGGCTGGCAGCTGTAGCTCTGACTCACCCTCTAGCCTGGAAACTTCCATATGCTGAGGACCTGAAAGGACACACATGCTAAAAAAAAGAAAAAAAAAAGTCACTTTTAATATAGGTGACAGGTGACTCCTACAACCAATTTTTATTTAGGTACCACACCCACTGGTTTAACAAACGTAAAGGAGCTGCAGAGATAACAGAAACATCCTGTGCATTTCTCTTTATGGGAGAAGCAGAGTTGGTCATTTAGCAGCAAACCTAGCTTAAAGACTCCAAGTCACCTAGCTGGTAAGTTTCAGAGCTAGTTCCAGAAATCATGCCCTCTGAGTCCTACAAAGCTGTTTAAAAAAAAAAAAAAATTCCACATTTCCTTCTCATAAATAGTCTCATGGGTCATGTGATCATCATAACAAACCATAACATAATTTTCAAACATTCTCCCTTACCACTAGAAGATAAAGTTCATGTCTTGTTTGTGGACTTATACAAGGCCACATACTTTGGGTGGAAATTATAAATGACAAACAAATGGGAAATTCAGCTACGCAAAGCAACTAATCAGACACAGACATTTCTAAACACGACATATCCTTGTCATTAATGTGCCTATTATGAAACTAGAAGTTATTATACAAAACCAGAGAACATGATTCAAAATCAAAATAATTCTGCAAATTACGGACATAAAAACTGAAAAACGATAGTTGTATTATTTTAACATTAGCTCCTTGAACACAATCATCAGTCAAAATCTTAATCAGATAATGTTGCTCTAATATTTTAAGTCTATTTTAATTCATAATTTATGTTCCATGTATAAAGAAAAACAGTTTTAAAGTTTTACCCAACCTATAAGTCCAAATGAGTTTTTTTAATAATGATTTTTATTTTTTCCATCATAGCTGATTTACAGTGTTCTGTCAATTTTCTACTGCACAGCAAGTGAGTTTTAAAACACACAAGCTACACCATGCCCTTTACTGGCTAAAATCCCTTTAATGACTCCCATTTCTCTCAGAATAACAGACAAGGTCTACCCTGGTGACCAGGCTCTATATGATGGACATCCTCCCCTTTCTCATCTCTAACTTGTCCATGCCTTACTCTCTTCTGGCCACAATGCCCTTCTTGATGTTCCTTCAACATATCAAGCACACCCCCTCTACTTGTTCTAACTAAATATTGAATGTACCTCTCTTTGCCCATAAATCTAAACGGTTCCCTCTTCCACTCCATTCAGGTCTGTGCTCCACTCTCTGTCAGAAATATCATTCCCAAGACATGGTATTTAATACCATTTCCCATTGTTCTCTATTCACTCTGCTTTATTATCTCCTTAGTATGTAGCCCCATTAACATATATATTAAAATCTTCATTTGACGTTTTCCTCCACTAGAATGAAAGCTCCAGGCCAGTAGGAACTTCTGTTGTATGAATGAATGAATGACCATCCTTTCATTTCATACAGCTGAATAGGAAACTTCTCCAGAGAAACAACAATACGAAAACAAACTAACAAAAAACAATACTTAACATTCTTGAGTTCTTTGAATATCACTACAATTCAAAGTGAAATATTACTATCAACTGTAGTCTTTATCAAAATATAAATCGGTGAAGATGGCAAATGATGGTGGTATTTTTACATACCCATACAATATTGTGTGCAGAACTGTTTGTGTTCTATAACTTGTAAGGCTCATAATGAAGTGGGATTGCAGGCTGTCAAAAAACACAGATTTATCTCTGCTACTAATATTCCATGTGACAGTGGGTGGCAATTTAGGTTTATTAAATTGGTGGATTGGATTGAGGTTCTTTGTATCCCTCAAGACCACAAGGGACCGAAGGGATGTTTGCCTCTTCCTTCTTGATTTTGCTTCCAAACATGCAAAACTCAAACAACAACTGTACTCAATTTAAGGTCAATACATACGTAACAGCTGGATGCCAAGAAAATTCATCATGTTTGGCTTCAATTTGGTTCTTTAATGTTTAGTTCAGTGGTATTTATAAACTGAAAGTTGGGGAATGTTTACTACCAGAAAAGTCTTTATGAAAGTATCACCCCAAAGTGGTTTTCAACTCTGCAAGAATCAGTGCAGACATACTTACAAACCCAATTACTTGGGCATATCATTCTAAACACAGATTTTTGCAGGACTGTTACCTAATTGAGCTAAATGAGAGACCTGAGTATATGCGATGCATCAAGATACACTTGAAATTATCTTTCCTTTAAGCTGGAAGGTAGTGTTCTCTCAGGATACATAATAATAATAACCTGTCTAGTCCATAATGCTAGAAAATAGCTAAATCCCTGAAGCATCCAGGCAGAAGAAATTTTAAGCTTGGCTCCTTTCTGAATAAGCCATTTCATGATCAGACTGAAGGACAAAGCCATTTATCTCCCTATGTGATGAAACTTGAAAAAGCCACCAGTAGTTTCTCTCCAGGAGACCTGGATGTGTGGAGGAGCTAAGTTAAGCTGCTGGAGAGTTGTGGAAGTGGTTAACACTGGAGGGGTAACAGAGGGAGAGGATCCCCAAGCTTCTACAAATAACTAAGCAACAGCAGCTAGTGTTGTAATCACTGTTTAAGACAACTGGAAGGCTTCCCTGAAGCAGGAGATAAGCACAAGCGATCAGTCACTCGTGGTGACAGGGCAATAGGGGGTGGGGCTGCAAAGGCCTTGATGATTCCATACGGCTTACTGAGGAGGGGGCTTACACTAAACCTTCCACAATGGTTGGAAAATGCTCACAGTAGACCCTGTGACTACTGGGATTTTTCTGTCTACATAGAAAATATCTGTTTCATTTAAAACTTTATTTTATATATGGTAGTCAACATTAAGTGGTTAAGGTTAGCATTAGTAAACAGACTGACGCTAAAGAGTATCAAGATATTTAGAGGTGCTCTGTGCCCAGAGAATATAGGAGAGAAGAAAGGAAACCTAACTTTCATGACCCAAGTGTTCACCCATTAT
This sequence comes from Phacochoerus africanus, assembly GCF_016906955.1. NCBI lineage: Eukaryota > Metazoa > Chordata > Mammalia > Artiodactyla > Suidae > Phacochoerus > Phacochoerus africanus. Next base: position 53,259,231 of record NC_062550.1, on the reverse strand, counting down.
AATTATATAATTAATAACATGTTATTATGTTTCAAAGTTTTGATTCTGAAAATATCATCAAAAAGTCTTCATTTCAGAAGAGTTTATATAATAAAAAGAATGATAGAAATTGTATCTTGTTACGTAAGAAATTTTCTTCTATTCCTAAACAGCTCTTGAAATTATTTTTTCATCTTCAAATCCTAAAAAAGAGAATGCCCAAATGCTGGACTTATTATATAAAGGCTCTAGCCATTATTTACAAAAGTGAAGACCACACCAAGTAAGCATGGACAAGAAATAAACAAGTTGCAAAAAATCAAGAACTCCAGAATTAATGACAAAAGAATGATCAGCAAGTGATAATGCAATGTCCTGACCTTTTGAGTCTCCAACTTCTCCCACTCCTGATGTCCTTGATATTATCTATTTCTTGCAATGCTAAGAAAAACAAAGAAAAGTATTTAGTGAGAAATCATATCTCTTCCAAAATACTCAGGTTAAAAAAATTAAACATTAAAAAGAGAGTTAAACAACTTTTCTACTACGTAACCCTGGAAGAAAAATTAAGTAACTTCATTGTACAAATGTTTCTAGACCAGATACCTACCTAACAATATCAGACTTACAGGACTATGCTAGTCAATAGATGATGAATAAATAATAAATGAATAATCAAAAAACAAACTTTCACAAATGACAATCAAGTCATACTGACAGTTGAAATGTAAAAAACATAAGACCGTTATGTTGAGGCTGTCTCAATTAAATCACTTTTTAAAATCTTTTTATTATTAATTTGATGACATAAGCACTGTGAGTATGTAGCCTAGAGTCACCCCAGGCCCAGCTCTATTGAGAGAAACAATTCTAACTGTTCTTATAGTCCATGATGACTAACTTAAAATATACTTAACATAAGTATAACTACTTACAACTACAATACTTTATGTAGTTTAACATGCTGATGGGCACTAAAATTTATTAAATATAAATTAGCACTTATCAAAGAGCAGTACTATATGGTACTAGGATACTAAGTTGTGCAAGAATAAAGGGTTTACAGGAGTTACCACTGTGGCACAATGAGTTAAGGATCTGGCATTTCTGCAATTGTGGCATAAGTCACAGCTGCGGCTCCTATTTGATCCCCAGCTGGGGAATTTACAAATGCCGCAGGTGCGACCAAAAAAAAAAAAGACAAAGGGTTTACAAACTCACTGAATAATTTGTAGGTTAAAACAATAAAAACAGCAAAGTAAAAACAGCAAGATTGTATTTATACTCAGTCACTTTATCTAAGCCAGACTCTAGTATGATAAAGGCCAGGGTTTACTCATTGGCCCATGGCAAAAGAGTTTTACTGTCTTTAGAAATTTAACCTCTTTGAAAGTTTATTTTCATGATGTGTACAATGGTTTCATAGTCTTGTCATGAGTCCAAAAATTCAAAACGTTTTCAATACATACAACAATTTTATCATGATTTTATTATTTATTTACAGATGTAGAATGATTTTTATAAGGGGGAGGTTCATTATCTATTCTCAACTTTTTAAGCTTTGGCCCCAAAATGATTAAGTTCTACAGTTTCAAATGTTTCAACATTTATTAATGATTTTTGTGATCTTGCAATATGATGATTAAAACTGTAAAAACATAAATTTCATAACTTTTATGAAATGGTAGAGTTACCTATATCACCAATCTGATTATGTGGCCAATATTTAAAATGGGACCTCAAAAATGATACTTTGAGGGTAACAGAATACCACTTCTATGCTACAGCCAATTTAGAGGTGATCTGGGACCAGGCTACTTGTCTAACTTTTGATTACTAGTTTATATAAGACTTTTCACTTTTAAAGGCCAAAATAATTTGGGGTGATTTCTGGGATACCTAAGTTCTATTAAAGGAATTTATACATCAAGGAATTATGGGAGGAATTATACATCAAGACTAAGTAGGATTTATCCTAGGAATGCAAAGTTGGTTTAACATCTAACTATTAAATGATGTAATATACCATACTAATAAAAGACAAAAGCATACAATCATCTCTATGGATGCTTAAAAGCATTTGACAACATCCAACACCCTTTCATGATATAAACATTCAACAAACTAGCAACAGAAGGGAATTTCCTCAGCCTAATAAAGGATGTCTACAAAAAAACTCACAAGTATACTTAGACTCACTATGATCAGAAATAATACAAGGGAATCCACTCATATCACTTCTATTCAAGATTATACTGGAGGTTTTAGCCAGGTTTATTAGGAAAGAAAAGAAATAAAACACTCCCAGATTGAAAAAGGAAGAAGTAACACTATTTCTGTTTGGAGACAATGTTATGTTTATTTAGAAAATCCTAAGTAATTCACTGAAAAAACTATTAAAACTAATGAACAAGTTCACTAAGGTTGCAGGATACTCAATCATATATAAAATCAATTGGATTTCTACATACCAGTGACAAACATTCTAAAAATTAAGAAAATTCTATTTACAACGGTATGAAAAAATAAAATACTTAAGTATAAATTTAATAAATAAAACACTTGTACGTTAAAAGCTAATACACCATTGAAAGACATGAAAGAATATCTAAAATAGATGAAAAGACATCCTATATTCATGGATCAGAAAACTTAATATGACAATACTCCCCAAATTGATCTATAGATTCAACACAATCCCTTTCAAAATTTCAGTGGCTGGTTGGTAAAAACTGACAAGCCGATCCTAAAATTCATATGGAAATGCAAGAGATCCAGTATAGCTAAAACAGTCCTGAGAAAGAAAAAGGTTGGATAATGTATCCTACACAACTTCAAAACTATAAAGACAAAGCTACACTAATTAAGAGAGTGTAGTGCTGGCATAAGGATACAAATACAGATCAAGGGCATAGAATTGAGAATAGACAAGAAAACCCAGACATCTCTGGTCAATTGATTTTTGACACACTTGCCAAGACAATTCAATGTTCTGGACCAAAAAAATAATAATAATAAATTTGGTCTTTGTCCTTGGTTCTTGGCACAGAGCTACAAAAGCCCTTGGAATTCCCTGAATGATAGGTACTTCTTTGTTACGCTATGAGGTAACTTGAGGCAGAACCTCTCTCAAGATAAGTTCAAGCTGGGAGAGAGGTTGTCAACAAAAGTAACCAGGTGATTCGAAGGCTGAAACTTTCAGACATCCTTGCCCTCCACTCTGATACCCATTTTTCCCCACCCCCAAGCTCTGGGGAGAGGAGAGGGGCTAAGAGATTGAGTTAAATGACCTGGCCAATGATTTAATCAATCATGTCTAGACAACTGCATCAATAAAAACTCTAAACAACAAGGTTAAGAAGGCTTCCTGGTTGGTGAACATATTAATATCCTGGGAGGGTGGTACACCCTGCCCCCCCAAAGACAGAAACTTTTGCACCGAAACCCTTCTAGGCTTGTCCTATATACCCCTCCACCTGGCTGTTCATTTGAATCCGTTATAATGAAACAGTCATTGTAAGTAAGTACTTTCATGAGTTCTGTGAGTAATTCTAGTGCATCACTGAACTTGAAGCATTATCCTGGGAACTCTCAAATCTGTAGCAAATTCAGCCAGGCAGAAGTCCCCACAGTCTGGGGACCCCAGCTGCATTCTGGAGTATGGGTAGTGTTACTGTTAGGGACCTCACCCTTTAGTTTGTAGGATCTGACTCTAACTCCAGATAGTTAGCATAAGACCGATGTGAATCACAGGACACCCAGGTGATGTCAATGAATTAGTACTGGAACATAAGAGTCCTCAACAAGTGGTTCTGGGACAACTGAATATCCATATGCAAAAGAATGGAAATAGACCCCTACTTCAATATTGTATTGAAAAATTAACTCAAAGTGGATCATACAACTAAATATAAGAGCTAAAAGTATAAAACTCTTATAAGAAAGCATAAATAGCTGTAACTTTTCATTTGGCAATGGTTGCTCAAATACACACCAACAGATAAAGCAAATGACAGAAGAAAAAAAATTAAATTGGATTACATCAAAATACAAAAACTTTCTTAAAGCAAGTAAAAAAGACAATCTGCAGAATGGGAGTGAATATTTGCAAACCATAGATATGTTAAAGGACTTATATGCAGAATATATAAAGAACTCTTACGACTCTAGAATAAAAAGTCGAACAACACAATTTTAATAAGGCAAAGAATCTGAATAGACATTTTACCACAGAAGATATAAAAATGACGAACTAGCCCCTGAAATATACTCGACAACATTAGCCATTAGGTAAATGCAAGCCAAAACCACAATGATACACTTCACATCCACTAGGATGGCTATTAAAAAATCAGGATGGGGGTTCTTGTCATGGCTCAGTGGTTAACGAATCCGACTAGGAACTATGAGGTTGCGGGTTCAATCCCTGGCCTCGCTCAGTGGGTTAAGTATCTGGCATTGCCGTGATCTGTGGTGTAGGTCGCAGATGTGGCTCAGATCCCGCGTTGCTGTGGCTGTGGTGTAGGCCAGCGGCTACAGCTCCGATTAGACCCCTAGCCTGGGAACCTCCATATGCCATGGGAGCAGCCCTAGAAAAGGCAAAAAGACAAAAAGACAAAAAAAAAATCAGGATGCAAAGAAATTGGAACCCTTGTACATCATTAGTAGGGATGTGAAATTCTGCAGGTGCTTTGGAAAATACTTTGGCAATTCCTTCAAGGTTACATATAGAGTTATCATATGACCCAGCAATTCCACCCTTATTTACATACACAGGAGAAATGAAACACATGTCCATACAAAAACTACTGCCCCATGTTTCATAAAAGCACTACTTATAACCACCAAAATGTGGCAACAATCTAAGTGTACAACAACTGACAAATGGATAGACAAAATGTGCTAAATCCATACTCTAATACATGGATATATATAATACAGTCATCTTACTGAACCATAAAAAGGAATGGAGTACATGCTACAACATAGAGGAAACTTGAAAATACACCAAATGAAAGAAGCTAGTAACAAAATATCATATATTGTATAATTCCATTTATTAAAAAATGTCCAGAATAGGTAAGTCATAGAGACATAGACTAGTTTAGTGGTTACTTAAGAGTTATAGGGCAAGGAGTCTTATAGGATAATGAGGAATGACTATTAATGAATATATAGTTTTTGTCAGGTGAAAATGTTCTAAAATTATATTGTGGTGATATTGATAAATTTACTAAAAAACAAAACAAACACTGAATTGTACTTTGAATGAATGAATTATATAGTATATAAATGATAACTTAATAAAGCAGTTTTTAAAAAATTACAGAGATTAAAACAAAGACACATTAACACATTATTCCCATTTTTAAAATGGAAAAGTACCCATATCTCTATTGAAAAAAATCTAACCATGTTAATATAATACAAAAGAAAATTTATATTTTGATAGATTATTTCTTGACAGATAACATTAATAGCATACCAAGACTGAATACTAATATTAAAATAATAGGAAGATGTTCCACTTTTAGTTTTCAGAGATTAGTCTTTCAACAGAAATCAAGTATTATAATATAATCCAAGTATAACTGTCACTTTTTCAAGGCTAATAGTGTAGGGAAAAATTTTTTTTAATTCGAAGTATGGAGATAGTACGGAAATCAATTTGCTAAAAACTGTAACTCATATAGACACTGTAGTGATTTTAGAATTCTCTGAGAATGACTGTTATAAAAGAATATTTTAGCTGTCAAACAAAACTAGATAACTATGTGAGGAAACACACACTTCAAAAATACCAAATTTCAGTGACATATAAAATTTTCCAAACCTATCTATTTAAACTTTCATTTTAAGAAATATTCAGAAGCTACATTATCCTATGGGACTATATGTATCCAATTTCATGATGGTAAGAATTATATGATTAAGCAACCCAATCAGTTCCAGTTATGCAACCTACAATGTCTAAACTTTGTAATTTAACACATTTGACTATTCAAGTATATTTTCTGCTACTGAAATTTAAATAAGGTCTGTGCCTTTCTCTAAATTGCACACACACATTGCTTGGAGTCAAGCTAGGGATGCGCTGAATAGAAACTATCTATCCATTCATCTATTTATTTATACAACAGTTACAGAGTACTTATCATAAGATATTGTATATGTAATAAGGCAGAATGGAGACATAAAATGAACATGTGATTTGAGATCATCTAGACTTGAATTTGAGTTCAGGTCTTGACTTATAGGCAGCAAGATTTTTCTGAACCTTAGTTTCCTCAATTGTAAAGTGAAAATTAAGTGAGTTAATAAATGTTACAAAACCCAGTAATAAATGTAAATTTCTTTTTTTCTGCCAACGCTGAAAGCTAAGATTAATCAGATATGGATTCTGCATTTTAGGAATTAATAGTACAGTAGACATTATAATATATATTAATCAATTAAATAAGGTGAAAAATTATATAGTAGAAAGTTACAGTGATAAAATAGGTGCTTCATACCAGATATACTTAATACTGCATCACCACCAAATAGAAATAGCATTTATATAGTTGATTATCAAGCTAATTAGATAATATCAAGTAAAAAATAGACAATAATCTCAATTTTGTTTCAAGGACACTCTGAGTAGTTGCAAGTTTAATATAGAAGATTATAATGTTATAAAAATTAAATATAGAAGAGATGCTTTTTGTTGGTACTGTTTCTTATGATAATGAATAAAAATGCCACATTTCCTCTATCAAGAATTTGTTAATTCTGGCCATCCCTGTTCTAGCACATATGCATGATCACTGGAAAGTTACCTTAAGTCTTGATCCTTCCATTTCATCATCTGTTAAATGGGAGTTATAATCACACAGGACTTACTGGGTGATAGAATTAAACAAGTTAGTGCCCAAGTATCTGATCCATTAAGTACCACTGAGTAACACTGTATGTACCCAACCAATGTTTGATATAGTCTTATTACTCTTATTATAATCTTTCATGTCACACTAAGAACTAGTAGAGGTATTTTAATTAAATTTTCACTACCATTCACTGGGAGGTGAAGTGTCATGGGGAAAATATTTTTGTATGCATACTGGGAAAACTAGGGCTTTTTCTTTCTACCATTCAAAACGGCCAGCAGAATGAAGTTTTTTGACTGGTCAAGACTATATCATGTGTCTTTGTGGTGGGAAGACAATGAGGAAACAGTTCTCCCAAAAGAAAGAGTATACATGTATGTATGTATGTATGCATGTATGTATGTGTATGTATGGGGAGTGGTGCTCTTTCTAGAAGAAAGGAGTAGTAAGGCATGCTGAAAGACAATATAATAATTCCCACTTATATCTACTAAGTGAACGGGGATAGCCTTTGTTGGCTGCAGTTTAAATATTCTAATTTAACTGAACTCAGAAGATTATAAATAAAGGGATGAATTCTATAAATTTAGACCTCTTTAACCAATAAGTTCTCATGATAATAACAGAGTCCTCTCCCTTGCGTGCTGAATCCAATTGGCCATTGAATCGTCCCTACCTCACCTCTCAAAAATATCTATAAAATCTCTCCCTTCCTCTCTGTTTCCATAGCTCTTGCCCTTCTCCACACTGGTGTTGTTCTTCTCTTACCTTGACTACTTTGAGTGCTGCCGTCCTTAGGTATTCTCTTCGCTCTAGTCTCAAACTCTACACAGGAGATAACTTGACCACCTTCTGCCATACTTCTACCTACTCTTCCCTCAAGACTCAACTCTATCATTATACCTTCTCAGTGAAGCCTTTCCCAACTCATCAAGGGATATTGAGGAACTCTGCACTTCACAAGTAGTAACTTAGCATACATATGGAAGAATCCACTTATGGGTTATGTCAAGAGAGCTCAAGTTTTTATTATATACCCCATACTAGTAAAGTGGGGCCCTTCATATGTGGCTAGCAAATTTAAAAGTGGCTCAATTTTTTTTGAAAGAATATATGGATCATCTATATTAGCAATCTAACCCATGCTCACATGTAAATTTCATTTCTGGGAAACACATCCTGAGGAAATAATTCCAAAAAACAAAAGTTTATGCACAAATATATTTATACCTAAAAATGATTGATAATATAAAAAAGGAAGGAGTCCAAATGGCTAACAACAGGACATTGGTTAAATAAACTACAGATCACTTTCCTACTTATCTGCTAAGGAAACGAGGCTTAGTAGTTAGCAGAGGCCAGATTCAAATACACATTTCTGTGACTCCAGTACCCAAAGTTCCCAAACGTGAATTTTTGTCCCCAAATATTAATATTCTAAAAGATTAATTTTGGTTAATTTGCAGAATATAGTAATTTATATGACCAATGCTACATACACACACACACGATACAAAAATGACTCAAAGGATAAATGCCAAAATGCCAATTTTAAAATTAGAATTTTTTTTCTCTTTTGCTAATTTACATTTTCTAAATACTTCTCCAATGAATTACATAACTTTAATAATAACAAAAAGGTTATTAAATAGAATAGCAAACTTTTATTCAAATTGTATGTTGCTATTCAAAACAGTTTTTTTTTTGCCATTTTCTTGGGCTGCTCCCGAGGCATATGGAGGCTCCCAGGCTAGAGGTCGAATCGGAGCTATAGCTGCCAGCCTACACCAGAGCCACAGCAACTCGGGATCCGAGCTGCGTCTGCGACCTATACCACAGCTCACGACAACACCGGATCCTTAACCCACCGAGTGAGGCCAGGGATCGAATCTGCAACCTCATGGTTCCTAGTCGGATTCGTTAACCACTTAGCCACAATGGGAACTCCTCAAAAGAGTTTTGCAGAGATTATGAGTTGGCACCTAGTGCTCTCACAATAACCCCATCTTTCTTCTCAGCATTCAGATGCCCAGTGAGGCACCCCATCCAGGTCCGTTTCCTATGTAGCAGCCAAAAGTCTTCTTAAAAACCACATACTGACTTATTGTGCATTAGACACCTTATCTCCACCAGCCCTTTACTTCACAATCACCCTATGAAGTATTCATTATTAGCACATAACAAATGAGGATGTGGAGTTGAATGTAGTTGCCCATGGCCATGTGGTCAGCATGAGGCAGAACTGGGATTTGAACCCAAGACTGCATGACATCAACAATGAGATATCAGGAGTTCCCGTCGTGGCGCAGTGGTTAACGAATCCGACTAGGAACCATGAGGTTGCGGGTTCGGTCCCTGCCCTCGTTCAGTGGGTTAACGATCCGGCGTTGCCGTGAGCTGTGGTGTAGGTTGCAGACGCGGCTCGGATCCCGCGTTGCTGTGGCTCTGGCGTAGGCCGGTGGCTACAGCTCCGATTAGACCCCTAGCCTGGGAACCTCCACATGCTGCGGGAGCGGCCCAAGAAATAGCAAAAAGACAAAAAATAAATAAATAAATAAAATAAAATAAAATAAATTTCTAAAAAAAAAAATTAAAAAAAACAATGAGATATCACATCAAACCTATTAAAATGGCTACCACCAAAAAGTCTACAAGTAACAAAAATCATTTAAAAAATAAAGAAAAATAAAAATCATTTTTAAAAAGTCTAAAATAAATTTTGGACAGGATGTGGAGAAAAGGGAACCCTTGTATACTGGTGGTAGGAATGTAAATTGGTGCAAGCACTGTGGAGAACAGTCTGGAGGTTCCTCAAAAAAACATTTTAAAAATAGATGCCAAACACAAACTAACTCACAGACATAGAAGACAAATTTTGGGTTACCAAATTGGGGAAGGAAGTGGGGAGGGACAAAATAGGGGTATGGAATTAACAGAAACAAACTATTATGTATAAAATAGATAAGCAACAAGGATATAACACAGAAAATTATAGGCATTATCTTGTAATAACTTGTAATGGAATATAATCTGTAAAAGTACTGAATCACTGTTCTTCATATCTGAAACTAACACAATATTGTAAATCAACTATACTTCAATTTAAAAAAAAAATCTATTTTCTTTCCAATAGATCACATAGACCACTTCAAAAGGTACTGGTCTAAGTGTCATTTCCCCATTTTGTTTCATTTTCAAGTGTTCACAAATGTATCAACTAAAGTCATTGTTACTAATATGAAAATGAACTTGTCAGGTCACAGTGGGAAAAATACAAGAATTGGAGGCCTCTCCTCCTACCATCTCTCACTATCTCTTCTTCCTTTTATTTCTTGCACACCACTTAGCACCTCTAAAACTAGTTTGTTTCATGACCTTGCCTATTTTGTTCATTGCTTTACCTTTAGCACCTAGAACAGTGCCTGATTTAAATCGGAGTTTAATAAATACTTAGCAGATGAATAAATAAATGTACTTATAAGAACAGGAACAAATTCCCCTCTTTTACTATGTTATATGTCTCAACTAATCTACTAGCTTCTCAGCTTTTAAATGTCCAGTTCTTTAATGCAATACTGCCCAAGGTTGTTATGAGTTTAAATTCACTCATTCAAAAACCACTTATTGAGCACTTACTATATGCTAGATATTATTCTGAGCAATGTGATAGTAACAGAACAAGGCTGACTAAAATCTCTTATGTAGCTCATAATCTGGTGACCGAAAATAGACAAGAATATAACATAATTTGTTAGACGGTGATAAGTATTTTGGAGACAAAACAGTTTGTGGATCGGAATCTGAGAGGAGGATCTGCAATTTTAAGCAGAGTAACTAAGAGGACATTTGAATAAAGAGGTGAGGGGGTGGGACAGGCACATTGGAGAAAGAAATGTTTAGGCAGCAGGAATAGCACGCTGGCGTGACTGTCTTTTCAGAGTGGTGGCAATGCAGTGAGTGATGAGAGAGCAGTAGGAAATAAGATCAAGTCAGTGAGGCAGGGGAAAGGACAGACTGTGCAAGGCCTGTATGACATTGTAAAGATGTTGGCTTTTGTTCTTAGAAAAATTAACAGCCATTCGAGGGGTTTGAGCAGAAGTGGGATATTCTGTGACTTAGGTTTTTAATGGATTCAGTATTGCCCAAGAGAGCTGCTTACTAGCATTCTGGGTGGCCAACTCCTCTTTGTTCTGACCATCAAGCACAGGGCAGGTCATTTAGCATCTGTAAACTCAGCCCACCAAATGCCAGTAGTAATCCCCAGACATTCTGACAACCCAAAATACCCCCATTTATTTCCAGAGCTATGTTAACAATAGACAATGGCAGGTATAAAGGTAGAGTCTATTTTAATATTCCAGGCAATACTTTATGTCGTCTTGAGCCAGAGTGGCAGTGCAGTGGTGAATTCAGAATATATACCTTATAGAGACAGGATTTGCAAATGGATTGGCTATGGGCGCGAGTGAAAGCTAAGCTAGAAGTCAAGGAAGACACCCAGGTGTTTGAAACTAGCCAAGAGGAGAGTGGAGCTGCTCTTCACTGAAACTGAGAAGACTGAATGTGGATAGAGCAGATTTGGTGAAGAAAGCAAGCATGCAGTCGAGAGGTTAGGAACCACTGCGGAAAAGCAGGTATGTCAATATTTTATGCAAGAGTTTTGTGACATGAGGTAATGAGTACTAGTTCTAAACTGGCAGGATTTTGTTAGAGTGCATTTTATGAGGGAATAAACAGAAATAAACATTAGATAAATACATGAATAAATGATCACTAATAACTAATAGTAGTCTATTATCTAGTCTAAGCAATTAGATTATGTCAACAAAAGTGGGTTTTAAAAATCATAACCCAAAGGAATGGATTTAATTGTGGGATTTCAAACAATAAGTGGTGTGTGAGTAGGCAGGCTTTTAAAGTTATTAAAATCCCACCAGGCCCACCTGGCTTGGAGTTGATGCCCCACAGTGAGATGAGGCTCAGCCTTGGGAGAACAGTGAGTGTCACAACTGTCCTGTACCTCATACTGACTCTGCACCACCAGTCCCAACACTGTGGAGTCAACCAGTCAATAAATGCAACCTTTTCTACATGATGGGCAATTTAAGGATTCCAGAGAAAAGCTGTGACCAGACATTGTTTTCGCCACCCTTGATGTTGAGTCATTCTTCCATGGACAGAACAAATTATCAACCCAGTGACTGATAGATACAAATGTATTTTAGAGCTGCTGGATGGAAATGTCCAATTGCACCATGGCTAGAACCTTTTCCCCGTAGTAGCATTTTGCCTGCTCCTCAAGAGTAGAAAAAGCAGCATTTTGAACAGCAATGCTTATGGCATCAACCTGCAATTTTTTCCCAAATGTGTTGAATAACCAAACTCATATAGGCAGAACACGCTCATTCTCTTTGGATTTATATCCCATTTATAAACATTCTATCTCAATGTTTTCTATTACTATTCCCTATGCTTTTTTTCTTTGCTTTTCAGGGCCGCACCCATGGTATATGGAAGTTCCCAGGCTAGGGGTCAAATTGGAGCTACAGCTGCTGGCCTCCACCACAGCCATAGCAACACAGGATCCAAGCCATGTCTGTGACCTATGTGGCAATGCCAAATCACCGACCCACTGAGTGAGGACAGGGATGGAACTCGCATCTTCATGGATACCAGTCAGATTCATTTCTGCTGTGCCACAACAGCAACTCCCTATTCTCTGTTTATTGCAAGGGGGTATCTGCATTCCAAAAGAAGCCCACACAGGAACAAATGAATGCACTTTGCTTCCTTCAGAACACAGCATCATTTTCCAGACTGACTTAGCCTATTGTTAGATATCCTCCTTCCCTCAATAACAGTAGTGGCAGAGAACTGGATGTAATTCTGCAGTCAAGTTGCAGCTCTAGTCACCAGTTACCTAAAGAAGTTAGAAGGTTCACACACTGGCGGTCCCTTGAACTAAAGTCAGAAAGGAACATGATAAAGAAGTACTAGTGGCAGACAGATGCCCTATGGGCTTCACATTGTTTTTTCACTGGAAGGACATAGTGTGTCATAATGAATTACCATTAATGTGAGCTGGCAGTACAGTTAGATTGAGCCCAGCGACTCAGGATGACAAACAGTGCCTGCAAGATCATCTAATGAGGGGACAAGGCGGCCTCATAGTGCCGCTTCACTCAATTAGTGGACAAGGCTTTTAATGCTGCTCTGCACAACTAAAGCAATTTTGATTACTTAGAGCTAAGTCTCCATTTAAAATGTTTGGGAAGCTGAAACAGGGTTTCTTTTTTTTTTTCTTTTAAATATAATTTAGCTTGAGAGTATTTGAATGGTAATAAGCATTTTGAAAGCCAATCACATTATTTCCTATTTTTCCCTAAGTAATATTGAAATATATTTTTTTAAAAGTTCAAATGATAAAATTTGCTCTCGTAAATGAAATGTAAATAAGATAGCAAATGATTAAAGATACACTGAGGGTGTGTGTGTGTGTGTGTGTGTGTGTGTGTGTGTGTGTGCAGGCACTATGTGTGTCTCTCTGTGCCAGAATTACAGTTGGTGAATTTCATTTCATCAGCCAACATTATCAGGAGAGTTGCATATTTATTCTATAGATCCATGTTTTTTAAAAAAAAATCCAGACCTGCCTTCTTTGGCTGGGAGCACTTATATTTCATAGCTTTTGATACGGGGAACTGACTTTTTCACTCCATTATTTTTTTCACTGTGTCCCTGCACGATGAAAAACACTGATAAGCACAATAGTGTAAATTTCTTCCATAAAGGGCTTATTGACTTAGCTAACTAAAACCTTACCCTCACAGAGGCAAGTTGGGCTTAACAAATCCCTTTCCTTCTCACGAGAAGCATACAGGATGCTCACTCCATATATCACTCTAGTCATCTTCTACCTTTGTGTTTACTAAGCATGTTTAATCCTCAGACTGCTTGCACTGGGTGAAATTCTATGAAATTTTGCCTTTTTGATTAGAAAATCATTAAGTACAAGGAATGACTCAAATCATCAAGGAATTACCCAAGACACACAGTAGGTGCCCATGAAATTTTATTAAACTTGAATACAAATTCTACCCAGAGAACGTGAACCTCCGGATTACAAACACATGTCTCTTCTTCCTCTGCTTTCCTCAGGTTCTGCTTTCCTCAGGTGAGATGCAACATCAAAAGTTGATATCCCACCCATGGCCAAAATAGAAGTGAGGCAAATTTAAAAAAAAAATCCATTGCCTAACGTAGGCCCAACACAAACCAATTTTAAAATGATACACATCTTCACGTGTTTCTTTAACAACAACAACAACAAAAGGTCATGTGAACATGCTGAATCAGAGTTATCCAGAGCAGAAGCCAGGAGAAAGTTTAAGACTTTCTTTAAAACTTGGAACTGCTGGAAAACCCATTAGTTGGATAAATTACAAATTACCAGATCTTTTTTTCCTCTTCCTTTCCATAGGCATATTTCATATTCTCAAAATAAGTTTAAAAAATCATTAAGTAGGGATTTCTGCTTTCTTGCCTTCTAAAGGGTTAACTCCTAAAGCATGCTGCATACTCAGGAAATCATTTATGTATTATTAAAAGACAGTACATTTTTGGCATTGTTTGTAAATAAAAATTAAAGAGAAAAAAACAATATGGCTCAGGAAACAAGTAGTATTTCCTGTAATGTGTTATGTTTTTAATAATTATAATGAAATAGAAACTGGGAGAGAATATGCAGATTCTGCATTGCTCCTCACCCCAAAATACATAATATGAAATCACACCTACTTTTATAATTATTGTCAAAGTTGAGAAAACTTCATTTTTTAGCAATAAAATATTTTTAAATTAAGTTATGTATACTTATGATGGAGCATGATAATGTGCAAAAACAGAATGTGTACATGTATGTGCAACTGGGTCACCAGGCTGTACACTAGTAAAAAAATTGTATTGGGGAAATAACTATTGAAAAAATAATAATAATTTTTTTAAAAGTTATGCATATTGTTTTTCTAGACATAATGCCAGCGCACACTTAAAATAGTCTACAGCATAGTGTAAATGTAACTTTTACATGTACTGGGAAACCAAAATAATTCATTGCAATGTTTGCTTCATTGTGGTGGTCTGGAATGGAACCCGCCATTTCTCTGAGGTATTTCTGTACTTCAGCATAATTTTAATCCCATCCCCCCCCAAATCGTTTCATGGATTCTCCTGTCTTAACAAGAGGAGTAGCATGAGAGAAGAGAAAGCAATTCCTGTTAGTCACAGAAATGAAAAGAAAATAAACAGTGAGGATTAGATTTAATAGGAAAGTACCAGGAATGTATATAATTCAGTAGGTATCAATTTTTTAAATGCTTCCTCCTTCATGCCCTCTTTGTTCTTTGGTAGAGTAGTGGTCCAAAGTATCATCAACAGTGATTACCATTCGGCTTTCCATCAATGATAGTAACTAACATCATAGATATTTTCCCATCTTTGTTGATTCAGTTTCATTTCTTGAATACATATGATACCTGCATTGTCAGACTATATATAAAAGTAACTCTTAGACTGACTCCCATCTGTCCCTTCTATTCATTCCCATCCATACATTATATGAACTATTTTCATTAATTCTGGCTTATCTTTCCTGTATTTCTTTTTGTAAAAATAAGCTAATATATGTATTTATTCTTATTTGCCCTTCTCTCCAATGCAGAAGATAGCATATTGTCTCTACTCTTTGAAATTTCTAAAAATTTTCATCTAAATGCATTCTGGAAATGTCTCCATATTAGTACATAGAGATCTTCCTCATTAATTTTTTATAACTGCATGATGCTTGTATGGACATACTTTATTTAACATGTCTTTTATGAATGGGGATTTAGGTTATTTCCAATATTTTGCAACTTTAAGTAATATTACAATTAATTAACCTGCAGTATTTTTTTAATAATCCTTAGATAATTCTCAGGAAGCCACTGGTAGGTAAGAAGGCTGCCTTAGTCTACTTGAGCTGGTGTCAGCTGACTTCACATTTCTGATGTGGGAGAGGAGTAGGATTGGGAAGCCTGAATGTGATGCTTTTGATGCTTTTACCAGAGCTCAAAATTACTCCTAGTCTTGAATATAGATCTCTATGAATAAAGCTATTGTGAAATAGTTTTGGTTGATATTAAGGGAAAGAAAATGCTCTTTAGAACTTTTCTAAATTTTTCTTCATTTCACCAGACTTTTTAGATACCCAAAACTAACCTAAACCCACTACACATCCTAAAAACATAAGAGCCAGAGAATGTTTTCTTACATACAAATATCTTTGTAGCAAGGAGCAGCCCTTACCTTTCCTTAAATTTAGAATGCATCTTAGGGGCTTGAAAATAGTGATCGATTGAATGAATGAATGAATCTACTGGATGTGACAGAAGTCTAACACGAAAGTTTAGAAATAGTTTCAGGAAATATAAGCTTGAGTTTGTTTTCTGAAAGGCTGGCAGGTGTGTATATCAATTTCCAAAAATAAGGCAGCCTATAAATAATGCCAAGATCATCTCTGTTGCAGCCCTGATATAACGGATGGACATGAATCTCGGTTTGTGGCTTGAGGTCACAGTGTTTCAAATAATACATTCCCTGCTGTTGTTGTAACTGTTAAAGGAATGATGACTAAGGACTGAGGCAGAGTACAGGTTAGACAATAAGCCCAGAAAAGATTGCCAGCAACAAGAAGATGCACTCAAGTGCTAGTAAGGCATCATGCTCTTGCTGAAGGGACCAGAGTTTCCTCAAAGGAGAAGGAAAAGAAGAGAGAGAGACACACACACACAAAGGTTGTATCAGTGTTTGTCAAAAAAATAAGTCTGAGAAATCCCTGAGAAAAACCCAAGAGGATGGTCAAATTTACCTTTCCTAAGACGGTCACTGATTTTACCTTTGCTCTTGGAGCAGAATGAAGTCCTAATGCTCAGAGGAAAACCCCAGAATTCTAATAATGATAATGAAATAGGTTAATGCTTTTTGCAGCAAGATTTGATTGATTTTTAATACCAGGGTTTTTTTAATTCACTTGCATCATTTTTAATTCAAATATCTGACTCCCCTGTATTCCTTAAGGGAGAAAAAACCTAGGGTCTGGATGGCCCTCTAAGCAGCACTAATATAAGCATTTTATTGCATCATCATCTCATTATCACATGCAGGGCATTAATGGAGGCACCTCATTTAAGGTGAGAAAGAACTTTGCTAAGGGAAGATGATTCAGCACAGTACCCTCTGAAGAGCACTGTCATCTCAAATCCCTTTGAGAAACAGGTGGAGTGTAACTAGTGGGTAAAATGTGAGCATTTATTAAGTTTATTTATCATTCAGTTTCATGTCCCGTTTTTTCAAAGTTTCTGAAGCCACAATCTTAACTATTTTTCTCTGAAACTGCCCTGTCACATCGTGATACATATATGTACTCAACTTCTATCATTTTTAAAAGGCATCCCAGAGAGATATGTGGATGGGTGTGAAGAATAGATCTGGGGAACCAAATGGGTGCAGATGCCTCCACTGACAAAGGGAAAAGGCATATGGCTTCCTTCCTCCCTGATGTAGCCGGGACTCCAAGAGCGCTCTCGATTTCCCAGTGGTAAGTTTCTGCTTGCGAGCGCCACTGGGAAGATATTTTGTATGCCACAGAAAACCAAGATGTTTGCATTCCCACCAATCCAGGGATAAGGCATTTTCCTCATACAGACACAAAACATACAGTATATGAATGTTTAATGGAGGCTAAAACTGGGAGAGGAACAGAAAACAAGAACAGAGCAGGTTAAAAAAATATCTGGTTTCTCTCTATCAAAATACTAATTAAAATTCATGTTCATGGGGATGATTATACATATGTTTTTGAACTAAAAGTCTAACCTGGCACTATTTTTTGGCCTTATTTTTGTGACAACATTTTTGTCCATATGGCATGAAGTGAATCATTTTACATCTTTTTTTAAGCTCTATGTGTTTTTCTTGTTGTCTATTCCCTCTTCTCCCACCACACACACACTGGCAGCCGCTACCAAGTTACCAAATGCCAACTCAACCCTGCAAGCTGGCTGCGTGGAGCTATATAGTACTGGCATTTTCCTTTCTTTGCAGAAATATTCTTTCTCTCCCTCTCTCTCTCTCTCAGACACACACACACACACACACGCACACGCACACGCACACGCACACGCACTGACTGAAACACCCTGAATATTTCTCCTTCATTTCCACAGTAATCTCAGGGTTCCTCGGGACTCTGCCCAGCTCCAGGGTGTGTGCAGCACTGGCTGCTGGTCTGTGCAGAGCCTCGCCAGCTTACTCCGTGCCTCTCACCCCTGGCCTTCCTTCTCTATGGCACCATGACAATTAGTGCTTCACTTAAGAACTGCTCTAAACTAATGGTTAATCGAGCCCATGTAATTAGTTCAGTCACAGCAAAATGTGAAAACCGGGATTGTCCAGGGGTCTCCTTTTCTTTCTTTCTTTGAGTCATAACAATCCTTGCTCCTGCTTTTTTGGAGGGAAGAAGGCTCCTCTTCTGCAGCCCAGCCACAGGGCCTGACCACTGGGGTCCTGGATGGCACACGTTTCCTACACGTGCTGCCTCTGCCCGTCTTAGGCACTGCTTGAGTTTGTGTGGAAGGGCAGCAACTCCACCTAACAAATGTAACTTTAACAACAGTAAAACAACCTAATAGCTTAGCATGCCAGGGGGCTAATGTGGTGGGCCATTTACTGCTGCACTAAATAGCCCCGGTTTGATTCTCATTGCCAAGTGTCGAACTGAGAATTGCAAGGCAGGAGCAGCTCCTAATTCATTAGATAAAGGGGGTCATTGCTCATAGGGCTGGGGGAACTGTAGAAGGATAAAAAACTGAACAAGGTGTTCCTCTTTCAAGCGCCACCCAAACCTGGACTACCTGTGATCTGGGATGGCAGCGTCACTGGAAAAGAGGGCTCTGTTTCTGGCCTTCAGGTGCCAACTTGTTAAGGGCAAGTTTGCTTTATTTATATGTTCATCTGGAAACAGGATAAAAGGGGAAGGGATTCTAATAACCATAGCTATTATTTATTATTTGCAAATCACTTTGACACTCCTGGAACAAAAGCAACAACACAAGAACAAAGTACGATTTGGCCTTGATTTAGCTTTGGCTGTAAAGTGAGCTGCTACTGAGCTGATCTTACCAGCTATTCTGCCTCCTGTGCCCTGAAAAAAGTTGCTGTGGACAGTTGTGACCTGGCTAATAGGCTGGGCAGGAAAGAGATGACTAGCAATAAAAGGCAGACTAAAATTCTTGTTAGCATCACTACATCTCATAATATTGTCTGTCTTTCTTTTATTCCTTTTTTATTTTTCTTCCAGGCAGTTATAAAGAGTTCTAAGTGCAAACGGCCCTGAATAGCCATAGTAAGGTTATGTGGGCAAAAATTCCCTTATCTTGTTTTCTTTAATAGAAAAGAGAAATAATAAAAAATTTCAAATGAGATCTCTAAAATGGTACATCTTTATTTCCTGAACATTAGCCCTAAAACAACTGATTTCTCTAATTCCTGCCATCACTCAGATTGGCCTTGAATTACCTCCCAATAGGCCTCCCATGTGCTTCTAGATGAGAGTGTGTAATGGGGGATCTGTTAATTAACTAGAAGCAAAGTTGCGCGGTGGGGATCAAACACTGGATACGTCCTAAAACTCCCACAGAGAAGATGAAATGCAGCGCAAACTTTAAAGACTTCCCGTCATTAGCTGAGACCTTGCTGCTCCTGGCCCAGACCCCTCCTGTTTCAGAGAACAATGAGGACAATGATGGCAGAAATGAAATAGTGCAGCCAGGAACAAAGGAACTAGCTATTTACCCGTAGAAAAAGAAAGGAAGGGAGGCAGGGGGAAAAGAAGGGAGAACTTTCTTTTTCTGTGGTTCCCGTCTACTTTTAATTAATTTATGACTGCCAGGGAATTGCACAGAGAGAGCACACCCAAATCCATTGTACCATTGTACCCGAGCCCAGTGTTAATATATGTAGCATCCACTGTTTACTTCCAGGAAAAAGTGCTAGGGGGAAGCTGAGGAAGGAGAAAGAGGACAGGAGGCAATGAGTGAAAAGAACAAATGGATGGCCTTGAACTTTCACTCCTAGGATCAGGGTTCAATCTAAAAGATGAAAGAAAGCCAAGCAAGACTGTTCCAAGAGTCATAAATCTGCTTGGATCACTTCTGAATCTCAGGAAAAGACAAGAACCAGGCCCTAACACAGAGCTCAAATTCTGCCATTTTCAGAGGTCTCCTGGTAATACCCATAAAATATACATAAATATTATATCAACAGCAAAAGCACACAGTCATGGTATTGACCTGTTGTTCTTTCCTCTTTCTTGATAAGATATAACTAGCAAAAACAGGACTGGAAACTGAGAGAACTGCCAAGAACTACCGAAGGACCTTGCGCTCATTTTTCATTAAGTATTTCTGCAGAATTCAAATCAGGAGCTTTTCCATCTATCTATTGGGCAAGGCTTCCACAGGACTAAGAGAACAGATGATAGCATCAATAAGGCACACAGAGAGGATACCTTGGCTCTCTCTGCTTCATGAAGAAGCTCTGGCTTTTAGATGAACCAGTAGGATGAAGGGAGTCATTATTTAGAAGGGCTGATGGCTCTGCTCCCTCTCTTCAAATTTCAGTTGAAAATGGACACTAGAATTATTTTCTTTTTAAAGCTCAGTGACAAGGCTTATTTCTCTGTTTTCAAGCCACATGCTTAGAACAATTAGTGGAAACTCTGCCCATGGATGAAACAAGAAAATCCCCCAGGATTATGTTTTGTGACTGCTTCCCTTACTTCTCATTTATTTAATATGAAGGGCTTAGACTGAATAAGCTCAATCACAAACTCAACTCTAGGAAAAAAATTCTTAAGCATATAGTTCACCCAACTGAAAATACCATATAAGCAAAAAGGAGTATAGGTTGAGATTTACTGCTAACCAGTATTTTTTTTTAATTATCTTGAAGTGAAAGATGCATTGTCAATTACTGAAAATCATCTTTTTTAGTGTCCCCATATATAAACCCACAAAGAGTAAGGCGTTCCCCAATATGTTTTATGACTGTTAGGACTATGTTATCTACAATGATAACATGGCAAAACAGCACAATGGCATGAGAGACTAGGACTGAAAGGGCCTAGAGTTATATTTCTGACATCTAAAATCTAACTATCTGTTTTAGAAAACATTATTGATTCTCCCCTCAGTTTCCAAAGGGATAATAATTCTGATTACTCCAAAGAGTTAAGTGTCCAATGACACAACACACATCACATATTCAAAAAAATACATCAATTTACTTTCACTTTGACTGACCTCTACTGTTGCTAGAACAGTGCTGGTTCCAACATACAAGTATTTAGAACCTAGAAATCCACAATAGGATTACCAGTTCCTTTTGGATTTCATAGTTCTCTTCAAACTTTCTGAACAAGGGTGGAAATCAATCTAGGAACAATGACTTTCTGTAATTTATCCCAGTTAACTTCATCCTGCCTTCATTCATTTTTTTATGACTTTTTCTTCCTCTCTCAGTGTACTACAATATTCTGTAAGCAAGATTATATTGTTTTTTTCCAAAGATAGCAATGTCTCACCAAATTTCCACTTCATTCAACACTTCTCACCTTTCTGTTTATGCAACATTCTATTTATGCAATAGTCTCTAAAATTCCTAATATCTTTTGCTAATCTTCTTGGCCTTATGATAATTTGGGGAGAGTTCTAGAAATTTCCTTTACATTTAATAATAAGACAGGACCACACATGATGGCTGATACTGTTTGAGTGAATGAGAAATTTACTAAAAATTAATTATCTCCAAAATTCAAGTAACAAAAATTTATAAAAATAAATCTATTCCTAAAAGAGAGATGAATGCTGACCATTAAGATTATAATTGCTAGGGAGTTTCCTGGTGGTCTAGTGGATAGGGCTCAGTGCTTTCACTGATGCAGCCCAGGTGCAAACCCAGTCTGGGAACTGAGATCCCACATTAAGCCACTGCATGGCACATCCAAAAAAAAAAAATTGCTAAAGAAGTAACACAGAACAGAAAGACAGGCTAATATTGCTCATTTCTGACTCTAAAATGATGATAAGACTGAACCTCTTGATTTAATTAATCATTCTACTGGCTTACAATATAACCTGACTTTAATGGCCCCTTCAAGAAGTAGCTAGATACCACTGCCTGGTGTTCTGTTTCACATATGCTGTACTAACATCTTTAAAAGTATTTTCCAGCATTTAGAAATTGAGAGAATCCATATTTCTGACACCTCTCAAAAACGTGGAAGATCTGGCAAAGCTATTCCCACCTTGTCACACAGCAGCAATCTACTGGTACCAAATAGAGACTGCCCACATGATAGAGACACATACTCTTGGGTTTTCCCCAGTCCTCATCAGTTCCATTTGGCTTCTGTAATCAGTTGAGTTTTTGAACTTGAGATTTTAAAGAAGGCTGGAGGAATAAAATATTCAGAAACATTTTTCAGAACACAGATTTTTATAGCTATTGCTCTTATGTCTAGCCTTATTACAAAAGACAAAAATGTGAAAGCCAACAGGAAAAAAAAAAAAAGATAATGGTCAAAAAAACAAACCAGTGAATGGATAATGTTTAAAATAAGTGCAAAGAAAATGGGATAAGGGTAAAAAAATTTTATAGACCACACTAATGAATATGTGAATTACAATGAAAATACATAAGATACAGCAATAAATCATAATCAAAAGTAAAAATAGGAGTTCCCGTCGTGGCGCAGTGGTTAACGAATCCGACTAGGAACCATGAGGTTGCGGGTTCGGTCCCTGCCCTCGCTCAGTGGGTTGACGATCCGGCGTTGCCGTGAGCTGTGGTGTAGGTTGCAGACGCGGCTCGGATCCCCCGTTGCTGTGGCTCTGGCGTAGGCCGGTGGCTGCGGCTCCGATTCAACCCCTAGCCTGGGAACCTCCATATGCCGCGGGAGCGGCCCAAGAAATAGCAACAACAACAACAACAACAACAAAAATAAATTTAAAAAAAATTTAAAAAAAGTTAAAAGAATAGAAATACACCAAGAAATCATAATCAAAAATAAAAATAATAGAACAGAAAAACTGGCATTAAGAAGAAAAAGTGTAAAGAACAATTAACATACCAAAAGCATACCATAAAAATACAGATTAAAATCACAAACTAAAATATATCAAGGACATTCAGGTAAAAATTACAGAACTAGGGAATCAAGAATGAAAATGTGGTAAAGTGAAAATAATAAATTTGGGAGTTCCTGTTGTGGCACAGTGGAAATGAATCCAACTAGTATCCATGAGGACGCAGGTTCGATCCCTGGCCTTGCTCAGTGGGTTAAGGATCCAGTGTTGCAGTGAGCTGTTGTATAGGTCACAGATGCAACTCAGATCCTGCATTGCTGTGGCTGTGGTGTCAGCTGGCAGCTAAAGCTCCTAATTGACCCCTAGCCTGGGAGCTTCCATATGCTGCACATGTGGCCATAAAAAAAAAAAAAAAAAAAAAGCAATAAATAAATAAATTTAAGTTTGCAATGCAAAATCCAAAGTTTTATAAGTAAACTTTAATCTGAAGTAGCTGTGGACAGGCAGCCAGTCTCCCACAACTTTCATTTTCTTGAAGGAACTACCAAGGTGGTAAGGTCTGAGCATTCTCAGAATTTGAGACATTCAAAATATGAGTGCAAGAGATGAAACTGTCAACTATACTATTTGATCCCATTTGGATGTGGTGTAGACAGCACAAGGAAGGCCTATATGCATATTTGGCATTAAATAGCCAGATAGATTTTTAAAATAAATCCCTCGAAAGAACAAGCTGGAGAAGATAAAGCAGGTTCTTCCAATATGTTCAATTATGAACAAATCAAAGACTGGAGCTTGTGTCATGATTTTCATGTAGGAAAAATATACTCAAAAGAATAAAGGAAAGGTACAATGTGCTTTCCAAACTATCAAGAATAATCTTTAAGGAAACTTTCTTTGTTTCATGGCCTCTTTACTCATACCCAGTTTTGGCTATCCAAATCTAAACATGGAATCTGAGGCCAACTCATACTTCCTATTGTGCTAGGGCTGTTTCCGCCTACTGTCCTATAATGCGTGCTCAGGAAACTAAAGATAATTTTAGTATCGGTTTAAGGAGTCATGTCAGAGAACCTATAACATTTGACTGCATAATCAGTCAGGCAAATATTTCACAAAGTAGATCATTTATTATTTCCAGTGTCACAGGAATATAAAGGATTCCTTATACCTGAATTTCTAAAACCATTAACATTTAGCACATAAACAATACCAATTTCTTACAAATTCCAATCACTAGAATATAGAGTCTTCTAAAATATATCACATATTTACCTGTCATCTCAACAACAGAGAACTAAAGATACATTTTTTGAGGGCTTAGAGTTATAATAACAAATGTGGCAATCATACTTTGAAGGATTATCCAGGTTTATACAGCTGTTAAATGCTACATCAATGGTTCTCAACAGGGGTCGATTTTGACCCCCCAAGGGACCTTTGGCAAAATCTGGAGACAATTTTGTTTTCACAATTGTAAGGGGAGTGGGGAATTTGCTACTGGCATCTAGTGGAAAGAAGCCAAGATTGCTGCTAAACATCCTAAAGTGCACAGAACAACTCCTCTTTCAGATACGCATCCTTCCCCCACAAAAGAATTACGCAGCCCCAAAATGTCAGTAGTGCTGAGGATAAGAAAGCCTGCACTACGCTAACAGGGATCAATCTATTATGACTGCAGATACTTGCATCTAATTTTTATGTTTTCGTTTTTTTAAAGCTTTTTTTTGTCTCCTCCCCTGAACTGTCTCACTCTACAATGCCTTCCGAATGGCCCTTCATCTTTCTGATTTGCCATACTATTCCGCCGTGGGCTTGGAAAACCTTTTTTTTTTTTTTCAAGCTTATTACAACCAGATATTCTATGAAAGAAGCTTTAGAACTATTGTATGAGTAAAGTTTAGAAGCTCAGAGGCATAGATTAATTTAATAATTTTCAATTTTCTAAGCTTATTTTTGGTTCCTATCTATTCTAATTACTAGAAATCACCAGACTTCAAATATCTGATGTATGGCTATGGTTTATTCAAAACTAAGAACCAATAAACAAATGAATAACACTTAAAACAGCAATGGAAACATTGTATTAATTTGTACTCTAACAATACAGGATTGATAATATCTTGGAAAAAGCTGAGCTAAAATGTGCCTTTTACCCTGAGTAATGGAAATACTGTAGCCAAATGAATCTCATAAACAAGACCTGGAAGAGCAAGGCCAGAATGTTATTCTTTTTAAAAGAGGTCCTTCTATTATATGCGCTTAATTTTCACGTTATTTAATTTTAACTTGAGATTTAGGCTATTTTCAAATGCTAATGACACATATATTTTCATCTACATCTTAAGTGTCCAGAGTTAGTCAAATTTAGCTATTGAAGGTAGCCAAGAGTAAAACAATTGATTTTTTTAAATGAGGCTACTTATATACGAGATTTTCTCTAATTAGCAAACATTATGAAACTGTAACTCACAGATGACTTAACATAACCCATTTGGGAAGTAATAAAGAAGTTAACTGTACTCAAAAAATAGGATTATGTTGTTCTTCTCATACTCTGTTAATCTGTATACTGAGCACTAAGAAGCATTGCTTGGTGTTGTAACTCAATGCATTAATCAGACTACACATATAATTAATTAACTTAATGATAAAAGGATATATCAAATATAAATTTGAGAAACTGTAAAGATGAAAGTTAGAAATTCCATAGGGAGTTCTCATTATGGCACAATAGGGTTGTGTCTTGAGAGCCCTGGGACGTAGGTTCGATCCCCGGCTGGGCAGGGTGGGTTAAGGATCCAGCAGTGCCACAGAGGCAACTTAAGTCACAACCATGGCTCAGAGCAGACTCCTGGCCTGGGAACTCCATATGCTGTGGTGCAGAGAAAAAAGGGGAAAAAAATTAGAAATTCCATAGGAAGAAATTTAAAACTTCAGACTGCTCCAGGCTAGCGGGGAAAAATCAGGCCATGGGCATCAAGAACTCAATCCTGATTCACTGCAGCTGCCACCACCTCTGCAAATCTTTGCCTGATTTATGTACAGAGAGCTATTTGGTTATAGTTTCCTTATCTTCCAATTAGAAGGATTTGAAAAGCAGTAGTGGAAACCAGGGGAGAAATATTAGCAAGAGGCAGAGTTGAATAAGTCTGCAAGGCAGTTGATCGGCAGTAAAAGACATTTACCAGATACCACTTCTTGTTTGGAAGTTTTCAGTCTCTAACCGTAAGACTCTAACCTGTATTTTTGTAATTATTCAGGTAGAGTGCCATGAGGGCATTAAAACAGGTGAAAGTAATAAACACATTTGGGAGTTCAGTGAAAGGTCAACCTTTGCCCCCCCAAAATAGGTCATTATCTACAACTCAAAAAAATAACACAGATCTGGAATGCCATGAGTTGGGAAGCTTGAAACAGGGCACCACGTGGGGAAAGGATCAAGGAACTTTGCCAAAGTCTATTGAATATTAGATGTGCAAATATCTACTGGAAAATGAGATGGCTGCCAAGAAGCTGTTTATTTTCTGTAGAAACTGGTGCAATAACTCCAGAGTAGAGCTCCTGGTGGCTTATGCATGTTCTATATTTAGCATGTTATTGGGTCTGAATAGATGTTTTAATTTCAGGCATTCACTGGAAGTCAGGATAGCTGAATCACCTCACCACTATGAAGGTGGGGAGGGTGGGTAGAGAATGTCCATCAACCCTTCCTAAGGCAGAGTTCCCCAAAGGTACTCTGGGTCCTGCCTATTCAAGATTTGGAGCACCATGATGTTCCAACAGTCTACAATTAAAAACAAACAAATAAACAAACAAAAAAAAACCTAGCTAGGTTACTCTGATGTGGAACCAAATGAACTTTAATTGATTAATTGAATTTTAATTGGTCAATACCAAAGTCATCAATAAAGCAAGTGTAATTCATCTATACAGAGTACTGGATACCAATAATAAACAGTCTACCAATTAGAAGTCCAACTTTATTTTGTAATTCCCTTCAAACTAACCTACAATCTGAATAACTTAACCTCCAAGACTGGAAATCTTTCTTAAACTTTGTTTTCTAATAAATAAACCTATAATTAAAAAAATTATTAAATATTTGAAATAATTAAGTTGTACTTTTCAAAACACGAGTGATCTATTTAAAACTCACTATTTCATTTAATTGTCTATTTCATATGTAGAAACCTTGTTCACACAGCTAGCCTACAAAAGTCATTCTGGGCTGTCTTTGCCTGGTATTTCCAATATATTCTCCATAGAGAATGATGATCATTTAGCAATTTATAAAGCGAAATCATATGTGTTAAGTAAATTTAAAAATTGTCATGTGCATTCAGATTGGAATGGTGACCAGAATATATCAACAAGTAATTCACTCTCATTTGAATTTAGGATAATAAAGTCAATGCAGATATATATTTTTTAATGAAATGAATGGGATATTTCCACATGTTTAAAATGAAGGAAGAAAGACTGCTCTTTTCTCTTCCTTTTCTCTCTTTGCCTCCCCTCTCCCATGGCTACTCCCACCTCTACTGGGACAGTTCTGCCACATATGCACATGTTTTGTACCCCTGAGGACAGTGGCAGCTTTTGAGACATTTGTGAAATAAATGACCTGGGTAGGTAAAATCAGCAAGGTAGAGCCAGCACAGTCTCTGGGCATCCCTGGTTCTTCCTCTTCACAGCCCAGAGGGGTCCGTGTTGGGCCATAACAAATGAGAAGCAACACAATGGTCCTTATGTTGGTACCCTCAGCTGAAGAGGAACAATTCTCCCTGTAATCCAAGACATGAAGATTTAAAAGACAACATGGATGGAATTAGAGATTCTCATACTAAGTGAAGTAAGTCAGAAAGAGAAAGACAAATAACATATGAATCACTTATATGTGGAATCTAATATATGACACAAATGAACCCATCTACCAAAAAGAAACAAACAGACATGGAAAGCAGACTTGCGGTTGCCAAAGGGAAGGGAGTAGGATGGCAGGGTGTTTGGGGATAATCAATGCAAACTATTGCATTTGGATAAGCAGTGAGGTCCTGCTGTATAGCATAGGAAACTATACATAATCACTTCTGATGGAACATGATGGAGGATAATGTGAGAAAAAGAACGTATATATACGTATAACTGGGTCCCTCTGCTGTACAGCAGAAATTGACAGAACACTATAAATCAACTATACTAAAAAATTTTTAAAAATAAAAGACAAGTGGAAACTGCCATTTTATTATTATTAGACTCCATGGATAACAAGAATTAAATTAAATGGAAACTGAAATTTTATTATTATTAGACTTCTTGGATAACAGAGAATTAATTAATAGGCATGACACTGGGGTGAATTTTTTTTTTTTTTTGGAACATATAAAGTTAGTGGAAAAGGGATTTCAGGTGAGGACACTTTAAGAGTAAAATAATACATTCTTCCCTCAATTGATAGACAGCAGAAAGGCAGAGGGAGGCAGGGAGAAAGAGAAGAAAGGAAGTGAAGAGGAAGAGGAAGAAGAAAAGGATGAGGAAGGCAAAAATAAAAGGTACATCTACTGGGAGCTAAGTTCTGTGCTAATCAGTCTACAGAGGGCAGTCTTACTGCTGTGAGGTGACATCATCCTTCATGAATCCCACTGCCTGGGCTCTCAATTTCTATCTTCTTTTCTGTCCTCTTAATATTTTACATTGTCCAAATCCTGAACCTAGCCTTAGACATAACAGAATCCTAATTCCCATTTGTACGTGCCATGTTGAAGTGTACCCTAAAGCAAGACTTCTGCCTACCTCTAACATTCAATGACAATATAGAGAGGCTTAATCACATATAAACTGCCTTTTCCCAATGTTGTTTTATTTCCTAATTGTTCCTTACATGTGGACCACAGGAGCTAACAAAGGTTTGACCAATGAAGAGATGTGCCTTTTATTTATAAGCATCTGTTTTTATATTAACTACAATAGAAATACCAAATTTTGGTCAGGGTGAGAGAAAAAAGGCAACAACTTTCAGAATCCCAACATTATCATTATTCAATATTGCATTACAATTGCTCTTCAGAAGAGGTTCTGAGTGGAATAAATATGGAAAGTGAATTATTGCACTCCACTGAAAGGGAGAATCCCTCTAAATAATAACTGCAGTAATTGATTAAACTATAAATGCTTAAGAGCATGGCTGCCTTGGCAGTAAATCACCTAAACAAAAAAAGAAGACAAAGTTTTCAAATTTTCTGAAGAACAGTAAGGGATAAAGTAGAAGGTAAGGCAACAAAAATACCGAATTTTATCTTGGCAAAAATGTAAGCTTTCACATTGTTGCCCCAAACTGCATATTCTGATTTTTTTTTTCCATGACTTAATCTTGGCCTGATGTGCCTCATTTTTATAGGACTTTTGAAACTAGAGATCACCAGCATGGGGAGAGACCATTAAAAGCAGAGGTGTCTCCTATAAGCACAACATGTGACTGGGTAATATTGTCTGGATTAGCAGCTTTACAACCTAACTAAGCCCTGGAGCTACAATTATCTGGTTGCATTAAACTGAAATCACCTGAAAAACTTCACACTGAACAAGCCCTTGGAAATGTCTAATCTGCCAGTTTACACTCAGAGGAAAAAGTAGTTAAAGACAAGAAAACAAAGTTTACTACTAGAAGATGTCTCATCTTAGAGCCAGTATATGGTTCTGTCGGAAGACATTTCTGCAATTTATTTTTCTGCCATTTTTAAAGACTTTAATTTAAAAAAGGAGATTTAACCTGACCATTCCCTTTCAAGCCAAGGTCCCAAGTATATATGTTGATGAGGGTATAGAAGGCACAAGGAATAAAACTGCATTGCCACAGAGGGAATACACAGCTCCGGATATGATGCCTTATGTTAATTTTAGCAAAATGTATGTATCTTTTTATATACATAAAGTTATGGCACTATATAAAGAGATCCTTAAATGTGACATACACTGAAATCCTATTTACTGCCTGGCTATCCATTCTAAAAAATAAAAACTCCAAGTAATGGTTGCATTCATAGCAAACTGTCTCAAAAATTCATTTTAGTTTATCTAAGGTGTTTTCTTTTTCTTTAATTTGCAAGATATAGCAAATCTTAAGCCTGAAATTAAAATTCTGATTTTAGTACGAGGTCATGGTTATTCAAGAGCAAATCAAAGAAGCTGATGTTAGGCTCTAAATTAGGGTCTCAGTCTTGTGTCTGATGTAACACCTCACTTGTCACTGTTTGCTTCCTGCTCTTCATTTGTCAATATTGATAATAAAAACTCACTGTGTCAGGTTGCAATACATTATATAAAATCGCATTTCCCAAAAGAACAATCAGTTTTTCTGTACAAAGATGCAATGTATGGTGATTTGCCTTTGCTGTATCTCAAAGTCAAATGCCAAGATTTTCAGATGACAAAATTAAAGTCTTAAATGAGCAAGTATTCAACTTCTTTACCTTACACATCACCGTTCTATTGGCCAGATGCCTATTTAGATAATAAATTAGCTACTCTTTCCCCCTTCAATAAAGTCAGTAGAAAAACAAAGTTCACCTTCCATCCCAAACTGATGTCTAACTATATATCTCAAGACTGGTAAGACTGATGGTTGAATTTCACTCCAGAGCGCTTACCTTTGGTAGCAAGTAGAGAAAAATCTCATGTAAAATGTGTTTCCACAAAGTGGTTTTTGCTATTAAACAGTATCTGTAGTGACTATGTTGCTTTTCACAGGTCATTCTGTTTCGCCACAAAAATAAATAGGCAATGCAAAGTTTCAACTTAAAGTACTTATTACTATACCAATTTCTTCTTAAGAACATGATTCAAAAGCAATGTATAACTCAAGTATTCACTGAGAATAGGTTACTAAACCTCTTTGATATGACTAGAGTTTCACTTAAGTGTAATGGTTTATGAGTGGTACCATGAAATAGAAACATTGATTAGATGTACTCTGAATTCTCCCCTTCAGTTTTTACAAATCTGTAACAGTAGAGAATGCCCAAGCGTGACTGGACATTACTACAAAGAACTTAAGGTTTATAGTCAACATTTTCCCTTATTTATAATGAAGCCACACTATTTTGTAATTAAAAATAAAATGTAATAACGAGATGTATCAATACATCTAATACAATAAGACACTTTCCTATTAAATAGATTTGGGAGCAACTTAAAATAACTTCAATATACATAATTATAATTTAAATACACGAGAGACTTTGCCAAATTTGATGAGAAAAGTCTCTTCATTTATTTTATGATTTAAAAACATTTCAAAGAAAATTTAAAACACAGAATACTTTTTAACAGTAAGAACAAAATTCAGGACCACTGAAAACAATCTCTCACTCTGTTACTGGCCACATCTACAGCCAGAGGGTCTCTTAAATCAGAACTAAGTTTCACACTCAGAGATAATCTAAAATTAAAGTCAATGAAAATAAAAGCCCTCCTCTACCTCTACTTTCACTGTTGCTGTGCTCCATGGATCAAATCTTCATTTCTTTTTTTTTTTTTGGTATTTTTTTTTTCCCTATTTTTTTGGGCCGCTCCCGCGGCATATGGAGGTTCCCAGGCTAGGGGTTGAATCGGAGCCATAGCCACTGGCCTACGCCAGAGCCACAGCAATATGGGATCCGAGCCGCGTCTGGAACCTACACCACAGCTCACAGCAACGCCGGATTGTTAACCCACTGAGCAAGGGCAGCGATGGAACCCACAACCTCATGGTTCCTAGTCAGATTCGTTAACCACTGCGCCACGACGGGAACTCCCAAACCTTCATTTCTAGTTTGCATCATTAAGATGACCAAAGATGCCTCTGGAGAAGATCCTGGGAAAAATTTACTTTGCTTTCAGTCTCTATAGAATATTCGAGCTCATCAGGCTGTCATTCAAAAACTATGCAGTTAAGATCTACAGCATGCAGGTCTGGCAAACAGCAAAGTTACATTGGTAGGGTGGTAGTATTCTGGATTTCCCTTCAATTTATGTTTCTAAAATACTGTAAGTGTTGGATGATTCACGAAAATTAATCAGCTACTAAAATTTCTGGGTCTTATTAATAAGACCATTGGAAATAAAGTTTTTTTCACTGTAGATAGTATTAATTTTTTAATGAACTTGGTCATTTGGAAACAGAAAAAATACTATTAAGATCAGAAGGAATTGTTAAAATCACTTAGCACTATCCAGCTCTGCGGACCAATATAAGTCATTATTGTCAAGACTGAAATTTTTTCTTTGAGCCAGTCAGCTGGCCATCAAAAGTTATTTTGTCAATTTTGTAAAGTTATGTGAGGGAACTCAAAGATTTGCACAGAAAAACAAGTATCATAAAGATGGGAGGAGCAGTAGTAAAATTTGAAAACTTAAACTGAACTAATTGATTTGGAGCTCTATACGGGTTAGAAGCTATTTTCTGATATAGAAGTGGAGAAAAATGTTTAACCTGGTTATGGCTATAAATACTGCATCTCTTCTAAATTAAATCAATTTTCTTGATGAAACTAATTTCCTGCCTGAAAGGTATTAAAACAATTTTCATTATAAAGAAGATTTCACTACAGTTCTGCACATTCCTCCTCTAAAGCAAAAGGTTTAAAGTACATGTAATGACATGCAAACCATTTTTTACAAAAAAATGAGGGCATTCTGAAAACACTGGGAGATATGAAAGAGATTTATATGAAAGACCCATTTTCAACCTTCTATACCAACCTGATCTTCATTCCCACTGAGCTATACAAATATGGATTGTTTCCTCTTCTTATACCATCCTATTCTATTCCAAACAGGTATATACAATAATAATAAAGTAATGCAAGTTAAAATTACAATGAGAAATCACTTTTCAATCCAACTGATACAATTTTTATTTGTTTGTTTGTTTTTGTTATTTCCCCAATGCAATTTTTTTCCTACCGTACAGCATGGTGACCCAGTTACACATACATGTACACATTCTATTTTCTCACATCATCGTGCTCCATCATAAGTGACCAGACACAGTTCCCAGTGCTACACAGCAGGATCTCATTGCCAATCCAATCAAGTGATACAATTTTAAAAGAAGATCATACCCAGGGCTAATAGCTGGGAGGGAAACAAATCCTCATATATAGTTAGAGAGAGTATAAATTTGTACACTTTCTGAGGGCAACTCAGCAGTATGTGTGAAAATTCTAAATGTGCATGAGTTTAAGCTCAGCAATTCTGATTCTAGTAGAGTTCTATCATATCTAAGTAATTACCTAAGAGTGCTAAGTCACATGCATAAAAATGTTCATTAGTAGCATAATTCATCAGAATAAATAATGGAAAACAACTCTTATGTCCATCAACATGGAATTAAGATTATGACAGCATTTTCAGGGGGAAAAGATACGTTTACATACAGTAGGAATATATAAAACAAACTATGAAAGTGGGTAATTCTGGGAAAAAACGCAATTGGGGCTTATGCTTTCTCCTCTGTAATTCCACTATTTTGAACATATTCTTTATGAGTTTTTCTTTTATAATCAGAAAGAAAGCAACAAGAATAAGGAAAAATACATATATAGCCCTGTGACCTTGGAACTCTAGCTCATTTACTTTCCTACCATAAAACATACATTATTTGGATAAATCCATGATTTACTAGAGATGTGTTATAAAGGTTTTAGCAACCAAAGCTGTATTTCTCTTTTGCTAGCTTATAAATAATCTCTGTTTCCTTTGTTTCCAAGTTTATGTTTTCTATGTGAAATACATTTTATAAATGTTATGAATACATAAATATTATTCCAATCTAAGATAGTAACAATAATTTCTATTTTATATTTACTTCAACTGTAACCAAGACATTATAAGTAGGAAACGCTCAATAACATACTCTTTCGTAATTCAAAGAGGAAAAGAATTAGCACTAAAGCCATTATTCCAAATATAAACTATATGACTTTAACTTGCATATTTAATTTTTCATTGTGTATGAATGGTCCTTCTTTTAATATAACCAATCCATATATTACTCTTTATGTATCGTTTGCACCTAATATTTAAATAAAGTCATTCTAAAAACTCTCAGTTGCCTCACAGAATAGTATTATAGAATGATTTACTTACCAACCATTTAACAAAAGAAAAGATTTCCATTAAATATACATGTGGTTATTATATACTTTTAAATTATATTCCTACTGAAAGTCACCTAACATAACCCCAGAGAGTAAGATCCCAGTGTTATTTAATAATAGTTTCTCCACCTGACTATACTTGGAGCTTCCACCTGATCAGAAATATTCCTACTTTTGAAGTAGTCAAAAATACCAACCAAGTGTCTTTTTTCACTCATAATCTATGTATTTCTTGTATAATGGTTCTGAAGTTAATCTGAGCTCAAGCCATTTGCCTTGTCCATCTGCTAACTGACCGAGGTGACCATCTGACCAGATTAGGAAGATTTAAATTCTGAATGTAGTCAAACTGGTTAAAGGTTGGTGGTCTTATAGCAATCACTGTTTTCCATATTTGGGGGGAGAAACAGAGGAAGAAGAAAAGCTCTCCCACTTTGCTTGTTGTATTGTACTTCTCTAATCTTGAGTTTATGAGGTCTGCCATATAATTTACAGTGGATCTGGATGAAAACAAAGTACAAGAGTGATTTGCCACAGCCTAAATAAAGGTGGCTTCCCATGGGCTGGCTTGAGACATGTGGGTAGTAATGGAGTCTAGAGATGCATATACATTCGACTGGGTCACTTTGTTGTACAGGAGAAATGATCACAGCCTTGTAAATTAGCTATATTTCAATAAAACTTAAAAAAAATAAAGCAAATGGAAGCAGCTTTATATTCTGCTGGCTTCCTCTACCTTTAGTGATAGAGAGGGGGAAATATCCATTTTAGATATTACTGTCTTAACCTATGAAAAATTAAACATTCTATTTGACCAAATGAGAAAATGGCTCCAACCTAGGATTGCATATGTATCAAGCATTTTGTGTTTATTAGTTCATCTGCTAAACATATTGACTAGCATCAAGTGCCCATTTCAGATGTGGGCCAAGTTCAGTCTTTGGCCATGAAATCTATGTCTTCAACATTATATAATCAGTGAGCATAGATTATTAAAAATTTTGGTTTGAGTCTTACTGAACCTTATATTTTAATAATATTTCTTATAAAATGTCTACCTAGGTGTCTTATAAAATTGCTTCTTTCATTTTTTATATCATTTTTCCTGTTGATTTTCTGAAATTATTTATAAATACCAATTTTTCAAAAGGGGGGTTTGAAGTAAAATCTTTTATGATGGTCATATCAAGCATTGGCATTCATATAAGACCTTAATGTTACAAACTTAAAAAAAAGCACAAGGAAATTAAAATAATAATTTCACATCAGTGATTATCAACCTAGCATTATACCACCTGAGTGAAACTGCAAGAGACTAAGAGCCAGGAATACATTCTCATGTTATCAACTTTTTTTTTAATCTGAAATTTTGGCTCTTTTTGCCTCAGTTCCTCCATATTATAAACACTGACATGTTGGCAGCTAATCAAGTAATGATTGGAAAGTGCTTAAAGCTAAAATATTCTTGGAAGAGAAGTGGTGTACAGGTGCAAAGTAAAAGATATTTTTTAAATGTTTCCCACAAATTAAGAAAAAAAAAACCCATAAAATTATTCTTGGGTCATGTTTACCAAAGGATAAAGTATTCCAACACCACTATAACTGTAGGGAAATGTGCTTGCCTGGGGTTGATTAATCCCACTTATTTATTATCATATACCCCTAAATATTTCCAAAAAGCTTTGAGACAGCTTATAATGAAATGAAAAGTAAAAAGACCATAGGTAAGTGAGAAAAGAAAAGAGGATGTATTCAATAGCCATGTCAAAACCTAAGAGAAGCTCTAGCAACAGGGAACAAAAAATATCAATCAAAGTAGAAATACGATAGTGTACAAAGAGATCATTAAAAATAAGAATAAACAAAAGCATGCCTATTCCTCAAGAAAAGAGAAATGCACCAGGTATCAACAACAAAAGCAATTTATTTTTGGAGCTGCCA
Organism: Phacochoerus africanus; assembly: GCF_016906955.1. Classification (NCBI taxonomy): domain Eukaryota; kingdom Metazoa; phylum Chordata; class Mammalia; order Artiodactyla; family Suidae; genus Phacochoerus; species Phacochoerus africanus. Next base: position 53,223,120 of record NC_062550.1, on the reverse strand, counting down.
CAGAAGGGGCAGTCCATTTGCATAAAAAAAAAATTTACTAAGTGTCTCCTGTGGGCCAAACACTGTGCTGGGAGGTAGGGACATCAAGCGGAGGGAAGAAAAGGCTTGGTCTCTGCTTGGAACTCAGTTCCAAAGAAGAGAGATGAACATTAATCCATCACAAAAAGAAGAGTATGTAATTCCAGAGTAAGACAGTTCTGGTGGAAAGGAAGAAATATGAGGGACAATAACAGGGAAACCATATGTAAACTGAAGACTAAGGAAAGCCTCCCTGAAGAAGGTAGGCTTGAAATGAAATCCTTTTGATGACTAAGAGAAGTGAGCATGGTTAGAAAGGATGAGAGAGAGTCAGAAAAATAGAGGTAGAAAGAGACAGAAACAGAGAGAGACAGATATACACAGAGAGAGAGAGAGAAAGTTGTGCTAAGGCCTGGGACAGGAAAAGAGCCTGGGGCCCATGAGGACCAGAAGGAAAGCACTGAATAGTTGAACAGAGAACACTGTAAAATAAAGCTGGGGGAGTTCAACAGGCACCAGAGAAACAGGGCCTTAAGGGCATATTAATTCTTTACCAGAGAGCAATAAGGAACCCTTGATGGCAATTCAAAAAACAAAAAAAATCAAGAGATGATTTCTGTAAAATCAATTTTCCATACTGTCTCTTAAAGTTTAGGGTCTGGAAAAAGCCTTTCAGGAGTTCATTGTTCAAGATGAAGTTTTTACTGAACCTGTCAGAAAATAAATGGTTGGGAAGGCACTAGGTTGAGCCTCCCTTTTCAGGGGAGGAAAAACAGAATGGAATTTTCTGGATGTACATTTTTGTAGGACTTGGAGACTTGCAAAAGATATCCAGGTTTGGCATGTGAGGATCTGCCTTTGGAAAGCAAATTCTTAAAGTGGTTCCCCCAAACAGCAGGCTCAGAGAGCCAATATTTCTGACGTAAACAGGCTGTAGCCATCAGGGAGGTGAGGCACAAAGAGTGAGCACACACTGCTTTGTTGTGTTAGAAGGAAGAAAGAGGAAGTTGATTTCTTCTTTCTTCTTTGTTTAGCCTTACTAGGCCCACCTTCTCACCTGTCTTTGACAGTTATCATTTGACTGTGGCTTCTTTATAACTATCTGCCTCCCCCCCCCCACCCAGCCCCACTCTCTCACTCTCTCTCTCTCTTCAGCACCTTTCTTTCTAACTTGGTTAAGGTAGCTTGTTTGCATATTCCAGAACATTTTGTTCTAGGTAAATGTATGATAGTCACACAGGAAATAATGAAGATCTTTTTGTTAAAATGATCAACGGCAGGCAGTGCTCAGAGAAAGGTTCACAACTCCCACAATAGTGACCATGAATGGAGTGGGTGGTTAAAAACATGTCCTTTCAGTAGAAAAGATGCCAAAGAATGGCTTTCACAGCTATATGGGTCCATGATGTCCATGACGCCTATGCATTGATTATATTTCTGGACTGACAATAATATTTGTCATAAAACAATAGGATCCCCCTTGCCCATCATGTTATGCTCCACAGAATAGTGTTTAATAAGTGCTTAGTCTGGAACAAAATGTTTTCTCTGTACTGAAGAGGATAGAGGACATACAAAGAGGTCTTTTCTAAACTTGTATTTACCTTACAAACTAAATGCACCCCCCCATTTGTATGGTCCCTTGTACAATCACTGGTCCTAGCCTTTGATTTATAAGGTTGATATTCTTCCGATTCAGTTGAGAGTCAATATTGATGAGCAAAATCGATCTTATATATCTATAGAGAAACAAGGTCTATAAAGAAATGGAGATGCGTAACTGATGTATAGAACACAAGCCTCTTTTCAAACAAAAAATCATACCTGTTTTAGACCTCTCAGGGGCAGGTTTCAGTGTTCTTATTTCTGTTCTGAACATTTAATCAGACACCAGCCTGCAACTTTACTCATCATTACATATGGCCTATTGACAGTTGACAACAACTTTACTCATCATTACATATGGCCATTTACAGTTGACAGCTGTCAACCAGGCACGTTCACATACGTTGCTTCACAATCACATGGCATCGCTAAGAGTGGGGTGAGATCCCAGGCCAACATGCCATTGATCAGCCTAGAAGGAACCATTGCAGCTGGAAACCATCTCACTGAAACAAAACAGATCCTCCTCTTGTACATTTGCCCTCAGTATCTTACCATGAAAAAACTACCACCACATTCAAATTAAATGGTCTTTTATTTCACTCAGTACTCTTAGAACACTTTTGTTCTGAACTTACTTCTGATACTCATGCTTTTCTTCCTTTTCTATTCAAACTGATTTCCGACAGAAAAAAAAAAAAAAAAAAGGGAAATGGCATTGTGGTATTTAGACCACGAGGAAACTCTGTTCCTTAAGATAGAGAAGTAGGCACATGTCCAGTCTGAACCTGACTGAGCACTGCCTTTAAATTTAGTGAATGAATAAGAGACCATAAGAGTTAGGAAACAAGAGTTAAGTAAAGATGTAAGACTTTAGAAATCTATCTAAAACTGCCTATGTTCAAAACCACCTCTAGTTTGACATATGGGAGAATAAAGTTGCTATCAGTAACACAAATTGAAAGCTGAAAGTCTGCAGCAGTAAAGTTTTGTTTTGTGTGTATATATATAAATTTATGAGGCAGCATCTTCCCCAATATAATTTATTCACCCTGCACATTTTACATCATCATGGCAGTACTGATGCCTACCTGTTCCAAGCAGGTCTTATGGAAGGTATTTCAGTCAAGACACAAATCACTTGCAGCCAGTGATTTCTAACCTTTATTACCCCAGGAAGAGAGAGAGAACTTTTGAGACACAACCTAAACATGTCAAAAGGTTGGTTTCCCATTAATAGCAGCAGGAGTAGAAAATGACACTGCAGTTGTCCTTGGAACAGAGAAGCTGACAGATTTGCTGAAAGGTTCAGCCATTGTGGGACTTTGTTAAAAATCTAAAGGCAGCAGCATTTGCCTTTGAAGTTCTGAAACATCTTGGAATTCAAAAAGCTCAACAAAGAATAACATGGACAATTGGAGTTTTTCAAAACTCCGTTTTAATTTAGCTTGTAAAGTATTATGCGTAGTCATTTAGGATGTCAACTCATTCAAAGGCACAAAGTAAGTTCATTAAGAATTATCTTTAAAGGTACCCAAATAGATTTCCAATTCTGAGGATGTATGCCAAGGTCTAATATGTTTAATTTAAACGTCCTACCTTCCCCTGGGCATTCCCAACAATTCTAATTGAAAGGCACTTAACAGAGGCAGACCCACAATCCTGAGTATTGTACACTGGCTCTCAGACTGAAGAGTCCTTTCCATTCAAAATGTGAAAAATCAGATTCCAGATCACTTGTTCTTTATAAGTCCTGTAATCTTTTCTAGTTTAATTTAACATCTGAGTATTACAGTAAAAATCAACATCCAGGGCTAAATATCTTAGAGCTGGCAGCTATGTTATTCTGTATTGGAAGACGGAAAAGAGAATTGAACACTGTTAGGGCAGACACAGGCTGAGTGAATCAGCTGAGACGAACACAAAATTTACTTCCACTAAGATCTGTATAACTAAACAAAGAGTACTTCTTCAAGATAAATAACAGGTCTTAGTTATTATTCTTATAAATGCAGAATTCAGGAAATTAACTTGGTTTATTCTTACCCTAATTTTTAATGGAGGTGATAAAACTTTATTTTGATTTTTTTATTTTTAGGGCCGCACCCACTGCATATAGAGATTCCCAGGCTAGGGGTCGAATCAGAGCTGTAGCTGCCAGCCAACACCACAGCCACAGCAACACGGGATCCGAGCTGTGTCTTTGACCTAAATCACAGCTCATAGCAAAGCTGGATTCTTAACCCACTGAGCAAGGCCAGGGATCGAACACGCGTCCCCATGGATATTAGTCGGGTTCGTTAACCACTGAGCCATGATGGGAATTCCTGAGTTGATAAAACTTTAATGTCTGTCTAATTAACAGCCAAAAGCACGCAAATGTTGACCAAGAGCAATCTCAAACCATATGTCAGCGATATGACTTAGAATAGCAGGAAGTTCTATTCATGTTTGAGGCCACACTGTCGTATGTATTAAAGCACAGCCTCAGATGTAATTATTGTAAACAATATTTTATAAATTTTTTCTGGCATTATTATAGAAATGTTCTATTTGGTCAATGATTTAATCATATCATAATTTAATGAGTCTGCTGACCCTTTTTTCGAATGTTTGTGACTTAGATGTAGTTTTACATGAACGTTCCATGTATGATTTGTAGTAAAAAAAGTACATAGAGTGAAAAAAAATTCAGACGACCACCTTGAATTCAAAAAACAAGTGCTCTCTATATTTACTGCTCTTCTGGTTGGACAGTCTATGCTATCTTACATCTAATTTGTGTGAAAGTTCCAATCTTCTTTAAGGAGAGATCCCAGTCCTTACTGAACTGGACTGATCAGATATTGTTAAAAGGAATCTACAAAGCATATATTCTATCACAGCACAATGTACCTCTGCATCACAAACAAACTTCAAGGAAGTACTGCTAAAAAAAGAAGTACAGATTTTTGTTTAATTTACCAATTTAAGTTTACTATGTTTTCCATTTTAAAAATTGCAATCATTTTTGCTTTTGCCAACATTACAAAATGAACAAATCTAATAGGAAATGGGGAAAAGAAAACATCTTCTACAAATCCTTATAAAAATGAACACGTGCTCTGGAAAACAGACTCACTTCTCTCATTCCAGAGAGGGAAAAAAAAAAAAAGGTTATTACAAATTCTAATCATATCAGCTTGATGGAAAATTAGGAAGACAATGTAGCAAGTTAATTTCCTAAATACCAGGCTTACAAGAATAATAGCAAAGACCTACAAAATTTTATCTCTAAGTGTCTAAGCCAAAAAGAGTTGCTGTTACAATTTGCCACCCTTGCCTTAGTTTTTACATAGAGAATGTGTTTGGTTTCACAGGTAATTGGTAGCCTTGAGCACATGTAACTTACAATCACTGAATGAAAAGATTTGCTTTGGTGAATTAAAATGTAACAATTTCTCTAAAATAAAGGGGAAAAGGCCCCCCAAAAGTTAAGGAGATTAATAAGCAAGTGTTTCATCTATTTTTGCATTTAATTTGATGTTATGAAAGCTTTAGGCATCTAAAAATATATCTCTTTCATTCTTGTAAGTCTGCAAGATTTGGCTTTTGGAACAGAAACAGTTTAGGTGGAAAGGGAATTGTTGAATTCTGTATCTACTTTTTTTTTTTTTAAGGGTTGACCATAACCTGAGGCCCTAGCTCCTGCAGAGTGCCTGTTGTTATGAAAGCAAGGTGCTCCACACGATCTAATCATAGCACTAAACCTTGTTACAAGCCCTTTTACAGCTCCAATATCTGGGTTACATGGAAACACGCTGGAGAGCCTCCTTGTACTATGAAATAAATGTCATTCTGACTGGCATCCTCTCTTCCAGCAAGTAATTTCCCTCTGCTGATAAATCGATACAGCAAAAACAAATGAGAACGCACAATGGGCACAGTGAGGATTACATTTTTATTCATTTCAGAGCCCCTGCAGCCAAGTTTTTTAAGCACAATAGCATAAAATGATGCACTTGAGCTAGGAAACAAGAGAGATACATAGAGACATTGAGATAAGAAAAGAAAGACAAAAAAAGAAAAAAGGAAAGAAATGGGAACAAAGAGAAAGCCAAGAGGGAGGAGGCAAGTGTGTTCCTACCAAGCAGTTCAGATATAAACTTCTCTTTGGGAGTAAGATTATTATTTGAATTCCTGCCCAGCTCCTCATGGATAGGATTGGGGAAACACAGGTGCATCTTTTTTATACTTCTTTATGCTATAAGGTTGCAGATCATTTGAAAAGGATTTAAGATCTTACCTTTCTTTGACTAATTATTGATATCAATATAGGGTCCACATATGAAAAGTTATCTAGAAAACCCAGAACTAGAAGTGGTAGAAAATACACAATTGATCTGTATCCATCAATTAAAGTCCCCTCAAGTCATTTGCTTTTTATTGGCTTTAAGGCAAACATGGAAAGGGCAAAATAAAAGAGAAGGAAGAACACAGTGACTATTCCTAAGAGGAATGGGAAATTCCTATGTATCTCTCTATGTATCTTTTAAGATTGATTTTACAAGTTCCAAAATAAGAGAATGAGGTATATAAAAGGAATGTGGTACCCGTTTTAAAATAAAAATTTGAAGATATTTTGTCTTTGGAAAAGAAAAAGACTATTTCAAGAGTTCCCATCATGGCTCAGCCTTGTAAGAAACCCAAACAGTATCCATGAGGATGTGGGTTCCATCCCTGGCCCGGCTCAGTGGTTTAGGATCCCGTGTTGCGGTGAGCTGTGGTGTAGGTGGCAGACATGGCTCAGTTCCCACGTTGCTGTGACTGTGGTATAGGCTGGCAGGTGCAGCTCTGATTCGACCTCTTGCCTGGAAACTTCCATATGCTGCAGGTGCAGCCCTAAAAAGCAAAATAAATAAATAAATAATTTATTTTTAAAAAAGACTGTTTCATAAAACCTTGAAGATCCCATATTTCCCATGAAAAGGGAAAATAACATATTCCATTATTTACTATGGCACTGAATTCTTCCTAAGTCAATGGACGTAAAAATCAAAGAATTATGAAGTCTTAATAAAGCCTCATAGATGGTATGCTATTGTAATCCTTAAACTCAACATTAATTCTTGGCCAAGTGACTCAGCTATCTGTGCTATAATCTCCTCATCTATAAAAATAGGAAGGATGGTAAGAGTAATCACCTCAGGGTATTTGAGTGAATTAAATTAGTTAGTATAAGTAAAGGGCTTAAACAGCTCCTGACTCAGAGTTAGTGTCACATAAGTGTGACCAACATCATCCTCATCACCATCATCCATTGCTTCCCAAGCTACAGTGATTTATTTGCATGTTGTCAACATTTTCTGTTTGATCTACAGGGTGACAATGTATTCATACAGCACAGTCTCATTGTCCTTGCACAATACTGAACTAGATAGATTAAGGGTCTCATTTGGCCACAGTTTTTAAATATATTTAACTGTTTCATAACAATATCCCAGAGTCAGTACACTCTTTTGGAAAAGCAAGTTAGAAAATGTATCATTATATCCAATCCATTATAGTCTTTTAATGTTTTCCTTTAACTACTAAAGTCTAGAAAATTATGTATACATTTTCCTTTTAAAATATGCATATGAGTGTATATAAGAGTGTGAATGTGTGTGTATATATATATATTACTTAAGAGTTATATATATATATATATATATGACTCAATGTTACTGTGATCTTTCTCATTTGGGCTTTCATTTGATTATTCTTCCTTCTTTTTAAGTACTTTCATTAATGTATAACCCTTCAGTCATTCATTATTGTATTCTATTGGTCCATCCATGTTACTCCTTAAGAGGAGATAAGAAACAGGGGAATAGATCACACTAGTTCTTCACCTATATCACAGATTTCAACAACAAATGAAGAAAAACAAGAAAAGAAAGTAAGGCAAAAAGAATGGTGGTGGAGCCTACGTGGCCTCTGCCATTCTTTCTCTCTTGTATGGTCAATAAACACAGGTAGATACAGGCTTAAATCAGTGTCTCTCAACATTTTTTTCACTGTCATCTTCCCCAATAAACCTTCTTACAAATGTTTTCCTTTAAGCCCCCCCTGAGAAATTTTAATATACCAGATACACTGTAGATTTACTATGTATGTTCTGTGCTTTTTGCATCAAAAAGATAAGCCTTTTTTTTTTTACCTCCTAAAAACCAATTTTTGCCCTTTTAGTGGCAACCTCACCTTCTGAGAATGCATGGACTAATTCTTATGAAAACAGCTTTCCACTTAGCACACTGAGTCTAAAGTAACCCTAGAAAGTGAGCTGAACTTCAGTTGTAATGATGTTTGTGTTTTGTCTTGTTTTTAGCAAGCCTTTAAGTACTAATCCATGGCTGTATACTTTACCTCACCCCAAATTCAAAACAGTACTCGGAGGGAGGAAGATCTATGGTAGTTTGTGAAAGAGGCCTAAGAAGGTAGGAAGCAGTTTAAGGACAAGAAGTAGGGGGATGGAGAGTGGAGTGGAATTGTTTCCAATTAAAGCAGCTAGGGAATTAGGTAGGTGGAATGTAATTATCTACATTGGAGTTTGGCCAGGCTTCTGGGCTCTTTTGAGAAAAAAAAAAAAGGAAAAAAGAAAGAAAGAAAGCTCTGTGATCTTTAATGAATAGAGAGGTAGGTCCAAGTTTAACATCTCATCCAAAAAAAAAAAAAAATGAAATAAGATTTCTAAGTCCTTCTTTCCAGGAACATAAGTGGCATTCTTCTTTAACACATTCGAAACTGTCTATATGTCCCATACTTCAATTTGAAATAATTATTTCATAAAGCAATGACCTTGGAAATGGGAGTGTTGAAGAAGAGACAGTAAAAGAGCTCCAGCAGTCAGTGATAGAAGAGGCACAATTTATAGCAACTAAAAGTCAAACTGCAGCATTTTGAGATACAAGTTTTTGCTCATAGCAACGGCTATCTAAAAGTGAACATGACATTAGTGTATGTTTTTTTGGTTACCTGAAGAAGTAATTCTTAACACAGGTTAGTTTTGCTCAAAGAATACAAACCCTTCCCCAAAGACTGGGCCGCCAAGGCAAGTGTAATGAAAACTGATATCCTTTGCAAACTCCGGAAGCCCTAGATGTGTGCCCAACAAATGTAAGCAGACACTGTATCCTTCATAATCAGGGCAGAATGAAAATGCGAACTAAATAAATGCTTGATAAAAATCATAGCTTCTATTAGATGCAAAGATTGAAGCGTTAGACACCTTTTAGCTCAACTTTCATTTAATTTACCGTTTTCCTTTCGGGAGTCTGAAGGGAGTGAAAAACTCTTCTAATTTTTCTCCCTTTTATGACTTGACCAGGAAGATGAAATCAGGGTACTTTAATTACCATTCAGAGCCAAAGCCTTGCCCTTTGATATGGAAATCCCACTTCTGCGACCGCCTTTTCCCGGCCCTTCTCCTCCCAGTTGCCCACCAGGAATTTTAAGTAGCTTTGTCACCAGCTGATCCGCAAGCTAACTGTAGCTCTTTCCTGTTAAGTTTTGTTTAAGTTACAGTATGTTTCTTTCACCAAATTGGAAGAACTGAAAGCAAGGAGGGAGGAGAGAGAGAGAGAAAAGCAGAGAGAGGGAGACAGCGTGAATGAGAATATAACTGACTCGACTCTATTAGAGTTGCTGAATTATAGTTTCTACCCTTGTCAGCGTGAAGGGTGGCCCCTCCTGTACAAAGCCTCTCACTTTAAACACACACACAGAGCACACACGGATGAAAGCTGCCATGTACAGTTACCCCGTTATTGTCATCTGCCTGCTGCATGACTCCCGGCTTTGCTATAATTATTAATTGCACTTGTCAACTGTCATTAATTCCTCTTTAGCATCCCTGTCTTTGAGTAATTAGACAGAACAGCCTCACTGAGCTCATTGTTTAGAGTCCCTTGAAAGAGCCCACTGGGCTTTCCACGGGAGAAAACCATCAGGAGCACAACGGAGCACTTCTCAGTTAACCCTTTGGAAATGTGAAGAGATGGGAAAGGGCTTTTACAAGTTTGGGTGGCAGGATGTGCTTGATGAGTACATACAGTCATGGTCAGCTACCTTAAACCTGGAGCTATATTCTATCTCTTTCCTATAGAAAAGGGGTATTCAGGAGTTCCCGTCGTGGCGCAGTGGTTAACGAATCCGACTAGGAACCATGAGGTTGCGGGTTCGGTCCCTGCCCTTGCTCAGTGGGTTAACGATCCGGCGTTGCCATGAGCTGTGGTGTAGGTTGCAGACGCGGCTCGGATCCCGCATTGCTGTGGCTCTGGCGTAGGCTGGTGGCTACAGCTCAGATTCAACCCCTAGCCTGGGAACCTCCGTATGCCGCGGGAGCAGCCCAAGAAATAGCAACAACAACAACAACAACAACAACAAGACAAAAAAAAAAAAAAAGAAAGAAAAGGGGTATTCAATTCAATTTAATTTAATTTAACTGAAAAGTCCTTAAGAAAAACAAAATTTCCAAATCAGCATCTTTGAACTGTAAACATTTTCTCATTTGATCTTATGCTTTCCATTTCAGAGAAACCATGTATTTCAAAATAATATCTTCCTATGCTAATTATGTATACTTACATGTACTACATATAGATGTAAATTTGTATTATGCACAAAGTTTTTCCAGGTGACTTTTGGTTTCTCTATGCTATAATTTAGACCCAAAATTGTATTGTATGTATTTATTTATTTTTTTATGTCCACACTCGTAGCAGATGGAAGTTCCCCAGCCAGTGACTGAATCTGAGCCATAGCTGTGACAGATGCCACAGCTGTGATCGATGCCACAGCTACAGCAATGCCCAATCCTTTCACCCACTGCACCAGGATGGAACCTGCACCTCTGCAGCAACCCAAGCTATTGCAGTCAGATTCTTAACCCACTGCACCACTAGGAACTCCTAGACTCTATAAAATTTAGATTGACCTGATTGAAGCTCCAATTTTTATATGTCCTTTTTCCAGCCTCCCACACAAGAAATCAGTTGACAGGGCAACTGGTGTCTCTGATATATTCTTAACTTTTATTTAAAAAGTCCATGGCCTCTAAAAGTTCCCTGAATTGTGGTGTTCCCTAGTGGTGTAGTGATTAAGGATCTGATATTGTCACTGCTGTGGCTCAGGTTCAACCCTTGGTCTTCGGGTGCAGCCAAAAAAGAGGCACTTTAAAAACTGTAAAGTGCTGTAAAATGTCACACCAGCATCTTATCATTATGGGCTTATAAAACTCCTTCAACACTGTTAATTATCTGTAGCTTTAAATTTTTCAGCAATCAGAAATAAGTTGATCCAGAGCAAACCATGACTCAAAAAGATACATGTACTCCAATGTTCACTGCAGCACTGTATACAATAGCCAAGACATGGAAACAACCTAAATGCCCATCAACAGAGGAGTAGATCAAGAAGAGGTGGTACCTATCTATACACAATGGAATACTACTCAGCCATTAAAAGGAAAGAAATAATGGCATTTGCAGCAACAAGGATAGACCTAGAAATTATCATGCTCAGTGAAGCTAGTCAGACAGTGAGACACCAACATCATATGCTATCACTTACATGTGGAATCTTAAAATAGGACACAATAAACTTCTTGGCATAACAAATACTGACTCACAGACTTTGAAAAACTTAAGGTTTCCAAAGGAGACAGGTTGGGTGTTGGGGGATGGGCTGGGGGTTTGGGACGGAAATGCTACAAAATTGGGTTGTGATGATTGTTGTTCAACTATAAATGTAATAAAATTAATTGAGTTAAAAAAAAAAGGCCCTGGTAATTCACTGGTCACAGCACACGCAGGAGTGACATGTCTCTGAGTATGCCAGGGAGGTTTCCTAGTCCTAGCTTTTCAAACATTCTGCAAATGGAGAGTGTTTCCTGCCACCGAGATCTGCAGTCTGAAGGGGGTTGGGGTGGCAAACACTAGAATCCAGGCTAAGATGTACATTGACATGCTTCCAGAATAGAACCTTCCGCTACACAAAACACCAATCCATGTCTCCCCAGGAAGAATATACATATATATATATATTTTCAAGTCAATTTTATAGGACATGCCTGAGAGATTTGCATGGGCCTGTGACTTCAACATACCAAAGGCAAAGTTAAATATTGTTCTAAATTACTTTTTTTTCCTGCTTGCATAATTGTCCCAAAGAAGTCTTTAAAAGTGCTTAGAGCTAAAAAAAAAAAAAAAAAAAAAAAAAAAAAAAAAAGTTGTATTTGGGTTCTAATATTCCAGGACACAAGGGGGTTAAAAAAAAAAAAAGTTGAGAATGAGGATTATTTAGCCATTTTATAACAACAACACTTACTATCAAATAGTTACAAATTATTTGTTTAAACAATAGAAATAGTAAACAAATAGAAATGTTAGACAGATACTAGAAAACAGCTAATCAGTAAAGTTTCTGGATTAGCTGTTCCTCTAAAAAGAAAAGAAAGAATTTCTCTTTAAAAATTAAGATCTACAGGGAGTTCCCGTCATGGCTCAGTGGTTAACAAATCCGACTAGGAACCATGAGGTTGCGGGTTCGATCCCTGGCCTTGCTCAGTGGGTTAGCTATCCGGCGTTGCTGTGGTGTAGGTCACAGACGCAGCTGGGATCCTGCGTTGCTGTGGCTCTGGCGTAGGCCGGTGGCTGCAGCTCTGATTCTACCCCTACCCTGGGAACCTCCATATGCCGTGGGAGCGGCTCAAGAAATGGCAAAAAAGACAAAAAAAAAAATTAAGATCTACAGAGTTTTAGAAAATAAACAAAACTTGATCATTAGGGATCATTAGCTACAAGATTTCTTTCAGATACATGGTGAGTACTTACTAGCAGTAATAACATTTATTGAAGTCTAGATATGCTTTCTAAGTACTTTATGTATCAATCCATTAATGCTCAAACCTCTGTGAAATAGGTACTATTATCTCAATTTTAGAGATGGGAATACTGAGCAACAAGTAATTGAGGAAGTTGTCCAGGATCTCATAGCTAGTCAATGGCAGTCAAGGACTGGCGAGCCCCAAGGCTCCACTCTTTAAACACTCTTCTTGCCCACCTCTCCAGGAGCTAGGACACTATCCTATCTAGGTTTTCGTTCAACAGGTAATGGATCTAGATTTCTGGTAGTATTTCCTAAAGAGCAAAACAGACTAAAATACCTGAAATACTTGTCATAAAATTATCATATAAAAGTGTGCTGGACATCTTAGGAATTTGGCATCCCATGCATTCAAAGTGGGACTGTGTGCATGTGTCTGCGTATGTATGTGTAGAGGGAGAGAGAGAGAAAATGAGTTTAAAACATGTTGGGGATTATTCCAGCTACCCTTGGGCACTATCATTATTGTGTGTAAATGCCAGGTTAATATTTAAAGATCACTTTGCTTTATATAATTATATATAACATTTAATACACACATATGCACAGGCACATGTGTTGAACAATTAGCAAAATTCAATGCATTGTTTATTGAGCATTTACTGTATATCTAGTCTGTGCTAAAAAGAATGCAAGGGATTCCCATCGTGGCGCAGTGGAAAGGAATCCGGCTAGGAACCATGAGTTTCAGGTTCGATCCCTCTCCATGCTCAGTGCGTTAAGGATCCGGCGTTGCTGTGAGCTGTGGTGTAGGTCACAGACACGGCTCGGATCCGGTGTTGCTGTGGCTCTGGCGTAGGCCGGTGGCTACAGCTCTAATTAGACCCCTAACCTGGGAACCTCCATATGCTGCGAGGGTGCGTCCCTAAAAAAGACAAAAGACAAAAAGAAAAGAAAAGAAAAGGATGCAAGGCATTAGGGGAAACAGAAAAGTAGAAATGGTGATTCCTAATAAAAACGGGACTTCAAACTTACTGAAGAGACATTTTGAAAACCATAACATTAACATAGTAAAAATTGCTAAATGGAATACAATCAATGAAATAGATTAAATGAAATAGATTAAATGAAAGAGCTATGATCAATGATACACAGGGAGGGGAGATGTGACTTATTAAAAGGAAAAACTTTCTTTCTAAGTATCAGAGGTGTCAACAATGAATCAGGCTAGTTTAAAAAGTAATGAAATACCCATCACTAAAAACATTCAAGGTAGGTGATGATCTATAAAGAATGATACAAAAGGGGAGTTCCTGTCGTGGTTCAGCAGGTTACAAACCCAACTAGTACCCATGAGGATGTAGGTTTGATCCCTGGCCTAGCTCAGTGGGTTAAGGATCTGGTATTGCTGTGAGCTGTGGTGTAGGTCGAAGACATGGGGCTCGGATACTGCATTGCTGTGGCTGTGGCATAGGCTGGCAGCTGTAGCTCCAATTCGACCTGTAGCCTGGGAACTTCCATATGCTGCAAGCATGGCCCTAAAAAGCAAAATCGATCGATCAATCAATTAATAAAATGATACAAAAGAATTTCTGCAATGGTTTTAAGGTTGAACCAGTCTAAAAGACTGTCAAATGTCAACTTGCAGTCTTAGATTCCATAGTTCTATAAAGTCAATTTTTAGCAAGAGAAGGAAACTTTATTTTGTGTGTTCTTTACAGAGAAGTCATCTGGAGGAAGTTTGATATTAAATTTGACTTTGAATGATGAATTGGAGGTTAAAAAGTGGTAATGAGAGTCAAAAAAGAATGAAAAAGAACTCTGGAATTCCCACCTTGGCTCAGTGGTTAACAAACCCGCCTAACATCCATGAGGACGTGGGTTCGATCCCTGGCCATACTCAATGGGTGAAGGATCTGGCGTTGCCGTGAGCTGAAGTGTAGGTCACAGACATGGAGCTAGGAGGATACTGCATTGCTGTAGGCTATGGCATAGCCTGGGAGCCTCCATATGCCATGGGTGTGGCCTTGAAAAGACAAAAAGACAAAGGAAAAAAAAAGAATGAAAAAGAACTCCAAGAATTACAGGTGCAAAGGTAGAGAAGCAGAAATAATAAACACTTAGGGGACAGTTGACTTGAAAAGACCTACCTCCTGGACACAGACAGTAACTTGGAGGAGTGAGGTGGTGGAGATGCTGCGAGGTCTGGGTAGGAAGTAAAAGAATAAAACCTGTCTCAGCAGAAAGGAGGCAAACTCACAAAAGGCATGATCAACAGGTTGTTTTGTTTTTGTTGTTGTTGTTGTTGAATTGATGACAAGAGATGGAGTTGCCCAAGGAGAAGGCATGATGGTTGAAAAGTAACTCAGGAGACTGCCAGCATTTAGTACTGAGTTGCATGGGGATAGAAATCTAGTGTTCACTATTAATTGTGAACTCAAGCAAATTACTTGACCTCCTTCTAACTCAGTATCCCTATCACTGGATTGTTAATGAGGGTAGAAGAGCTAATCAACAGAAAGCATTTAGAAAAATGCCAGCACATAGTGAGTACTCAATACGTGTCAGCTATGATTGTTATTACAATACACTTACTGCTAACCAGTATGTTTTAATTCATGTCTAATTTGTATAAAAATATTAAAATATAAAAAATATAAAAATACAAAGAGAAGGAGTGCTGATATCAGGTGGTATACTTTTCTAACAGAGCTGCTCCAAAGTAGAATGAACTTTCTTGGAATATATTAAGTTTTTAAATTTGAAGTATCTATGATGAGGAGGGGAAACTATCTATCATAATGTTATAAAGAAGTTTTCTGCAATGAATGGGAAGGTGGATCACACACCTCTTGTCTCCTTCTCTTTCTGAAGTTCTGGAGTTCTAACCGGCAGTAGACCTAGAAAGTTAATAAGGAATCCGTATTTTTAGTCTCTGGAGAGAAAGGAAATTTAGGTAATAATTTCCCTCTACTTTGGGTTCATAAAATAGTATACTATTAAGAGTATAAGCTCTAGGGCAAGAGTTTCTAGATTCAAAACCAGATGGTGTCTTTTAATTATCTTGTGTAAGCTTGAGCAAGATTTTCAATTTTTTTGTGCCTCAGTTTCCTCAAAGACAGGACTGAGATAATAATAAAACTTATCTCAGAGAATTGTTCTGAGAGCCGGATGACTGGATACATATAAAATGCTTATAAAGTGCATATGAGTGTTCAGCATATGTTAGCTATATTCTTGTCACTGAGATTTAAAATATAGAATGTGAAAAAATAGGAAAAACTAAATTTTAGAGAAAAAATTAACTGCTGTATAGCTAAAATGAGAGTACATTTTTAACTCTCTTTTTATACAATTACTATTCACCCTCTGTAATGCTTAAATCAATGGGACTAAAATTTTTAATGGAAAGGTTTTGAAGGGGGTTCAAAAGTATTAACTTAAACACTTATAAATCCACAAATAACAAGTGTTGGAGGGGGTGTGGAGAAAAGGGAACCCTCCTACACTGTTGGTGGGAATGTAAACTGGTACAGCCACTATGGAGAACAGTTTGGAGATACCTTAGAAATCTATACATAGAACTTCCATATGACCCCACAATCCCACTCTTGGGCATCTATCCGGACAAAACTCTACTTAAAAGAGACACGTGCACCCGCATGTTCACTGCAGCACTATTCACAATAGCCAAGACATGGAAACAACCCAAATGTCCATTGACAGATGATTGGATTCGGAAGATGTGCTATATATACACAATGGAATACTACTCAGCCATAAAAAGGAATGACATAATGCCATTTGCAGCAACATGGATGGAGCCAGAGACTCTCATACTGAGTGAAATGAGCCAGAAAGACAAAGACAAATACCATATGATATCACTTATAACTGGAATCTAATATCCAGCACAAATGAACATCTCCTCAGAAAAGAAAATCATGGACTTGGAGAAGAGACTTGTGGCTGCCTGATGGGAGGGGGAGGGAGTGGGAGGGATCGGGAGTTTGGACTTATCAGACACAACTTAGAATAGATTTACAAGGAGATCCTGCTGAATAGCATTGAGAACTTTGTCTAGATACTCATGTTGCAACAGAAGAAAGGCTGGGGGAAAAATGTAATTGTAATGTATACATGTAAGGATAACCTGACCCCCTTGCTATACAGTGGGAAAAAATAATAATAAATAATTTAAAAAAAAAGAAATTAGTCCTGGGAATGTACTATATAGAATGGTGACTATAATTAACACATAATGCTGTATTGTACATTTGAAAGATGCTGAAATAGTAGATCTTAAAAGTCCTCATCACAAGAAAAACATGTACCTACACGTGGGGATGGATGCTAACTAGGCTTATTGGGGAGCTCAATATATAAAAACAGTACACAAAAACAGTGAATCTTTCTGTTGTATATTTGAAACTAATATATTACATGTCAACTACACCTCAATTTTTTAAAAAGCACACTCAATGCAATGACAATATCTATTTATTATAATACCATGCTTAATAGAAAAAAAAAAGAAAAAGAATGAAAAGAGAAAGAAAAATTAGCTGATGGGCTTAGCCCAAACAGTTTGGTAATACATTAAGGCATAAAAAACTCTAATAGAGGACCATTCAAACAAATTTATCTTACTTGGATTTGCCATGATTATCAACACCTACTCTCATGAAATGCATTTTCTGTACAATTTCTCTTGAGGAACTTGTATTACATGTTATTTTTGATGTCTTGAATGCCAATATTTCCCCTTCCTTCCCCAAATCCATACCATACCACATACCAGAGAAAGTTTTGTTGCAATGGACAAAGCATGCTAAATATTGATATTTTTCTTATGAGAAAAAAATGGAATCTTATTACTATTTACCCAATTAGATAAGACTATGCATAAGCTCCTCAGGCTGAATTTAACAATCTGAAATTTACAGACCGATATGCTATTGCCACCTTAACATTTCTGAGCCGGACTGAACCACACAGTTTTCTCTGCACTTTTGCTCATGCTGTCTCA
Source organism: Phacochoerus africanus (assembly GCF_016906955.1). Taxonomy (NCBI): domain Eukaryota; kingdom Metazoa; phylum Chordata; class Mammalia; order Artiodactyla; family Suidae; genus Phacochoerus; species Phacochoerus africanus. The sequence continues at coordinate 53,205,623 of NC_062550.1, read as the reverse complement.
ATCTCTCCTCATTTCTACTCAAGGTTGACCTCAAATATCATTGTCTTAGCTATGCTTTTTTACATTCTCACCTCTTCTCCACAGCTTTCCCCTCCTTCATCCCCTGCCCATGAAAACTCTTCCTACTCCAATACATGAAATATAACAAAAAATATCACTTAAAAGTATAGGAGATGGTGGACCCTCTGACTCTATTGGTGGGAATGTAAATTGGTTCAACCACTATGGAAAACAGTATGGAGGTACCTCAGAAAACTAAATATAGAACTATCATTTGATCCAGTAATCCCACTTCTAGGCATATATCTGGACGAAACTTACATTTAAAAAGATACATGCATCTCTATGTTCACTGCAGCACTGTTCACAATAGCCAAGACATGGAAACAACATAAATGTCCATCAACAGATGAATGGATTAAGAAGAAGTGGTATTATAGAAACAGTGGAATACTACTCAGTCATAAAAAAGGACAAAATAATGCCATTTGCAGCAATGTAGATAGAACTAGAGATTCTCATACTAAATGAAGTAAGTCAGAAAGAGAAAGACAAATACCATATGATATCACTTATATCTGGAATCTAATATATGGCACAACTGAACCCATCTAGAGAAAGGAAACAAACTCATGGATATGGAGAACAGACTTGTGGTTGCCAGGGGGAAGGAGGAGGGAGTGGGATGGATGGGGAGTTTGGGGTTAGTAGATGCAAACTTTTTCATTTGGAATAGACAAGCAATGAAATCTTAAGGTATAGCACAGGAAACTATATCTGGTCACTGTGATGGAACATGATGAAGGATAATGTGAGAGAAAGAATAACTGGGTCACTTTGCTATACCATGGAATTTGGCAGAACATTGTAAATCAACTATAATGAAAATATTTTTAAAGTATATGAGATAGAAATAAAAACAAAAAGGAGGGGTAAAATTATGGTAAATATACTCCATAAATGTCCATGCCTTTGGCTATGAGACTTTGAATTTGGCACTGAGCATTTTGGTGGCGAATAACAAAAGGAACACTTGTCAGTTGTACAATACACAGGCATCATTAGATAAAAATAGTCTAATAACTGTAGTCATTATGCTGAACATTACATTCTCATGATTTATTGAACTTACAAGTTAATACTTTTGGACCCCCCTCTGCTGACTTTTCTATCAAAAATTTTAGTCCCACTCATATAAGCATTACAGAGGGTGAAGAGTAAAAATATAAAAGAGATTTAAAATGTATTCTTAGCTTTATATATACAGTGGTTAGTTTTTTCAATAAATAAATAAATAAATATCTGAGGCGATATCTTGTAGAGTTAGAAATTTCTCCCAAGTAGTCTTATAGAGTGGATTCCATAGGTTGCAATGAAATGTTTCTACGACACAGTTCTTGGTAGGCATAATGAGTTTTATGGGACTCTTTCTTACACCAGCCCACAATCAGGGTACTGACACATTAAAGCATAGGTCACAAAAGTTACTTACTTGGGGTTTTTAGATGGCAGGGACGCAAGTCTGCACCTCTAGCTCAGTTCAGAGATAGATTTCAGGGCATCTCAAAAGAACTGCATATCCCTCAAACCACATTTGCTAAATATTATTTGGCCACTTTGGGTTTCTCTTAGACATTGCGGGGCAACAGATTTGAAATTTCTGTTTTTGAAGGAAGTAGTGTTCAGGTACTCTACACAGCCAAACATCACATTAAATGCCTACTCAAAATCAGGGAGTTTCCTTTGTGGCTCAGTGGTTAATGAACCTGGCCAGGATCCATGAGAATGTGGGTTCGATTCCTTGCCTTGCTCAGTGGGTTAAGGATCTGGAGTTGCCATGAGCTGTGGTGTAGGTCACAGATGCAGCTCGAATCCCGTGTTGCTGTGGCTCTGGCGTAGGCCAGCAGCTGTAGCTCTAATTCGACCCCTAGCCTGGGAACCTCCATGTGCTGTGGGTATAGCCCTGCAAAGAAAAAAAAGAAAAATTAAATGCCTACACAAAATCAAAGATGTCAAAATCTGATCCAAAAAAACTTTATGTCAGCCTTTAAAATGGAAGTGAGGGTGTGAAGGAGGGGATGGTAAAGGATGATATTTTCCACTATAAATGATTTAAAAGTCTCAATTTTTATCCAAATGTTTGACTTCATACAGGGAGTCTAACCTCAAAATACAGCCAATATATTATTTTCCATGACATTTCTTAAGTGTTTTGCTAAAAAAAAAAAAATTAAGTAAGATTGACAACTAAATAAAACTAATTCATCTCAAAAACAAAATAAATAGTAAATAAATAAATAAAATGCCTATGATTAAACTAGTGGCAAGCTGATCCCACCTTGAAAAAACCGGCATGCACAGTGAAGACATCATCCAAGAGATGAAGCACTCAGAAGTAAGCTATGAATTTTTGCATTCTTCCCATCACCAGGATGTACTTTTGTCAACCTTACCTCCACTACACCCCAGTACTTTATAACATTTTTTTAGGCCTAGGAACCCATTTTATGCATGGCTGTGTCCTTACAACAACCAGCATCATGCCTGGCATGTTGATGGTATAACTGCTGCACAGAGATGCCTCCTGCCTCCTTTTCCATCTAACTCTTGACCCAGCTTCTGAAAAAATACTGCAGTGGAAAGATGGTAGGCATACCCAAAATGGGTTTGCCATCAACAGATGCCATGTACACCACACATCACCTCCAAAATGTCTCACAAAGAAAAAAAAAAATTACTGAAAAGAAGATAAACCCATATAGAATGTGTTGAAACTTATTTCTGTCCATTTGAGTAATTTTGTTCAGGGAGAATCGAAGCAGAGGGTTAAAATTAAAAAAGAAATAGATTAAAACACTAGTTAATGAATGTCTTGGAGATTGCTGTGCAAGTATTTAGTATGTTTAACTAAGACAAGCTTGCTGAGCAACATTTTACATATGCAGTGTTTTTAACTTTCTCAAGGCTACTGTTTCAAACCAGAGCTTCCTCAAAGAAATTTTAAATCAGATTTCACCTCTGGTCACATTCCTACACACTTATTCTTTCTAGTAGTTCCACAGCCTTAATCCTCCTGAAATTTTAGATCATAATTCCAAGAGTTATTAGGTTGGAAAACAGCTTCTGGGCAAATGATGTTATTCAAAAAACTTTTTATACCAGAAATAATAGTTGGATTATTTCTGCCTCATAGATAGTCTTGAGGTCTGATTTTTAACGTTATTTGGGTTTTCGGACATGAGTTTTTCCTACTTTTAAATAATAGTACTCTTAAAAACAAAAGGGAGAAATAAGGGGAAAAATAAAGATAATAAAACCAGTAGTTTGTTAAATAAACACAAAGTTTAAAATTAGCTTTGACATTCCTTTCTTGTTTAGTTTATTCTTCTCTATCCCAATGGCATTGCATAAATACTTTAATATTTGCTATTTAAGGGTCTAGCACCATCTTAGGTTCTACTAAGTCTCAATAAGTATTACTCCTTTCTAAAATTGCTCGTCTTAATTTATACATTCTTTTAAAAACATATTATTTACTGTTGAAAAGGTATTCCTAAAATTAAGACATTTGTTTATGTCTTTTAATATCAGTAGACATAAAGTTTAAAAATAGAATGAAGGATCACACACCAAAATTCATGTATCTATCTCAGGTGTGTCAGACAGTGAAAGAACACAGAACTCATTCTGTGAAAGAATTTTTTTAATCCAAAAAAGAATGAGTTCATTTGAACAATCTATCAAATATTTTTTTACTTTATTTTAATAAACTGCTTCATCTTCTAGACCATTTTGTGGTAATAATCACTTTTCAGACGGAAGGGTTTGGTTATAAAAATGAGAAAAGAGGGAGAAATGTGGAGAACTTTGTAAAAATCCAACTGCATAGTTGGATTTACGTAGTTATATCCATGGATTCGTGGATGTGAATTCTGCTCACGGCAGTGAGGTACCTGCTTCGTTTTTTAAAAAAGGACTATGGAGAGGCCAGCTGAGTGGTAGAAGAATTTAATGATGGTTTTCAAAAGGTGAATCTCTTAATAATGAACGATATCTTTTGTCCATTATACACAAGCCAGAACTTATTTTCACAGTATTCTAAAAACCTTAGTTCTCAGTGACTGTGGGACCAAGTGGGAATTCAAAGAAAGGCCAAAGTTGGCCTAACATGGAGAGTTATTCAATGACCTGACACAGATCAGCTCTGAAGCAGTGCACCCTAACCCTACCGCTGAGATTTTCTGAATACATCCTAGATAAACTTTTTGGCAATATTATAGTGTATTATCCTAGCCACATAGACTTTAATGTACCGAAAATTCTGAAAAATAGGAGTTTCCGTCGTTACACAGCGGAAATGAATCCGACTAGGAACCATGAGGTTGCGGGTTCGATCCCTGGCCTTGCTCAGTGGGTTAAGGACCTGGCATCGCCATGAGCTCTAGTGTAGGTCACAGAGGTGGCTCGGATCTGGCACTGCTGTGGCTGTGGCTTAGGCTGGCAGCTATAGCTCTGATTAGATCCCTAGGCTGGAAACCTCCATATGCCATGGGTGCAGCCCTAAAAAGACAAAAGACAAAAAAAAAAAAAAAAAAAGAAAGAAAATTCTGAAAAACATTTTGGTCCTTTTCAACTTTTCTCTAAAAAAATTAGAATAAAGAATTGAGATATGTTTATATAGCAATCTATGTATCTAGAAATTCTACCATTAGAAAACATTGCATGGATTACTCATGCAATCTCCATCAAAATTCCAATGGCATTTTTACACAGAAATAGAAAAAAAAAATCCTAAAATTTGCATGGAACCGCAAAAGAACTCAAATAGCCAAAGCAATCATAAGAAAGAAGAACAAAGTTTCAAATGAGTGTAGTACTACAAACCTGTAACAATCAAAACAGTATGGTACTGTTATAAAATAGACACAGAGACCAATGTAAGAGAATGGAGAGCTCAGAAATAAACATTTACATGTAAGTTCAACTAACATTTGACAAGGGAGCCAAGAATACTCAATGAGGAAAGGACAGTCTCTTTTATAAATGATGTTAGGAAAACTGGATAACCACATGCAGAAAAATGAAATTAAACCCCTATCTTACACCTTTCACAAAAATTCACTTGAAATGGATTAAAGATTTGAACATAAGACCTGAAACCATAAAACTAGAACAAAACATAGAAGAAAAGCTCCTTAAGGTATAGATTACTACACTGATGTTTATAGTTTAAAAATAGCATATTTTTTTCTTAAAATGAAAGTAATATACATTTATTAAAGAAAGGTAGCTAATACATGCAATCATTAGGTAAAAGGTAATTTTTTTTTTGTCTTTTTGCCTTTTCTAGGGCTGCTCCCATGGCATATGGAGGTTCCCAGGCTAGGGGTCCAATCAGAGCTGTAGCTGCCAGCCTATGCCAGAGCCACAGCAATGCCAGATCCGAGCCACATCTGCAATCTACACCACAGCTCACGGCAATGCCGGATCCTTAACCCACTGAGCAAGGCCAGGGATCGAACCCGCAACCTCATGGCTCCTAGTCGGATTCATTAACCACCGCGCCATGACAGGAACTCCAAAGGTAAACAATTTTAAAAATCAGATATAATCCTATAATCTAGCCTTTTAGCGTTTTATTTGACTTATTTATTTTAGCATAGATCTGTCAGTATGTTTGTGCTATGCATAATACACACCTCTGTGTATGTATGTGTGCATATGTGAGTACTCACATAGCCATTCAACAAATATTTCTTGAATATTTATTGGTGACTCAGGTTCTGGTTTCCCATGTTGTTACAGCCATTATTTTTACATGAAATTAATATTTCATTATATACAAACACCAGGGTTTTTAATGCAAAACCCATTTCTTACATACTGTTGTTTGAAATTTTGTGTTACTACACACATAACATATATATAATATTATGTAATATTAGGTAACTTCCTAGAAGCACAAGCATTAACATTAGCTGTTTTTTTGTTTTGTTTTTCTTTTCTTTTTTAGGCCACACCTGCAGCATCTGAAGTTCCCAGGCTAGGAGTTGAATCAGAGTTGCAGCTGCCAGCCTATGCCACAGCCACAGCAATGCAGTATCCTTGTCACATCTGTGGTCTATGCCACAGCTTGCAGCAACACTGGATTCTTAACCCACTGAGTGAGGCCAGGGATAGAACCTGTGTCCTCGGGGATACTGTGTTGGGTTCTTAACCCACTGAGACACAAGAGGAACTCCAGCATTAGCAAATATAATGTGCATTGTGTGAAAGGAACCTTTGGTGCAGTAATACAATTGACAATACTAGCCTAGGTAAACGAAAGGCCTCATCTCATTGCCATCTCTTCAGCATTGGTTATTGTGGCACTTTTATTTTATTTTCTTTTTTGCTTTTTAGGGCCGCACCTACCTGTGGCATACAGAAGTTCCAGGCTAGGGGTCGAATCGTAGCCACAGCTGCCGGCCTATGCCTCAGCAACATGGGATCCAAGCCACATCTGCGACCTACTCCACAGCTCTAGGCAATGCCAATCCCTGACCCACTGAGCGAGGCCAGAGATTGAACCCGCATCCTCATGGATACTAGCCAGATTCATTTCCGCTACACCACAAAGATAACTCCTATGGTGGCATTTTTAATTTTTGTCAATTTGCTAAATGAACAAGGCTCTCATGATTAATTTGCATGTCTTGAATTATTATAAAGATCAAACATTTTATAACTTTAGTTCCCATCTGATTTCTTCCTATTAACAGAATACTCAAATTATTTCAATACTTTTCCCTTAATTTATAAGTAGTAGCTTAAATTATATTTTAATTAAATACAGAAACATATAAAATGCCAATAGTCGAAAAGCTTTAAAGAAAATGGCAATTTATATCATTAAACCCAATATATTGTAAATATATTTCTCAGCTCATTTGTTTGTCAGTCCTATCATTTAAGATGCAAAGAAGCTTTTACATTTATGTAATCAAACCTAGGAAAGTTTTTCTTTTGTGATTTCTGCCTTTGGTGTAACACATAAAAATAACATCCAACTCTCCCCCACTTATATAAATACTAACCAATACCGTCTCTTAATACTCTTATAGTTTCTTTTATTAAGAATTTAAGACTTTAATGCTCCTAGAGTTTATATCAGCAATGGTATAAAAATTTAACTTTTTTCTAAATACTTAGGAAACTGTCCATTCCTTTCATACAGATCTGAAGTGCCTAAAATGACACTGTATCAAAAAGCTTTACCATGTTAAGAGGGAATGAAATTTTCTAATTACAAATCCAACATCATGTTTATATTATGTCACTTCATATCATATTATTTTATAAAGCACTATTTATTCACTGTAAAATATATGTTGTTTTTAAAATTCTCTAAACGATGCTTAGATACATGAATCATCTAAGAAAATTAAAAATTATGGTTCCTAATTACCTTAAAAATTAGGAAACATTTATTACCTTTTATAAAGAATCTCAGCAGTTCAACTAAACTAATTTATGCAAAATGTATTTTCATTTACAGAATGTGGCCATGGGTAAGACTTCTTCCATTGAGAAAATGCATAACATAATTATGCAAAAAGTTCCACGGAGACAGCTTAGGTTCAAGGTTTTTTCTCGAAATCAATTATTATCGTTCCAGCGGCTTCTGAGTTGTTTAGTATTCTATAATCTAGACACAAAAATAAGCAATTGCTTGCTCCCATACATTATTTAAAGCCTTTTGGTCAACAGTTTATGCATTATTTTATTTGGAAGGAAAAACCTTAATTATAAACAACTGCTGAATAAGAGAACAATGCTCAAGCAGTTATTATCAAAGTAATAAAACATACCATGTGACTTTTAAAAAGTAATAAAACTCTAATTTTTCTATGATTTTGAATGACTCTCATTATTCCTTATCAATCAAGAAATAAGAGCCATAGCCAAAGAATTCTACATAGACCATTATTTTCTGCCAAGCTAGTGTTGTAGGCCTGCTTCACATGGATCAGCATCGGCTACTCACGTAGCAATATCTCCTTCCAAGACCAGTACCATGAAGCATCTCTACAGTGACTGCATTATGTTACTTAAGCTGATGTACATTTTGAAATGAACTCTGCAATTCAAATTGTGCTAATAAAATTCTCCCTGTGCATTATATGTACATACACTTGAAATGCCCAGAAAATAAGCTCAGTAGCTATGCTAAACTATTCAGATGGAGATTAGATATTTGTAGGTAGAACATAAAGACAATCAAGCATAATCAGGCATTTAAACAAATAGTTTTGAGTTGAGGAGAAATTATGAGGATGTGCTATTAGATTTAAACATGTATAGTGTTTTTACTTGTAAGGTTAATCTGAGAAAACTAAACTGAAAGTATATCAAGAAAAAGGCATCTAATTCAAGAGATTGAGGTGCAACAATAAAAGATGTTCTACAATGATATATAAGTGAAAAATATTGAGATACAGAAATTTTATACTCTTCAGGAAATATCTATATAATGAGCAATTAATTTAGAAATGAGAGATTCAAATCAAAGACTGTACCTTTCAGGAATCGATTCTACCATACGTTGGTAAAGAAATGTGGATTAAGTTATAGAGCATGGACAGCTAATGCACAGGTAAGTAGCATCACAGGCCCTTTATTTTGTATTATTATGAATACCACTCCTTTTTTAAAAATAATAACCAGGGTTTTGATTTCAGAGAGTCATTGGATTTTGCCATGGCCTTTCAGTCTTGTTAATTATTATGTGTTCAGAGTAATGCACATTTTTATCCACAGGTGGCAGACCTTTTTTATATCAACTTCAATCATATTCAGTATTTTTTTTTTGGTGTTTTTTTTTTTCCTTAAACTGCCACCCACATTAAAATGTAAGAGTGTGCTGCTCAGAGTTCTCATTAATGTTGCACAATTTAGATGATAGATTTGTCAACAAAGTGGCTCATTCTCAAAGGCCACTGAACCCTGTTGGGATAAATGCCTTAAAAATTGTATATTGCAGAGTAATCTTTAATTATAAAGAACTCATTTGACAATTTACAATATATTGGGATTATTCTTCTTTTTCAAGCAGCAAAGAATTTTACTTTCTAGATAAGGGTGACTGAGGGAAAAAAAAAGTGATTGGATTTGATAAATAGTTAAAGCAAAGAGCTTGCTTATTTGCAAGTAGAAGAGAGAGGTGACCAAAGGCGTGCACAAATAACAACCACTTAGGATCACAAATTATTAACTGGCTAAATGGTTAAAGCAAGTAACTATAAATGCAGTGACATTTTAAAAGAATGTTAACACAGAAAGAGATAAGCAAAACAAAAATAACTGCCCCCAATGGTATAACTAACCACTATCCTCAATTTACCTCTGTAAAATCTTGGATTTACAAATCTATGTTAAGCACTTGCTTTTGTTGCGTTTTTTTTTTTTTTTTTTTTTTGGCCAAAGCAATATAAAATCGGATATTCACCTAAGCCTTTTTGTGGGTATTGTTGATATATGCAAAGGATGCTTTAAAATCGCAATGCATTTCAATACCTACATAAATAATATATTTATAATTTTATAGTTCTCAAAACATTTTACTTCTATTCAATCTAACGGCAATGCCTGATGCCCTTTCTTATATTTCTTGGAAAAAGAACACTGGAAAGAATAAATGCTTATTTTACTATCCTGTTGTTCTTCATTTCCAATGTGGGGAATTCTTTATAAGCATCTTAAAATATTTTACTTAATTTTGAAAGATGTACCAGCTTAATTTACACTATTTGGCAATCATAGTTCTCCTTCCTGAAACATAATACACTATTGAAGAAATGAATAAAACCTAGCATAAGTATTTGCTGTAGTACTTTAACACTTACTTTGAATATATGTTCATGATACCATATGTAGAGTGAAGCAAATGGTAAGAATGCACACACTGACATGACCACCAGCAAGTAATGAGTGACACTCTCCCTTCAGCCAGAAGAGCTTCCCTGACCCAAATTCTCCCTCCTTTGGCTCAGCCTCTTTCCTTATTCTTAACTATCAGCATTCTCTGACTCTTAGTGTTTCCCTGCTTTTCTTTATGGTGTCACCACCTATAATGCATCTCTGAAAAACAATTGTTTGCCTGTAATAATCCTATTATGTATTCTTATGTCTTTGCTTTCCTTCACTTAATGTTAATTAGATCACTTCCATTTTCACTGCTTCCTATATATTTGTATGAGTATTCTACAACTGTCCATCCTGTTGATGACAACTGAATTATTTCCAAATTTTGGCAAATACAAACATTTCTTCTGCAAACATTCTTGTACATTTCTCCTGATACACAAATGCATCTATTTCTCTGGGACACATATATATATATATTATGATTGCTATGCTTAAGCAGAGGCCTATGAATTCTACCTGTAGCAGATCCAAAAGTAGTTGTTACACTTTATATTCTGACCAGCACTGTATGTGTGCTGCCATTGTTCTGCCTCCTTGCCAATGCTTTGGCCTGCTAGTCATTTCAGTTTACATGATATATGGGAAATCTCTGTACCTTCTGCTCACAGAGCTGTGGACCTAAAACAGCTCTGAAAAAATAAAGTCTATTTTTAAAAAATAATGCTGAATGGGTATGATTTTCAATCTAAGGAATCCGTCTCTATTCTCAGGTCAAAAGTTATTTTCTTAGATTCTCCTATAGGACAATCTCTTATGGGAGATTCTCTTAGTATTTGGCCAACTGAATTTGATGTGTAGTGTGAGGTAGGGATCCAGTTTCACTGCTTCCATAATTATTAATTGTCCCAATAGCTTGGATTCTTTCTATACTGCTTTGAATTACCACCCCCATTTTATAAAATGTCCATATATGCAAGAGTCATTTCTGAGCTCTCTAGTCTTTCTCCTTTATCTATCTCTGTGAACAGTGCCATATGTACTGAATTAACAGATTTATAATATCTAAAGGACAAATAATTCTACCTATTCTCCTGTTTTCATGTGTCTTGACTAGTCTTATCTTTTGCATTTTAGGTCAACTTGTCACATTACACACACACATCCCCACACACCCAGACACACACCACAAACTAACCAAACAAATAACAAAGAAACAAAAGACAAAACAACCAGTTGGTATTTTGATTGTGATTACACTGTACTTATAACTCTACTTGGGAATAAGGGACAGCTCTACAATATTGGATCTTTCAATACATGAACATGTATTATATATATTATCATTTTTTCAGCCTTAAAAATACTCCTTAAAATTTCACAATTCTTTCCCCATAAAGATACTACATACCTCTTATTAGTGAATACTAGGTAAAAAGTGATGCTGATATACAGGAGTACAGTTGATTTGTGTATATTGCATTCTATGCATCAACGTTGTTAAATGCTTGTATTAATTCATATCATCTGCCAATAATAGTTTCTTTTTCAATCCTAATAATTTTATTTATCTTGCTTTATTGTATTGGCTAGGATCTCCAGAAAAAAAATGCTAAATAACAGTGTGATAGCAAATACCCTAATGTTGTTCTTGATTACAGAGGAAAGCTTTCAACATGTTACTATTTTATTTTATGTTTGCTATAGGTATTTCATGTCGCAGTAAGGAAGCTCTGACTTTAGTTTTCTAAGAACTTTTAAAAAATAAGGAATAGATGACACATTTTATTAAATGTTTTTTCTGCATTAGTTGAAATAATCATGTGATACTTTCTTTTAATCTGTATTACATTGGCTGGTTTTTTACATGTTAGCAAACTTTGCTTTGCTGGAGTAAATAAACTTGCTCATGATTAATGATTCTTTTTATATATCGCTGAAATTGGTTTGCTAACATTTGGTTGACAGTTTTTCCATCTATATTCATGAAAGGAACTTGCCTGCAAATGTCCTTTTTCATACTATTCTTGCCAAGTTTGGTATCAAGATTATATGATCCTTATAAAATAAGTGGGAGATCATTACCTCATCTATTTTTGGGGGAAAAAAAAACTTATATAGGATTAGACTTATTTCTTCCTTAAATTTTCCTGTGAAGCCATCTGGGTCTGGAATTTTTTTGCAGGAAAATTTTTGACTACTGAATTATATTTCCTTAATGTTTATAAAAATATTCAGGTACTCTATTTCTTTTTTGAGTAAATATTGCTTAGCTATACTTTTCTAGGAATTTGGTCATTCATAAAACTCCTGTTTTCCAATGTAGACTTGATAGTATAAAGTTCGTGATATTTATTATTGGCTGTTCAACAATGTCTGCACATCTGTTGTGATGTCACCTTTGTCATTTCTGTTATGGGTTATCTGCCTCTTGTTGCTTGCTCAGTCTCATCAGAGATTTAGAAAATTTACTCATCTTTTGCAACAATCAATTTTTGGCTTTCTTACTTCTCTTCTTTATAGTTTATTTCTCATTTTATTTAAATAGCTTTTTATTCATTTCTTCCTTTTATTACTTTGGGTTTGTCTTGTTATTGTTGAAATAAATACTTGGCTTATTATTTGTCATTCTTTCTATTTTTTTCTAAGACATTTATCATTTATTTAAGGTAAAAATTTCCCAATAAATACTTCTTATAGGAAATCTGCAGTTGCTACATGTGAGATGTTCATTTTTAATTAGTCTAAAATATTTATAATTTCTATTGTGATTTCTCTTTAATCTTGAAGCTTTTCTAGCTACATTTTTGTTATTCATCTGCAGCTTAATTTCACTGGTATAATTCCAGTTCTCTGAAAACAGTTGAGGCATAATTTATAACTCAGCATATGGTCAATTTTTGTAACTGTTCCATGTGTTCTTCAAAAAAATGTGAATTTTGCAGCTGTATACAAGTGTCTATATAAGTCTATGGAGATCAAGTTTCTTAATCTTATCTTTCAACTTTATTCCCTCACTGATTTTTTGCTCATTTTATTTCATCAATTACTAAAGGAAGTGAGTTAATATCTACTGCCGTTGTAGATTTGTTTATTTCTCCTTGCCATTCTGTCAAATTTTCCTTAATCTATTTTAAGGTTACGTCATTAGGGGCATTTAGATTTAATATTAGTCTACCTTCCTATTGCATTGAAACTTCAATCATTTATAAAGTAACTCTCTCTAATAATGGTTTGGGTTTTAAAGTCTATTTTGTTTAATTAGAGTAGTTACACCAGCATTCATGTGGTATATGTATGATATAATTTATCCAACTCTTTTCCGTTATTATTTATGTTTTACACAAGAGGATTCCTATCAGTGGTTAAGGAATGCCAACAGCAGACAGTCGCTAAGTGGTACAATCAGGAACTGAGCCCAGACAGTATGTTTCTAAAGTTCATGGCTCTCAACATACTGCTTCTCTTACAAGTTCCAAAGAGTGAAGTCAGCTTAGGTTGGAGGTGGTGGTGGAAACTACTCTCATTCTAATTTCTGCAAAGAATTTATCACAGGTTGCTATCTAATTGTGATTTTTCGCATAGCTTTGAGTTAAATTCTCACTCTAATATTCTATGGCAGTATATTACTTTTTAAAATCCTTAAAAAAAAACATTTTTAATCCAGAACTGCAGCACTCAACCTTTTTCTCTTATACACAAGAAAAAAAAGTCTTTAACGTTTTGCTCTTTGCTTCTTCACCATTGCCATGACTATTAGCAACCTTCACTTGCTTGTCAAATGCCACTGAACACTATCTCAATCTGCCCTAACCTAAAAGAGATAGCCAGGTTGCAATATGATCGATATTTCTAAGTGACTGTATGGCTCTACTGAGAAGTAAAGCTTATTGCAACCTGAATGTATATTTGTATGTGTGTATACACACAAATTTAGAGATACACTATATCTTTAGTGAAGATTTTGGCTTGTTACATTTAACACTGCATTATACATAATTTTATATGTCTTTAAAAATTCTTTAGAAATATTTTATTGACTATAATATGAATGTATTCAGATTTATCCAACTATTGCCCTATTGCTGGACAATTTAATCAATTTCAAATTACTACCATTATAAATATATGGAAATTATCATATTTATATAAATTTTGTCTCCTTTAATTATTTCATTAAGTTAGGTTCTTGGAAGGGAAACTGCCAGATACTATCAGTTGGGCCCTAATATCTAGTTTCTTCTTTTCCATGGTAATAACTCCCCCAAACTTATCTTCCAGAATAAAAGCTACATCTTCCAAGCTGTTTTTACGTGTAGCGTGGTCATGGACAATGTTTTAGCCATTGGAATATAAGTGGAAGAGGTATGGACACTCTTCAAAAGATGTCCTTCAAGGGAGGGAGCATGAATCTTCTACAAATATTTCCTTCCTGTTGCTAGAATATGGATGGATATTGGATCTTCCAAAACACTAGGCAAAAATCACATGTTCAGAGAACCAGAGAAAAGATGAAGGATCTTGGTCCCTAAGGACTGTAAAACCACCTAGTCAGCTCTTAACTGCCTACAAAGACTTCCCATAAGAACATATAAAATCCTATCTTTTTAAAGCAAGTTGGATTCCTTGCAACCAAACCTTTTCAAAACTAATAGAGTTAAAATGTTGCTTTGGAAACATTTAAGGCTCTTAACAGAAATATTCACATCACTTTACGGAAATCTGAACAAATATAACCTTTTCCCACCACTCCTGAAAGCACCCAACTCCTCACATTCTTGTTACAACATCATTACTGCAAACTACTTTTTACTAGCTAGATCTCATAAGTGGAGCATACCTTTACATTTCTTTCACTAACTTCTTGCATTAGAATTGCATTCCTCATTATTTGTTCTTATACCTTGTCATCTTTTAAACTAAGATGTTAGTGTCTTTCTTACAACAGATCTTTACATGTGATGTTTGACATATTTATTAGTAGTAGTCCCAGTTTTCTATTTGCCTTTTTAATTTTATTCATACTTGGATTTTTACTTGTAAAGCTATAAAAGTTTCATATTGGCAATAACTTGTGACTTATTCCAGTTCTGTTATCACTAAAAATCATTATGTACAATGCTTTCTACCACATCACTTGGATTCATTTGTCTGTGAATATATAAAGCCTTATTTTAAAATATTTTTTAGGATTTAAAAACAATTCAGGTTTTAAGGATGATAACAACTACCACTGAATTTAAGGGTTTTCACAAATAAACTTCTATGTTGAAGGTATAGAAATGTAAGTCATATATTTTTAGAGCAGATTATGAATATTATAAGTTTTAGTTCACTCTTGAAGAGGACTACTTTTTCACTACTCTTTTTAGGACTACACAAAAAAAATAATTCCTTTTCTCTCTTACTGGTAACAAACTTCTGAACAACAGGATCCCTTCCCTCCAACCTTTTCTGCTGTTACCCATGTGATAGTTGGTCAGCCCCAGGACAATAAAAGGATTTTCAACTCTAGGTCTGTGGTCAAACTTTCAGTTCCTATTCCCAAGAGTATAACTTTTAAAAGCATTTCATAAGTGCACACACAGATAGATGCCCACAAAGTTTTTCTGCCAGGCAAACTTGGAAAATATCTGTTTGGCCTCAGCAAAATTGTATTTTCATATGTGTTTAGGAAGACATTCCTTGCAATACTTAATAGTATTATGGAGATTTTTGTAAAATGTGTGATCTACCCATTATGACGCCAAATACTTCTTTTGCAGCAAAAACAAAAAAGTAGCAACGAATATTTGAAGAAACTTTTTTCAGTAAAGAAAAAAGCTTCTGCAACTTTAAGAAATGTGTATCTCATTAAGAAAATGAAAGGAAATGTTGCTTTCATTTGCCAGTTTAGAAACATTACCTTTGTAATGAGTTTGAAAACTATAATTACAAATTCAGTTGTCATCTGAATATAAAAGCCTATGTGTTATAGCTTTATATGCACTTGTCATATATTTTATTTATAAATTAAAATAAGAGAAGGCACATAAACTTCCATTTTGCAGTAATCAATTTTCTCAAAGGTGTGTATTATGTGTTTCATGAATATATATTTTTCCTACCCAGTGCAGTGCCAAAATTCTCTGTTCAGACTTCAGAATCTTGTAAGTAGATTCAAAGAGGACTCGTGTCATCAGCAAGAGGAACACTAAAAAAAATAACAGTAGAGGATTAATAGTGCACTGTTCCTTTTTTAGAAAATACATCAAGATATGGCTCTTTGGAAGCTGGAGATGTCTTTGGTTTTCAAAATAAATTTTATACACATGTAAAAATTTATATAGATACATAAACATAATAAAGTTATTATCTATGGAAAAAGAGGCATTAATTTGACACTACAATGCCACCAGAATTAACATAAAAATTATATGCATAGAAGCTATATTATATGCCTATACACACATTTGCGAATCACCTCAGAAGTTGTTCATTTAATTTTGATATAAATATCTTGAATATGTTTTAGGACAGGCAACATAAAGGTAAATTCTTCTTTCTTGGAATGCATTATGACAGATTTTCAGGTGTCCTCCTAGGTCCTTTCCTTGATTCTATGCCAATGTATGAGAGGAATGGCCAGTGTAACTGTCCAGCGGGAGTCATTCAGTATCTCTACATTGGCATTCCTTCCTCTCTATCTCTATGACTGCACTGCCCAGCCAAACTTCAAAAATATTTCTCTTGCCTCTTTCTAGAGTGAGCAGGACCCTGGCTTTGCTACCAGCTCCCTAGGCTAGACAAAAATGGCCTCTGGCCATCAGTTGAAATTCCCAAGAACAGACTTTTGAAAGCAGCAAACCAGTGTGCGGTGGCAGTCACAGGCTTGGTGCCAGCTCAGGCTCCTCCCTATCAGTTCAATTTATAGAAAAGTGAGTAATTCTTCAGTGTCATTCTTATTATGCCATTGATGATTCACAGTTTTGATCAAAAGATTTATGGTATTAGGAGTAGTTTTATTATCATATCATTATCCATCTGGAGCATGACTGGGAGGGCGGTGGAGGGATTTTACTTCCAATATCAGATCTTTTGTTAATAATCACAGAAATCATCACACTGACAGAGAAGATTCTACATTATTTCATTAATTCACTAATTACTCCACTGGAAAGTATTTTAAAACTGAGAAAAGTTATTAATAATCTCAAACATCAGAAATAATGCTACTGCAGTAAAATAAAAGTTGTCTACATACAGTCTGTCAATTATTTTAAAAAACTTGTTTATTTTCACTAAAAAATTTAATTAAAAGGCATCCCAATTTCTACTTTTTTCAGTTAAGTGAAATTGCACATCAGACCAATTATATAGAGACTGCCAAAGTAAAATTTACTTAAAATGAAATGAAATAAATTTGCCATAGCCTATGTGTGGGCAACATGGAAATACACGGGTGGTAATTTTACCCACAAGAGGGAGCCTGTATTTTTATATTTTTGTCACAGAACTTGAAAAACTTGAATTAAAATATGAAATTTGAAAAAATGTTTGTTGATATCATAATCTCAACATCAGGTCAAGTTTTAAGATAGTCAGATTTCAGTTGGCATATTTTTCTTCCACCATGACTTACCAGTATGTCAAAAGATTAGAATGATATTTGGAATTTTTAAAAATTTTCCTACCTATATTGCAATTAGGATTTTTTTTTTCAGCTATAATAATGAAGATGTAACTGCCAAAACAGCCTAAGAGAAAATTCCTTTCAGGTGGTAGTAACATTAGTTGGATGAAATTGACTAGAATTACTATGACTGCTCTACATCCAAATTTAGTTATATAGAAGTGAAGCGATATTTCAGTCATCTTATCAGAAGAGATTTATATACAGCAATAATTTTCTATTTATTTATGGAACAGTAAAAACCCTATTTTAAAAATTATGGCGGCCATTCTCACAAGGATGACTTAAAACTTACTTAAGAAAGGGTATAACTGATATCAGGATGAACTTTCCTTTCTTAGAGTTGAAAAAGGATCCTTTTATTAAAAAAAAAAATCTAAGCTTTATTACTTCATATCCTGTAATCTCCCTAAATAATATCTTAAATTACTAAGACTCTCTAAATTAAATATGCTCTGGGTTTTGTAACAATAAAATATATTCATCAACTTAAAAACTACCTTACAAAAAATAATTTTGGTAATTCTTATCAACTGAAAATGATCGGTTCTATCACATCCAGAGACACAATAATAATCCAGCTGAAATGTGTTTTGTGATCCATTGTAAAGTTCAGGAAAGATAGATTATAAAAATGCCCCTTTCCCCCATGGCCTCTTCTCAGCAACTTGACAGTATTATAATAACAGGGCCAGGGAGTTGAGGAAAAAGGGGTTAATCACTTCTGCTCTTCCTTCTGGAATTCCAACCTACCCATTAAATCATTGTTTTTTCTTCCAGCAGGGACTGTGAATCTAATGGACCTAAAATCAATACCTTATAAATGACATAAAAAATATATTCATTTTATGGACTAATGCACCCTAGTGTCTGAATCCTATTTACACCCTCTACTTTAAAAAGGAGTAACAGACCCATTTCTGCCAGTGAAAGGTTACTCAGTCACACTGGTGACATGCTGCAGAATGCACTGTCATACTAGAGTGCAGCATAAGGGAAAGCTTGGTGGCTGCAAATCCACCACTGCAGAAACTTCTAATCTGGTGCAATGCACTGGTTTTAAGGAAACACAACCAGAAAGGAGCATGCAGGTGGTTTCCAAGAGATTCCCATGTTCTGAGGTGGATTTACAATGTCTCTTGTTTTATTATCCTGTTTCATAACTTCCATAAAATTTTAGGTGCATCAAATATTACAATATTGAAAAAACAAACATAACTTCCACTTAACAGTAAATTCTATAATGATTTAGGAAGCCCAATAAAACCCTAAATGCTCACTAGCATACAAAAGAGATACTAGCCAAATAAATGTAGTTGGTGTGAGATCACATTAAACCATTGTCAAAGACGAGCTCTGGGAAGACTGAGGGCATTTCATCACAGTGAAACAACCAAAAAAGATAAAGTGACTATCTTTTTAATTACATATCAAGAAAATATGCTGATGAGAAAGTTTTATATTTACATTTTTTTTTTAATCCTAAGAAGCCACACACTTACTTTCACAAGCCATCCTTTCCCTCAGAAAGTATTATGCTTAGTTTTAAAAAGAAAACTTTGGTTTACAATCTATTGGTAACTTTATTTTAAGAACATCTATGATTAATATTTTTTAAGATGCCCTGTAAAAATGCAAAGATACATGCAATGCAAAGATAAAAATATGGCCAAAAAGGAAAAAATAGAAAAAAAAAATGCTAAGAACTAAAGGAAGACTTATTTTCCTGGAAAAATAGTATTCGACTTACTTTTTGTTTCAATGGGTACAAAGTGCAAGAATCAGAGAATAACAGACAGGGAAAGCAACTTTAAAATATATTTTTTGAGAGAATTCTAGCAACAGGTCAGCATGAGTTTTCCTGTTCAGTTTTACTGGCTTAAAATCCATAGAGTTATAAAACTACAAAAGAAAAAAGAAAAAAAAACTGTTGTTCTTTATTCCATTTGCCAACCAGAGTCATTTATCCCCTATTAGATAAAGTATAATAGACTCTACCGAAAGGGTCATTGGCCTTCCATTTAATGATATTGCCAGCCCCAATCTGCATTTTCCCGGCAATGTCCCTCAACACAGAATAAATGGCTGATCTCTTCACAATAACAGCTGATTTCTATTTATTAAGCTAAAAAGGTCACCATTTTCTACGGCTGGGCCGCCCTGCACTATTGATAATTTTATGCATAAACAAATGGCAAATTTGTGCCACATAAATATGCATTAGCAATTACTTTTTCCTCGGGCAACGCTCACCGCATGCAAATGTGTACCTCGCAGGGCCTGGTAGCTTTTGTTTTAGCTCTTGAACAGTGAAACAAAAGAGCACAATAAACAATTTTAAAATTGCCAATCAATAAGCAATGCAAATGCAAAGGTAAATGGCAAGAAACTTGCTTGGAAACAACTAAACAAAAAGTAAGGTGGGGGATGGTGGAAGGACTTTTTTTTATTATTTCATTTCTTTCTCTTTCATAGTGAAAAGGCTAAAGTCCTCTTGATACAACAGCTAGCTAGGCTGGTGCTAAAGCAGCTGCCAGATGGGGAAAAGAGAAAATATACACATGTTGAATCAACACACACACGTACACATACACACACCCCAAAAAGGAGGTCCAGGAAAAACTGTGTTCCTATATGATTTCAAATGTATCACTTATTCAAATGTCTGCTTTTTCAATTTCAGGGATTCAAAGAATTTTTAAAGTGGGAGGCATTACAGAGATACATAGCCAAATCTTAATTCCACTGCACTTTGCCATGTTGCTGTTTTCTAGTATCACCTGCCTCAGACAAAGAGAATATACATGATCAATAAGCAGGATATTTCTAGGGACATGAGGAAAGGAAGTAAATGAGGAATATACAAATGAAAAATAAAAAGCATCTCATAAAACATCTACATCAGATAAAACATCAGATATTTAACAGCAAAAACTTTTATCTCAAAATGACACAAGAATTACATTGGACATAAGGATAGAGTGAGAAGAGGCTAATAAGGAAAGAAGGAATGGGGTAAGAAAGCCTAGGTGGAAAAAAGCGTTACCTAACTTAAACATGAAAATGAATGACAGCTTAAGAAAAAGTTGAATATTTTTTAATGAAAAATGAGCTTTAATAAGAGGGAGTTTTGTGCACTCTACCATGTACCATTCTAAGATCCAGTACCCTTGGATCTTCACAGAAACCTCTATAGGCTGGCACATTTCACAGCACAAGCCACAGGGAGGTTAGGAAATTGTATTGTTACTTAAGGCTGTGCTAGATCAGATCTTGACTCAGTGTAGTGCCAGACCTTGCTGCATGACTGCTGCGTAATACTGCCGTCCATTCCTTAAAACCCATCCGCTTTGACCCAATTGAAAAATCAGTTCTTCAATATGTTGATGGCTTTGCCTTTGTGTAAATAAGTCAAACTGTATTTTAAAAAATTAAATTTTGGACTTACACCAGTTTTTAAGACTAAGTTATTAAAATAATTCAGCTCCTGTAAAATACACGAATACTAAGAGTTCCATCGTAGCTCAGTGGTTAACGAATCTGACTAGTATCCATAAGGACGTGGGTTCGATCCCTGGCCTTGCTCAGTGGGTTAAGGATCTGGCGTTGCTGTGAGCTGTGATATAAGTCACAGACATGGCTCAGATCCTGTGTTGCTGTGGCTGTGGCATAGGCTGGCAGCTGCTGCTCAATTCAGCCTCTAGCCTGGGAACCTCCATATGCCATAGGTGTGACCCTAAGAAAATGACAAGAGACAAAAAAAAAACAAAACATGAATACTAGTTTGTATATTAGTATGAGGATACATTGGTGCATGTACACTGAGGCCATGCCAGAGTCTTAATAACCATTTGAGAACAGAAATACTGTTTCTAATCCCCATCTTTATCTTAATATAATTAAAGGTTATACTATTAGCCAGTATTAACAAGAAATAGTAAAGATAAATATTCTTGGCCTAAATACTCAAACCTGAAAATCTAAAACCAGCAGGTAGCTCTGTCCTGTTCAAAGCCAAGATAAGCCTTCACAGGGGCCTCTCAGAAACCCAATATGGATACTAAACATCAAACTCATCCTTCAGAGAAGGCAATGAAACTTCTCCTGGCAATACTTCCCCTGGTCAGTGTTGGAAGATCAGGCCTATTGCTAACACATAAAACGCCTTTGTATTAATTAGTGAAGAAGCCCTTTAGGTGGACAATTCAGAAAACAGGATGGCCTTGGAAGAGACTGGATTTTTTTTGGTTAGAAAAGTATTATTTCTAGTATTAAACCCCATTTTTTTTAGAATTAAAGACTTTGGAGAACCTACTACCCTCTTATTTTATTATAAAAATAATACAGATGGATTCCAATATTTTATGTATTAATTCCAATAATTACATAACAAGCATACTCCCAATTTTGCTATGTCTTGTTTTAATTTCCAGTTTTCATAGTTGGACACATAAAAACTTGTGAATTTTTTTTCTGTATCAACTAAATCCAATAAATGTGTGCTGTAGAGTATTACCATGGAACAGTCCAAGTTCTCATCATCACCATTCCTCGCCCAATTCCTCACTCTCTATACAAGGTAAGAATTTCAAACAAAAACCATGAATATTCCAGCTAGTCTGGAGTTTGAAAGGTATCAATGCTTGTGCAGTCTACTATGTATAATGCAGGTAAATGGAAGAATGCGGGAAGTGCGTAAAAAGCTAGGTGTGTTGTATGGACACTTCAGTATTCAAAGGCTCAGTGCGGCAGAGGCAAGGTCAAATAATTACACTGTGTGTCCCCAAACACACTTTTTTTTTTTCTTTTTTTGCCTGTGCTTGTGGAATGAGGAAGTTCCTGGGCAAGGGACTGAACCCATGCCACAGAAGTGACAATACTAGATCCTTAACCCACTGAGCCACCAAGGAACTCCCCCAATACCCTTTAGAGCAACAAAATTAGGTTTACATAGAGGGTAACTTCTGAGGGGTTCAGAAAGGCAGAGAGGGCAACAGGAAGTTCCAATCAGGACTAGAACTTCATGCAGGAGGAGAGTCCCTGCTTCATTTGTCCTGGGTGAGGGTCTGCCAGGCTCTTCACCTTGGATCTGTTCTTTGTTCACCTCCTGCTCTGCTGACCTCTGACCTGGACTGACCCCTGTGGGCCAAGTTTCCCAGGTCCCCAGGCAACTAGTTGGCTTTGAGGTGAGGTCAGCGACTGGGAGGGGACTGGAGTGAGGTGGTGCGTGGTCCTGGGCGTGGGCTTGTGCATGTTCTCATGCGTCCCAGACCCTCTATCTCCCTCTCTTTCATTTACTTTTAAAAAACATTTTATTATAGACAATGATATATTAAAAATAGAGACTTCAGTAAAACAAACCCCCATCCATCATCTCCAAGGTTCAACACCTAACATCCTTCTGCTGTTTGAATTTCTCCCTCTCTTTCTCTCCTTTGCCAGGTGTCTCAGGCAGAAGCTCCATCTTTACCTGGCTCCACCTCCTGCCAGACAGATCCCCAGGGTTCTAGCTTCCATTCAGTGACCCTGGTAAATTCCCTCCTCCCTTTGTCTCCAGCATAAGGGTGGTAGTAACTTCTTCCTGCTCCTGACCTCCAGGTCACTCTTTTACAATTTATTATTGTCAATGTGTAATGATTTTCCAATAATACATGCCCCTTTCTAAAATAATCACAGTGGTTTCTGTCTTCCTGCTGACCATAACGAGTACTTATTTTATTTTACTTTATTAACACTTGCTGGCAGAATCATTATTCATCACTTACTTATAGTTCCCTTGAAGCAAGTCAAGGCCACCTAAACTATAAGACATTTTCAAAAGCATAGAGCCTAGGAGTTCCCTAGTTGCTCACAAGTTAAGGATCTTGCATGTCACTGCTGTGACTCAGGTCACTGCTGTGTGTGGGTTCAATCTCTGGCCCGGAACTTCTGCATAACGCAAGTATGGCCAAAAAAAAAGTAAAGGGCAAAAAGTATGGAGCCCAGGCATGTTGTCCATGCCTGAAGTATGATTCCCTAGATAAAACAGTCATCATGTATTCATGTACCAGACAATCTAAGCATTCTATATCTTTTGTCAATTGCTTATTTATATCATTTTTTTACTGACTTGTCTTAATCCATGAGTCAATGAAGGAGTACTGGAGACCTACTACTGCTCCTAAAAATTCTAGCTCAGTGCCTAACATTTTGGGAATCTGGCCAGTCTATTTTAAGGAGGTGGTCCAGTCTATCACAAAAATACATTTTTCCAATGGTAGACAACAGAGATGGGTTAACCAAGTTTATAGCTTAGATAAGACATGTTTAACATGTAGGCATTTGTTTATTCATAACAAAACATGATCTTCTGATGTTAAGAATGCATACACACATAAGCACACACACACACATCCCCACACCCATAAAAATGACTGATGTTAGATGGCTCTTACAAAATTACACTTTGAAAAATTATGGGACTATGAATCAAACATATAGATTAAATTTCCCTGAAACAGACATGTGCTTAATAATTAATGGGAAAGGATACAAATAATATTTATGATTTTATCTTACTCAAAACACTTGAATAATTATGTGGTAATCATATAGCTGGATGAAGACATACTTATCAAATCTGAACTCTAATCTGTGAAGAAATTTTAAACATAAAAAGATCACAAAGTCGAAATAATGGATTTAAATCCACACTGAAACTTTAGCCTACTTTAATATAATGTTTTGTTTATAAAAATATCTAGATGAAAACATATGCTTCAAAGATAGTTCACAAGTCTTTGTAATTTTTAATGGCAGAAATCACAATGTAAGCAAAGGTGTTCCTGCTGTGGTACAATGGGATTGGTGGCATCTCTGGAGCACTGGGACATAGGTACCATCCCTGGCCCAGCACAGTGGGTTGAAGAATCTCTGGCATAGCCACAGGTGTGGCCTACATTGCAACTGAAGTTCAGATCTGATCCCTGGCCCAGGAACTCCATATGCCACAGGGGAGTCAAAAAGAATTATAAAAAAAAAAAAAAAAAGACAAGCAATGGAAAAAAGAATACATTTAATAATTGTAGAGTGTTCAAACCAAAGTTAGATACATCAAACGCTCAATGACAAGGCAATATTTCAGATACTGGTTCCAGAACTCTTTTCTATCCAAAAGATAGTGAACTGGATGACTAAACAGTCAATCAGGAACACAGTAGGTATGAAAACTGTGCTACAACAGGTACAATTAGGAGCAGAAGATACATTCAACCCTACAAAGATCAAACATAAGCGTAAGAGAGGAGGCCAATCATTAAGTTCAAGCCAATATCTGAAGGACTGAAACTTGGAAAAGTATAAACTAGATATATCATCTCATGCTCCACATGAGAACGAAGTATTGTTTATGTTTTGTTTTTGCTTTGATGGCAGGGTTATGACATGGTAGATTTCAGTGCATTTTGAAAAACTTTTTTTAATGAGTTCTCTAGCTACAGGATTGATGAAAGGAAGCTAAAGAATTTAGAGTTTAAGCAAGGGCTAGGTTCAGGAAGAATGGGTCACCTTCTGGCTTTGATACTTACTATCCAGGTAAGCTTCAACACAGTCATTTAACCTGTCTACGCCTCCGTTTTCTCATCTGCAAAACCTTCCAAATATATCCTATACTGAAAAAGAGTGTAGCAAATCAAGCTGGAACATCCTGCAGAGGTCTGAGAAGAGAATTTCTGAGTGGAATGGTGTGCGGGATCATCCAGCTTTTAAAATCCATTCTAACCTGAAACTAAATTATTCTATTTCTCAGAGTTCAGGCATATGTTTTCATACAATTTCAGGCAAGGAAGGCTAGCACTGAATATTTAAAAGGGGGAAAAGTCTGCGGCAATTCTGCATTACAAAAAAAGGTTTTAGCATCAGATAAAGGATATTCATTTTTGACCCAAGATAAAGCTATTAAATACAACTCAGAAACTATTTTTAGTCAGTAAAAGATACATCATATCATAAATCAGATATATGGATACTTGCATCAGCAATATCCATTTTGAATAAATTTACAACATTAATTTTATTTTCTCCCCTTTAAAATCTCTAGTTACTCAATTCATAGAACTTCTTGGATCCTAAAGAAGCATGAACAAAGTACTTATGCTTTTTGAACACTTGAGTGTTGCTTCCTTGCTGCTGTCAGCCAAGACTTTCCACTACTCCTTCAACCGTGCCTTCTGTCACAGCCACTCAGCACATGGCAACCAAGAACACAGAAAACTGAGCTAAGCAGGGCTAAAGGGCAGCTTCAAAAGAAGTGATTCTCAAATCCTTTTTTGTGATGCCCTGGGGTTCCTCTAGTTATTTCAGGAATGCTCTAAATTTTTCAAGAAATTCTTTAAACAAAATCATTTTACTTTTTCTCATCCTAACAATTACAGAGCTCTTTAGCCTTTTCAAGGCATTTTCATTTAAACTATCAGATCTGGTCCTTACCGTGATTCTTAAAGGTAAGTATGACAGGGGATGATCCCTCTCCTACAGATTAAAAAAAAAACTCAGAAAAATTATGACGTGACCCCCATGGCCACATGAAAAAGGCAAGAACCCAAGTCCGGCCTTCTTTCCTTTCCACCACGTTCTGCAACGGTGCACATACAGTACTTTTCAGAACTGGCGGAGAGGTCATTTTGAAATCCTTCAAACTCTGGAAGCATTAATTTCCTTCTGCGGCTGTGAACGTTTACCAAGATTATGCTACACTCTACCTTCTTATTCATTGATAGATGTTCCCATTTTAAAAAAATGGAAACAGCACAGTGATTCTCAACTGAGGGTGATTTTGCCCCCTGGGGAATGTCTGCAGGCACTTCTGATTTTCACATTTGGGGGGTGGGGGTTGCTATTGATATCTAATACATAAAAGCCAAGGATGCTTCTAAATATCTTGTAGTACACAGAATAGCTCCCACCACAAAGAACTATCCAATCCAAAATATAAATAGTGCTGAGGTTGAGAAACCTTGGTTTAGCAGTGTTTTTACTTAAGCCATTGGTCTCTTTATTTTTGTTACATAATCATAATAATGCTTTCAGATTGTAACATTTGCTGAGTGCTAATGACTGGTTTGGCATTAGGCTATCAGCTCTTGGGTAGTCACTAATTCCACAAAATGCCCTATGCCTTAATCTTTGCTGTCTGGCAATATGTTGAACAGTGGTTCAAGTGACAGAGGTCACCATTACTGAGATAAATGGATCATAAAATAATTCGTCATGGTATTTATAACACTTTGCTTATAAGAATGTTGAAAACAAAGCAAAGCAAATGGGCAAAGTCAGAAGCACACATTTCAATGATAGGAAATAAAAATGGAAATTTATTTCAGTTAAGGGAGTAACCTTTGACTTTCCCGTTACATACAGCTTAACATTAAAAAAATTCACCACAATGCACACCCAATCTTAAAAATGAATTTGGTTATCTTTTTATGTGCTTAAACTATTTCCATAAGCATTACTGTAAGTCAAAATACTCTCTTTGCAGAGAAGGCTGTCACTCTTTGCCTTTGCCCTGTTACATTCTTCCCTGAAGCAAAGGCTCTCAACTCCATTTCCTATGGATAGGGTCCAGGGGACTTTTTCTGGACTGAGTTCCACTCTTCGTATGAGCCAGGTAAGAGTTCCCACCATGGCTCAGCAGGTTAAGGATGCTACCTTGTCTCTGTGAAGATACAAGTTTGATCCCTGGCCTGTCTCAGTAGATTAAGGATCCAGCATTGCTGCAAGCTACAGCATAGGTTGCATATGCAGCTCGGATCCCATGTTGGCATGCCTGTAGTGTAGGTGGGCAGCTACAGCTTCAATTCAACCCCTGGCCCAGGAACTTCCATATGCTGTAGGTGTGGCCATAAAAGTAATTTTTTTTTAATTAAAAAAAAAAAGCGAGTCAAGTAAAAGCCCTGATTCTGAGGCAGCAAGTTGTCTCAATTATAAAGATGCACCACACTCTCTCCTATGTAGTATTTTGCATTCTTAGCCTTTACCTTTTGGTGTCTTTAGATATGTTAGCACTTGAACAATGAACTAGGGATTTAGAAACTTAACTTTTTTAATTCACATATCCTATTAAGAATCTGGAGATGGCTACAAAACCACCTTTTAGAAATATAAATTTTCATGTTAAAAGACCATTTTCTATGGATCTTTTGTGTTCTTTTGTGTTCTCTTCTTACAAGTGAAGGCAAGCTAGCTTTCTTCAGAACTATCTTTTCCAAGATATTTGTATAGATGACAGAGGTAGTGTCTCCCTCCAGGGCAAAGGGGAGGGCAAAAGTCTACTGTTCACTAACAGGGACAATGTCTACATAGTGGGAAAGGTTAGGCATGATTACTGCCTGATATAAAAGAATCAGGTTCCCTAAGCTCAGGTTTTCTCCCCCTTAAGTATAAGCATCATCAGGCTCTCTCTGAATCACCACGTGGGAATTAAGGTTCAGGGAACTGGTATAAATGCTAATACTTTGGCTATTATTATTGCTGTTAAGTCTCTGATCCAGAATTTTGATGTCTTCTGCCAATATCTGTGAAACTGTGGTAGGCTGATGTATTAGCTGGCAAGCAGGGTAAAAATCTCAGACCATTCACAGTTCTTAACAGTGCACACAAGCAACGATAAGCATACTCTTTTAAAAGATGGCCATTTTGCCATATGCATACTATTGTATTTGGAACGGATAGTCAATGGGGACCTGCTGTATAGCACTGGGAACTCTACTCAATATTCTGTGATAACCTATTTGGGGAAAGAATCTGAAAAACAATGAATACATGTATATGTATAACTGAATCACTCCGTTGTGCAGCAGAAATTATCACAACATTGTAAATCAACTATACTTCAATAAAACTTTAAAAAATGAAAAAAATCAAAATAAAAAAGATGGCCATTTTGTCCCATATCTAAATTCAGAAAGTTAAAAGGATCTGTTTTTATTTCTTAGTAAATATAATGGAATAACTATACCTTAAAAAAATCACGTAATAAGTTTATTTCAACAAAATGTATTTGGCTAATAATAATAATAGTAATAGCATTAACTGAGTGCTTTCTATAGGCCAGGCACTTTGTTAGGAGCTTAACAAATATTACTTACTAATTAGCTTATTCTGACAATAACACTGATGAGGCAGCCATTATTATTCTTGTTCCACGGGAGGAAACAAACACCTAGGTAAATTAAGCAACTTAGCTAAGACTATATAACCAGTTGGTGTTGAATCCAGGTTCAGAGGTGGAACAAGAATCAGTTTGTCTTTTTAATTAATTTGCTTTTATGCATTCCACTCAGGCCTTACACTGGTGGTACGAAGTTGGTTCCATGGCCCTGAGGGACTCCTGCTTTAAAGGGGGAGAGAAAGCAATAAATAAATAATTTCAACAGAGTGCCATAAGGGCTTTAATGGAGTAAGTATACACAGGCGAGGGGCCAAGCCTCCCCTGGGAGTCAGCAGTAACTTTCCAAACAAAAGGACGAATGAAATGAATCTTAAAGGATGATCCGGAGTAGGCCAGGTGAAGAAACAGAGGTAATGCATTTCCTGATTTTTACATGTGAGGAAAGTGAAGCCCAGACACAAGGCTAAAGTCATATGGCTGCTTTGAAAAGCAGGATGGCAGTTCAATGGCTAATGAACTTTTACTGGACCCTGCTGTCCTCAAAGATCATTCCTCACTTTTTATCAGGCAATAGGCAATGTTAGTATTATCTCATGTTGATACTTTCATTCTTCTTCTTTTATTCTTTTTTAAAACTCTGAAGTCATTAAGCATTGGGCATTCAAGGACATAATCCAGAAAATAGTGTCAAAAAGTATCTCTTTTCTAAGATGGACACGGCACATTGCAAAGTATTTAAAGAGTTAACAAATCACTTAGAAATTTAAATGTCATTTTCTGTTAGAGTTTATTGAAGGACTTAGCATGATTATAGAAAAAGTTCCAATAAGGTCAACATCAATGTTCCAAAGGCATGAGCAGGTAAGCTAAAGAGAGATCAAATAAATTGTTTAAATGTTACAGCATAGGTAGTTCGCACGAATGTCTCCGCAACCAGTCTAACTTCCATTAACATAGTTAGAAAGTCTCTGATATGAAGAAAATTACTATAACTTCAGATATTACTCTAAGGAGATATTGCTGTAGAATAGAAATGAAGAGATGTAGATAAATCTGCTAATGTTCGTCTTATTCACATAAAGTGCGCATACAGGAACAGAAAACAGAAGCAAGAAATACAAGAAAATGATGCCCAAAATTTGAGTCCAGGTACAATAATTTCTAAGTTACTAGTATAGTACATTTGTATATATTTTAATAGAGATTCAATGTGGTTTAATGGACAATACACAGAATTGGGAAGTGAGGTCACAAGGAGTATATTTATCAAAACAGCAAAATGTTACTACCATATGGTTAGAGTCTGATTTTTTCGGACAGTAACACCACCTCTACCACCACAAGTATTTAGTGTCACCATAAGAAAGACACTAGGATGGTTGCTGGAAAAAAATGGAGATGAATATGCCCTATAGCTGCCAGTGGTGGAGTGAAGAGGAAGCCAGAAATAACACATAAATACTATAATTCATCCAACAAACTTTTAGGGAGAGCCTGCTCTGACCTAGGCACTTTGATAGACTGACCACTAAAGAAATCTAAGTGAGGAGTTCCCGTCGTGGCGCAGTGGTTAACGAATCCGACTAGGAACCATGAGGTTGAGGGTTCGGTCCCTGCCCTTGCTCAGTGGGTTAACGATCCGGCGTTGCCATGAGCTGTGGTGTAGGTTGCAGACGCAGCTCGGATCCCGCGTTGCTGTGGCTCTGGCGTAGGCCAGTGGCTATGGCTCCGATTCAACCCCTAGCCTGGGAACCTCCATATGCCGCGGGAGCGGCCCAAGAAATAGCAACAACAACAACAACAACAAAAAAGACAAAAAAAGAAAAAAAAAAAGAAATCTAAGTGAGAGGTGCAAGTAAGGATTGGAACTAAGGTCAAAAAAAGGTGTTCAGAGCTTCTTGCATTTCAAATACAGTTGTTTCCAATTCTTATCTGAGTCAGAAGTAAGCAATGGAGATGGAGTACCAAGATCAATGACAGTCCGGGGTCAGAATCACTGACATCAATCTTATCAATAGTATTCAACCTTAACAAACCGAGGGATTATTTTATGGGTGAAAAATGGATATTTTTCTATGGATTTTGACTAAAAAGGAAACTAACACTTGAGGCTTCATTACTTGAAAAACCAACTAAAGTTGCATAAATAAAATTTTGGCCAGGATTTAAAAAAAAAACATTCAGAATCACACTTAGGATACTCTATTAATTCAAACAAATCCCTAGTCATGTGGCAAGTCATGCTTTTCAACACTTAAAGAATATCCAAGGATGTGGTTGATTCATCACAATTTTAAACCAATATAATGATCACTAGATATGTACCATTTATCCAACTGTTGCAGATGTGTCTTTAAGGGGAGGATATAAATTTTGTGAGGCCTGAAACCTACATGATTTTGGATGCCTTCTTTAAAGATATACAAAATTATGATCTCTTCATTTTAACCATAATTTCACATATGGAATTTTATGTACAGAGTAGAATTTTACAGAAAGCCTTTCATAGAGAGACTTACAGACAGAAGAGAAAGACAGTTTAATCTTTCCAATGGCATAGTTGATAGAATTTTGTTGTTATCCTTGTCAGAGACAATCATGAAAAAAGAGTCTTTCATCTTTACAGTTTGTTTTTATTAAGGCAAGGGAAAATTTGGGGGCTATACCAAATTCTTGAAAACCCTTATCAAATTTCTTATGGGATCATAGGATTTGGAAAATTTTTCCACAGAATAGCCTTTGGCGCCATACATTCAAACCCAGTTTCTCTTCCAGGACCTACATACTCCCAATATCTGGTGACAGAGAGCTGTTCCTAACATGGTTCCTAAAACTTGCAGTTACACTGGCAGGCGAGCACATTCCCATCCCGGGACAGCTACTAATGACATAACCATGGATGAAAGTGACTGTGGATAATGTCACTATTTCCCACTCAACCTAAACAAGGCGTATCTCCAAATCAATTTTCCTTTACATGATCCCCAAATGCCTGAGTCATTCCAACACTATACATAAAGGCGAAAAGTGATGGAGAGGAATTTGGAATACAAATAGTAAGTTCTGCAAACTTAACAAAAACATATGTCCATGTGATCACTTAACTAGGACTCAACCAAGGCCTTAGAATGGAGTTAAGCTTCCCTCATTTCAAGGTAAAATTGCTCAGGTTCCTGTTAAATCTTTTTAATTTTTGTGACTTGAAACTTCAGAAGGTTGCACTGGCCATCAGTTAAATCAGTTAACATACACTGTTATGAGGCATTCCTGTTGTGGCTCAGTGGGTTATGAACCCGACTAGTATCGTTGAGGATGTGGGTTCAATCCCTAGCCTCACTCAGTGGGTTAAGGATCCAATGTTGCCGTGACCTGTGGTGTAGGTTGCAGATGTGGCTCAGATCTGGCGTTGCTATGGCTGTGGCACAGGCTGGCAGCTGCAGCTCCGATTCAACCCCTAGCCTGGGAACTTTCATATGTCATAGATGTGGCCCTAAAAAGAAAAAAAAATACACTATTATGTTGTAAATCTATTATAACAATTCTTTTAAAACTCACATGGCAATGGCTGTGTCTACAAAATGAATTGTCAGCATAACATACAA
This sequence comes from Phacochoerus africanus, assembly GCF_016906955.1. Lineage (NCBI taxonomy): Eukaryota > Metazoa > Chordata > Mammalia > Artiodactyla > Suidae > Phacochoerus > Phacochoerus africanus. The sequence goes on along the minus strand of NC_062550.1, from coordinate 53,173,297 downwards.
ATACCTCTGGACACACCACCAGAGAGTGCAATAAGGTATGAACACATCAAGGACTGCTAAGTGGCAAAAAATAATAATAATAATAAATCAAAAAATTAGAAGAAAAGAAACTTAATGAATTTTATTATTTAGAGGCATATGTTAATATTCCAGAAAGTGGGCTGGCAGGACTGTGAGGCTTTACTGATTTTCCACTTTCATTCTAATTGGTTTAAGCCAAGAGGAGTAGTACCACCCACCCCCTGCTGACACAGCATATTGATTCCAGTTCCTGAAAACTGAATTATAATTTTCTACTTTACTGTGAAAACTGTGTTGTTCATTAAGTTCTTTAACATGTCTCCTCCCCAAATGGCATGCATTATCAAATTTAGTTATCTCTTCCGATTGTCTTACAGTGTGTCTAGTGAAATAAATCACAACACAATAATAAATAGTAACAGAATGGAAACAGCTACATTCAATAGTAAAGCACCATTTTAACATTATTCCAGCCAACTTAAGTTACACAAAATAATAAGATATAGAAGTTGCTCCTATAAAAGCATTAGAAATGCATGCATTTGTAACTACAGATTCAGAATGCCAAACAGAATTCTGATGTAGGGACCCTACAGAATTTGATCAAACGTATCCATCTGTTTGCCTTTATGTAAATAATGCTCACACAACCAGTGCTGGGACCTCTTCTAGTACAGGCCCTGAGACTTTCATTACATCTGTCACTTCCCCTGTTTACAGCTGCCTCCTCAGTAACTGGCGGGGCTTTCTTCCTAAGCATTCAAATAGCATCCTGAAGAAATAGCACCAGGAAAAAGCCATTTCTCTGTTTCTCCTCTCACTACCTGATTTCTGCCTCAGTAACTAATATTAATATCCAGTGTAATACCCTTTTCATGGAAACACTTTAAGAAAGCCCTTTTGGTTCCTCATTTCCACTTCTTGAACCCAGAGGGGACCATTTCATTAGCAAATGTGAACATCTTCAAGCAAGCTCTCACACTGAGAAGCAGAGAGCCTCTCCCACTTTCCACTGCTCACATGTGGCTCAGGAAATGCAGTCATCAGTGCACAGTCTCCAGCCATTTGCAACAGTCTACCTTATTGACGCCTCCAACAGAATCTCTGAAGGGAACAGCTATACACTTTAACCTTTACCTATGGGTAGATTAGATTATTTCAGTGGCTGTATTTGACTGAAGGGAACTGTGTGGCCCTGAAAATAAAATGAACTTCCTGACAAAGGGATGAAGCTGGCAGCAGTCAAGCAGGGAAATTGGATCTACAGAAACTGGAGGATGCACAGCTGCTGGTCATGCAATTGGCCTATCACTCCATTTTCTTCCAGAAGATATGTCAGGTCTTCACACCCACGAAAGGCAAAATATGAAATTTTACTGACACAATGTAGTATAGGAAACAGACGAGCATTCCCAAGTTTGCAGACCTTTACCTTTAGTAAGGCTAAATCTATAGTACAGATATATAAGAAAAAATGATAAGGGAGTTCCCATTGCGGCTCAGCAGAAATGAACCTGACTAGGAACCATGAGGTTGCAGATTCAATCCCTGGCTTCGCTCAGTGGGTTAAGGATCTGGCATTGCTGTGAGCTGTGGTGTAGGTCACAGATGCGGCTGGAATCTGGATGTTGCTGTGGCTGTGGTGTAGGCCAGTAGCTGTAGCAGTGATTTGGCCCCTAGCCTGGGAACCTCCATATGCTGTGGGTGCAGCCCTAAAAAGCAAAAAATAAAATAAAGTAAAAAATGCACAAAAAATAATAAAATATACAAATATATTTAATCATACATATGTATGAATGAAGTTATAAATAAAATAAACTATATGTCTACATGAGACACACTCATATTTCTATTTAGTTTCAAAATTGGCAATAAATTTTTTCTGTATTATTTACTCTTTATTACTGGAGGACCTTAGATCTTAGAATTCTCCTCTTCCGCAAAAACTTTTTCCCTCTTGTTTAAGCACACTCATCCATTCAGAAAATGAAGTAGAGGAATGATGCAAATACTAACTCTGGCACCCTCAAAAACTTAAATCCTAAAATTTAAAACTGCATCTATGCTGCATCTAGCCTGAAGAAATTCAAAGGGAAAGTGTATGAATACTAAATTCCTTTCTCATTTATATTCATTCATTAAAGGATATTTTGCTCTGTGAAAATAATATTGTTTTTTTACATAGTACTTTTTACTTGGTGCATTTAATATGCAGCCTTTAGACTATATGAATCAGGACCTGTGTCGACCTGATTTTGTTAATGAACATTAAATACAAACCTCCTTTCTCCTAGTGTATTATTTGGCGACATGTCTCATCTTTGAAATTTGAGCCACTCATGAAAAGAATAAAGGAAAACTAAATCTGAGAAACAACACATCCTAAAATGATGCTGGAAAAACTTCATAATAACATCCTTCATTAGAACACCAAACAAAATTTTATCTGAGACTCCATCACAGTACATGTAGCTTCTGAATTAGCAGAAACAGCTCTTTACGCACTAATTTTATTTCTTTAAGATATAACCACCACAAACATTCTTCTGCCCCATCTTTTTTCAAGCTTTTTTTCAGTAGCAATGCTACAAAATAACTTAACGGGAAAAGTATCTCCATTCCCATATGATTGTAAGATCTCCTCACTGATAAATTAGGGAAATCACAAACCTTTAGGACTACGCAGCCACAAGGCCCCTTTTCCAGAACTGTCTCCAAAGCGCTGTGTGCTTGGTCAGGATATAAGGATTCTGAACAGACCCAGCCATTCTCTACAATAATCAGTCCCTGCACAGGTGTTTTTCAAGCTAGTTTTTCCCTTCACCTTTGACACAGTTGTCAAGTATAAGCATGACCTGGATATTCAAATACTTATTCCGTCAAACTTATGAATAAATAAGGAAAATATCGTTTGAAGATCTGTGAAGCAATACTTGTGGCATTCTCATTGCAATTTTTTAGAATCCAACTTTCTGACAGTGGCAACCATGTAAATGAAATTAAAGTAACATAAAAGCACTCTCCTTTACAACTTTGTGCTCTAGATGGATTCTCCTAACTAAAGAATTATCATTTCACAGTTCTATTAGGCAAATCTGTACTCATCAAGTATTATGATTTTAAGGAGAAATTTGAGAAAGGCTAACTCTTTCATTTCCTAGATAGTAAAATTTCTGCCAGCTGGACAGCTATACACCCCTCAGTGGCCTACAGAGACAGACACATAGGCAAACGCATACACCCCAACTGCTGTTGATCCCTAATCTACTCATCACCCCAACTGCCCAAAAATGCAGTGAGTGGACTAATGATTTTTTAATATTTAATAGTCACAGTCAGAAGGCAATTCTGCAAAGTGGTTTACAGTTTTAACTTAGAGAAGACTAAAATAATATAGTTTAGACTCTTTCTTATTCATCTGTTCAAGTTTCTTCCTTGTAATTAAAACTGTGGCTCGATAGCCTATAATTCGGTCAAAATCTTGAACAGTGACTGATGCTTATTACCAAGGAAGCTTATCTAATGTGATGTATATTTCAGAGGACAGCATTTATGGTTTTTAAATCACTGGGTCTTTCTGTTCAAAATAATCAGGGCTGAGCTTCATCTTCTGCAGCTTTCCCATTCTTAAAAGGCTTTTTTCTTTCTTTCCAATAAAACAAGCTGTTCTTTTCTTTCTCCACATATCACAAGCTAAAAAGCAGCCTGAGACTGCAGCACTGGTATCTGGAAATGGGATTTCATTAACTATTATACAGGCTCAATCAATTAACCAAAATAGGTAAAATTTCCACTCTCTCTCTTAAACATGGCTAAAGCCATAATATTGCTTAAAATAATGAACAGATCCTTCATAGTATGCAAATGACTCAACAAGCCAAGAAGGTATGATTCCTTTTAAGACTGTCTTTTGTACTCTCCGTGCATTCCCCATGCTTCAGGTCAGGGCAAGAACTTCAGGAACTGCAGCTCTGTGGAAACGCAGCATCCATGGCTTTGGAACTGTGCGTGACTGCTTGGAACATTGTCCAAAGGAAGAGAGATGCAGGAGGGCAAAGTGTACCAGCTGCCAGCTCATCACTGTGTGCTCAGCGGGGGTAATGGTGCTTCTTCTGAGGGTACCACAGTGGTACCTCTGCCAGCCTCCACTGTCCTCTCCCTTTTCCACCCCTCTTTCTTCACATTCTCACTTCCATATGGATTTTTGCATGACGCCTTTGAATGTACATGCATGGTGACTATCAGTGAAAAGTCACTAACCACCATCCCGCCGTGAACATTCTTCCTGTTTTCAAAAGGACAATTTTGAAAACCAGTGGGAATTTTAAGTTAAAAGAAACTGGATTTTGAAAAGTCTCACAAAACATTCTCAAAGCTCTGTTCCAATTTCAAGCCTATTAAAATGTATATCTCTTCTTAATATTGAAAAAGTAGTGTCAAGATATTTTATTCCATGGAGGTGAGTAATCCTGTAAAAATCAACTATGTAGAAATGTTATACTCAAATATTCTGTCATTGACCTGGTAGCAATAGTGTTACCAGTACTAGTAGCACAGTTGCTACGTGTTACACATTATTTCCAGCATTTGACTTTTCTTTTCATTTAAATCTCAGGGAAAAAACCTTGAGGGAAGTGCTTTGACTCATTCGCTTTTTATTACCCCACACAGAGGTACAACGTTAACTTCTGTGTTTCTGGTAACTCTTTATCCTCTTGTGCTGTCTCCAATATTCATTCTTCCACCGTGGTCCTGGAGGAAATTACATTTCAATGATTGGCCCAAGCAGCTCTGACTCTCAATCCCTCCAGAATATAAAAGAGTAGCTAGTAATTTACAATATGCTTCATATTTGAGGTTAAACCCCTAACTTCAAATGTCAGAATAAGTAGGAAAAAACAGACCTAAATCTGAAAGAATGAAGGTTTACACAAAGTAACTCTCATTCTTGGTACTCAGCCAGGTGAGAAGCTCATATTTTAAGTATTTTTCCTTTATAACTGAAACTGCTTATATCTGGGTGCATTAAAAAGCCTTAGAGATTATAACCTTTCCAGGCAGGGGCTCATATTTTACGACTTATTGTCTATTGTTTAAAAGATTTAAAATTTTATGCACAGTGTCTTCAAATCTCCGGAGCAAAGAGGCTATATAAATTCAAAATAAACAAATCCTAGACAGTTTATGTGGTAGCACTTTTGATTTTCCCAATATGCCTTCCCAACTGACTCATGGACATGCATTCATTTAATAAATTAATTTCAGAAAAAGAAAACAAATTTCTCCCTAGTGAATGTCATTGTTTCCTACTAGGTCAACTAAATACTTCCAAAGTTCTGCTTCAAACAAAGGTTTATTTTTAGTGGCAAAAATTTAGCTCCTCTGATTTGATGCTTATCATCTTTGTGTCCCTTGATTTTATGACCCCTTATTCTGTTTTCTACACAGTATTTAATTTGCTAAGACTAAAGAGGGCATAACAACCGTTCATTTTCCCAAGACAATCTCAAAGGTAAATAAAATTCTAGAGGTACTTTCCTAAAGGAACAAAGGGAAGGACAAACTTTTCCTTAAGCACCTCAATGAGAAAGAAACACTGCTGGAATTTAGGGAACACCTGAGAACAAGTAAAACACTGCTGTCATCAATAACTTCAAACTTATTTTAAAATGACTTTTTTCAAAAGCCACAATGCTGTATCTTTAAAGGCTGACAGAATTCTGAGACTGAAATCCTGCCAGTGGTAACTTCTGGGTTCAGAAAAAATAGAAAAACATGCCCAAAAGGGAAAAACCTGAGGCAAGATGGAGGGGAGACCTTACATATAAGAATTAAAGTATACTGGAATTCAGCTATATCTGCATTAACTATACACATTAGCTAGTTACAGGAAGCCTTAAAAAGGGTGTTAAATGCACCATCTGGAATCCTGTAAAATGAACTTTTACCTGATGGTTAGTGGCAATTTATTACTAAACACAAGAGAGATGTGTGAGCTATTTTGGACTCAAATAGGACATTATCCTTGCAACAAGACCAATATTCACTAAGCAACATACCCACTGAGCAGTAAAACAGATCACTGAAACTATGGTGAAGATCCTAGAGCATCATGGATTTCAGTCTGTGAACCAAGAGACTTTGTATTCCTTCTGTTAACACTCCTTATAACTTCTTTCTTCCAGGAAGCCATCCAGTACTACTTCTTCCAAAACTTTCGACTTTCATACTTTGTGTCTTAAAGACAGTATATTGCCTATTCATAAAGTCCCCAATTCCTGGGTAACTGAGAGTCTACACGTCACCACAAGTTGTGAGAACCCAGAGTTAGGATTTTAATGCTAGGGGAAGATCAGGCACTCATTCTGAAATATCTTTCTGCTATACCATCTTGTCTCCATACATATTTTATATCTGTATACATTAACTGAAATTTTATCTGCATTTAGCTAGAATGCTGACCTCCACCTTTCAAATGATCTTTGCATAGATTTATGTAGGAAATGTTCCTCCAGCACGGTCACTACAAATGCCACAAGTAACAAAACCCAGTATCTCAGGACTCAGTGCTACCCTGAGGTTGCCGCGGTGCTTCCTGCCATGAGCCAACAGCTGCTGTCACTTTCTGCCATGCAGAAGACCTAGACACAAGAAACCTGCAAGCTCTGCTTCCTAATCTGCCCCCAACTTAATGCATGAAGCCACTGTTGATCCTGACACTCTAACGCCAATATTAGTTATTGAAAAAATATATTCCACTTCAAGAGGCAATTTAATTCTCTGAGACCTAGTCCACTTTGTACTGAAATGCCACGACAGCTGTCTTAAAAAGTTGCCCCAAATGCCTTAAGTGTCTGGATTATTCACAGAAAGCATCAATCTCAGTGGATCTATCTTCTAATAACCATGAATATATCTTATGATGATGATGATGAATATATCTTAAGATATATTATGCTAACCATGAATTATACACATTCCACAGCTCCACAATTAAGTAAAAACACAGGGACCAAAACGTAACTTTGTAGAAAGTTTCCAGCAACTCTAGAATGAATAGCTACTTAATAAAATATTGCTATTAATCAAAACAAAAAAAATTCAAGTTCTTCAGTCCCTTATTACACTTTCTAACAGTGTATGACCAAAACGTATTTACTTCTGAAGTTATTCTTTTTCTGTTATTTTTTTAAACCAGGGTAGGTGAGCAAGTGTAAGCTTGTGCAGTCCTGCATGGAAGATGAAGAAAGAGGCTATTTCCCGTCTCTGGCTACAGGAAGTCGATAAGCCCACAGATATCAGGGAAAAAATGATTATGCTCAAAGCTGATTTTAACACATAGAAAATGTTTTTCCTCAGTGCTGTTCTTTGGGAGTATATACCAACTGGATCAGTTTTGGCAAAACAGGAAACAAGAGTAGCTTTTGCTACAAATTATATACATACAATTAGTCATATCCACATACATAAATACATTCATAAAGATTTTATAAAATCTCAGTAACTTTAGCATAGTATTTTTTCCTCTGTTAAGTTTCTCTTTGTTATTTCAACCAAAAAATAAAATATTAAAATCCAAAGTTCATCTTTTTGTTATGATTTCGGCCAAAAGCAAGAGGGATCAGACATGTCATAAAGTATCCCATAAGGTATTTCTACATTGTGTGTATGCATTCCCATTCTCTGCCATACTTCTCTCTGCCTCTCTCTGTCTCTCTCTCTCTTACACACACACACACTTCCCTACATACATAACTCTACAGGGTTTGTTTGATTAAAAGAAAATATAACAGAATAATAACATGCGTATGCTTATGTGAATTTAGTCTATTTTTTATTTATTCATGAATATCTTGATTTCTTATCTGCAGAGGCCCATTAGAATAGTTTTATACAAAGTATTTTCACTGTAATTTCTATTAAAAGTACTTTGTAAGTAAGAACATGGAAAATGTTTTTAAAGAACTTCAAGGTGGCGCTTATTTTCTTACAAAACATGGGAAAAACACGTTCTAAAACAGTATAAAATAAAGATAAGTTATAGGGGGCTGTAAAATTTTTTCTAAGTATGACAACGTCCCAGGCCACCAGGACAGTTAAGAGGATTCGGTCAGGGTAATCAGAAAAGAGGCACTGCCAATCTGCGAAGAGTTTTAACGTGGCTGGGTATTTAAGCTGCAGCCCTCAGAAAATGGTAGAGTATGATGAACTGCCAAGGATTTTAACACTGAAAGTGAAAAGGGAATAAAAGCATTGTTGCCCAGAATCAGTCTCCTAAAATGAGTAATTAACTAGGGACAGGGTCCAATGTGTCACAATGGAACATATCAAAAGCCATTATACAGGGACAGCTGATGACAATAGCGCTTGGAGCAGGGAAAATAAAATTGCTGACTTCACATTAGTTATGGGGGAAAAACAACAACAATAACAACAAAAAGCTAAATTTGTAAAAACAACATACACTCCAAAAAAACTGCACCAAATCTAAAAGTACACCAAGATTCATTATGAACAAGAAACGCCAAAGGAAAGAGCATGCATAAAAAAAAAAAAAAAAAAAAACAAGAAAAAAACAAAACACTGTTCTATTTTTTGGGGGGAGGGGGATGCACCCACGGCATGTGGAAGTTCCCAGGCCAGGGATAGAACCCACGCCACAGGTGCAATCCGCCGAAGTGACAACGCCATATCCTTAATCTGCTGTGCCACAAGGGAATGCCAGAAGAGGCTGTCCTTATATCTACTGATATTAGAGAAGAGTCACCAAAAAAAATAACATTGAGCACAACAAATATATACAGTAAAGAGAAAAGGGGTATAAAGGATAATTCCCAGGTAAAAATTGTAACCACATACACATTTTTAATATCACCAAAAATGTGTGAAATCTATACCCACCCAGTATAATTCAGATAGTCCTTGAAATTATTGATTTGCCTTACCCCGAAGTTAATAATAATATTATAGTATACTATGTTAATGTATACTATAGACTAGAGAGGGAAAAGTAAGAAGTTATTTAAGATGCTAATAGAAGGTCAAAAAAGCATATATCGATTGGCCCACTGAAGAATGTCAACAAAAACATAATCCGCCCCTGATACGAGCAAAGTCTTCTTAACAACTGGGAATGGGGATTCCATTTATATACTGTAGTGTCTAAAAAATTAGAAAGTCCTATCAAAGCCAGCTTTCCTTGAAATGTAGCAAAGTGTATAAAAAAGTACCCACGTTATAAATACCATAACATAGGTATTTCAGATATAATTCGCATAGTTTAAGAAAGACTGAACAATTTCTCCTACTAATGGTATTGAATGGTTGGCTTCCAGCACTACTCAGTAACATCCCATGTAAGTAAATGAGGAACATCTCATTGTTCTGCTGCATCCTCTCTTTGTTTAAACAAGTCAGTAAGTCTAGCCCACACTCAAGGACAGAGGGTTACACAAAGGTATGAATGCCAGGAAATGAGGGTCCTGGAGAGAGACCTCTTAAAGACAGTCTATCCCAATAGGTAAACGTAAAACTCAGGAAGTTCTATGTATTAACTTTTTCAGTTTTGGAAAACTGGGGAAAGTAAGCAATCATTCAACTAAATATTCCACTAAAACATAAAGTTGAAACCACTGAGCAAGTGGAACTAAAGGCCAACACAGACACCAGGCCATCTAGACACCCCCACCTTTCAATCAGTCCTACCACCATCATTACTGACCTACCTCCTACCTTCTGTTCCCAATAACCTTGGCTCACACCACATCCTCAAGAAGTCTTGCTGCTGCATGTAAAGATAAGTGAATAACCTGGTGGCATCTTCCACCCCAATTGATGCCTTGGCCCTGAAGATGATCCTGGAAGAATTCTGACAATCAAATCAAAGGGATGAGTTCAGAAGACTCACGAATGATGGATGTCAGATTTTCCACCAGTCTGATGGAATGGTCACCTCAGAATCAATAATTATCTTATTATAACTAATTATGTTATTATAAGATAATGATGTCAATAATTATTTTAAATAGTAGAAAATAAAGGAAATGATATTGCTCAAACACAGGAGACTGTGTTCTGATGCTTATCCAGTGTGCATGGGGACCTCCTTGGGGATTGCTGGAAGTCCTAGAACATCCGTAACAAACAGAGACGTCAATCCTTAGAACCGAACTCAATATGCTTTGTGACAGTAACCGTGATTCTGCTGGATACTTGGTATACAGAGATGATGGGTCACATATCATTTCTGATATATCAGTGGCCTTGTGATGAAAATGAGTTCTGCTTTAAATTCCAAAAGCAGATAAAGAATGACGGGCAAAGGGAGGGAAAGGGAGGCAGCCTTCTTAAATTTGGCTGAAAAGAATCTTCTGCAATTCCTAGGTGAATACCTAGGACAGGGAGAGGTGAGGAAAGACATTTTTCAGATCTCAACTTTAAACTCCAAATTTCTTAAAAAACAAAACAAGACTAAAAGGGAGAAAAAAAAATCAGAACACTTCCTGGAAAGGGGTGGGTTCTGCCCAAGGAAGTTTAGAATCAGAAAAGGTAGATCTGACCTGTTTAGAACAGGTTTTGGCAGGTGTGAACAGTGTACCATGCTCTGCTTAAGGTACTGTCGGACTGAGTCCCACACCCAGCAAAAATTCTCCTGAGGCTGGAATTCAGGGCTGGCAAGCAACGGGGAGGGTGGAGAAAGTTGGCATTTGCTGCTCACCTCTGAGCAGCCGGGGTAGCCAGGCACAGATTGGGTGACGCCTGCACTGCCGGCTCAGATCCTGGAGATAAGAAGACGGGCTGGGCACAGCAGTTCAAAGCCTGTTGCCGTGTTTTTAGAATGCCAGCAGCAAAGGAACACCCCAAAAAAGACAAATGGGCAACACCCTTTACCTATCACTCTTCCACTAAAACTGCAGCCCAGCATCATGCAAAAACTGGGATTTGGAGAACTCAATCATACCTCTCAAGGAAAGCAGAGAGTCCTGACTGCCTCACAGAAAGAAAATTTCTTCGATGTCCTATAGCAATTAGGAGGTGCAATTACTCTTCTGGCTTTGCTTGAGGAGAAGAACAATGCTTGTTGTACCTAGATGGCACCCAAGAAGAGAAGCCGCAACCAGTAGAGAGAAAGCTAAAGAATGCTGGGGCGGTGGGTGGGCAGTACTCTAGGAACTTCAGGGGGCTCAGAGAGTATAGTATGTCCCCCTCACAGCCAGGATAACTGAAACCCAAGAAGGGAAGGAAAAGGGGGAAAAGTCCTTTTGGACACAGATCCCTGGTGGAAAGATGGGCTGGGGATGGTAACTACCCTTCTGCTTACACCCTTTAATGTGAAAAATGTCAGAAAGGTGTCCAATTCCTAGCCCAATTCCCAGACTCAGGGCAAGACAAGGACTCTGAGGGGAAAAAAAAAAAAAAAAACACAGCTGGAGATAACACGTAAGACTGTGTGACCTCCACCAAATTACATTATGTCCTCCATCCTCTGGCAAAGACCAATGCTCACCTTCCAAAGATTTTAGGATGGATCAGAGGCAGCAGCAATCTGGGTTTAACAGATGCAAACGATTGCATCTGGAATGGATAAGCAATAAGATCCTGCTGTAGAGCACTGGGAATTATATCTAGCTACTTGTGATGGGACATGATGGAGGATAACTGAGAAAAAGAGTATGCGTACGTGTGTATGAGAAAGAGAGAGAGACTGGATCACTTTGCTGTACAGTGGAAAACTGATAGAACACTGTAAACCAACTATAATGGAAAAAATAAAAATCATTAAAAAAAAAGACAGCAGCAATGGTCAACACGGTGCTCAGCTTCCTTATGGATTCAGCTGTGGTGAGAGGAATTGCCATGCTCTGAAGCTCTTGGTTGGCAAGAACTCCTCTTATGGGTATAAACATCAGAGGGAAGCATCCTGCAGGGTTGCATGTGTAAAGTCTTACAAGTCAATCAATACTTATAGAAACTTACGTTCACCAAGTATCTGCTATGTATGTTTACAAAGGAAAAAAAAAAAGACATACGATGTTTGTGTTCAAAGACAAACATAAATATAGCCATATATTTGTTCATGAGAAGATAATCTTCAAAACAAGTTTTTGAAGTAATTTTGAAGTATGATAGTGTATTTACATATTCATATAAGCATGTGTGATCTTCTGCAAATCCAAAGTAACTAAAATGAATGAATGAACAAATAAGTAAATAACAAAGAGCTAAGCAGCAACTTTTACATTACTTCTCCAATTACCAATCTGAATTTTTTCTTTGCTCTTAGCTTAATTTCACAAATGTATAGTTTGTTAAGCCTATATGACAGCGTCCTAAGTTCTATAATTTCCAAATTTGCAAATATAGATATATTTATACAAGAGCTTGCTGTGCATGAATCATAGTTCTACTGAGAATCTAGTGGTGCCTGAGTTTAATTTCACACAAGTTAGCAGCCTTTCCAGCTTTCACTAAAGTGTTATTTCTCACTCTTTTTTTGTCTTTTTAGGGCCACCGTGGTGTCATATGGATGTCCCCAGGCTAGGGATCAATTCAGAGCTGCAGCTGCCAGCAGACCCCACAGCCACAGGCATGCCAGATCTGAGTGGCATCTGACCTAGGCCAAAGCTTGCAGTAATGCTGGGTCCTTTAACCCACTGAGTGAGGCTAGGGATCAAACCTGCATCCTCCTGGATACTAGTCGGGTTCTTAATCTGCTGACTGTAGGATACCTACTGAAATAACAAATTTAAACACACACACACACACAACTTTTTAATACAGCAAGAGCAAAGTAAATATGAGTCTATGATCAGATCAACAACTGCAAAGAAGTTGTAAAATCAAATATAAAATCAAATGGAATGGAAAATCAGAGAAACTGAACCATCTACCTATGGAAAACTGTTGAGTATATAGAAAAACTAACAAGCACATACTTAGCATAATATAGCCGTACAGAGACACAGTTAAGTATTCTTAAATCCTTCAAGTATCCAGGTCCCATGCCATTTAATACCTTAAAAGCAAAGGTCAGAACACTGAATAGAATCTGCAATCAACATGCTAAGCAGTGCTGTTAAATACTTAGAGAAACCGAATTCATACATGCGGCTCCCTTTTGGCTGTGACTTTTCAGATATAAACTGCAGAGAGCAGTAGAATGATGATATCACCATAGACTGGATGTTCTACTTAACAAAGATGGTCGTATTCTTATTTTCTTCTTCCTTGGGGAGCCTTCATCTCAAGATAACTTTTAAATAGAAACAACCAGCTTTTCAGCAGAGCCTGATTATCAATTTGCACCTCTGGCAAAGGAAAGCCTAGAATTCTATTGTTTTGTTAATTGTCAATTTGCATCTTTGAAAGGTGTTGCATTTTCTCTTCTTTCTAGCAGGTTAGGACTAATTCTGTATGTTAATAAATATTATAAACACTATCCACAGAAATGTAGTTTGCTAAAAAGTATGTTACTGTTGCTATTCTCTATTCTCCTCTACTTAATTACACCTTAGATCTTAAAGTTGATTTTATGAATACGAGTTAGGCTCTTATTTAAACTGCGTTTTCTTAAAAAAAAAAAAAAAAAACCTTTCGCTTTTCAGATAAACATTTAGACAAAATGCTATTTAAAGCACCAGTTATTGATAGTCATGAAAAAGTTATAAATTAATTAAGGCAAAATTTCACAAGGATATCTTAGATTTTTACTTTGACTAGACAGCTTGAAAATATTCCTTTTCTTTCATCTGGCATATTATGTATAAGATAAAAATATAATATAAAAATATAATAAGTGAAACAAGAATTCTACTTTACAAAGTAACAGGAAAGATGGCAATAGAAGTTATAGAAAAACATGATACAAATAGATAAAGTGATAAAAAGGTGATACAAATAAGATAAAGATAAAGATTATTCCTTACACTTGTGTTTACAAGTAGTAACTTGGAGAACTAAAAGTTCTTAACATACCCTATCAACACTAGTTCCAGTACTTGATTCGGAATGATATGATCTCTTTGACACGCTTGTCAAAGCAAGTATTTTTAATCCACTGCAACATTTTCCCTATCTGATTGCTAGATATAAAATACTAAGTCAAATATTACATGATAACTCTCCAGCTGTTGAGCTGAGGGAAGTAGTGTTTATAAAGATCAAGTGATCATTCCTCTAAATCCAAGTGAGGATGTTTAAAGGTCATTTCTGTTGCTAAGAAAATGACTTCATATGTCATAAGTAGCTGTAAGTTACTAAATTTATTTATAATCTACCTTTTTCCTAAAGGGATTTGAGAGGAGTAATATGTATTTGTTTCTCAACTTTGGTTTCAGATATGCAAAATCATAGATAAACAATATCAATCAATAACAAAGATAATATATTTAACACATCTGTAAAGTGCTTTGTAAAATATGAATGTTACATATGTTATTTATTACCATCTACAGGCTTGCTCCCAAATCATATCATCACTCCAAGAAGCATCCACTTAATTATGTAACCTTACTATAAATATTTAAAAGCTTTTTTTTTTTTTGCTTTCTTTAGCGGTATACCTGTGGCACAGGGAAGTTTCCAGGTTAAGAATCAGGGTCGAATCTGAGTTGCAGCTGCCAGCCTATGCCATAGCCATAGCAACATAAGATCCAAGCCATGTCAGTGACCTACACCACAGCTCAAGGCAATGCTGGATCCTCAACCCACTGAGAGAGGCCAGGGATCAAACCTACATCCTCATGGATACTAGTCGGGCTCTTAACCCGCTGAGCCACAACAGGAATTTCCTAAAAGCTTTCTTTAAAGTATCAACACCCTGAAAAGAAAATTTCTTTAACATTTAAATGAATTTCCACAATTCAGCCGATATTCAGCCCAGGATATTTATGTCTTTTACACACAGGTACATGCATAAATATATATACATATACTTTATATAGGAGCCCATTGTATACTGCCTCTTAGTACGCATTGCTTTTCACGAAATCTATGATATTGTTCAAACTAAACCTATCCTGGGGGAAAAGTTAGGGGAAAAATGATAATAAAGAAACTAGAAGTCATTGGGTACAAAGACTTAAGTGATAAAGAGTTAAGTTTTAATAATGCAAAGAATAAATTATACATGGAAATAACTCAGTCCTGTCAAATAATATGTCAGGGAAACAGATAAGACTCATTTATAGCTTAAGTGTCTATAAAGGACTTTCAGTGTTTTATTTTTCTTCCCTCCTATTTTTTTCACTTTAAAAAATACAGGCTTCCAAATTTTTAAGTGGTTCTAGAATGGACTGGAATGGAGTGGAATATTTTAGGAGTAAGATTGAACATAATATCAGACAAATAAATTTCCAGTTTAGTTCAAGGCAAAATAAGTACAACTTAATCTTATCACCGGACAATTTTAACGTATTTACATTTTATGTAAATAAATTGGAATCATTTTCATGTCAGGCTGTTAGTAAAAAATTTGAAGACGGAAGGCCATATTTCTTTAATTCTTGACATCATTTAGTTCTTTCTAAAGGTTGAGGAGGTTCCTATCAGACACTTGGCCTCTTAAAGAATCCCAGACTCAACCATAAACTGACTACCTGCCTCTGTTTTGATAATAAATAAAGTCATGATTAGGAGTATGAGGTCTGGGAGGACCCTTTAAAAATATATAAAATATCAACAATAAAAATACATGCTTTTTCCCAGGCAAGTATTTAGCAGAGTATGAAGGTCAGAAACTATCCATCAATGTACATAGGACCTACAAGTTCTCTTAAAAAACAAAGGACAAAAATTCTATATCTATATAAATTCAGCTCAAAGAAATTGTTACTTGAGGAAAGAAATTAAAGACACTGGTTTATATAACGAATAGAATGGAAAAATAACTTCTTTTCAAACACTGAGATCACTTATCTTTTTCCACCCACTAATGGTAGATATATGGGAATTGGATTTAAAACCCAGGATAAAGGATATGAGCAATATGTGTAGAAATTTTTATGAGGGTTTTGCTGTTTTTATTCTCAACTTTTCCATCTTTAGACCTTATGATTAGCTCCCTTCTTTAAAAAGTTCCAACAGTTCCCCGTAATTTGCAATAAAATCTAAAACCTTTTCCCCTGGATTAGCTGGTACTAGAGGACCTCTACTCTGGGTATATTCTCACTGTGTAACAATTTATTGCATTAATTCATGCTTCAGAGTTTAGTCCTTGTTACCCATATTCACATTCCTTCTTTCTCTTGCCATTTTTGTCTACACTCATTTTCTTGCCGATGACTCTCACATTTATATTTCCAGCCCACACTTCTGTTCAATATTTCTACTTGGATATATAATAGGAATTGCAAACTTATGTTCAAAACTGATGTATTCATTACCCTCAAACCTGCTCTTCTCATCTCCAAATCTCAGTAATGAAAAAGCCCTCTTCCCAGTTAATTGGACCAAAATCCTCAAGTCATCTTGTGACCTCTTTCATGAATATCCCATGTTCATTTGGGTCAAAAAATCTTGTTTACTGAATCTTTAAAATATCTGAAATTGAGATTTTGACCACTTCTTATGAATTCCGCTGCCACCACCCTGACTCAACTCACCATTATCTCTTGACTGGCTTATTTCCAGAGTCTCCTATCTGGCCTCCCACTTTCCATTCCTTGAGGAAATCCTGTATCTTCTTCATACTAAAGGCAGAATGATCCTTTCAAAACCTAAGTCAGGTCCCTCTGCTCAAAACCCAATCAAGACTTGTCATCTCACTCAGAGCGAAAGCCAGTGTCTGCATGATGCCCTACAAGGCCTAAGTGAGCTGGCTACCAATTGTTCTCTGACCTGATGTTCTGCCCTTCACTCCTTCGAATGCTCTTCTCCAGCCCCATGCACCTCCTTGCTCTTTCCTATAGATACCCTTCCATTTGCTGTTCCTTGTTTTATGATGTCCATTATCTGCCATCCCCCATGAAGGCTCTGACCTTTATCTGCTTTGTTGGTAGTTACATCCTCAGTATCTAAAAACGTGCCCAGAACACGGCAGGTGTTCAGCAATTATCTGCTTTAGGGTACTAACTTGTATGTGTGACCCTGTACTAGCTCTAAGTTCTTTGTTTTGTTTATTAATGTACTCTCAGTGTCAAACACAGTTTCTGGCCCGTAAATAATATTCAATAGGAGTTTCTATCGTGGCACAGCAGAAACGAATCCAACTAGGAACCATGAGGTTGCGGGTTTGATACCTGGCCTCGCTCAGTGGGTTAGGGACCTGCCATTGCCATGAGCTGTGGTGTGGGTCACTGACACGGCTCAGATCTGGCATTGCTGTGGCTGTGGCATAGGCCAGCAGCTGTAGCTCCGATTAGACCCCTGGCCTGGGAACCTCCAAGTGCCAGAGATGCAGCCCTAAAAAGAAAAAAAAAAATCAATAAATGCTAACTAATTAATGAGTTAATGGAGAAACACTTTGGGCAAGGAATAAGGCTTTAACATAAAGGAACCTCCTTGAAATCATGTGACTTACCTATTTACTCGTTAGCTAGCAGTCCTGTTGCCTCTGTACCTCTGTGAAGACTTCTTCAATCTTCCTTTTATTTTAACCCATCTTCTATGCTTTTACTACCTAGATCCAGCTGAGTCACACTGAATTTTTAGCTACAAAAGAGCTGAACTGAGAATGCTATTTCTATTTTCTCTTCTTGCTTATACTCTTACTTGAAATTTAGTTAAAAGAAAAAAATACAAGATTGAGACATCAAGAAGCAAAAAGAGGAAAAATACAGAAACTTCATTGAATTCTTTGGGTATTCATATTTTACAAAAATGGGAGTTCCCATTGTGGCGCAGTGGTTAACGAATCCCACTAGGAACCATGAGGTTGTGGGTTCGATCCTCGCCTTGCTCAGTGGGTTAAGGACCCAGTGTTGCCGTGAGCTGTGGTGTGGGTTGCAGACGCGGCTCGGATCCTGCGTTGCTGTGGCTCTGGTGTAGGCCGGCGGCTACAGCTCCGATTAGACCCCTAGCCTGGGAACCTCCATGTGCTATGAGAGCAGCCCTAGAAACGGCAAAAAGACAAAAAAAAAAATTTACAAAAATGCAAGTTTACCGTATTTAGAAGTTGTTTGCACATCATAATTACATTATTATGTAAAATTGTATGTGTAAAGACAGCTCTTCTTCAAAGTTGTAAATTAATACATATATAGGTTATGACCAACTTGATTCTTCCCCATCCTTTCTAAGCCTTTTCACGACTTTCATTATCTGAATCAAGAACAGAAAAATCAAAATAAAATATAAAAGTTTCTTTTAAAATAATTATTCAGCAAATCATTTAGGAAGCTTTACTAATTTCCTGTAGTTTCAAATATAAAGGGGAAACTAGTTCAGATAAAAACTATCCTTGCTGCACCTTTCCAGCATGTGGTCCTCTTTATTCTCAAGGCCTTGGGCGCAAATGAAAGTTAAACTTTAAGTCCCACAAAGAAATCTTGAAAGCGCCAAATATCCATTCGTCTAACTCAGCCTTCAGAAAACGGAGGCATGCGACTCCTTTTTGAACCTGCCTTCAAAGCTAAGGATCTTCAGCCACAGGCTTCTCTTTCACATCACTTGGGGCCCACTGGTGATCAGACAACTGTGAAGCTGCCTGTGTTACCTCGAAAGCTTTGTAGCCTCTGCAGGTACAGCCATGCTGCGGACAGTCACCTGCGTCACTTGTGGTATTCTCTTGGTTGGTAATTACAGAACAAAAATCACTGGAGTCCTAACACATGAAGCAGGTACCAGGAAGCAAAATCCCCTCAAGGCGATTTTTAAATCACTAGTTTAAGCTTTTGCTGTATCTTTGGAATAAGCGGGAGGGTTGGAGGGTGAGGTGGTAGGTGTGGAGGCTCTATCTTGGCACCCAGTCCTACCTACCAACCCAATATCCAAAGAAATCACCACCTCTGGCATTCATATAAAATTTTACCTAAAGAAATATATGCATTTGTTTGCTTCTTTCTGACATTTAACAACAGACGTGACATTGGCACAATCATCGAAAGGATCTGTCATAAGAGCACTTTTTCGAAAATTGCCAAATTCCCATGTAATTGGCAAAATTTTCAGCGCTCTTTCAACTCATTCATCAGAAGGGACTGGAATTCCCTATTCTGGCCCTCTAACTTTTGGATGTGAAAGCCAGAAGGAAGCAGAAAATCTGCAGAAATACAAATCAGTGCACAGAAAATTCACAAGCTTCGATATCTCTTAGCACGTATACAAGAATAATGAAATAGAGCTTTGCCAACAATATTTAAATTCCACATGTCGTTTCAAAACATATTTAGAGAGAAATTAACAATTTTTAAGTTAAAAATAAGGCTTGCTTTAAAAAGCATTCCTTATTAGGTAGAAGAATCTTCATTTTCATTTTTTTTTTTTCTGAAAGCTTAAAAGGGTTTCCATTTGTACAAACCCCTTCTAGTCTGGAAGCAAGAAACCAGTAGTGGCATGAAAATAATTTGGTCCTAAGACAAGATTTTTTTTCTTAAATGGAAAACTTTTTTATAAGTTAATTTTTAAAATTATAGTAACCTTTTTTTTGTCTGGGGGTCAGTATCTCCTATCTCTAGGGAACCAGGGCTCAATCAAACTGCTAAAATGACCAAGATGAAGCCTGTTCTCTAGAATCACAGAACTTCAATGTACCATGGAGGAACTCCAAAATGAAAGAGATGGAGAAAGAGCTGAGAATCTTTTATTTCATTCCAGGACAATTACTGACAGTTGTATTTCACAATAAGTGTCAGTCATAGAACACGTTCTGTGAATTATTTAAAGAAAGCAAATTTAGGAACTTTTTCCATCTGAATGGTTTGCACTGAATGAAAAGATTCAGTTATCTAAAACACTATTTATTTTAAAGACATGACAAATGTCATCTTGAACGTGACTTTTGTAAAGCAAACTTGAACTCTGACTAAGTCTTGGTACAAAATGAAACAGTGTAATCATTATCCCAGTAATAAGAAATAATTTTCTAAATCCTTGTTCACACTACTGTGACCTATAGTGAATGATCATTAAAGCATCCTTGGTCTAGCCATGTAAGATCTTCATTTCATTCCTTAACCATCTAGCCCCTAAGTCTCTTCACCTAGTATCAGTAAAATACCAAAAGCATCCTTTCCACTCTTGCTGGGACTAACCAATTCTGAAATCTTCAACGCTCATTCGGATTCTTACACAGTCTCCATCTTAAGCAACCATCCATGAAATTCTCTCTCTCAGTAAGGTCAGTGCCTCCTCTTTGACTTCAAGTTATTCAGGCAGTTCCACCCATCTTTTCCTTCCATCCATCAGCCAGCTCTTGGCTTCAGCTCTTTCCTTTGTTGTAATTCATCATTTAACTCTACTCTTTGTTAGCACCCTCAATTCTTTGCTCTTTTCTCTTTTCATCCAAAATAATCTGAAATTGTCCAAATGTAGATCAAACAAAGTAAGAGATTTCCCCACTATTTGCCATTCCCCTATTTCAAATTTTATTTATTCTAAATAAAAATATATCACGGCCTTCTTTGGAGCAGAATGTAGCCACGCAAGTGATTTCTAAGAGTGTATGCAAAAGGTGTGTGTAATTCTTCACTAACTGAAAAGGAAGAGTCATGCCATTCTTGTCCTCCTTATTTTTCTCAGTGTCTGAATTATACTGGAGCACCAGTAGGCACACTGTATCATGAGGTAGGTTTAGAAATGGCACAGCAATTTCAAAGAAGGGCCCATGTCCCTGAAACCATGCAGTGTCATATTAATTCTAGACCGATTACCTAGGGGTATTTTTTAAAAAAGAAAGAAACTTATCTTTTTTAAGTCTCTCCTTCATTATACTGATGATCTGTCTTTTCCAGTTTTAGACTCCTCAACGGCTCAGTTTCCTCTTGTGTTAAAATGAGAATAATAACAATAATTAACTCACAAATTTGTTGGTGAAGATGAAAGATTTAACAGTGCTGGGTACAAAATAAAAAATCAAAATGTTGGTTATTATTAAGTAGTAATACCAAGTGCAACCCAGCCTTTTTGGGAGAATCTGCAAAACTATAAGTATTGGTACTAATATTGAACTCTTTCAGTGATAGCAATGTCCTTTCACTTGTGTTTAGTAACCTCCTAACCCATTTCCTTTAGTAATTATCCTACACACAATACCCTCCTCAATCAGTACCCCTGTTACTCAAGCTCCATCTCACCAAGGGACATTTTCATACTCCAAAACTGAAGCCATCAAGCTTCCAACGCCTCCCAAACATGGTGACCTGCCTCCACCCACCCCCTCACCTCCAGTCTTCTCACGCATGCTGCCTCTCTTGTCTACAGCCATTTCTAAGAAGGAGGTACCTTTTCTCCAGGCTCATCCCTCTGCCTGGCACTGGATGCTATGCTTTTCCTTTCTTATTTTACCCCTCCCTGGTATATTCAACTTTTGCTCTCCTATTGACTCATCTCCCCCTTGTCAATAACATGCTCCAGTTTCTGCTAATATTAGCGTGAAAATTCATGCATCCCCCTCATGCATCTCCTTTTCTCTGTTCATCTGCATGTCTGGGAAGTCACCACTGCATTCTAAACCCCCATCAATACAGTTATAAATTATTTCTTTTTATCCAAATCCAGTCCTTACATCACTTGATTACAACTAGTTACCCATTTCTTCAAGCCAAAAAGCTAGCGGTTACCTTAGACTACACTTCTCCTTTATGCCCCATAATCAATCACTAAATATTAATTTTACTTCTGAAATATCTTTATTAATCATTTTCTGTCCCTGATTCTACTTTTTGTGTTTAATTCTTCTTCATATCCTACCTGAATTTGTGAAATAACTATTTTCTCTCCTTGGAATCCATTCTACACATGGTTACCAGAGTGATCTTTCTAAACTCCAAATCAAACTTCCCTGCAGAATAAAATACAAACTCTATAGTATGGTGTAAAAGGCCCTTTCTTATTGAGAATCTAATTATATTCCCTATTTAATCTCCTAAAGCCACCATCTTGCACTATCAAATTAATGCTGGGACAGACAGTTTCATCTTTCTTTGAACACGAGTTCATCCTTCAAATGCGACCCAAATGTCATCCCTTCTCTGATGCCTCCCATGAATGGCAACTTTTCCTGACAAAATGAATACTGTTTCTTCTTCATAATAACTCAGTAGGTTGTATGTGCTTATGTCACTCATGCCATGGTTTTCGTGTGGTAATTTATTTTGGTTTTGTCTTTTTCTACCTTTATTGAGGTATAATTGGCATATCACATTATGTAAGTTTAAGGTGTACAATGTGACGATTTGATATACTTATTATTGCAAAATGATTACCACAGTAGGGTTAGTTAAAATTCCCATCTCCTCACATAATTACCATTTCTTCTTTGTTATGAGAACACTTAAGATCTACTCCTTAGCAACTTTCAGGTACATAATACAGTATTATTAGCTATAATCACCATGCTATGCATTAGGATCCCCAGAATTTATTCATCTTATAATTAGAAGTTTGTACCCTTGACCAACATCTCCCCATTTCCCTGACCCCCTAGCCTCTGGCAATCTTTATCTCACTCTATGATTCTAGGAGTTCAGCTCTTTTTAGATTCCCCAAGTCAATGATATAATACAGTATTTGTATTTCTCTGTCTTATTTTGCTTAGCATAATGCCCTCAAGGTCCATGCATGTTGCACAAATGACAAGATTTCCTTCTTTCTCATGGCTGAATAATATTCCAGTGTGTGTGTGGGTGTGAGTATGTGTGAACAAGCAAAGATCGAAGACAATGTGGGTTCAGCTCCAGACCACTGTCTGAAGCGACTATGGCAAAAAAGCCAGTTAAATAAGTTTTTTGGTTTCTCAATGCATATAAAAGTTATGCTTACACTATATTGTAATCTATTAAGGATATATTAGCATTATTTCTTCAAAAAATGTGCATAAATTAAAAATAATGCCTTTGGAAAAATGGTGCCAACAGAGTTGCTCTATGGAGGGTTGCCAAAAATCTTAATTTGTAACAAATGAAGAATCTGCAAAACCAGTAAAATAAAGCATAATAAAGTGAGATATGTCTATGTGTGTATATAATATATACATTATATACACACACACACATATAAATACATACATATTATAATTAAAAATATAACTATCTTATGAAACAGCAATCTCACTTCTGGTTATATTTATAAAAAATGTAATAAGGGTCTCAAAGAGATATTCAAACTCCCACATTCACTGCAGCATTATTCACAACAGTGAATATATGGAAACAGCCAACTGGCCTGTCAACAGATGAATGGATATATATATATACATTCCTTATCCATTCATTCATCCGCTGAAGAATTCAGTTTCCTTATTCTCTATTGGTCAGCTGAAATCTTCTATTTCTTTCATGATTCAGCCTTGGTAAGTTGTTATGTTTCTAAAAATTTATCCATTTTTTTCTAGGGTGTCCAATTTGCTGGCATATAATTATACCGAGTAGTTTCTTATGATTCTATGCATTTATGTAGTATCAGTTGTAATGTCTCCTTTTTCATTCTGATTTCTTCTTTTTTAATCTTGCTAAAGATTTGTAAATTTTATTGCTTTAAAAATCAGCTCATATTTTCATTGATCTTTTCTATTGTTCTCTTGTTCTCTATTTCTATTCTGATCTTTGTAATTTCCTTCCTTCTGCTAATTTTGGGCTTAGTTTGTCCTTTTTCTAATTACTTGAGGTGTAATGTTAGGTTGTTTATTTGAGATCTTTCTTTTTTCTCAATGTAGGCATTTACTGCTATAAACTTTCCTCTTGGAACTGCTTTTGCTTTGTCCTCTAAGTTTCCATTTGTTGCAAGATATTTTCTATTTACCCTTTCATTTCTTCATTGACCCACTTTTTGTGTAGAAGTGTGTTGTTTAATCTCCACATATTCGTGAATTTTCTAGTTTTCCTCCTGTTGGCAATTTCTAGTTTCATACAATTGCAGTTAGAAAAGATACATATGATTTCAATCCTCTTAGATTTTATGTTTTTTTTTTTCCTTTGGTGACCTATTACCTTAATGAATGTGTATTCTGCTGCTATTGGATGAGATTATCTGTATGCATCACTAGGTCTAAAGTATAGTTCAAGTCCAGTGTTTCCTTATTGATTTTCCATCTGGATGATCTATTCATTGTTGAAAGTGGAGTACCGAAGTCCCCTCCTATTACTGCATTGTTGTCTATTTTTCCCTTCATATCTTCTGGTATTTGCTTAGATATTTAGGTGCTCTGATGCTGGATGCATATATATTCACAATTCTTATATTCTCTTAAAGAACTGACCCCTTATTACTATAAAATGATCTTCTGTATGTTATTAAAGGTTTGGCTAAAAGTCTATTTTGTCTGATAGAAGTGTAGCAACATCAGCTCTATTTTGGCATCCACTCTCATGGAATATCTTTTCCATTTTTTCATTTCAATTTTATATATACCCTTAAAGTTTAATTAAGTCTCTCACAGGTAGCATAGAGTTGGATTTTGTGGGTTTTTTTTTTTTTTCAGCCTTCCAGGCATTCTACATATTTTGATGGATGAATTTAATATATTTACAGTTAGAGTGATTATTGATAGGTAGTCCTTAATTATGCCACCACTTAATTGCTTTCTTCTATTTTGTAATACCTTTGTTCCTTTCTCCCTCTCTTGCTGCTTTCCTTTGTGGTATGTTTTCATCCCCTTCACTTTAACCTTTGTCAATCTACTATAGAATTTGTGGTTACCAGGAGGCTTCAATAAAACATCTTAACAGATGTTTATACTGATAAAACCTAACTTTGATTACATACAAAAACTGTACCTTTTTACTCCTTTTGTTTTTGATGTCACAATATACCTCTTCTATATTGTGTATTCATTATTCATTTTATATTGTGTCGTCATCATTCATTATTTTAGGAATAGTTATTTTTTATTTTTTAAAAATTTTAATTAAATTTGACTTATGTTCTGTCAACTTCTGCTGTATAGAAATGTCACCCAGTTACACACATACACACATTCTTTTTCTCTATCATGTTCCATCACAAGTGATTGGATATAGTTCCCTGTGCTATACAACAGGATTTCATTACTTATCCATTTCAAATATAATAGTTTGCATCTACTAACCCCAAACTCCCAGTCCATCCCACTCCCTCCCCCTCCCCCTTGGCAACCACAAGTCTGTTTTCCATGTCCATGAATTTGTTTCCTTTCTCTAGATAGATTCAGTTGTGCCATATATTAGATTCCAGATATAAGTGATATCATACCAAAGACAAAGTGGTATTTGTCTTTCTCTTTCTGACTTACTTCACTTAGTATAAGAGTCTCTAGTTCCATGTTGCTACAAATGGCATTATTTTGTTCTTTTTATGGCTGAGCAGTATTCTGCTGTGTATATGTACCACATCTTAATTCATTCACATGTCTATGGACATTTAGATTATTTCCAAGTCCTACCTATTGTGAATAGTGCTGCAATGATCATAGTGGTGCATGTATATTTTGAATGAAAGTTTTGTCCAGATATATGCCCAGGAGTGGGACTGCTAGATCATATGATAGTTCTATATTTAATTTTCTGAGGTAGCGCCATACTCTTCTCCATAGTGGTTGTACCAATTTACATTGGTAAACAGTACAGGAGGGTTCTCTTTTCTCCACACCCTCTCCAACATATGTTATTTGTAGACTTGTTAATGACAGCTATTCTGACTGGTATGGTAGTTATGATTTGCATTTCCCTAATAATTAGTGATGTTGAGCATTTTTTTCATGTGATTGTTGTCCATCTGCTGTATGTCTTCTTTGGAGAAACATCTTTTCAGGTCTTCTGCCCATTTTTCATTTGGGTTGTTTGTTTTTTTTTGCTGTTGAGTTGTATGAGTTGTTTGCATATTTTGAAGATTAATCCCTGGTCAGTTGCATCATTTGCAACTATTTTCTCCCATTCTATAGATTGTCTTTTTGTTAATTTGTTTTTTATGGTTTCCTTTGCTGTGCAAAAGCTTGTAAGTAAGTTTCATTAGGTCCCATTGGTTTATTTTTGTTTCTTAGGTCAGCCTTGGGAGACTGACCTAAGAAAATATTAGTACAGTTTATGTCAGAGAATGTTTTGCTTATGTTCTCTTCCAGGAGTTTGATGGTGTCTTGCCTTATGTTTAAGTCTTTAAGCCATTTTGAGTTTATTTTTGTGCATGATGTAAGGGTGTGTTCCAGTTTCATTGATTTACATGTGACTGTCCATTTTCGCAGCACCAGTTGCTGAAGAGGCTTTTTCCCACTTTATATTCTTGTCTCCTTTGTCGAAGATTAATTGACCATAAGTGTCTGGGTTTATTTCTGGGTTCTCTATTCTGTTCCATCACTCTGTATGTCTGTTTCTGTACCAGTACCACACTATCTTAACTACGGTGGTTTTGTATATTGTCTGAAGTCTTGGAGAGTTATGCCTCCTGCTTGCTTCTCTCCCACCTCAGGATTGATTGCTTTGGCAACTCTGAGTTTTTTATGGTTCTATATAAATTTTTGGATTATTTGTTATAGTTCTGTGAAAAATGTCATGGGTAGTTTGATAGGGATTGCAATGAATCTGTAGATTGGGTAATATAGCCATTTTAACAATATTAATTCTGCCAATCCAGGAGCATGGAATAACTTTACATTTCTTTGAATCCTCTTTAATTTCTTTGATTAATGTTTTATAGTTCTCAGCATATAAGTCTTTCACCTCTTTGGTCCAGTTTATTTTTAATACTTTTATCCTTTAAGCCTTATACTAGAGTTAAGGTGTAACACACCATCATGTTACAGTAGTAGTGTTATCTGAATTCGATTATATACTCACCTTTATGAGTGTGTTGTATATTTTCTCATGTTTCATATTACCAAATAGTGTTTTTTCATTTCAGCACTTTTTATAAGGCAGGCCAAGTGTTAATGGACACTTTTATATGCAAAAGTTTTTTGTCTCCTTTATTTCTGAAGGACAACACTGCTGGATAGCATATTCCTAGTTGGCAGCTTTTTTCTTTCAGTATTCTGAAAATATCCACTCTTTCCTTGCCCATAAGTTTCTGCTGAGAAATACACTGATAGCCTTATGGGAGAGTCTCCAGTAAGTTATAAGCCTCTTTTCTCTTGCTGCTTTTAAGATTATCTCTTTGTCTTTGATTTTTGACAGTTTTATTATAATATGTCTTGGAAAAGAGGATCATGCCAGAAATTTGGATATCAAAATCCCTCCCCAGATTTGGGGAGTTCTGAGCCATCACTTATTTAAATGAGCTTTCTACCCTCCTCTCCCTCTGTTCTCCATTTAGAATGCTGATAATTCACAGATTGCTTTTTTGATGGTATCCTATAGCTCATGTAGGCTTTCTTTATTCTTTTTTCATTCTTTTTTTATTCTTTGTTCTCAAGTGACTGGATAACTTCAAAGTTCATGTCTTCTACCTCACAGATGGTTTCTTTTGTTTGATTCACTCTATTATTAATGCTCTTTAGTGCATTTCCCCCCCCCCCATTTCATTCATTATATTCTTCACCTGCAGAATTTCTGTTTGGTTCTTTTTTTATGATTTTTATCACTTTGCTAAACTTTTAATTTTGTTCAGGTATTATTTTCTGATTTCACTGAACTGTCTTTCTGTGTCTTCTAGGTCACCATACTTCCTTAAAAGAGCTATTTTGAACACTTTATCAGGTATAAATCACAACTCTGCATATTTGGGCTCAATTACTAGAGATCTTTAGGTAGTCTCATGTTTCCTTGATTTTCCACGTTCTTTAAAGTGTTGCATGGCTGTCTTCTCAGCTGAAGTAACAGTCACCTCCTCCGTCTTTACTAACTACTTTTAGGAGAGAAATACCTCCCATCAGCCCTGCTAGGGATTCTGAGGCTTTCTCAGACCTTCTATGGATATGTTTGCTCCAAGCTTCTTTCTCCCTCTTGCTACGGAATTCTTATGCTTACATGCCCTCTCTTGATCCTGCAACATATTAGTACAGATGTTGGCAGCTTCCCTGCTATCTTCTCAAGGGTGATTCTAGAGCTCAAATCTGTGATCTCTCCATAGCTCAGAGGATTGGGTCAATTTTCTGCATGTGTTTACTACTGCTCACTTTCCCCACTGCTGTCAGGAACATACACAGGGTGCCAGCCATGGGCAGGAGGGAGTTTTGGATGAGACACACAAAGCCTGGAGGTACCTGCAAAGCCAGCTGGAGAGACTGCAGATGAGGAGTCTCCAGCCATTTCTGGGCAGGCCTCTTGATGAATTCCATGTCACAGTTAGTAGAATCTGTATCCATTTAATGCCCTCCAAGAGTCCTATCTGCTATTTTCCTAGCCACTTTCCAGTCATACAATGCATAATTTAGTGCTCCTCTCCAGTGTGTTCAAATTTTTATTGTTTTTCTCCAACAATGTGCTAGAACTTCTCCCTCTAGAAACCTGCACTTCCACAAGTAATTGAATGAGACAGTGTAACTGAATGAGACAGTGTTCTTCAGGTGCTCCTGGACCACAGGAAGAGCGCTACAGCCAATTTATAGGCCACTGCTGAGTCTATAGCTGGAATGAAAGTCTATATGCCTTTTACTGAATGCACAAAGAAGAGGGGCTCCTCCTAGCTTCTTTAACCTATGGTGCCAGATCCATAGCTTCCATAAAGGCACTTTCCAGGGATAAATGCCAAATTGCTGTTGAGAAGGAACATTATGATGGTTATCTTATTCAGCCACGCAACTTGACATTATTCCTGTGGTCATTAGCTTAGATTTCTATTAGACTGCTAAATTTCTAGTGGGCAGGTACAGGCTTACCTTCACTGTGCATGTTCAGTGAAATGTCACAGTGATAAAACTCTGGGATGAGCACAGAAATATATAGAAAATATTTGGGAAAAATTTATACAAGTTGCACAAAAAGCACCAAAGATGGAATAATCATGATTTTAATAAACAAAGATTCCCTTTCTTCCTATTTTTGGTTCTTTTGGTTTTCATATAATCAAGTTAAAAATTGTTTTATAAAATGCTTCCTCCTAATTGTTCCAAACAACTAGCTTCAATGTGAGTTTTCTTTATTAATTCTTCCTTTACAGGTCTTGTTTTCAACTCTTTAACCTTTAACCCTTGTTAATTCAAGCTTTCAATGACTTCATATTAAAAAGATTGCTTTCCTTTACCAGATTTCTCCAATTCCTATTTCTATTCTTTAGAGCAAAGTCTATATAGTGCCCTTGCCCTTAGTTCTAACTTTTTCCCTGAAAAATATAAAAGCAAATTTGATCTCCTCATGCACAAATATAAGCATATTTTGACTGTAGAGCTACACCTATTCACTATGAAGTCATGAAATATTTTTCTGTGACCAATCCAATATTCTTTAGATTCTAAATTTTCTATTCAGTGTACCACTTATAGGATGTGAGCTTAGGTTTTTTTTTTCTTTGTCTGTGTTGAACTAAGTCATCCACATTCCCTTTCCCTGCTCCCATGTTAGCAGGCCTGTTTGTGTGAAAATATTAGTCAGAGTTAATGCTATAGCCAAAATGTCAGACAGATTCACTCTTTTCAAAGCTAACTGGTTCACTGGTGGATTAAGAATGACTAACAACTCAGTTCTGATATTCATACATGATGATGAGTAATCAATGTGTGTAGATTAATAAATTTCTTCTTTAATTAATAAAATTTCATGTACTTGGATACTGCTACTTCAATTTATATTTGAGCAGAAAAATCTCAAGTGGGTAATCATAATGATAGAACTCTAATTATATTTGCATGAAATTTGAAGATTAAACATTAAATAATTGCAATTAAAGAAATAAATGAAATATTGGTATCATCCCAAAGATAATCCCTCAAAGGTGAACATTAGAATTTTTTCACGTAAAAGTGTTTAAAGGCTTGTCACATAATAGCTAAGGAGTAATAGTGTATCACAATACATTAAATCTGGCAAAAAGTCTCCAGATATATATTTCTTAAATTTCAGGTCCATGAATACCATGCTCTCATTTCATATTCATTTTACACTGAAGACTATCTTAGTTTTATAGTGTTGACTCAACATATTTGAACAAATAATTATTTGGATCTTATAGAGCAAAGTACATAAAATAAATTTTAGTATTTCAAGAAAGCATCTTTAGGCTTACTATAAGTAGAATATTTACTAAGCACCTGCAGTATGTTGGCTAAAGAATCTTTCATTTAATTCGAACTTGAGTAAAAAGAGAAATTGGAAAAAATAAGTTATATTATGTGAATGAACTTCAAAAGGTTCAGAAGTTGGCCCTGATATATTCACATTCTCATCCAAACTGGAAGTCTGAAATATTATGTTGAAAATGGCTTAAAACTGTCTTTTTAAAAAGACTTCAGGACCTTTATTTTCTCCTTCCCACCAGACTATAAATGCTGGAAGAACAACCTGTCTTATGGCATTTTGGGCACACAATTTCCCTTCCTAGCAATAAATTGGAAGTACAGAGTTTATGTCTGTTTGATTCCCATCTGTCAACCAAACAGCAGTGAGATCAAATCTATCATTCAATTTCTAAGACTGTTTATTAGTTATATGCTTGATCGTGGCCTTTCAGGAATCCCATTCATAAGATGAAAAAGTCCAGATAGCAACCTAGTCACACTGATAGTAAGTTTAAATTAGATGTACATATTTTTGTTTCTTATTAACTCTCAGGCATTGTCATTACTAGCAAAGTGTACTTAAGTACTTGTTAAGATGCTATTTAACTTATGATAAGTTAAAAAGATCACCTCCTCTCATATGGAGACAAGCATTTAAAAAGCATAAGAACTGGAGTTCCCTAGTGGCTCAGCAGATAAAGGATCCAGTGTTGCCAAAGAACTGAACAATATAATAAATCTGTGGTAACAACTGTTGCCAATAAACAATGCTCAATGTATGAGAGGCATTATGAATGGAGGTGACAGAAATAGTGGTGCCTTTGAAAGACAAATTGTATGTGTGTGTGCACACACGTATGTATGTGTTTCCCCGATTATCCATTCTAGTACAGGTTCTTCTTTAAAGTTGACCTAAATTTTCTTTCCCGTAAGAAGTCTGAAATCGTTATGCTAGTGTCTCATTGAGCTGACATTTCTCACAGAGATTATACCGTATTGTCTCACATTTTCTTTGCATTATACCTTTGATAACAAGTTAAAAGTGTAAGAAGGAAAAAAAAAACAACTATCTGCAAACAAGAAACCGCTGTTAATGAAATTCAGCATTGCATAGTAGACTTTTTGCTCGGGGAAGCAACCAAACTCATCCTCACAAAAGAATGGAGTGGGACCGTGTATTAGGGCAAGGTGGAACCATAGTTTCTGTCATAATTTCTGAAGGTATTTTTCTCATGGTATCTATGGTTCAAATAATTTCAAGATCAAGCCTTTCCTCTCATTCAAACATAAACCACATGTTACTCTATGTTACTAAGTTGTTTTTTATTAATATCATTCAACATTATAAGGTAGTCTGGTCTCTGGCCCAGCACCATCAGTATCATCTGGGAACCTGCTAGGTATGCATATTAACAGACCTCAGGTAAATCTACAGATTTAGAAACAATAGTGTCAGCCTATTAAACTGTTTTAATAAGCTCTCCAAATAAGCACATATCATTGTAATAAATGCATTAATTTTGTAATATGAATTATTTCATTCATTCTCAAATAGGTTCATTGAGGGCATAGATTAAAACAAACTAAGGATATATAATTGATATAATTGTTGGATGGAGATATCTATAGTATTAAATTCATTAATGATAAAGCAGTAACATAAGTTAAAAACTCCAGAAACAAATCATATTAATTTTCTGTAATTCCAACATATCCTTTTTTAAAAATATTAATAAATTCAGTAAATGTTTATATTATAAATATATCTATTTATATATTATAAATACATCTATTAATCTCTTTATAGTATAACATGTCTAAATGTTAATATAGAGAATGTCCCAAACAATTTAAAAAAAATCACTGTTATATTTTAAATGTTGATGAGGAAAAGAGAAATGTCCCTGCTACTTGTTATCAAGTTTGGAGTGCTTTATTATAGTTTTAAACACTGGAAAAGTGTAAGTGGTCTCTTGAATAATTAAACAGTGGGTAAAGGTCATATGCTCAGATATATCTGGTTCCTGGTACTGCGAAGTAATAGTGAAAAGATTTTGTCTGCCATGCTGTTTTTAATTTTGTTTGGGGGAGGGGGAATAAATAGACTTTATTCCTACTTCAGATGGGAGGAAAAGTCTAAATTTTAATAAGGAGAGTGAATTTCACTTCTCTTAACTCAGTTTCTGGAGAATAAACGGATGTAATTTTTGATAGATACGGCAAAATGACTATGGGAAAATGCTCAGTTAACAGAGAGGAATGCCTCACTTACTAAATAAATGTAATAAATTATTATGTATAAATAATGGTATTAATTAAATGTATTAAAGATTTTTACCTTTAAAGGAAAGATGATGACCTTAAGACTAGGAAAACACTTAGATAAATCAGAGATGGACTGGATAATTCTTTGCTGATTATGAGTTGCTCAGAGTCTATGTTGTAAGAAGTGGAAAGGAAGTAATAATTTTGGACTTGGGTCTTACATTTCTTCAAATGTTATTTCAAGTATTATTTTGCTTGAAGTTGATTTTGAAATGTAGTAATTAGTAATTACACATTATTTGTGATATTAATTCATTAAATCTTTTGTTTGGAAAAATTCCAATCTTATTCATAGGGCTCTACTTTTCTGGATGCAAAATCAAGATTCAAACATTTCCATAAATTACCCATGGTAGAAGATATGGATAAATATATTACATGGATTCCAAGATAAGCTATATTCTGCCACTGATTATGAGAGTTCTCTCAAACTATCTCTCTTATTTGATCTTGAAATTCTTCTTTAATAACTACATATGTTAGTTTTCCTATTCTTAGCTAAATGCAAGAAAGGACTATTTCCCACGGGTAATTCTATAGGTAGTTGTGACATTCATTTTTTTTAAATAAAGTAAATTAGTTGCAATAATGTGTTAAACATATTTACAGTTCTGAAACTGTTTTTAAACCATTATTTTAAAACTCTAGATCCTCTCTTATTGTGACAAATCTATATCACAGTAGTTAAGAGCCCAGATGGTAAAGCCAAATCACCTAGATAATCTTGCCTATATTTAGCAGTCATGTGTCTTTAGGCACATCATCTAACTTCTCTGCACCTTGATTTTTCTTATGTCAAATTAAAATGATAATAATATCTAGCTTTTAGGGCTATTGTGAACTTTCAATGAATTAATACATGTAGAAGACTTAATACATTATTTAGCTCCTAGGAAATATTCAAGAAAGGTTAGTTATTACTTTAGCTAGTATACTTTATATTAGAAAAGTTATTTAATCTTTTTAAGCCTCCTATTTCTCACATGTGATAATACAAATACTTATTTCTTCTCCTTAAGACATAAACCACAAATCAATAAACACTGGTGATACCAAAAGTGAGGCAAACAGTTGATTTTTTTGGATATACTGTTTCCCTAAATAAAGGGCAAGAAAATCTCACTTTCAGCAGTCATATAATCATGTAACTCTGGAAAAGTCACTTAATCTCTTCACGTGTCAGTTTTTAAAAGTTATTTGTTAAAAGTAAATGGCAACATAAACCCTCAAAAATAGAGATATTAATTTAACATAATAAAATGTTATACACACTAAAACAACTGACTCTTAGGATAAAAAGTAGGCTTTCAGTGGGACTTATACTATAAAGTTTTTGAAGTTATATATACCTAGATATATATATATGATCTTATATAACTGATTTATGATGTTTAAATATTACAACATTTTCAAACAACTCAAATATTTATCATATTTCAGATATGCTGTATCAGAGATACCTCAGATAGTCACAGAAATCAGGAAGCAAAGACTCACTGAGGGAAGCAACAGGAATACCAAGATGGCATGATTTGCAATGAGTCCTGATTTAGAAAAGGATAGGACGCTGCCAATAAAACATCAGTGTGTTTCCCCTCAATGAAGCATCTAGCCATTTACACGTATATTCTAATCTACGAAGAATAGTACAGAATAACTTTATCCCCTGCCTGTGGAAGAAGAGGATGCATTTTCATAATAGTCGAGAAGATGGATATATTTTAGATATGATATAAAAAAGGACATTTTCAACCATGTGGGTTATTAATACTGAAATAAACCCTACCCCATGATTGATATGAATGAGGGTTCCAGAATGAGATAAACCATCTCCTAATTGAAGGCAATAAAATCTTCTTCACAGCCTTGTCATAAGGATTAAATAAGAAATCACTTTATACAAACATTAATAACACTATCCACTTGAGAGCTAGGGGTGTGTGTGTATTAGGTAAGGTGTTTTGCTATCTGTTATTATTATGACTTCTCAGAACAATTTTAATTCAAGCCTCTTAGGTTTAGGTTGAAACTTTATTACAGGCAATTCTAGTCCCGAGAATCTATAATCCTACATGTTACCTCCACCTTTATCTTTATTTCATAATATTTCAAATTCCCCATTTGACAACGTAACCATGAATGAGTGAGGACAGGGAAGTATGTATTAGGAGTTAGGGAGAAGACCTGAACTTGATAACTCATTCAACCATTCACTCACTCTGTAATAGAGGACACCCTCTTTACCCTCATAGGCCAAGTTTCATTACTTATAAAACAAGCACCAGAAGACCCACATTTGTTATGGTGAGCACAGAATAAGACTACAGGAACTAAATACCTAGCATAGCATCTGGCACTGAGTGGGGACCTAGTAAACAGTTGCTTCCTTTTTCTTACTTTCTCCCACAAAAACTAACAAAAAATTGTATGTCATATTCATGCTATTCCTTAT
This sequence comes from Phacochoerus africanus, assembly GCF_016906955.1. Taxonomy (NCBI): domain Eukaryota; kingdom Metazoa; phylum Chordata; class Mammalia; order Artiodactyla; family Suidae; genus Phacochoerus; species Phacochoerus africanus. Next base: position 53,138,285 of record NC_062550.1, on the reverse strand, counting down.
ATATTTAACGCCATATAAGAGTTCTCTTAACTGAGCATCGCAAAGGTAAATGATTAAGAGTGATCTAGGACACAATTTGTAGGACCGGACCTGGCATCGATTCTTTCCTGATCTCCCATAGAGAACTGATGACTTGCTCCTTGAAGGTTCACTGTGTCTTAGGATTCCTACATATTTGGATGCTATTGTTTGTGCTTATGTGCTTACCTACATCAATTTCATGAGAAAGGGAAGAATATCTGGCATATGATTGGTGACTAGTAAATAATTCTGAGTGAGGGCATGAAGCAGTGCTGTGCTATTCCTCACAATGTCCAGCACGTTTCTACCTCAGGGTTAATCATTTGCTGTGTCCTTTACCTGGAATGCTCCTCTCTCAGAAATGGGCATGATTCTTCTCCCTCACCTTTTTCAGCGGTTATCTCAAATGTCACTTTGTCAGCAAAGCTTTTCCCATCTACCCTATTTAAAATGTACACATGTGCACACACACACACACACACACACACACACCATGTGCACCAGTCTCCCTTTCCTCCGTCTATCACTATCTGACATAGTATATAAATCATACTGGTTGTGTCATCATCTGTCTTCCCCAATTAGAGAATGAACTCCATGAAGGCCGATGTCTTCTATTTTTCATGCACTACCTAACATTTAGCCCAGTGTGTGGGATGTAAAAGGTGCTCAAAAAGTATTTGCTGAATGAATGAACGCATTTCACAATGCAATAGTATTTAGAAGAGGAAAGATGAGGACTTCTCACAAATAACAATAGACACATTTAGAGCAATTTAAAATGTATGTGATGATTAAGCTAATCCCTTGATATTGCATAACTGCTCAGAACTCATTTTATGTTACTTGATATACTGCAGTTTTAATTTTTTCCTCAAGCAAAGGAGCTTTGTTTCTTCTCATGGGAAACAAACTAACTAGATTTATCTAGTATTAAGTTATCTCAATTTTCCTTTATCAACAGAGATCAAAAATATGCTGAGCAGTTCCCATAGTGGCTCAGCGAAAACGAATCTGACTGGTATCCATGAGGACGCAGGTTCGATTCCTGGCCTTGATCAGTGGGTTAAGGATCTGGCATTGCCATGAGGTGTGATGTAGGTCTCAGATGTGGCTCGGATCTGGTGTTGCTGTGGCTGTGGTGCAGGCTTGAAGCCATAGCTCTGATTCGACCCCTAGCCTGGGAACATCCATATGCCTCTGGTGCAGCCCTACAAAAAAAAAAAAAAAAAATGCTGAAAGCATCTCTAAAGACTAAGAACAAGGCAGTACATCCCCTTTGACTTGCAGATGAGGAAACTACAATCTGGAAAGAGGAAACCTTCTGAGTGTCAGCGTCAGTACTAGAATTCAGACCTTCCAACCAAACTTCAGTGAACTTTGAAAAAAATCTATCCAGAAATAATCTATAACTAATAAAAATCTAAGCTTTCTTCACTGCCGACATGGTATCCCTGTCATTCAGACAAGGTTTGCTTGTTAATTAGCCAATCTAAACTATTCAAGGAGAAGGCGAAGCTCTACCCAGGACAGCAAATCATGTTTCCTAAGTAAGCCCCACTCTCAAGTTCTATGTTTGAAACATTAACAATGTGTCCACCTGGACTTCTTGGAGGGGCTCTGGTTTGCAGGACAATATATGCTTTGGTTCATCCATAGAACAATCAGCTTAAGGAGTTGTATTCAGATATTATTAATGTTTTCAAACCCACTTCCTATTTTCCTGCTGAAATCCCTGCCAAACACACACTTCAGCAGACACTAAAATAATTTGGGTAGTTGACATTCAATCCAAATTTTCTATGGAAATCTGCCAGATTTGACATCTGTGAGAAAGTGGGTAATTTTTATTATCCACAGAGAGCACAAGCTTGGTTTGATATTTCTCTACCTCCACACATCTCCCTGTAGTGGAACTGTTACTCAGATATACACAAAAAGTGGGTAGCAAGGAAAATTTTAACTCTTTCACTCTTGTCAGGATACGGCAAATGCTTTTCAAAATTACTTTTAAAGACACACTGGCAATAAATAAAATAATTTTCAGAGGTATGAGAGACAACAAACTACCTTTATTATTTTCATCAAATTGTGTTTAAAACTATTCAATTATGTTTTTATCTGTGGCTTTAATACACTTATTTGTTGTTAAAGCTCCCTTCACTTAGTTCAGAAAGTAAAATCCAAATTTAGAGTTGACTTTTTTAAAGAACGCTTTTACAAACCCTAATATTTGACTCTGCAGTTCTGTGGAACTATGCTTAAAATCATACAAAAATTGTTCTATGAAATTTTATTCCTAAAGAGTTAAATCTAAGATATATGTTGAATTCTTAAGACTCCTTGCATCTCTTTAAAAGAAAGAGATAAACCTAGATACTGCTATGTTCTTATATGTTACATACTAAAGTGTTACCAAGATATATATTGCAAAACAAGTCACTAGTAAATGACTAATATAGAAACATCAGTTCACCACATTAAAGTAGGAATTTCCCCCATTCACTCCTCTAATCTATTTGTTTAGCATGACTCAAATTAAAACCTTAAAAATGACTGTGGCATCTGGTTCTACATGGACGAAGATTTAGAAGTAGGTCAGGGGAGTAGAAAAGCATATCAAGCTGCTCATTTTATAAAAGTAGAATTTAAACACTGGTAGTACGCCTTAACTGTTAACCCAAGAGAAAATGCCATTTTAAATATACATCTAGAAACCTAAAGGTAATCAGTAATAGAATTAAAAGTAAGCTATATGACTCCCAAATCACTGAAGACGACATAAAATAGCCACACCTGCTATCACAAAAGACAAAAAAGCAAAGAATGCAAGAAAGGTATTAAAAATAGAAAATATATATCTAAAGGAAGTTGTGATAAGGAAGATGAACATAATCAATTTTGACAATAAATGAAAAGTTAAATTCTCTTTCAGAGAAAAAAATTTCAGGGAGGCTTAAGAAACAAATTCAACAGTATGTGTCCAGTATGCTGTACAATAGAAAACCGACAGAACAATGTAAAGCAGCTATAATGGAAAAAAAAATCATCATATAAAAACAAAATAAAACAAAACGGTATGTGTCCATAAGAGAGAGGTATACCTATAAGAAATGTTTGATAACAAGAGTAAGAAGGCTAAAACATACTTACACAGAGATGTGATCTGGATCCTCAGGGCAGGAAGAATGCTGCTTTCAAAGATGGTGACAGAGGGATGGGGTAAGTCTGTTCAGGCTGCGATTTAAATACATTCAGGGGAGTTCCCGTCTTGGTGCAGCAAAAATGAACCTGACTAGTATCCATGAGGACTTGGGTTCAATCCCTGGCCTCGCTCAGTGGGTTAGGGATCTGGTGTTGCCATGAGCTGTGGTGTAGGTCACAGATACTCTCAGACACTCTCAGATCTGGTGGTGCTGTGGCTGTGGTGTAGGCCGGCAGCTGCAGCTCTGATTTGACCCTTAGCCTAGAAACCTCCATATGCCACAGGTGTGGTCCTAAACAGACAAAAAAAAAAAAAAAAAAAAAAAGAAGAAGAGAGAAGTGGTGCCTCAGTCACCATTTCCTCAAATAAACAAACAAACAAACAAAAATACAGTCAGAACCTTCATGTCTCTGGGATTAATCCTGCCTGAGTCTCCTTTACTTTTCTCAATAGTATGTGGCCATGACATTTTGCCTCAGCTTCACTACAGAGCAAGCTTCCTAATTCTCTATCTACAAGGCCCCACTCAAACAAAAACTTGCTGAGAGCAGAAGTTTTTGTAAGTTCAGTTCACGAATCTACCTTTGAGAGCAGCTTGACACATGATAGCCATGACAACCATATATTGTGAATGGATGAATGAATGGAAAAATGAATGAATATGTGTGTATATATCATGCTAGAGACCTAAACACAATCATATGATTTGACTCATCTCCTCTCTCAAAATTCCACCTAAATGAGGAAAAGCATTTTTTAAAAGTTATAAACCCAACCATTGAAGAATAAGAGAGGAAGACTATCCATTGTGAAGAGATTTCACCAAGTTTCTGGAAGATGGAAAGCAGGCAGAGAAGCTACGACGGATGAAGCAGCCATAAGCTAAAATACAAATACGCAAAGGCTGCAGCTGGAAAGCAAGGCAATTTCTCCATCAAATTCAAGTAGGAGAGATATCAGGTGCCACAGAGAAGTATAAATGAGACAGAAAAAAGGGGTACTCCCAGAAGCGCCCAACATGGAACAGTTGACTCTATAAGTCGTATATCATCCCCATGTAAAAAAAAAGAAAGAAAGAAAGAAAAAGTTCTTAACTAAAGAAATTGTCCAAACTGTCAAGAAAGATTAGGTCAGCTGGTATGGAAGTCAGCATCCCAAAGTAAAGCTTTCCTCAGCTGACTTTTGCAATCTTCCAAGGTAATGCAGGCAATTCACCTACTACTTTCAGCACTAAGTCAAGTCCCGTATTTGTAACTAACCTTTGAAATGGCTTTTCTGTTGCCTCATTCTTAAATATGACAGCAGGAATGGATCACTTAATTTCTGAGGAAAGTCTCTAATACAAAAGATAAACAACAAAAGCCCTCTAGAATTTATTAACAGAAATGATGAGATCCTTAAAATATTTGATTTAGAATCCACTCATTAGACTCAAGAACATAGAGCATCCATAAAGTAAGTTTATGAAAAAAAGATTAAGCGGAAAAGCCAAAAGAACAGTAGGAAACTAAAACATAGTTGCTTTAAAAATGAAATTAATATGGAGTTCCCATTGTGGCTCAGTGGTTAACAAATCTAAGATCTATGAGGTTGCGGGTTCGATCTCTGACCTTGCTCAGTGGGTTAAGGATCCGGAGTTGCTGTGAGCTGTGGTGTAGGTTGCAGATGCGGCTTGGATCCCGCATTGCTGTGGCTCTGGCTCCGATTTAGACCCCTAGCCTGGGAACCTCCATGTGCTGCAAGAGCGGCCCCAGAAAAGGCAAAAAGACAAAAAAAAATAAAAAAATAAAAAATAAAATAAAAATGAAATTAATATAAGTATATGAAGCAAACAGTGTGAATGTTTCCAAGAGAAAGGGTGAGAATATTTGAAATAAGAGATAAAATTTACACAGATGATCAAAACAGAATGTCTAAGAGCTGGCCAATATCACCTCCAGAAAACATAAAAGGATGCGTATTATTCAGTAAAAACCAACAGAATTTCCCAGACTACAACAAAAAAATAAGTCTTATGAATGAAAAAAGATCCATATCTACAACATCCACATCAACATCCACATCCACATTTCAAAGTACAGGGGATAAAGAAAAGATCCAAGACAATTCTAAAAGGGGGGGAACACGTCTTCAAAGGAACACAAATTAGTCTGGCATCTGAATTTTACCAACACTGTATACTAGAAGACAAAACTCCAAAAGAAAAAGAAAATTTCCATTTTGAAATTTAAGCTGAGCCACATTATTAAGCAAATGCACAAGAGAAATATATGAGGCTGGACAGGTTAATTTACCTGTTGGAGGACACTCAACAAGTTAGTGAGATACTAGGATTGAAACCCAGGCAATCTGTCTCCACGGCCCACTCTATATAACTCCTATACTGTAAGGAACAGGTCTTAGCAGGAATTAAAATATTTATTCAAATTGACATTAAGGAGTGTGTGAAAGGTTTATCATGTTTTAGAGGCAGGTTCTGACTAGGAAGAGAGTGCTGGCATTTTGAAAGACAGACAGGTAACACTGGGAAATGTCTAGAAAATTTAAATTGTGATAACGTCTTATCTCATTATTTTATCACTGTCCTTAATTCAACATACAAAAAGGGTTCAGATTGGTCACATTCTCTAAGCATGTTATTGGCAACTGTTTGCTTTCATTAGCCAAATTTTCAATGTAACTTCAAGGATTTGGAATAGTTTACAAAGTATGTATATACATACAAACACACACACATATATGTATGTGTGCATGTGTGTAAATATATATATACACGTAGATACATTTTTTTATGGCTGCACCCATGGTATATGAAAGTTCCTGGTCCAGGAACTGAATCCAAGCCACAGCTATGACCTATGCCACAGCTGCGGCAACACCAGATCCTTTAACTCACTGCACCTGGCAGGGGTTTGAAACTGGCCTCCCCAGCAACTCCAGCCACTGTAATCAGATTCTCAACCCAATGTGCCACAGCAGGAGGAACACCTCAAGTATATTTTCAATTAGCTGCTGGTTCCAGCAGGAATATTAGGTAGGAATATTACTTTTTATGTATCCATAAAAATAAATTTTTCTTAGTACTAACATGCAATCGACTACTATTTCCTAAATTTGGATTTGGAAATAAAATATGGGGATGTGATTTCTTATGTCAAATGATTCAGACAATCATTCAAATCTGTACCAAAAACTATTCTGAAATCAGGGAGGAAAATGATTGAGAAGACACCATTAGAGAATTCCCACTTACGGCATCATTGAGAGGCAAGAAAATCAAATAGGAAATTCTGCTTGCAGAGTCAAACAAATCAGTCACATACAACTGGATATAGTATTCAAACACTTTAGAAAATCTTATATGGTAATAATTCTGATTTTCATAGAGTATATAATATAAACCATTTTGCTTTACTACCTAGAATATGCTATAGAAAAAGGAAATTAAAAAAAAAAGAAAATCCTCCCTCCCTGTTACATGCATAAGGTATATGAGTAAAGCTAAAATATCTGAGAAGTCATGTAAGAGAGAATAGACAACAACCTGTAGGCATAGCTGTCAGAGCAGTGAGTCTGATCCTCTTTTATTAACAAGAAACCAGGTTGAGCGAGGAATGAAGACGGGGCTCAGGCATTTCACAGTCAAATGAAAACCTCTGGGCGTTTTCCGAACAAATAAATTTTATACAAGAAGCTGTGTTAGCCAAAGTAAGTTTTTTTGTGGAGTTATACCCCAAATGCATGCAATCTAAGTTTTAGTTAAGCCACACTTGGATATTTACTGAAAGGAAACTCAAAAGGTCAGAGATCTCAGACTTCTCTGGTGCAGTTAATGATTTAGATGACAAGTGGATCATCACAATTGCAAAGCTTAACCAATAATCACCCACTTAATATTTCTACAACAAATCAAAGAGAGTAACATCTCCAGAGAGAATATTAGCAGAGTTTCTTTCCTCGACATGGCTTTCAAAAAATGAGCATATGAACGACAGTCACCTTACTTCTTGAAAGTTCTTTAATCAGACACTATTTCTAGTTCACAATTCTCTGATGTATTAACACTGTTATCCAGTTTATTGGCTTTCTATCTCTCTGAATCCACCTGAAAAGATAGGGCTCTCCCACTGCCTCTTTCTGGTTTGGGAGACATTTACCACTTGAGTTCTTAAAAAATGACACTGCTACTAGAGCAGGAGAGGAAATTTTTGCTAATGGGTAAACCGTTAAAGCACCGAAACTTTATTAAACATAGTTTTCATCAAACAGACTGTAAATAGGTCGCACACTGAACTACTGTATGTAGAATTATTTAGTATTAAATGATGTAAGAACTTTGTGGAATCACATGTATTCAGAAGGTGACACAACAAAAATGTTTTGCATAAAAAGGTGAGTTGTTTCAACTAGACTGAGATGCACTTCATGTAATTTTTAAATGTAAGAACTAAAGCAGTAAAACATTTTAATCATTTATTTAAGGGACATCAAAGATGTTTCTTTTCCCTGGCTTTTGAAATGCAAATATAAATAATGGAAACTTTACCTAGTTGAATATAAATCCTGTAAAACCCAGTACCACTGACTCATTACTAGTATTATTTAATACAGGGTCTGCATTTATAAGCATTCACATCCACAAAATTTATTTTACTTTATTGATGATTTACTCAGATATTTCAATTTTTTGCAAGTTATTTGAAATTCTTAGTGGGAATATAAATGGCACGATGTGTTAAAACACTAAAAGGCCATGATACGCATAAAACAAGGTAAGACCAGATGAGTGTATAATCTATTCTTCATAGAAAACTCATTCCACATTATGTATATAGAAATATATATATACAATATAATGCATATCTATGAATGTATGTGTGTGTATTCAAAAGAGAGTGAAAGCTACAGCGAAATACAGAACAGTGACATAAATACATTAAACTTTGGACCTACAATCAGGAAATAAAAGATGGTGGTTAATGCTTGAAGTGGCAGTTGTACATCACACTGTACTTTTCAGGCTGACTATTCATTCTTATTTATTTTACAAATTCCAAATGGTCACATACTGTGTGCCAGGCAGCATGCTCAGGGCCCAGTGTGTTGCTGAACAACGCAACAAGTTTGCCTGCTCTCCTGGAACTTACAGGCTATCAGCAGAAATAGACATTATACAAATAAACAGTCTCAGTCTTCCTCTGTCTGTTTGTCACACACACACACACACACACACACACACACACACACACACGGTTACTTAGAAAAAGTATAGGACAGGATGCAGTGCAGTGGAAAGCATTTAGGGTATGTGGCAAGAATCTGACCCCCTCTGGAGAATCAGGAAAGGACTCATGACAAGGCCCTTTGGGCTGATATTAAAGTAGGAGCTAAAGGGGCATGAGTATGATGGGGAACAGCAGAGAGGGTCTAGAACAATTCAGTCAGAAGGTCCAATGTGTGCAAAGGCCCTGAGGTGAGAAGGGGATAGTAGTTATTGTACAAAAATCAAAAAATGTAAATGGCAAGATGTGAAGCCACAGAGGTATAGGCAGGGCAGAAAACCCCAAGCCTCGTTAGGGAGTCTGGTGTTTACCGTGAGTGCAATGAGAGCCATTGAAGGGTTCTTTAGAGGAGTGACAGAATCAGATTTGCATTTTCCAAAGATCATGGATAAAATGAGGAAAATGGAACATAGAAATAACTGCACAAAAGGACACCATTAGGTGGCAACTCTGTCAGGAGAGCCCCCCTGATGCTGGTAACCTACACTGGAATTACAGTGGTGGATATGACAAGAGGACATTTGGGGAAAGGAATAATCAGATGTAGTAGGGGATGCTATGATGTGCTACAAAGGTCCCCCCGAAGGATCCAGGCAGTCACGAACCCAGCTGTGGGAAAAGTTAACCTCAGATGGCTCATAATTAAGTCACTTCTGGGAAAGAGAAATTTCCTCAGTTGAAGGAACTGCCCTCCCCAAGGTAACATATCCCCTGGCACCAGCCAGTACAATGCCTGGATGTGAGGAGCCAGGGCACGTGGGGCAGTGGCTCAGCCCCCTCGCCTCAGTTAGGGAGCATGATGAAGCCATCACCTTGCAGATCATCACCAGCCTCGACCTCATCCCATGTGCCTCATCTCTTATAGATGTTCTGGGAGCCTCTTCCTAAACTGCCCATATGTCATCTCCTTCTCAGAGTCTCTTTCTGTGGAACCCAGCCTACAACAGCATATGAGGGGGTTTCTGTTTGTTTTTAAATCATCATGTAAGTTATTTCATCTTGAAGTAATATTAGATTAAACCAAATAAATGCTCAATATGATAATGTTATATAGCAACACCCTGACACTCAATTCGCCTCTCAGGGAATTAAAATCCAAGCAAGAACCTAACTTGACCCGGTTAATCCACCTACAGATTTTTTGTTCATTGGTTTCCCACTAAAACTGGTAAACACTACCATTAAAATATCTGGGAGCTAAAGCTGGTGAACAAGTATCTGACTCTGTGTGAGCCAGTAGACACTAAATGGGCTTGTCTGATCTATACAACAGAGCGTTCAACCCAGCGGTCTGAGCACATCCTTTCTGCTTCATTGGTCACCAATGGATTTTCTGTTAAGTTCAATTGAGTCTGGCACTCTTTTTAGCCTTTCTCTTTTGAGGGAAAGGCTGATGCTGCTTAAAGGTCTTACTAAAAAGCAGAGCCCTTTGATTGAGAACCTCAAAAAGAGTGTATCAAGAGCACACCTTTTAATACAGCTACACTCTCCCTTATTTTAAGCCTAGCAAGGGAAGCCTAATTGTCGGAAAGTTTTTTTATTAGTGCATGTCTACGAAGTGCACATCCCCACCGAGGCAGCTGAATCTGAAGAGAAGACGCAGTGAGAACACTGATCCATTGTGTAAATTCAGTGTACGCAGTGGTTCTAGCTCTAACAGCCATTTAGGCAACCAAATATCAGTTTTCGCAATTTTTTTTTTTCGGTTAGTCCCTACTAACCTAGGAAAGAGGCACAGCCTTATAGAAATGTCACAATGTAAAAGTCCTTATGTTGCAACATGATCTTAAAAGATGATTCATAATCAGCTTGCAGCAGAGTTTTAGTTTGATAAGTGGGAGCAAAAGCACCTAATTAATAATTAAAAAAAAATAAAACACCATATCTTATTGGCTCTCTACTTTTATAATCATATTTTTAAAAAACATACTTAGAAATATGCCTGTAAATTGTCTGTTTGCTCTTAGACCAGACTAACCTCCCCCCCAACTGCTCTCTATCACAGAGGGTTAAATCTTGTACATCATATTTCTCCGGGCTCCACTGCCAGCGAGCTTTAAATCAGATTTTCCCTATGAGAGGAACGGGCAGAGTAAAGTAAATGGGAAGAGAGAGAAGTCTTTTCTCACTGCTTCAGAAAGTATCCCTATCATACAGCACAGGGAACTAAATCCAGCCTCTTGGGATAGACCATGACAGAAGATAATATGAGAAAAAGAATGTATATATAAGTATGACTGGGTCACTTTGCTGTACAACAGAAATCAACAAACACTGTAAATCTACTCTGCTTTAATTTAAAAAAAGAAAAAGAAAAAGAAAAAGAATCTCTACCAATAGCTGTATTCTCTCAGGGAGTCTAGTTCCCACAAGACGGCCCCTCCTTCTGAGGGCAGCTGCCACGCTGGGTCCAGTTCCCACTGAACAGCCTTGGCTCCTGAGTTATGGTAACATCCACCTCCCCACTTGGCTCCTCCAGCTCTAACGTGAGTAGTTGCTTCCTGTAATTGATACTCTCCAATCTTAACTAATTCACTCTATTAAATTCCCTCTGCAGAAACTATCTGACACAGACCCTGTTTTTCTGACTGGTTCTCAACAGACATATAGACTATCCTGAACTATTCTATCACCAGATCCTAACTTACTACCCCATATTGTTCTAAGATTCATTTTTTTTTAATTTGGGGGTTTCTTTTTCATGGTGGTATAGCTGATGTACAATATTATATAATTTTTAGGTGTAAAAGTGATTCACAACTTTTAAGGGTTATAGTCTATTTGTGGTTATTATAAAATATTGGCTCCATAGCTAGGGTTTATTTTTTTTAACTTTATTTTTTTTGTCTTTTTTGCCATTTTTTTGGGCCACTCCCATGGCATATGGATGTTCCCAGGCTAGGGGTGTAATCAGAGCTGTAGCCACTGGCCTACACCACAGCCACAGCAACGAGGGATCTTTAACCCACTGAGCAAGGCCAGGGATCGAACCCGCAACCTCATGGTTCCTAGTTGGATTCTTTAACCACTGAGCCACAACGGGAACTCCTAAGATTTATTTTTTAATTCATTCTCCCCAGAACTTGTTGGAATACATTGAAATCACCAAACATTGTGATTAGCTTCTCATATCAGCCCATATACTTTGTTTGATTCTCTATTCACTTTCTTTATTTTTATTGTATTTTTATTTTTCTAGAGGTATAACTGACAAATAAAATTTTAAGTTATACAATGTGTACAAGGTGATGATTTGATATATGTATACATTTAAAAAGTATTCCCCTCATCAAGTTAATTAACACATGAATCATCTAATGTATTTACCTTTTTGTTCTCTCTTTTTCTTCCCTCTTTCTCTCTCTTTCTTTCCTTTCTCTTTTTTTGGTGAGATCATTTAAGTTCTAATCTCTTGGCAAATTTCAATTATGCAATACAATGTTATCAACCGTAGTCATCACGTTACACATAAAGTTTTCAGACCTTTTCATTATATACACATGCACACGCGCGCACACACACACACACACACACACACACACACACTTTTTTTTTTAGGGCTGCACCTGTGGCATATGGAAGTTCCCAGGTGAGGGGTCAAATCAGAGCTACAGCTGCCGGCCTACACCAGAGCCACAGCAACACCATATCCAAGCTGTGTCTGTGATCTATACCACATCTCGCAGCCACGCCAGATCCTTAACACACTGAGCAAGAACAGGGATCGAACCTGCATCACATGGATACTAGTTGGGCTCATTACCACTGACTCACAATAGGAACTTCCTCATCTTACATTCTTAACATACCTGAAAGGCAATATTTCTTGGGTCTCTAGTCTTGATTCTCTTCTTTTCTCATGCCTTGCCAACACTCTTAGTGACATCATCTAAAATCTTTAATTACCAATTTCTAACCAAATCTGCCATTCAACCTAGCCCTCTGCTAAGATCCAGCCCTATTCAGCTTCCTTTTCTTACTAAATGTCTCCAACTGAATGTCTTATATGGACCGCAAAATGATTCTCTTCTCAATGGGACCAGTTACATCATCCTGTCAAGCTTGATCCTTTATTTGCTATTAAAATACTCCTGGTTACCAAGATCAGAAACTTTGATATAATCCAAGGACCTCCCTCTTTCCTTCAAATCCAATTGGTCACTAAGTCTTATATAGATCTGTAATATTTCTTACATATCTTCCTTTGTATCTATTCCTCCTGATATTGCTTTAATTTAGAAACTCATCTCTTCTTGTTGGGGCCACCTCAACAGCCTCCTAACTGACCTCCCTTAGTCTTTCTATTCTTCCATTCAGTCACTCAGCCCCACAATGCAACCAGAGTGACCTATGTGAATTGTAAATCTATGTCATCCCAATGATCTGTATTTAAAGGATCCCCACAGCATTCAGAATAAAGTACTTGATGGCATATAAAAAGCTTCTTATCCAAGTCCTACCTAATTTTCCAGCCTCATCACCTCCCCATACCTACACTTCCCTCTACCCACACAAAACTCATTCACCCCATGTATTCACCTAATACCTACTTAATATCATTTATGCCTGTGGCTTAGAATGCCCACAACTCACCTTTTTACCTAGTAACTTGGCTGTTCTAGAAAGCAAGTTGAATAGTCATACCCCGGCATTTCACAAATAAAATGTAGGGAAGCAAGGGATTAACATTATAAATGTAAAGTGTCACATGAGATAAGTGCCAGATCAATGGCTTATAGAGTCTCTTGGAGGTCCAGACTGGCTTCCTACTCACCGTCTTTATCTTCTACTCCCTATGCAGGTCTGCCTGAATCACTTCTCTACTGGTTCTTCCCTACAATTTATCCCCTATACTTTACAATCATTGAAGGATAAATCAGCTTGCTCCTTGGCTCTCTCTGCCCTCAACTCATACCCTTTTCTATCTGAACTCCCTCATTAGGGAGGGCACAACAGGAATATATACACATTTTGAGCCAGAGCTGAGCTAGGGTATCATAACATTCAGTCTATGTCCTTAATCTGATTTCTGCTTTCAGGTGTAGAGAAAAAGGAACCTTCCCACTTTGGTGGTGGGAATGTAAATTGATATAACCACAATGGAGAACAGCATGGCAGTTCCTTAAAAAACTAAAAATAAAGTTACCATATAGTTCTACAGTTCCACTCTGGGGCATATATCCAGAGAAAATTCTAATTTGAAATGATACCTGGACCTCAGTGTTCACTGCAGCACTATTTACAATGGCCAAGACATGAAGGCAACTTAAATGTCCATTGACAGAGGAATAGATAAAGTAGATGTGGTATATACACACAATGGAATATCACTTGGCCATAAAAAAGAATGAAATAATGCCAACTGCAGCAACATGGATGGACCTAGAGATTACCACACCAAGTAAGTCAGAAAGAGAAAGACAAATAACATATGATATTGTTTATATGTAGAATCTAAAGGAAAAAGAGATACAAATGAACTTATTTGCAAGACAGAAATAGACCTAGAGAAACAGAAAACAAAGTTAAGCTTACCAAAGGGGAAAAGTTAATTAGAAATTTGGGTTTGACGCATACACACTACTATACATAAAATAGATAACCAACAAGGACCTACTTTATAGCACAGGGAACAAAACTCAACATTTTGTAATAACCTGTAAGGGAAAAGAACCTGAAAAAGTGTGAGAGAGAGAGAGAGAGAGAGAGAGTGTGTGTGTGTGTGTGTGTGTGTGTATCTGGGTTGACACCTGAAACTAACACATTGTAAGTCGGCTATACTTCATGCTGCACCTGTGGTCCTAAAAAGACAAAAAAAAAAATCTACTATACTTCAATAAAATAAAATTTTTAAAAAGCCAGAGACCAGCCTCTGTGAGCTGTCCAAAGAGATTTATCCTTTTTCAAACATTCAAATAACTCTATAGTTCTCATCAGTTATACAGTGCTTCTGTGTTTCTCATCCAAAGTGGAATTTGCCAAGTGAAAGGGATGTGCTTGGGTGGTCTTTTTTTAGAGCATACCAATGTGCTCTGAATAACTGAAAAATATTTTTGACAAAGGTCAAAAAGGCTTCAGGCGGAAATACAAAACAAAGGCTTGTACTTTAAAAGCAAAACTTGGAGGATGTTGATTTTGCACCCAATCATACAGCATATTATTGAAAAGTACTCTTATCAGCAAATGGAACCATCTGGGCCCCCGTTATACTTAAAAAAGGAAACCTGGGCTGCTTATAAAGCCCATCAAACTTGTCCAAGAGAATGTGTATACATACCATCTGGTAAGAGAGTCTTTTAATGACTTAAGAAACTTATTTACTCAGCCTGATAACATGCTAATGGCCAAGAAAAGGCTCTTCTGTTTAAACATGCTGTGACCCTGTAAAGCCACACTTCTCAGTCTGGAGCGTCAGTCATAACCCCTGGGGATGTGTGGAGCTATGATAGGGAAGAGAATATCATGGGTGAGGTGGGCCATAACTTCCTGGTGTAGAAGACTAGGAAAACACCATTAAATAATCTGAATGTCATACAAACATTATTTTACTCCAGCATGAACACTATTTTGCAGTACAGAATGCAAAATTCACAGACAAGTTATAAATACCAAAAGTTCACAAAAGGGAGTTACCTTGTGGTACAGCAGGTTAAGGATCCAGCATTGTCACTACAGTGCCCCAGGTCACTGCTGTGGTACACATTTGACCCCCTGCCCAGGAACTTCCACATGCTGAGAGGGCAGGCAAAAATTTAATAATAAAATTTCGCAGAACTTTCACTCTCTTGCCAAGACTTTGGTCAGAGGACCAAATCCTCAGGCTTACTTCTGACCACACAAACCCCAAGGCCCACCTCACATTCCAAGGGCCTAAACACTCTCTAGGAACGCCAGCCCACTGAACCCTTTTCTTAGCTGGTTTTCCACTACATGGCCACCCCAAAAAGTGCTTCCTGTTTGTACTGCTTCATGTTCCTGTTGGCTCTTCCAAATGATTAAAAATCTCACTGAGAACAGGGTCATGGTCTTCACAACCCTTTACGTGTTATTGACTATAAACTATTACCAGAAGTAGTTTTCGATAATGAAACTATACCATTGAAACTCCAAATTAAAAAGTACCAAATTAATATTGATGATTCCAAAAGGACTGCGAAAACGATTCGTGCACTTAACCACTCATCCTAAGATATCAAGGTCCTTTAAACAGTAAATGTTTTCATCCCCGTTATTTCCTTTGAAATACTTAAATTCTTAAATTGCACATGAATAAACTACAAAGTGTATCCCTATTTCACCGAAAGCATTAATAAGAGAGGTCATGAAGGAGGATATATGACTCTCAGGTACTACTGGCTTGATGTGGGGCTGACTCACATTAGTGACACATTTGTTCTGTTGCTCTTGAAGCACACCTATTCCTACTCTACCATTGCATAGTTAGTGTAAACAAGGAAGCCCAGGAAGGTATCCTTCTCATTTAGCTCCATAAATCACTCATCCTGCCCTGTCTCAGTGTTTAGCCCAAACACACTTACACTGCATCAACTTTAAGTTTCAACAGACACGTCATCTCATTACACATACATTTCTGCTTTTCTTCAAAGTCATATCTCCAATCTACCAGATTCAGGCCCTTGGATTCAAACTGAGGGAATGACTACCACTAAGGCATTTGAGGGAATTTTCCTAGAATCCCTCCTCTGCATTACTGATAATATGATTTAAAATTCAGGTGAGCAGTGGGTAAGAAAGGTCAGATGAGAATTTTCAGTACTGCTTTGCCATCTTGAAGCTTGAATAATACAGAACAAAATTCCCAAATAAAATTTCCAGACATACTTGAAATAGCAAAATATATATGATCCAAAATAGAGCATAAATATATTATTCTATTAAAGTTGATATAAATCTTTTTTAGGGTCATGAATACATTAAGCAATGGTTCATCCATCAAAGAAAATCCAATGTAAAAGTGTATTTAACAATAAAATACATGTTGGAGTTCCCTGGTGGCCTAGTAGGTTAAGGATCCGGTATTGACACTGCTATGGCTCAGGTCATTGCACGTTCGAACCCAGGCCAGGGAATTTCTATACACTGTGGACACAGCCAAACACCCCCCCCCAAAAAAAACAATAAAACGCATTTTAATTTTAGCAATTTTTGCTTTTACTTAAGAAATGTATTTAAATGATGACAGCTGCCATTTTGATAAACTTTTAAATTCTGTATGTTAACACTTCTAGGATGTGACTACAGTACTAAATTATTTATCATGAATTGTCACTGCTAAGTGCAGTGCTAGACAATTTTCAGCAAAGTTAGCAATACTAATTGCTTCAACAAGGGCCTCTGGAGTCTCTAAAATCACTGTAGTGAGGATTGAGGAACGGACCAAGCCCCAGAAAACTTCCAGAGATACTTTGAAGTACTTTCAAGTATAAAATGAACGCAGTGCTTTAAGGAGTGGTTCACCGGTATTTACCAAGGTAGAGAGATTCAAAGGGAAATTCTTCATTGCAGTTGCTCCAGAAACAATATAGGTAATAAATAAAAATGAAACCTCATCAAGAAAACACATCAACCACTTCTGGTGATTTTTTTAAATTGTGCAATAAGAGATCCTTGAATCATGACACGAATATGTATGCCAATTATTATATTGGAAACAACATGAGTACTCTAACGTTTGTGATCTCCTAAAATACAAAGAGCCCTTGCAAATGAAGCTAACATGTAATGATAATAATACAGTCCCAATCCTTCCATGCCCGTCAGTCCTTCTACAACCAGCCCCTTCTACCTCCCTCCCAGCTTATTATGTGCCTCCCAGTTGCTGTCACACTGACTTCCTTCTCATTCAACATAGCTCTTCTTCAGTCCAGGGATTTTTATGTGCAGGTCCCTCTGCCTGGAGAGCTCTCTCCTTGGCTCCAGGCAGAAGTGGATCCATGGTGACTTCCCTAACAAGGTCCTTCCCTGTGCCCAGATCCTCTCTGTCACCTAACCTTCCATAGTTTCTTCCTTTTAATGTTTAATGTGGTAAGGTACATAAAACATAAAACATACCACCTTCCCCATTTTTCAGTGAGCAGCTTAGCTGTGTTATACACATTCCCGGTGTTACACATGCCATTTCCAGAACGCTTGCATCTTCCAAAACTGAACCATACCTTTACCCCTGTTTTAACTACCATTAATCTATACCTCTTACCCCTGTTTTAACTACCATTGTATCCCCAGGACTAGCAAAAGATCAGACACATAATAGACACACAACCTAATACTTAATAACCTTGGCCCATTAAATAACAAGTCCCCTTCTCCCCCTGCCCCAGCCCCTGGTAAGCACCATCTACGTTCTGTCTCTATGTTTTTTAACTACTCTAGGTATAATATATACTCTAGAGTATATACTCTAGGTATATACTCTAGGTATATATACTCTAGGTATATATACTCTAGGTATATAGGATAAGTGGAATCCTATAGTATTTGTCTTTTTGTTACTGGTTTGTTTCACTCAGCATGATGGTCCCGAGGAGCATCCATGCTATATAGCATATGTCACAAAACCGCCTTCCTTTTTAAAGCTGATGATAATTCATTATATGTATATACCACATTTTGTTTAACCATTCATCTATCGACAAACACTTGGGTGGCTTCCATCTCTTGGCTATTGTGTTTAATGCTGTCATAAACATGGGGGTACAAACATCTCTATGAGGCCCTGCTTTCAGTTCTTTTGGATGTATACACAGAAGTGGAATTGCTGGGTCATATGGTAAATCATGTTTAATTTTTCAAGGAACTATTACACTGTCTCTCATAGCAATTACACCATTTTTACATGCCCATAAATGTTCCAATTTCTCGACATCTTCACCGACACTTGTAATTTTCTGGGTTTTTGATAGCAGTCATCCTAATCGCTCTGTATTTCCTTTCTTTGCAAGTATCTACCTTTGTTCATTTATTTATTTTTTGGAATTTTTACTGAGACAGTTTTCAAAATATAATTGCCAAAGGAGATTGAGATGTCAATCTAAAAGATGTGATAGGTTCTTTCTGAGATGGTTTTGGTATAGCCTAGAATTAAAATAGAAAACAGTATCAATTAAAATAAATACTCTATTCAGTGAGCACTGGCTTTGAGTGCCAGAGCTGAAATGGCCCTTGATTATTCTTTCGACAGAAACCTTAGGACTTAGTAGAGCCCAGCCCAGATGGGAGTCTGCTCTTTTCGCTTATTTATGCAGACAACCTTTGGTCAGCTATTTAACCCTAGTCTTCCCACGTGAAAACAAAGATAAAAGAATTTCCACTTTTGGAGTCAGGGTCTATATTGCGTAAGTATTAAATGACCATAACTGGGACATAGAAAGCATTCAATAAATAATAGATATTATGTCTAATTATACAACTGATTATCCCCTATATTGTTATACTACAAGATTCTTGCACAGTCATGAAATTTAAATGCTATCTATTATATCTTTTATAGTAGGAACTAAATGAAAACTAAACATGATATAAACTTGCTCATTGGTCATGATTTCCTGCTTTATCATCTATACCTCTTACCTCTGTTTTAACTACCATTGTATCCCCAGGACTAGCAAAAGATCAGACACATAATAGACACACAACTCAATACTTAATAACCTTGGCAGTGATTTTAAATATGTCCCCAGTTAGGATTCCACAACCTGTCCTCATGTCTGAGCAGGAATTTGTGGGAATATTCCAGCACCTCCTATAAAAAGAGTTAAGAAATTGAGAGAAATTTTCAAGTCTTTCTAAGAAGTAGTCCCAGATCATTAGCAGTTTATAGAGAAGCACTGAATTAGAGTGGCCTTTAGGTAACTAGGTTGAAAGAACTGCTTAATTCCTTTCCACTATACTTAAAGTATCATTTTTATTGTTATTAAAAATTGCTAATGTCAACTGAATGAACATGTTACCCAG
This sequence comes from Phacochoerus africanus, assembly GCF_016906955.1. Lineage (NCBI taxonomy): Eukaryota > Metazoa > Chordata > Mammalia > Artiodactyla > Suidae > Phacochoerus > Phacochoerus africanus. The sequence goes on along the minus strand of NC_062550.1, from coordinate 53,118,803 downwards.
TTCTCAGCAGCCTAAACTGCTGAGGTAAGAAATTATAATGATTAGTTATTAGAGTGAAAACCATTACATGAATGCAACAGGGAGTCACAGAGCAACAACTAGATAATTCCTGTCTAACTATTGGGTAATTAATGCAGTAAGAAAATAACATGTACATATTGGGAAGGAAGAATTATAGATTATTTGCACTTATTTTCTTTCTGTGGCAATTAAATTAACTATCTTTGATTTCTCACCTGTTACCATGGTTATTTTCAGTGATTCGGGTCATTAATGTCTTGAATATAATAGTTACATTAAAATTACAGCTCTTTCAACTTTGCAAAAAGATTCTGAAGGTACTGTGAAAGAGAAAGCTGTTGGCTTAAAGCAAAAGAGCTGCCTGTTGAATGAAACTGTTTAATCATTTTAAAGCCAAGAAGTCCCACACTTCATTCCTCCTTGACTTCCTCCAGTAATACAGCTGAGATTTTGTTCACTTAGGACAGCAATGAATGGGCAGGTGTTTTCGTGACAGTAAATTCTAACGATGCTATTAACTTCCTGCTTATGTTGCTAATACTTCCTCTCAATAATTAGAATAACAAATCCTTTCTACCTCACTGTTGAAAACTCTGGGAAAATAATATATGTTAATTATATGATGAGAAACAACTATTGAAACAAAATCAACTCCCAATTCTCTTTAAAAAATGAGAAAAACAAACAGAGCTCCAGTGGGGCCATAATAACTGGGTCCCAGCTCATGACATAGATCATTGTCAAGAGATGTATCTAGAACAAATGTCCCTCTCTTCATGGCTTGGTGCTGACTAAATGTGAGAGTCATGCTGTAAAAACCAAAGCTCTACTTTACTAAGTTTTTCTAGTTGACTTCTCTTTTCAAAAGTTATCTTACTCAGACACTTATTGGTTTGTTTACCCATCCAGTAAGTATTAACTTGCTCTGATGTTCTTCAGGAGTTTATCTTCTGTCCTTTTTTTCTTACTATATCCCTCTTCTGAAAGTACCATCTACTCTCCAGCATCTTCCTAACACCTGCAGACCCAGGATAAGAGAAAAAATGGAGGCAACCATTCTCTGAGGCCAGCCCTTCCCAAACAGCTGCCCCTTGGCCACTGTTGGGCCTAGGACCACACACCCCAGTGGTGGGACATGACCTCTGAAGGACAGACCATGGAAGAAGCTTGCACAACTCTTGTCAAGAGATGTGAGGTCACTGGATAGAGAAGTGCAGGTATGGGGTTCCTGGAGGAATAGGGCCTAGTAGATTTCTAACCCACTAGGTGCAAGGGGCACAGCCAGAGGTAGGTAAGGAAGGGAGAGGGCTCTCTAATGCAGGAGGTGCGTGGCAAGGGCTCCAGCTTCCCGGATGACATTTTACAGAGACTATAATATCCTTGAAAAGCAGACATCAATAAATACCTTGCCTTAACTGAACTCCACGTCTTAAATCTTCTCCATCTCCAAGAGCTGTCCTTGCAATAACCTGTATCAATAGGTTATGTCAAGACAGGAATCTGATATTCAGATTCACCAGGCCAAACCTGACATATGCGTACCCTCAATGGAACAACCTCTCTACTTACACAAATGGGGGAGTCCAAAAAACAGTCATTATTTCCTGGAAAGAAACTCTAGAGGGGCTTCCTCTCTTCCCGTACTTCTTGCACTGAGCCATGCACAATTTTAGACCTCATCTCAAGAATGCCAGCAAACATGCCAAGAGGAACTGCTTTTACACTCCTTTTTGACCTCAGTGAAGTACAGCAAAGGGTTGAGGCCCAGGTGTTCAGATGTTGCTAGAACAAAGAATGAGAAATGGTGGAAGGTTGAGAAATTATCATTTCTTGCTGTAAAAAGGAGTGTTGTAAGAAAAGTGATAATGCTTTACATATGCCAGTAGAACGGAAAGAGTATATGTGGGAAGGGCAGAGGTGCTCCCACATAAGTGAGCACTTTCCTTCTGATGATTCATTTACTCTTCCACTCAACAAATATTTAAGAACCTACTCTATGCTATACACAGTTTGAAAAATTAGGGAATCAGTGGTAAACAAAACAGTCAAGGTCCCCATTCTTACCAATGCTATAGTCTTACAGATTAAATTAGCCAAACCATTGGATTCATATAAATTTAAAAACTGAAAAATACCCTCGAAAAAATGCAAGTTATTTTATACAAGCATATAACAAGTGGACACCATCATATTGGGAGCATCAGAAAAGGCTTTCCTAAGGAAATGTCATTTCAGCTGATCTGAAAAGGATGAATGGGAAGTGAAGAACTTTGTAGATAGAAGGAAAAGAAAACTCAACGGCCCTGAGATGGGAAGGACGTGCACCATGTATGAGAAACTAAAGGATAGGCAGTGTACTAGGAATGCAAAAAGTCAGGAGGGAAGGCTAGGAAAGGTCATGCAGGGCCTTGCAGGCCAGTGTACAAATTTTGGTCTTTATTTTAAGCACAATGGAAAGCCATTGATAGGTTTGCACTAAGGGAGACCTCTGATGGGAGCTGCATTTTTTAAAAATTTTTTTAGATTTGAATTTTTAACCTCTTTGTAGTACTGAGCATCCACTAGAGCACAAGGTGGCAAGAATGGTACAGAAAGACGCAATTGGGAGGTTACTGCAGAACCCAGGAAAGATGGCACCTTGACGCAGGATGGATGGTGGGGGAGATAAAAAGAAGTTGACAGATGCACAATATTTTAGTGGATAAAATCAATGTATGAGATCAAAAATAAGTAAGAGGAAGGGTGATTCGGTTTCTGGTAAACACAAGTCACATGATGGTGTTATTTGTTAAGATAGGTGTACTGATGAAGAATCAAGTTTAGGTGGGTAAAGACGGGTTCATTTTGCATCTGAAAGTCTAAAGGACAGAGCAGTAAATTTTTATTTTCATGACTGATATCATGAAAAGAAAAGTCCAATCTAGAACTCATAAATCCAACTGAAGATAAGAAGGAAGACTCTTGGACTTCTTGTTATGGTTTGTTAACTTCTCTGGACTCAGACTAAGAATAAAAATAACTGTGTGTGTGTGTGTGTGTGTGTGTGTGCACACATTTTAACTCAGGTTTTTTGGGGTTTTTTAAGTTTAAAAAATTTTAAACTTCATCAATATAGTGAAGTTACATGATTTTAAAGCTGGAAAAGAGCATACAAATTGTATAGAGTTGAAAAATCATGCTACCCCAATAATTGCAAGTTGCCCCAAAGTTACTTAGTGACTGAAAGATAAGGTTAGAAAGCATCCAGAAGTCTAGTGATAACCAAAGCAGTGCTCTTTCCATGATGGGGACAGTGCAATACCTAACCTGGGTGACAGTCCACATCTCCTGGCAGTTGAGGATGGGGGCAGGGGATAGATCTTACACACACACACACACACACACACACACACACACACACACACACGCACGCTAGGCTCCCAACTCTGAGATGCTCTTCCAGTCAATCTAGAGTGGAGTCCACTGGCCTTTCTAAGTGCCTTTCAGGTGATTTGATGATTGGCCAGATTCAGTACCCAGTATATTAATGATCCCAAACCAGCTCTCTTTAGACCATTTTGTAAGATTTTTTAAAGACAGACAGATAGATAGATAGATAGATTTTTTTTTTCTTTTGTCTTTTGTCTTTTCTAAGACCGCACCCTCAGCCTAAGGATAGGCTAGAGGTCTAATTGGAGCTGCAGCCTCCGGCCTATGCCTGAGTCACAGCAACACGGGATCTGAGAAATGTCTGCGACCTACACCACAGCTCAAGGCAACGCCAGATCCTTAACCCACTGAGCGAGGCCAGGATTGAACCCACAACCTCATGGTTCCTAGTCGGATTTGTTAACCACTGAGCCATGATGGGAACCCCTAAATCAATATTTTAAAAACAAATTGTGGAGTTCCCATTGTGGCGCAGCGGAAACGAATTCCACTCGGAACCATGAAGTTGAAGATTCAATCCCTTGGTGGCTTGGATCTGGCACTGCTGTGGCTCTGGCGTAGGCTGGCAACAACAGCGCCAATTAGACCTCTATCCTGGGAACCTCCATATGCCACAGGTGCATCTCTAAAAAGACAAAAAAGACAAAAATAAAATTAAATTAAAATTAAAAAAATAAAAAACAAAATTTTTTCCCCTAATTAAATGCTTTCAGTTTATAAGGCAACTAAAAGTGTTCATTATGAGAAGTATTCATCCCTGGAGTGAATTCAAAGATTTTAAATTCATTTTGACATAGATGTGAGTGATAAGAGGCTTTCCCATTTCTGTGGAAAAATAGTATTTCCAGTCCAAAAAGGATCTAATATTAATACTTCTCTTTTATAAAACAAAAATCCCATGGCTGTGCTCATATTCTTCCAGAAATTTTATTTAAAGAGTCCTGTACTCCAAGAATCAATGCCTAACTTTGGAATTTCACTTTAAGTGTTAGGGGTTTGTTTGTTTGTTTTTAAAGAAATATATAGTAGGTCCAAATCAGGTCCAATTTATTCTTCAAGGATTATAAAATGCTCAAATATATTAAAAAGGGATGTTTTATAGGCAAGAATGAACATTTTTGGATAAACAACATTAATACCAGATTTCATAAATAATGCAAATGACAGTAAACTTGGAACATTGAGCAAAATTAGATAGTACCAATATAACATAAAGTAATCCCTTTAAGTATTGATAATCAATCTAGACTTCAGTAAAAGGAGTTACAGAAATCAAAGTTAAGTGAAGCAGTTATGCAGGACACAGGCGAAGGCTCGAAGAGGATGCAGGGAAGGTAGGTAAGGAGAAGCACATCTGGCTTTAGTAGAGAGATGAATATGGTGAGCTATTTTTGTCTGACTGACCATTACACCACAGAAACATGCAAATGCTTTCCTGGTTTCTTTCTTTTCAGATTCCATAGTACCTTTGTTTCTCTCTGTTCCTCCTCCTCCCTCTCTCTCTCTTTCTCTCTTGGTGGCCATTAACTATACTGACAGTTTGACAGGCTGAAATAAGGAAATAAAACACTTAAACATTGTTTCCTGATGTATGCATTCATCTCTTCTGCCAAACACAGATATTGAGGAGATACTTCACGCCTCCTGTCAGCTCACTAAATTACACCCCAGCTCTCAGGTCCCTCAATCTCAGTGAAACTCCATTCCTTCCAGAAGAATATGAAGGGGCTTCCATCTTTTTGCGGAAATTCTTCCCCTATCATTTTTAATATTGAATTTTCTTAAGCAGTGGGTTAGATTTCTGTACAGGAGCTGATTATTTTCCTACTTTCAAAAAGCTGTCAGAATTCAGTTTTATTTTTTTAGGACTGCTTTCATTTGAGCAATGGCAAATGAAGACTAAATCTGGTTAAACGCTCTTCCTCAGAACCAATGAAGACTTTTGATTTTTTAAAACAAGATACTGATTGGAGTTCCCATCATGGTTCAGTGGTTAACAAACCCAACTAGTATCCATGAGGATGTGGGTTCGATCCCTGGCCTTGCTCAGTGGGTTAAGAATCAAGAGTTGCCATGAGCTGTGGTGTAGGTCGCAGACATGGCTCAGATCCCGCGTTTCTGTGGCTGTGGTGTAGGCCAGCAGCTACAGCTCTGATTCAACACTCAGGCTGGGACCCTCCATATGCCACGAGTGGGGCCCTAAAAAAAAAAAAAAAAGACCAAAAAACCTAGATAATAATTAACCTAACACTGATTCTCTGGACAGGTCCAGGGATAGAAAAAAGGTTAACTATATTCTTGGGATCCCCATATGTGCCAGATCACAAGTAACAGATGCTCCTTCCATTATTATTTGCATGTTGCAACTAAAGTCAGCCTTCTGTGCAGCAAACTTTGAAAGTCTTACAAATACTAAATAACTTCTTCCAGAGGCAACTGCTATGGATTAAAGTTTTGAGAGAATAGTGACAGGGAGGAGTCCAAGGAGGGGTAATGACTTTCAGTGGGTTATTTACCTCCTTCTAACTACCACAAATGTGAAGAAGAAATTTCAAAGTGAAATAAATATGCAAGACTGTATTGGATCTCCTGTTGTGGCTCAGCGGGTTAAAAACCTGATATAGGGTCCATGAGGATGGGGTTCAATCCCCAGCCTTGCTTTCTGGGTTAAGGATCTGGGGTTGCCACAAGCTGTGCCATAGGCCGCAGATGCAGCTTGGATCCGGTGTTGCTGTAGCTGTGGTGTAGGCCTGCAGCTGCTGCTCTGATTCAAGTCCTAGCCCAGGAACTTCTCTATGTTGCAGGTGCAACCATAAAAAAAAAAAAAATTATAACAGAAACCATAATGGAAATGATCCCCTAAGACTTTTTGTTTTCTTGTCTCAACTGCATTTATTTAGTGTCTACTCTCTGCAGTGCACAAGTGTACACTTTTTTTTTTTTTTTTTTTTGTCTTTTTGCCTTTGCTAGGGCCGCTCCAGCGGCACATGGAGGTTCCCAGGCTAGGGGCTGAATCAGAGCTGCAGCCGCCGGCCTACACCCGAGCCACAGCAACGCAGGATCCAAGCCTCGTCTGCAGCCCACACCACAGTTCACAGCAATGCCGAATCCTTAACCCACTGAGCAAGGCCAAGGATTGAACCTGCAACCTCATGGTTCCTAGTCAGATTTGTTAACCACTGTGCCACAATGGGAACTCCACAAGTGCACCTTCTTTAAAAGATGCTGAGGACAATCCTACGTGTCTCCTGCCTGCTTCCTGAGTCTAGACGTGATGACACCATTGTAAGGAACTAGAACACAAAGTAGAAGGTATTTCCAAATGGAGCTATAGATAAAATTCAAAGGAAGAAGCAATAATCCTACCCCACCCCACCCCAATTAGGAATTCACAACTCAAAGATCAAAAGATCAAAAAATTTCCTCTAAGACTTGCATATTTGACTGTAATTACTTGATATATATATATATATCTTCTCCGTCAGGCTGTAAAATATATGAGGCCCTGCGCTTTGTCTGATTTGTTCCCAACTGTCTTTTTAAGACGGCCACAGTGGGTGGCATGGGATGTGCTCCCAAGAAGTATCTGTTGAATGGATGAGTGAATTATCCTGTGATAACAAGTAGTGAATGAATTTGAATCTTCTGAGGATGGTTTTCTGAGTTTCAGATTCACGTAATTCCCTATATTATTGAAGATCACCAATAAGACAGATGGGAGGCTTGAATAAAACTGCTGGACACCCCAATGATCATATATAATGTATTTAATTAGCACAATTGTCAAAACATAGCCATGACCAAATGATCATTTATGTAGAGCTGAGGGTTTCTTTTTACTTATAAGGAGCCTCTTGCAATGTGACAACCATTAGTGATTATAGGATTAATCGCAGAGGTGACACACAAGAAAGCTCTCTCCACAATGTTTCTTTCTCCTCTGTGTTCCATATTTTTCCCAAGGAATTAATACTTTCTAAAAATGTCCCTGCACTATCTTCTAAGAATGGTAATTCAGTTATTGCTAGTACAAATTATCAATAGAAAGGAACAGCTCCTACAGGAAAGATTAGAAAAATGCAAGGATAAGTCATTCAGCAAATCCATTAAAGAATAGTTCAACCAGATAAGATAAAATTCTTTACAATAAACTATTTAGTATCCAAGTCATTTTGCTTTATCACGTTTATCTGAAATATTAGCTGCTATTTATTTATAGGCACTAAGAATGTTGTTATACAAATATTTTGTTCTACTAAAGCCTTACAATTACCTTATAAAAGAGGAATTTTTATCCCCACATCATAGATAAAGAAATTGAGGCACAGAAAGATTTTCCTGGAAGCTGAGGAATCCAAATCCACCGTAGTTTGAAACCCCAAAACACTTCTATTTCAATTATTTTACATTCAGCAATCATTATATAATTCAGTGATTGTGTTTACTTTGGCTTAAGAGTCTCAACTATTTCACAAGGAAATTCTTCTTGGTAGTGGTCATAATTTTAAGCTCTTTCGAGTCAGTATAACATGAAAAATTCAACCTTAGTTACCTGGCTTGAAAAGCACATCAATTATATTTTTCACCTCATGAAAAACATCTTAAGTTCTTCTGGTTTAAAGTACCATTTTGATGATAGGATGGAGGATTATGTGTGAGGCGAGAGCTGGATGAAGCACCGAGAACTGGGTCTTGCTGCGGTTTCATGGGTCAGTTAGGCCATAAGCAATGGGATATTTTTGACTAATTTCTCCCATCCTCTTGGTCTTGTTTTATCCCACTGTTCTCAAATGTCTTGGCAACAAGTTAATATATTACTTTTTAAAATGCTGACAAGGGTTCTTAAGGAAAAAATTGCTCTTCTTGTTCTTCCTTAGCCATACACTTGGGATGGGATGTAAATAATTCTGATCCCCCAAAAGGCACTTTTTCTATTATAACATACTGCTAATATTTTCTTCTGATTTTAAGAGTCAAAAACCAAACTGATTTTGCATGCTCCCAGAAACCTTTTTCTAAATTTAATTAATATATATTTGATCAAGGGATAAGAAGACGGCTTAAGATTTTTTGTCTTCAGCCTCTAAGACACCAAAATGATTCTATGACTATCCTACCCTTGACCAAAAAAGCCATTTGAATAGCACTGAAACAAAAGCCTGTCTCACACATCTATCTTTCCCATTCTATTTTAAAACTAGAATATTCACTCATAATAACACTAGATCTTTACCTTATATTATAGAAAATGAAGGTAGTAGAGTGAAAAATGGAAAGGACTAGTGGAATTGTATAGAGACAAGAAAAGAAGGAAGGAAAAAAAGAAGAGACAGGAAGAAGGAAGGAAGGGAGATGCTGGAAAAATAAGAAGGGACAGAGACAGAATCTTTTTGTTTTGTCCACGCCCTTTGGTAAAGTTGGAGGTTAAGACAAAATTGCTTCTTTCAATGCTCAATGATATTTTATTTCTATGTAACTTCCTTCTCAAATAGGTTAATTACGGAGGCAATTAGTCTAGCTACACACAGGATGTCACTATTTCCTTATATAAATAGAACAAGCACACATGTTTCAGGCAGAGAAAAATATCTGTGAGGACCAAATTTCAAGATGTAATAGAATTTTGTGTTGTGAGATGCTTTTTTTGCCCAGTTTGGGTTAAATTTCACTGCTGTCAACATCCTTATGTATTGAACAGCCTTGATGTTTTCATATTTTCATAGAAGTTCTCTTATGTAATTAGGAAGGTCTGTTCAAACCACAATGAAGAGATCCAAAATGAAGAGGTATTATGGCTTAAGATAACTGAACAGGAATAAATCAGGCCTTATTAGCAAGGCAAATAGATAGGAAAAAGGGAGCTGGAACTGAAAAAGCTAATTCTATATTAGTTTAAACAAATGTTCTGACCGATGGAGCCCCCTAGGTTTTTTTGTGCAAATACCTTATTCTACTTGTGCGGAATTTGGGAATTAGTGACTACTGTCGTTCTAGAACCAAAGGGTTTAAAGCACAAGAGGTTTTTAAAGTGAGCTTATCTAAAAGCTGAGTATATGTAGCTCTGGGTAGCATGATCCCATCTTCAGGACACACATGGAATTCACAGGAAAAGTTGTTCCGTCACTAATAATGGCATCCATTTTAGCCTGTAACTCCTAACTACTGATTATTGCCTTGTATATGTATCAAAACCAAAATGATAAAGTGCTCTTCAAAAGAATAAATTGCTATATCTAGTACTAAATACATATTCATAGAGGGCACTCTGTCCTTCTCGATGGTGGCTACCCAGGATGACAAAACTGTAAGACACTGATGACACACTAACATCCATGGTTCATTAGCTCCCTGTTCACTGTGGTAACAGAAAGCAAGGTCTTAGGGGCAGATTTTCACTTTAACCAATACACTCCTTTCTCTTCTGTGGCCATAAACTATTCTCCTGGCTTTGACCGCTGTCTCAAATCAGGTTTGCCAGCGGTCACAACAGTGTCCAAGAGAGAAATACAGTGACATCAGTACAAGGAAAAACGCACAAATTTTAGTTCCTACTAAATGATGGCCCCATTGTATTCTTTTCATGCACAAAGCATGGCACGTTGCTTACAAATCAACCTTGTTGAGTGTGTGCTTCAATCCCAGGGTCACTTGGCCTGGGTTTAAAACTGTTGAGTCATGGCAAGTGACTCAATTTCTCTCTCTCTCTCTCAATTCCCTCAGCTGAAAATGGGTATAATAATAGCACCTACTTCATGAGGGACTTAGTAAGTTTAAATTAGATACTACATGCAAAGGCCAAAAACAATATTTGGCAAAAAAGAAAATCCTCAGTAAATGACAGTAAATAATAGTTATTATAAGTATTCTGTAATACAGAAAAAGTGATAGGGCTTCTGATTGTGTGTGTGTGTGTGTGTGTTTAAATCAGGAGGTCTTGCATTGAAATTTAAGCTCATGTAAGAAAAATTGGAATTTTAAATGATGGTTAAAATTCTACAGGATGTGTGAAGTGAGGTTTGTAAAGCCTTCTATCAGCAATAGAATCCTCCCAGAGTCTGGTCTGGTACAGCAGTCTCTTTGGGATTCCAATTTGGGCTTACCTGAGTGTACTGCAGCAGCAAGGTAGAAATAGGCTTTTCTTCCTCTATAGTGAATCCAGAGCTAGTGCTGATGACACCGGGATGGGCAGAGAATGAAGTGATCTCCCTTCCAAAAGATGAACAGTGCCACTGAGAACTTCTTAAAGAACTCTTTTGTAAAAGGTGATCAGCTTTATTGCTTCTGTGTGACCTTTTTGCCCTATTTCCCCCAGGGAGTTTGCTAGTGGGTGGGTAAGAGTAAGTCAGTTTTGCAGCTAAGCCAGCTAGGCAAATAAGTTGTTTTGACTATAGTGCCTACAAATATAGAGATATATGCATATGTATATTCTTTCCCATGCATGCACCAGGATAGCACCAGAAAGTATGACAATTCAAAGTATAGTACAGAAACATTAGGATGTTTCCTTTTCTGTAACAACCAAATAAATAATGTTTGTTATTACAGGTCTCTCTCTCACACACACACACACAGGCACAGTGGTTTCAGTCTCATAATTTTTTTCACTTGGAGACTGCCTGATGAGATTTGGCCCTTTTATGAGGACAGGCACCTCTAGGTTTTAAAATCACTGTTCTTGTATTTTCAGCCACTGTAACAGCTGACTTGGACTGAATTCATGGGTAACCAGATCAATTGAGGAGACATTAATACTTAGAGGGCATGAGGAAAGGGAGTCAACTGAAACACTTAGCATATGAAACAGACTATAAAACACTGTCAGAACAGACATTATAAACACAATAAAATTCTTCACAGCCCAGTTCTTACTTATACAAATTAGGGCATAGAGCAATTCAGATCAGCCCTTGATGCCAGGACTGTGTGATCAGGTTAGGAGTTAACACCAAGAGTAGCAGAAAATGCCTATGAATCTGGCCAGTCAGTTATGCGGGTGTTACTCCTTCCCTCTGACCCCGTATTTCAGATGACTTTGGTATTCAGCATTACTTGGATCTAAAATGACCAATTATTCAGGATTTTCTTCAGATTCTTTCAGATCTCAGAAAATCACAGTAAGGTTATTATGGTGAAAAAAAAAAGGATACTCTTAATGTAACAGTATTATACATATAATAAAATGTCCTAATCCACTAGTAGAAACAAATGATCTGCAAAACTCCATTCTTCAAACACCTCATTTCACATAAATGTAAAAAAAAAGTAATAGTATTATTTCTATTACACAGTGAAAGTAACATATATTTTTACTATAGATAGTATATATAATATATAGTTATGTATAATACACTGTTACTATAGTATATAATTATATACTATATATATAATTACAGAGCTGTGATTGTATTCTTACCTTTATCTTTAATATTATTTAAATAATGAAAATTTACCTGGGAAATCATATCTAACTAAATATCGCCAAACTGGTTTTACTAATCTCCTGTTTGCTCTGCTTTCTCCCCTTTTCTCTCTCACTTGTCTCTTGACTCTACTGGGCATAGCTTAGTAATAATTTAGGTTCATCTTTTTGCTACATACAGTTTCATTTCCCCCCTCTCACTCCCTCTTCTCTCTGCCATCACTCCTGGACGATGGCCAGAAGCCACTGGAGAGATGCCAGGTGTCCTGATCTTGTGTAGTTTGAGTGCCTCCATGTATATCTCGGCGAGGCTTACCTAAGTCACCATTTACAATATTGAGTAGAAAGTGCAGGTTGGAATAGTCAGCATTTATAAGTCTGCTGGTTACATGATACAAAAATATATAGCCAACTTCAGAATTTATAGCAATAACATTTATGTATCGTGTTACCCCTAGCACAATCCAATTTATAAAGTGCCTATTGTGTATACATGAGGAATAATCATAAATCATTTACATTAAACAGTGTCAACTAGCAAAACACAACTTTCCCCTTAAATTCTGCACACTGCGATTAATGAGGTTTTTGAAAGGAAGCACACTTAAAAAAAAAAAAGACAAAAACTAACTCTGATTCATTCTAGGCTGGTAACATATCCATATAAAGGAGCAGGTGTCTGTAGCATGATTTAGAATACCTATGGAACATCTCTGGAAAATATTAACCTTCTCTGAAGCACAGCACCATCCATGAAATGAGCTGGAAATGTGGCAGGAACCCAAGTTTGTCCCCAGCCTCATGCTTTATTTCCTTCTCAGTAAAGAATGGAATTACAACAAACAACGAAAACTTTAGATCCTATTTGACCAGTTGTCTGACATGTTTTCATCTACAGGAACTTGGAGTGGGAAAGAGAATGTGGAATACCTACCACAAGTCCTAAAGTGAAACCCAAATATGTGGATTTTCTCCCTCTGTTTCACTCCCTAACCTCAGCCCCTTCAGACAAGCTGCTGTCTTCAGAAATCTATACTTGGGGGTCTTGAAGTAAATCCATTCCTTCTCCCTAAAAACCCCTTAAAATAACTAATATGCTGTTTTGACTGTACACATCTGTAAAAGTATTTACTCTTATCTGAAACTTCACACCTACACAGCTGAATGCAAGAAAATAGCGTGAATTTCTCAGAGCATTTTTGCTTCTCTAAAAAGGATTACGGGAGATCTACTTTCTTCTTGCCTTAAGTAACAGACTAAAAAATATCCACTGATTTTTTTTCCAACCAAAATGGAAGAATAACAACATTTTTTCTTATATGTAAAAATAAGCTTGTTCTCTTAAAAAAACTTACTTCTCAAAACTCTATTGATGACTAATATTACTAAGGAGGGAAGTAACTATCTTGGTTAAAATTAAAAGTGAACCTCAAAGGCAGAGACAAATGTATAGCAAGAAAATCTATAAACTTGTTTTCCATGAATGAACTACCTGCTGTTTCCTAGTCACAGATAATTGACACTATGTAAAGATATGTTGTAATCTAGAAAGAAAAACAACAACCAAAAAACTACACACAGAGAAAGTGCTAAAAGAGCCACAAACTTCTCAATCAAAATAAAAACCGATGCTAAACTGAGGTTTGTAAGAGAAGTTTTTTTAAAATAACATGTTAATCTGGAAAGCCAGATAATCTATGGCCTTTGTAGAAATATTTGGAAAACTGGGCAACCTCCAAAACAGCTGTATTTCACTGGAATTAATTGGCAGGGGGAAATATGTACTTCTTCACAACTGAAAGTATTAAACTTAACGAGAAGCAGCAACAACTCACTTTAGTCATAAATAGAAGATTTTGTTTAAAAAGGCTTATCCATTCATGAGGAAGAGTGTTAAAAACTTCAGAGGGTTTTGCTTGTGTGAAGAGACAAAAGGTGAGAAAGTGAACTTTTCTTCACTTAACATGTTTATTCTTTAAAATTATCTGGCAATCACGGAATTCTTTCTCATTTCTGAGTGGTATTTTGATTCACTTAAGAAAAACTTCTCTTGGGCTCAGTGAAGCAATTTAAAATCCTAGGCTAGGAGTTTCCATGGTGGTACAGTGCTAATGAACCCGACTAGCATCCATGAGGATGAGGGTTTGATCTCTGCCCTCACTCAGTGGGTTAAGGATCTGGTGCTGCAGCGAGCTGTGGTGTAGGCTGCAGACACAGCTGGGACCTGGTGTTGCTGTGGCTGTGGCATAGGCTGGCAGCTATAGCTCCGATTCAACCCCTAGCCTGGGAACTTCCATATGCCAGGGGTGCCTCCCACCAAAAAAAAAAAAAAAAAAAAAAAAAAAAAAAAAAAAAAACAGACTAGTCCCTTCTTGTCAATAAACTGAGAATCTATGTAAAAATAAAGCATAATTATGACTGTCATCTAGGTTGTTGTTACTTTAGTTTCCACATTGTTACAAAGTTCTTCTCTTCCCAATATTAATGAAAAACATACAATCACTATGTACGCTTTTTTTTTTTTGTCTTTTTGACTTTTCTAGGGCTGCTCCTGTGGCATATGGAAGTTCCCAGGCTAGGGGTCTAATCTGAGCTGTAGCTGCCGGCCTACGCCAGAACCACAGCAATGCAGGATCTGAGCCAACTCTGCGACCTACACCGCAGCTCACGGCAACCCTGGATCCTTAACCCACTGAGCAAGGCCAGGGATTGAACCCACAACCTCATGGCTCCTAAATGGATTCGTTAACCACTTAGCCACAGTGGGAACTCCACATGTAGGCATTTTTTTAAAGTATCCATATTTCCTATGATTGACCTACCTACATTTTCTATCAATTCTCTCTAGATTTTTCAATTAAAGTAACTTTGAAGAAAATAACTGACATCTCACCAACATATTCCAAAAAAAAGGCTAAAAAGAAAAAAAAATCAGCAAATGTAAAACAAACAAACAAACAAAAACAAAACAAAACAAAAAAAAGGAGTTCCCATCGTGGTGCAGCAGAAACAAATCCGACTAGGAACCATGAGGTTGGGGGTTCAATCCCTGGCCTTGCTCAGTGCCTTAAGGATCCAGCATTGCAGTGAGCTGTGGTGTAGGTCGCAGACATGGCTCGGATCTGGCATTGTTGTGGCCCTGGCATAGGCTAGTAGCTGTAACTTGGTTTAGACCCCTAGCCTGGGAACCTCCCTATGCCACAAGTGCAGCCCTAAAAAGCAAAAAAAAAAAAAAAAAAAAAAAAAAAAAAAAAAAAAAACAGCAAATGTAAAGGTTGTTTGGGGTCAATTATCAAAAAAGATTTCCTTTACAAATTACTTTCATAGACCTGAGTAATCATTTTTTTTTTTTTTGTCTTTTTGCCATTTCTGGGGCCGCTCCCGCGGCATATGGAGGTTCCCAGGCTAGGGGTCGAATCGGAGCTGTAGTCACCGGCCTACGCCAGAGCCACAGCCACACGTGATCCAAGCCGCGTCTGCAACCTACACCACAGTTCACAGCAACGCCGGATCCTTAACCCACTGAGCAAGGGCAGGGACCGAACCCGCAACCTCATGGTTCCTAGTGAGATTCGTTAACCACTGCGCCACGACGGGAACTCCCTGAGTAATCATTTTTAACTGTACTGACTAAATTAAAGGGATTTAGGATGTGTTATAAATATAGCTCCTACAGCAATAAAAATTGTTGAACTGGGAGTTCTCTTGTGGCACAATGGGCTAAGAATCCAGCATTGTCACTGCAGTGTCTTGGGTTACTGCTGAGGCATGGGTTCAGTCCCTGGCCTGGGATCTTCCACATGCCATGGGTGCAGCAAATTAAAAAAAAAAAAAAGTTGAACTGATGTTAAAAAAATTATTTTCTCCTAATCAAAGTCTTCTAATATTGCCAAAAGAAAGCTCTTACCTTTAAAAAAATATTTTCCCCTTTTCTTATACAAAATAATAAAGAAATTGTTCCAGGCTGAACCACTACATTTCCACTTTATCTAAGAAGAAAATTCCACGCTTAATTTGATAAAATCAGTTAAACAACAAGTTAAGGGTTGCATTTAAACAAAATGAATATATTTTGTTTCTTTATTCAGAAAACAATGCCAGTAACAACTAATTTTCCTGTATGGCTGGGGAAATCAACGCTGGGTTTGGGCTGGGTTGTTTTTTTATTGTTGTTGTTCCAGAAGGCATTGGTCAATGCCACTCTTATTTAGAGTTCTTAATCTAGAGTCCATGGATTGCCACAAAATCTACAGGTTTCTGGAATCATATGTAAAATATCATGTGTATATACCATAGTGACTCTTCTTGAAGCAAATTATTGTTTTTTGCTACCCTGCACCCTCCTTCGGTTAACTGTATAGATTGTACCCTCTGGGTACAATCCTAATGCCTAGTCCATGAAAAATGACGATGAGGCTGACTCTATCTCCTACTCCAAGAGAGATGTACAGGATTATTCCACAATCTAATCAAAGTGAATTAGGACAAAGAGACTTTGATAGGGCTTCTGGAAAAGAGATTCTCTTTTTTCCTGTTTGATCTGAAGCCTGAGAGGATGTTGTAGATGAAGCAATGCTACTGCCACAATCTTGCTTCCAAATGAAGCCAGAGACTGAAGTTCCATTAGTAGAGGCTGAGAGACGGAGAAAAAAATTACTCCGGATTAAAATTACTTTAATCCAGAAGTTAGTTCTGTGCTAAGACTTTCCACATTTTAATAAATAACACATAACACGCACTCATGAACATTTCTATCATCTTACTCCACAAATTTGCATAGCTGACTTCTTCAGCTGAACTGCTACTGGCCTTCTCTGACCTTTCCTATCTAATATAAATTCCCTTCTCTGTACTCTTTACTTCTGTCCATCCTACCTGTTTTTAATCTCATTACATACAGTCAGAATCATATGGCATGTGCTATTTCTTAACTTGGTACACAGAAATTTGGTCAGTTTTCAGTCCTTTTCAATCAACATTTACACAGTGCAGGATTACTTTCTAGAAGAGAGAGAGAATCTGGGAGAGAAAGAGAGAGACAGAGGCAGAGCAGGACAGAAAAAGAGACAGAGAGAGAGGGAAGGAGGAGAAAGACTTTAAAAATAGCAGATTCAAATAGAGAGCTGTACAGCACGTTTCATCAATAGTGGAACAAATTGAGATTTTAATTACAGACATACAAGAGAACATATTTTAGTTAAGCAAATATCTGAAGTATAGATTAGGAGGAAAGGATTTTGATGTATTTTGATCTCCATTCCAACCAGACTTAGCTGACATAATTACAGGGCCCCTAAAAGTAACTGCTAGGGTTTAGAAGCACTTTCCACTTCCTTTAAACTGGCTCTATAAATGCCAAGAGTGAGTATTTTAGATTAAATGAATAGATTAATAAACATCTTTGGAATATCCATTATTAAGGTTGATTTATGTTCTCCCGTCAGCAGTAATTCAAGAAAATGCCACACTATCCAAAAAATATTGCATGTCATTCTCACCGCTTTGCCAATGTTATGACACTACATAAGTATGACAATATCTAAATTCTTTTGCCATATTAACTATACACAAAAGCTGATAGATAATAAACCCCTTTAAGTTTTGCCTGGGCATCAGCACAGGAACCACTCATATTTATAACTCTGATAAATGACCTTTCATTTATAAATTTATAGTATATCCATAATTTCTTTAGGGAACCAAGAGGTTCATTCAAAAAATTGCCATACCATTCATCTATGCAAAGATGATGGATATGGGTTATAAAATTAAATGCTTTTAAAAATTAAATTCATATTGCCAAGAAAAAGTATATGTTCTTTTCTGATTTGCTCACATTTTTAAATGATTACAACTGCACTATCAGCAGTTATAATACTTAATCTAGATAGCATATTAATATATTTATTAAATATGTACACATATATTGTTGTTAGGGTTGTACAGCATCAGGATGAACTACTGGACATCAAGTTCACTTAAATTTATTATTGTATTTTCTAATTCTATTCCTTGCAGTGACCAATAAAATACATAAAGTATCATTAGCATAAAATATTTCTTTCATTTACTTTATTTAATTTTTCGGGACTACTCCCAGCCAACTGTATGGTTTATTGTACTATACAGACTATTATAAACTATAACTTTGCCAAAAATCAAACTCAACTAAATAAAGAGTCCTATTTTATCCCAGTATAGACTTTGCTCAATTGGAGAAATCAATGAAGGAGAAGATAGAAGATACTTATCACTAAAGTCACCAGTAAAAAGCAGAGAAGTCAGTGTTCTAATGTAAAGAAGAAATGCACATCATTACTATGTTTGCTGTGTTCTGGAGAGTTTCCTACTCCTCCTTCACCTGCCATCCTCTACCACACACAAATCTCAGCACTTTGATTTTTTTCTAGAGTAGTTTTACTTTTTCAAAATCTATCCTATTATTATAGAATCTGCAAAAGACTGAACCTGAGTTTAATTATTTCATCTGGTTATAGGAACAACAATCTTCAAATTGTAACTTTCTTTAGCACTGGCTCATCCAGTCCAAAAAAAAAAAAAATTGTTCCAAACTCTTGCAAAATTTCTATGCAAAGTATCTCTTACATATTATACGCTCTAGATTCTGCTTAAAACAAAAACAATATTAAAAATAAAATACAATAAGCAGTTTACATACCCCTGTGGACCGCTAGCTCCTTGTGGGCAGGAACATATTTATCATCATCTTTGGGTCACCGGTAGCCAGCACAGCACCTGAGACAAAAAGCACACCCGTAAATGTGTTTGAATGAATTAAATGATACAGTGCTGACTGGAAGCCACTTGAAAGGTATGAATTCAATGAAGTAATCATTCTATCCACCAACCCTCTTCCTCTATATCCTACAGTATTAAAGTAGCAGTGCAGATTCTCAAACATTTGAATGACAACTTTATTCTAGTTGAGAAGAACTCAATTCTCAAAAACAGTTGTTTCTAGGGCATTCCCTTTGTGGCGTAGCAGAAATGCATCTGACTAGTACCCATGAGGATGCAGCTTCCATCCCTGGCCTCACTCAGTGGGGCAGGTATCCAGCATTGCCGTGAGATGTGGTGTAGGTCACAGAGGCAGTTTGGATCTCATGTGGCGGTTGCTGTGGCGTAGGCTGGAAGCTATAGCTCTGATTCGACCCCTAGCCCAGAAACTTCCATATGCCTCAGGTACAGCCTTGAAAAGCAAAAAAGAAAAGAAAAAGAATATTCTTTCTAAATGCTTATTATATTATGCATTTTTATGGGTTTTAGTTTTGGTGGAGACCATACAATGAATTGTTTGAGATCATGCACTTTGGAGTTAGGCAGACAGTGGTTCAAATCCTGGTTCTACCACTGACTATTTACATGGTTTGGGATACATCACTTAACCCCTCTAAATCTCAGTTTGTCTTCAAAGTAAAGATAATTTTAAAATCTTTCTAATAATATTCAAAGGATCAGAGGAAACAATGCTTAGCACCCTGCCTGACATGCAGTATGCCCTCAAGAAATAACTATCTGTTTTCTTTCCTCTTTCCTTCCTTCCTCTTCTGAAGAGCTAACCTAACCCAAGGAGAGGGCTGGCCTTTGCCTTTGGCAACTGGGAGGTGATCTCTAGGGCCACAAAACGTCATGCCTGACAGAAGTGTCTTTGTTTGCATGAAGGCTCTGGCCAGAGGACAGTCTAAGCATGTGATTTTATGATGGGGGCTTTGGGCCATGCAGTACCAATTTTGCCTCCAAACCAGAGACCAGAGGTTCTGGCCCAAGACTGACATCTGGGAGAGGCTGGAGGCTAAAGGTCAGCCACAGGGGCAGTATGTGATTAAGTCCCAGTAAAAACTCTGGCTGAAAGAGAGAAGGTGGCAGTGTCCCATGCCTGTTGTCACACACCAATGCTGAGGAAGCAGCATGTCCTGACTCCCCAGGGGAGGACAGTGGAAGCTCTGTGGTTGGTTCTTCTAGTTGCAGACTCAGCCTTACATACTTCTTTCTTCAGCTGATTTTTAACCTGTATCTTTTTCCTGTAAGAAACTGTAACTGTGAATATAACTTGCACTGAGTTCTGTGAGTACTTCCAGCGAATTTTCAAACTCGAGGGTGGTTTTGGAAACCCCTCAAGTGTGCAATTGGTGTCAGAAATGAGGGTGGTATTGTATGGAGGATGGGCTCCTTGAAAACTGTAGTTGACTAACTGTACCATTGGTTAAGCTCTGACACTTTCCTCCCTTAAATCTGGAAAGCTCAAAAGCTTTGAAAGATATCTTACTTTACCACTCAGGTGAACTGAGTTTTTTGGCCATGCCCACAGCATGCAAGTTCCCAGGCCAAGGCTCAAACTCATGAAACAGTAGTGACCCAAGCTGCTGCATTGACAATACTAGATCCTTAAATGCTAGACCACCAGGGAACTCCCAAGTGAACTTAACAAAAATCTCACTTAACAGTGAAAATCACTGAATTGATGGTGTTTACGTACAGATTGTTTTATTCTTCCTTGTACAAACAATAAAATCCCCGCCCCTGTAACAGATATAGAAATGTTTTGTTTTAGTAGTATAAACAGCAATACTATTTAGAAATAAGTGAGTCATGTACAAGTGAACTTTCTAAAGATTAGTAATAGTAGATCTGTCAAGTTCAGTTATTAAAAATTAAGAGATAGACTTGTTTCAAACAAAATATTATTTAAATCATCTGCTTGTTTTGCTTCTCCTAAATGCAGTACGCAAGTATGTTTAAACCTTGTTTTAAAAAGGGAAAAAAAAGCACACACACTTACAAATAAGTTTGGTAGGCAGAATTTTAAGATGGTCCCCAAATTTCCTCTCGTTTGTGAATGTGCTCCTCAGTATAATCTCCAGAATTATGAATATAATACATTTTAGTCCTATGAATAGGTTATATTATATAAAACAGTTGACTTTAAAATAGGAAGGTTACCTAGCTGGGCCTACCCTAATCAGATAAGCCTTATAAATAGTGGTCTAGAGGTCAAAGACAGAGAAAGGTGAAGATTTGAAGCATAAGAAGGGTTTGACACACCTCTGCTGGCATCGGGTGGAGGAGGCCGCATGGTAAGCCTCATAGCCTCTAGACGCTATAGGCAACCCCTAGAGGATAGCTAGCAAGGAAATGGGTCCTCAGTCCCACACGCAAAGAACTGAATCCTACCACTAAGAATGAGTTTGGAAGCAGGTTTTTCCCCAAGAGTGTACAGGCAAGAACTCAGCCTAGACAACCCTGATTTCAGCCTTGTGACACCTTGAGCCTAGTCAAGCTATGATGGGCTCTTGACCTTCAGAACGGTGAGTTAATAAGTGGGAACTGTGTCATGCCACTCAGTTTTTGATAACTTCATATATACCAACAGAAAGTTAACACACAGGGGAACTGAGGTTTCTGCATGTGTTTTAATGACCTCTTTTAGTCTTTCACTCTGAAAACAGCATCAGTTTTACATTAGGTTTCATTAACCGTGTAAATCCCAGTTACCATTGCCAAGACCAAAAAGTCATGCACCCACTCTGAACAAGAACACAAAAAAGGTACTAAGCTATATGCCACAGACTGAATATGTCTGTCCTCCCAAAATGCATATGGTGAAACCCAATACCCTATGTGATGGTTGCATTGGGCAGTGAGGCCTCTGGAAGGTGATTAGCTCATGAATGGGGTTGATAATCTTATCAAAGAGACCTCTCTATGCCCTTCCACCAAATGAGGTTACAGCAAAAAGACAGCCGTCTAGGAACCAGACAATGAACGTGCTGGCACCTTGATCATGGGCTTCCCAGCCTCTGTAAGCATGAGAAATAAAATTTCTCTTGTGTTAAGCCACCCAGTTTATGGTATTTCTGTTAGAGCATCCCATATGGACCAAGACAAAAATGTATTTATTGTCTCTTCAATAAATAATTTTGAAAACTCAACTCTGTATCTCCTCTTTGGAAGGTGTGGAGAAGTTTTCTCTTGAATATTCTGTGAATTATGTCCAAATTTTCTGGGGACATTTTAAGGGTAGGAGTAGGCAGTGAGTGTGCCTTCTTGAGGCATATGTGGGAAACGACCATATGTTCAGTGCAGAGTATACAGAATCTCTAAGTATCTAAAGTGAAACTGGGGGTCACTTAAGAAGAAGCACTCCCAAGAGTCTTCACAGAACATGTTACTACAACTGCGCCTCATCTCAGTCCTTTTTTATTCATCTGCTACAATGCTGCCATATTATTTTTTATAAAATACACATCTTATCATGTTGTACCTCTACTCAAAATGACCGACTGCAATGGCCTTCCAGATAAAGTCATTATTTCACTAATACCCTAAATATTTAAGCGTGCACAACATGCCAAGTTCTATACCAGATGATAGGAACACAATAGTAAGTATAATAGATAAGGTCCTGCACTTTTCAGAGATTTGCTCTTTCAAAAATATCCTTCCCATCTTGCTCAACTAGAAAATGACGACAAATCTTTAATGCCTAACTCCGGCTTCATGCCTCTGGGAAGTACTCTTTGACCCTCTTTGGAGTAATGAGGCACCCCTTCTCTGTGCTCCCCAATCACATAATAAAATTTATTACATTGTATTAAAATTGCATGGGATTGCATGTCTGCATCCTCCTTAAACAGAATAAAGGGAGAAAGCTCAGGAAGCATCTACACCGCAAACTCCTAGTCAATGAGTGATTATGAATAGGTAGGACCTATTGGGAAAAGCTGGCACTACACCCAATACCTCCTGTGGCGTAGATTCTACAGGATAAATTCAGGATGGAGGGAGAGTATTCTAAATTGAGAGTGGGAAGTAGGCTGGACAGGAAGGATGAACCTCACTCTCCCACAAAGCTGAGGTATGCTGTGATGGTGAGGCCTCCTTACCCTCTGTCTCACCTGTGAGTGTCTGGAGCTCTGGCCCAGGGCTGACACTCCAGAATGCAAACTGGAAGATCAGCTACCAGTTAGAACTATTAACCAGCTAACTTAGACAACCATCTTGGGTGATAGAACTTGAGAGTGAAAAGTGGTTTAAATATTTACAAAATTTCTCCAGGGAAAAGTGAAAGCAAAATGTGGATCCCAAACAGACAGAGCTAGCATGGGAACTCTTGTTAGGAAGGGGCAAGGAGAGACACAGAGCTCAGAGGTGGGTCTCTCTCTGTATCTGGGTGTTTATTTATTTATTTATATATTTATTTATTTACTTCTTTTTTTTAAGGGCTGCTGATGTGGCATATGGAAGTTCCCAGGCTAGGGGTTGAATCGGAGCTGCAGCTGCAGGCTTAAGCCGCAACCACAGCAATGCCAAATCCAAGCCTCATCTGTGACCTACACCACAGCTCATGGCAACACTGAATCCTTAACCCACTGAACAAGGCCAGGGATTGAACCCGCATCCTCACAGATATTAGTCAGGTTTGTAACCCACTGAGCCACAATGGGTATTCCTGTGTCTTGGTATTTAATCTATAAGGAGGTAGGGCAGGAAAAAATCAGCTGGATCAAAAGAGCCCAAGGGCCCATGGGCTGACAGTCCTCTTTCATAGACATTACTTGCTGGGGAGGGAATGGGAGAGGTCACAGACCTCTCAGGGAACCCCTGATGTAATTCCTAGACCCATCTAACCTGGTTAAGGAGAAATGAAGAAACACTGGTGAAGGAAGGTGCCCATATAGATTGAGTAAAAACAGGTTATCTACCTCACAGGTTGTATATATGCACAAGGAACCTCAAAATTAACGTGCTCTGTTCCCTCCTCTCCAGCCCCTCTCCACGCACGCACGCACGCACACACACACACACACACACACACACACAAGGCACAAGCACACAAGTGCAACAAAGAGGGAAACTGGGAAAGCCTGGGGATGAGGAGAAAAAGAGGGACCTCAAATTCAAGGCAATGGAGGTCAGCAGTACATGGAAGTTCCCAGGCTAGAGACTGATTCAGAGCTGCAGCTGCCAGCCTATGCCACAGCCACACCAGATCTGAACCGCATCTGTGATTTCCACCACAGCTCATGGCAATGCCAGATCCTTAACCCACTGAGTGAGGTCAGGGATCAAATCCGCATCCTCATGGATACAAGTTGCTTTCATAACCTGCTGAGCCACAACGGGAACTTCAAAAAATTATTATAATGTCTTACCAGAGTATTTTCTTATTTAAATGACTCAAATGGCTATTACAAAAATCTTTTTTTTTCTACCTTTATACCTTCTCTATCAGATCTATTTCTTCCCATACTACTGAAAGTTACATATTACCTCACTCAACATAAAAAAGGGACCAAGAATATCAATTTTTTAAGAGTCTGTAAGAAAGATAACCACCTGTACTCCAGCCTCAAACTTCTTTCCTAGTGTCCCTTTGGATAATCTACCAAAAAGACACATGATCTAAAATCTTAGATTATTATAAATCCAAGCTACTAAGGTAATTTGCCTAATTTAAACCCTTAAGATATGTGTTGTGGTTCCTTGCTACAAATTCCAAGAACTTCTGCGTGTTCATTTAATAACTCCATAGGTAGCAGCCCTGTATTGGAAACTACAAGTAGGAACGAACCACAGGCTTTCTCTCCACATTCTACCTGTGAGCTGAGTGTTCTGGGACAAGTCACTTGATCTTTCAGGTACGTTATTTATCACACTTAAAGGACAGCATACACAATTTCCAAAGTTCCACTTTGCCCTAATATTTGTACTCCCAGAAGATCGTGGCTACTGATGGTATCTTATTAACATTTCTAGTTCATGAATGAAAACGCACCAAAAAACATTAATTTTCTGTCACAATAGGAGAATTGGTAGCATGAGGAGCAAGTGAGAGAAATGTTAGATGAGACTTGGTCGATCAACAATGATCATAATCAAATACTGATGTTGTATAGTAGTTCCTATGAGCAGACACCATGCTAAGTGCTTTACATGTCAGATCTGGCTTAATTCTTACAACTCTGTGGAACAGGTGCTTTTGTTATACTCATTTTACAGATGGAAAACTGGTGCAAGAGATTAAGAAATGTGCTCAAGGTCACAAAGCTGGAAATTCTTTAGTTAACTATGATATTCCTGTGAGTTGCAATCAAAAGAACTTAACCAAAACACAGTGAAAAGTGCAAGATAAAAGAAATTCTAGAATCACCGTGTATTAGAAATGTTTAACAGAACCACTTTTGGAATTAAAGTTAAATAAGAATGCAGAGAAGTCACTGCTCCAAAAACTTATTTTCATGAGGTATAGTAGTATACAGATACACACAAAGTTGAGACCAGAAAGGTTTCATTTCTTCCCTCATTCTACAGGTGAGGAAAATTCAGTTTACCAGAGGAATGGCAGGACTGTACCCAGAACCCAGATCTCCTCTTTGCTAGCCCAGTGCTCCTTCTAGTGTGTTCCTAATTCTTTTGGAAAGGCAATCAGTGTTGAGAGAGCAGGCTGTGAGGTCAGACTGCTCAGGTTGAATTCCTGTTCTCACTTGCCAGCTGTGTGATCTCACACCTCAGTTTCCACATCTGTAAAATGTGAGTCATAAAGCCTACTGCATAGGGTTGTCAGAATTAAAGTAATTAATACACACAAAACACTCAGAACCATCCCTGGTACCCAATAAGTCCTTAAGCGTTGGTTTTGATTATTACTACTAAAGCACATTTGGGGGGGAAAGGAAGCCAAAAACATCAATAACCATCCAGCTGCATTCAGAGGAGAGCAAAAAAGGCATGTTAATACTTGAGACAGCCCCAGTCTTTCCATCTAAAAATTCTATTCCTCACTCTCCTTAGTATATCATATAGACAACTGAGAGTAAATTTTTGTCAGGACTAGAGATACAGGAAATGCTAAATGAAGGAGTTTACTAGCAAAGTTTTAGGGAGGACTCTTAGTTTCCAGTTCTAGCTTTATCATTCACTACTAAATTCTGGAAAGCCATGTCATGCCTGCAAGTCTCAGTTTCCTTCCCGGAACTTTCCTATCAAGGGATACTTCTGGAGGGTTCTCAAGGTATCATTAGTAGCTGAGGCCAAAAGGAAATGTCTGCTCTTAAGTTCAATAACGCTAACCCAGTGAACAATATATAACCTTTAATTACCAAATCTTTTGTTTTCTCGTTTTGCATCCGATTTCTTGCCATTATTAACTGAGGCGTGATTATAGGAAAACACGTATTAATTTGCAATTCAAACAGCCTTTAATCTTAAAAGACTGTCCATGGATAGAAGAAATGGCGATCAAGTCCCCTGGCTCTGTCCCTTGCGTAGCCCACCACTTGCTCAAGGGATCTTAACTCATAAAGGAGGAACACTGTACAGCTTTAAAATGACTTCATTCCCATATTTACATATTTTTAATAGGGCTATGATGAATCTCCTTCCGCTTGACTCCTATTTTGAGCTGTGATATTTTAATCTCCATTCTTGCTGCAACTTAGCAGATGAATGTGCAGTGTGACAGAGCTCAGAGGAAATAGTATAAATAAAGCAAAGTGGAGCTATGACATCTCACATTTTATAGCTTTTTTATTGTAGCCGAAGCATAAACAGAGCACAGCTGTGTTATACTTACCGCTGTGAGCACTCCCTCAATCCTCACCCCCTGTTGCTTTTAAAAAGACAGTGCTCTTATTCAGAAAGCTCTGGCTGTGGGTAGCAGGGGCCCCCGCTGCAGCAGCCTTTACCCCAAACCTCTACCTTTGACTCATTTCTCCTCTTCCAGATGTAGATTTGCGGAGTTCCACATCATTCATCTGACTGAAAACCAAAGCGCCAAGTGCAGCCCACCCTGCACTGCAGCGGAGGCACCCTGCCCCTATCTATTGGAAGATGGCTCCACAACCAAAACTATAATTTGCACTCCTCAATGCACACACACCACCCAAACAATTACAAACACTCTCTTAATAGGAGACCCGCAACTAGCTGAAAGTATTCAAAATAGTGCTCCCTCTCAATGAAAGTCCCTTTTAGAATAAAGAAGTTGTTATTTTTCACTTTCTAATTAACTCTTAGTCATGTTTGGGTGAAAGTTGGAAATGCCAGGAGGGCCAAATACAGTGAAAGTGCGAAGAGTGGAGTTGAGATGTACAAAATCACTCTACGTGCTGACACAATCACCAGGTTTTAGAATTTCTCAGGCTGGTTATATATGTAAGTCCAAAGAAGAGAGAGGAAAAGACAAATAGCAAGCACCTTCTACTCTGAGGAATATAAGGTTATAGACACTGGGTTGAGCCAATCAGAGTCCTTCCCAGAGATCTTTTACTGAAGTAAAATGGAAAAAACAGCAAGCTATAAAATTCCTGTGCTGTCATCAACAGTACCATTTCCTCACATATGGGAAAACCTCAACTGCAGCCAAAACAAGCAAAGCTGACATCCCAAATGATGCAGAGACAGGAGAAGGGTATCAAGCCCAGACAGAGGATGACTCCCTGGTTCCAACTGTTCCTGAAGCCCATCTATACTCCTGCCTCCCCCACCCACCCACCAATTTGGTTATTTGCCTCCCTTGTATTCCTTTATACAACAAATTCCAGCTTTTTTTCTTAAGCTGCTGCCTCAAATTGGGTTTTATCACTTACAAAACTAAAAGAATCCTATTACACCTTCCAGAAGAAGA
The DNA here is from genome assembly GCF_016906955.1 of Phacochoerus africanus. Classification (NCBI taxonomy): domain Eukaryota; kingdom Metazoa; phylum Chordata; class Mammalia; order Artiodactyla; family Suidae; genus Phacochoerus; species Phacochoerus africanus. Next base: position 53,091,288 of record NC_062550.1, on the reverse strand, counting down.
TCCTTTTTTTCAGTTGGGCTAGGGTTTCTTCGTTCTTTTTCAAATACCACCACACTATTTATGGGAAGGAAGGAAAACCCTCTGGGCTTGTAGAGGAATGTGTAATGAAATTCAAAAGGCACATGCATCCAAGTGAAAAGAATATAGGGGCAGAGGAGCCTACATACACCAGTGAAGTGAAATGAGAGTCAGGAAGATTGATTTGCATCGTCATTAACATGGAAGGAGAAAAGCGGGAGAACACAATAACCGCAAGAACCACCTCCATTGACATACGTCATTGTTTCTGAACAACGGGCCCAACTGGGCTAACACAGGGGCAAAGTTGGTATCCCAAGCTTCCCAGCTATCTATCCGCCCAAAGTTGCTCTTCTGCCAAGCTCATTGTTTACCAAGCTGCCAGCCCAGCCCAGGGAGCTGATTAGCAATTTGCACTTTTGTGAGAGGATTAACAGAATTCCTTTGTTTTGATGTCGGATTATCAAACTGCATCTTTAAAGAGGTGTGACCTCATCCAGATTCATAAGGCTGCTCCCTTGAGAATGACTTGAATTTTACTCCACTTGCGCAACATATAATTTCATAAAGGAGTTACTGTCAAAACATGGTACTCAATTCTTGATGTGTGCGAAGAAGCACATTTGTAATGTAAATAACCTCAGAAGTTTTGTGATATTTTAAAATAACCCATCTGGTGGGAAAACAAGGATTTTCAACCCATTTGCTTCCAACAGTGGTAAATTAGTGTGCATCTCGCTCTCATAGAACCCAGAGATAAACCCCATTCCCAAACTGAGATTCATGGTGTTTTATTTTTAAGAGTGAGTATTTTTAATTGCCCCATGCTCCTGATATATTTTATTAAAAGAATGCAGAATGCATTGACAGAGTAAACTGAGGCAAACCAAAGAATTTGATGGCTACGGCCAAAATGATAATGATAACAAATTGTTTACACTGCATGGTTTATACATCCAACTTTACCCAAAAACAAAGACGAATGAGGAAAACACAATAAGAGTTTTGCATTTCTAATTCTGTTCAGTAATAGGCAACTCATCAGAAAGAAAATCCCTTAAATTTCCACCCAAGTTTGAAACAAGTAAAACTCCCAAGGGGAAATATCTCTAAGGCAGTATGCAACAGGTTGGGAAAAATCAGTCTTTAGACTCTGTGCCCTAGTGTAATTTTTACTTCAGATGGCAATCACAAATGCACAAGAGCAGTGTGGCCTCTGGAAGGCATGCATTACTGGTGTGAGAACTGTATCCTGAGAAGTACATAAACGCCTGCTCACAGCTACAAATGGCAAAAGGGCAATCTGGCCACAGCTAACACCCCCAGAGCCAGACGCTGCTGCAGATCAAGCGACAGCTTTATTTGTTGACAAACTAAAAATCAAAAGAACTGATTTGCAGGTGCTTGTCCTGGGACAAGCAACGAAAACATCCTGTCTCATAAAGAGGAAACAAGTATAATTAAATGTGTGTTTATTTTTAATATTAACATAGATTGTTACCCCAAAGTTGACAGGTTAAGGAATGTTTCTTTAAGTTAGAGAATTTTGAATTACAGTAAGAGTGCACTGGGCAAGCCCTGATAAATAAGGTGTCAGGTGTGTTTGTCTGTTTATAAACACAATAAGATACACATAAGATAATTAAATCAATGGTTTTTAATGGGCCATTGTGTAAACCAATGAATTCACTTGGAAAATCTTTCTTAATACAATTAAGTCATATACCCCAACTTATAGCCTGTGGGTGGAATGAGAACATATTTTTCTGAAAAAATCTCAGCTAGGATTCTATGAATTCTTCTTAAACGGCCCTCTCTTATATGTGAAAACAGCCCTTCTATCTGGATTATTGGCAAGTCTTGCCTTACTAACCAAATTGAAGTGTCCCTAAAAAAGTGGATCAGGGTCTCTTAAAAGCCTCCTACAGTGACCTACACACAGTCTGGTGTTCAAAAAAGTTGGATAAATCAATTGAAAAGACTTGTGTTTAATTAACAGGGGTGTGATAGATGTTATCAAAGCAGACAAATAAATACTTCAGGGAGAAAAGAAATGAAAAAAATAATTTACAAATAACTTGTCTTTAACCCTAAAGCTGCCTACAAGGAATTCAAGAAGAAAACAGGGTGCATTATTTACGCCTTCTCTAGCCATAAATACAGAGCACCAGCCAAAATCAACCTTGAAATATTAATTTATTCAACATATATTTATTGAATGTCTCCATTTGCCAGGGACTATCTTGAGACCTAGAGACAGAGCAGTAAAACAAAACAGACTAAGCTCCTTGCCCTCGTGCAGCTAATATTCCAGTCGGGGATACAAAAAATAAGTAAGATAAATGAATAGATATATACATACCATTAGGGAAGTGCTGAAGAAAAAAACTGAAGCAAAGGATGAGAGAGTGTTTAGAGGAGGACTAAATGACATTTTAGATAGAGGACAAGGAAAGGCTTCACCTAGAAAGTGCCACTGAGTCAAGAACCAAAGAAAGTGCTGGAATGAGTTACTCGTTCAGTATCTGGAGCAAGATCACTGCAGAGAGAAGGAAGTTTGCAGCGATGCAAAGGTCCTACAAGTCATGGTGTCCAGCTTGTTCAAGAAAGAGCAATGGGCAGAGGGAGGGAGGACAGCAGTAAAGGACAAGACAATTAAGAAAGGAGGTAGGGGCTGCCTCAGCTCCTGGAGGGTCATAGTAAGGACTCCTCTAAAGAGAAAAGCCATGGGCGGTCCTGAGCAAAGAAGGACATAATCTAACTAGTGTGCTGCACATCTGCAAGGCTCACCATGACTGCCATATGAAAACAGGCTGAAAGGGAACAAAGTTAGGAGCTCAGTTAGGCAATTTTGGCCACAAGCAGAAATGATGGTGGCTTGGACCAGACTGGGAAGTAGAGGTGGGGAGAGGTAGTCGGATCCAGGAAATGTTTTGAAGGTAGTGCTGACAGGTCTTTGCCCAGGGATTGGATGGACTAAAAGTGAAAGAGAAGAGTCAAGGATGATGAAAGGTTTCAGGTCTGTGTAATGGAAGGGATGGATTTTCCCTCAACTGAGCTGGGGAAGACTTCAAGGAGAACAGGTATGAGGAGCATGTCCAGAGCTCATCTACATGTGCCAAGTGGACCTGCCAAGGAGCCATTTGCAGATGTGTGTATGGAGTTCAGGAGAGAGGTTACCATGCAAAAGTAATTTATATTCCCAAACAAAATTTTCCTAGCTCTGAAGAGTAAAAGCGGCTGCTTTCAAATGAATCTTTTTTTAAGAAATTATAACTACTTTTTTATTTTTTAATTGTTCCAACTGTACTGAATCCATTTACTGTTGGAAAAAAACTAGTTTTTTAACCCCTGGCTCTGCCATTAACTCACTACATGATTTTTTTATATTCTTTTTCTCACTCAAATGAATCTTTATTTAAAATAAATGACAGGATTTGCAGTATCTTTACTAACATTTTCAAAAAGTGCAGAAATCTATACTCATCTCTTTGATCTTAATAGAGACAATTCCTTAAAGTTCACCACATACTAATAAATCAAAGGCAGCAAAATTCATACTGGAATATATATAATAAATGCCAAAGTTGACACAACCATTCAAAATCTATGGGATGCTGCAAAGGCACAGCTTAGAGGGACATTCACAGCAATACAAGCCTTCCTAAAAAAAGAAGACAAATCTCAAACCAACAACTTAACACACCACCTAAATGAATTAGAAAAAGAAGAACAAACAAAACCTGAAGTCAGCAGAAGGAAAGACATCATAAAAATCAGAGAGGAAATAAATAAAATAGAGATTCAAAAAACAATAGAAAAAAATCAATAAAACCATTAGCTGGTTTTTTGAAAAGGTAAAAAAAATTGATAAACCTCTGGCCAGACTCTCCAAGAAGAGGAAAGAAAAAAACCAAATAAACAAAATAAGAAATGAAAATGGAGAAATCACAATAGATACTGCAGAAATACAAAAAAAAAAAAAAAGAAGAGAATGCTATGAACAATTATTTACCAATAAATTTGACAACCTAAAAGAAATGGACAACTTTCTAGAGATGTAAAGCCTGCCAAAACTGAATCAAGAAGAAAGATCAACTGAACAAGGCTGATCACTAGAAATGAAATTAAATATGTAATAAAAACACTCTCTGCAAATTAAAGTCCAGGACCAGATGGCTTCACAGGCAAATTCTACCAAACATACAAAGAGAAACTTATACCCATCCTCCTTAAACTTTTCCAAAAGGCTGACGAAGAAAGAATACTCCCAAAGACATTCTATGACACCACCATCACCCTAATACTCAAACCAGACAAAGACACTACCAAAAAAGAAAACTATAGGCCAATATCTTTGATGAATGTAGGTGGAAAAATTCTCAAAAAATTCTAGGCAACTGAATCCAGCAACATATAAAAAAGATCATACACCATGACCAGGTGGGATTCATCCCAGGATCACAAGGATGGTTCAACATACGGAAATCTATCAACATCATACACCACATTAACAAAGCAAAGTCAAAAACCACATGATCATCTCAATAGATTCAGAAAAAGCATCTGAAAAAGTCCAACATCCATTCATGATCGAAACTCTTACCAAAGTGGGTATAGAGGGAACATACCTTAACATAATAAAAGCCATTTATGACAAACCCATAGCAAATATAATACTCAATGGAGAATAACTGAAAGCCTTCCCACTAAAATCTGGAACAAGACAAGGATGCCCACTCTCTCCACTTTTATTCAACATAGTATTGGAAGTACTAGCCACAGGAATCAGACAAACAATAGAAATAAAAGGTATCCAGGAGTTCCCATTGTGGCTCAGCAGATAATGAATCTGACTGGCATCCATGAGGATGCAGGTTCAATCCCTAGTCTTGCTCAGTGGGTTAAGGATCTGACATTGCCACGAGCTGTGGTTTTGGTGTCAGATGCGGCTCGGATCCTGCATTGCTGTGGCTGTGGCATAGGCCGGCAGCTACAGCTCCGATTCGACCTCTAGCCTGGGAACCACCATATGCCTTTGGGTGTGGCCCTAAAAAGCAAAAAAAGAAAGAAAAGGTATCCAAATTGGAAGAGAAGAAGTAAAACTGTCACTGTATGCAGATGACATGATACTATATATAGAAAACCCTAAGAATTCAAACCAAAAACTACTCAAACTGATCAACAAATTCAGCAACATAGCAGGATATAAGATTAACATTCAGAAATCAGTTACATTTCTGTGTACTAACAATGAAATATTAGAAAAGGAATAAAAAATGTACTACCTTTTAAAATTGTACCCCCCAAAAATCAAATATCTGGGAATAAACCTGGCCAAGGAGGTGAAAGACTTATATGCTGAGAACTATAAAACATTAATCAAGCAAATTAAAGAAGATTCAAAGAAATGGGAAGATATACCATGCTTCTGAGTTGGAAAAATTAATACTGTAAAAATGGCCATACTAATGAAAGCAATCTACAGATTCAATGCAATCCCTATCAAATTACCCATGACATTTTTCACAAAACTAGAACAAACTTTCCAAAAATTTATATGGAACCACAAAAGACCCAGAATTGCCAAAGCAATACTGAAGAACAAAAACCAAGTAGGAGCCATAACTCTCCCAGACTTCAGGCAATATTTCAAAGCTACAGTCATCAAGACAGTGTGGCACTAGTACCAAAACAGACCTACAGACCAATAGAACAGAATATAGAGAACCCAGAAATAAACCCAGACACCTATGGTCAATTAACCTTCGACAAAGGAGGCAAGAACATAAAATGGGAAAAAGACAGTCTTTTCATTAAGTGGTGCTGGGAAAACTGGACAGTTGCATGTAAATCAATGAAACTGGAACACACCCTCACATCATGCACAAAAATAAACTCAAAATGGCTTAAAGACAAATGTAAGACAAGACACCATCAGACTCCTAGACGAGAACATAGGAAAAACATTCTCTGACATAAACTGTACTAATGTTTTCTCAAGTCAGTCCCCAAGGCAACAGACATAAAAGCAAAAATAAACCAATGGGACCTAATCAAACTGACAAGCTTTTGCACAGCAAAGGAAACCATAAAAAGAACAACAAAATAATACTTACAAAATGGGAGAAAATAGATTCAAATGATGCAGCAGACAAAGGCTTAATCTCTAAAATATACAAACAACTTATATAACTCAGCAGCAAAAAAGCCAACAACCCAACTGAAAAATGGGCAAAAGACCTGAATAGACATTCCTCCAAAGAAGATATACAGATGGCCAACAAGCACATGAAAAAATGTTCAACATCACTGACTATTAGAGAAATGCAAATCAAAACTACAATGAGGTACCACCTCATACCAGTCAGAATGGCCATCACTAATAAGTCCACAAATAACAAATGCTGGAGAGGGTGTGGAGAAAAGACTGACCATCCTGCACTGGTGGTGGGAATGTAAATTGGTACAACCACTATGAAAAAGTATGGACGTACCTTAGAAAACACTATATAGAACTACCATAGGATCCAGCAATCCTACTCTCGGGCATATATCTGGACAAAATGTTCCTTGAAAAAGACACATAAACCAGCATGTTCACTGCAGCACTATTCACAATAGCCAAGACATGGAAACACCCTAAATGTCCATCGACATTGGTTTGGTGTTCTGACTCGATATATGACTAGAATCTAGATAATTCAGAACAAATATGTAGCTCCATTGCTGGATATGTATGCCTCACCTTTTAGGAATGAGAATGAAACTTACACACATGCATGTGATGGTCTGTTGATGAGACCTCATGCTGTCATCTGAGTATATTTTAAGTTTTATGTTTTATCTCTAAGATGTATGTAGAATTTTCAAAATAAAGGTAAAAGATTAAATGTTTTAAAGTATTTACTAAATTACTTGACTTCCCCTACCAGTCATTAGGTAAAGCTGATTTTGATAATTGTAAAGTACTTTGCAATCATATCATCATCACTATCATCACAGCTATTTTTCATTAAGCCCTACTATGTGAAAGACCTTCTGTATTAGTTTTTTATTATATATCAGGCACTGTATATTGTTTTGTATTTATTAACTCACTTAATTCTAATGTCAACTCCATGTTATTCATAAATACTTCTTACACTAAAGCCAGATGTCTCCTGAAAAAAAAAGAACTATAAATAGAGAAATTTCTTCTCATCCAATGTCAACCCAAAATGAACAGCAAAGACTGTTACATAAATATATGGAATTGGAAACAATTAAGAAGGTTGTACTCCTATGTACATGTAATATAACGAGGAAATGTCTATCTGAACAATAATCCTACACTAAATGTCCTATACCAAAACAAACATGCTATACCAGTGAAATGTCATCCATGACAATGAACTGACAATAACTGGAGTTGCAAGCTAATAAAAATTAAAACAGTTCTTGTAAAAATAAAGAACAAATAATTTAAAACCATTGGCCTTTACTAAATAGTAACATTTACTGTACAAAATGTTGGGGGTGGGAAAATAAGGCAATTTCTAAAAACCCAAGAAATCTATCAAGTACTTATTAGACATAATCTGGATGTCCAGAAGTAAGTCAAAATAAACAGAAAAATATATTTCCACAGTCTTGAGTATTTCTTCTAAATCCTCCATCCATTTAAGTTGGCAGGGCATATCAGTGGTTTGTTTGGATACTGTCCACAGGTAAATGAGCATCTTCATTTCCGCATTTTGGCACTGGAGCACATAAATGATTACACTGCTGTATATTCAATGAGATCGATAGAAAATATGGACTAAAGTAAAAGTACCAACTTTAGAAAACCATAAAACTCATTAAATAACTTCTCTAAAGTCACCAACATAAGTAGCCTGCAAACAATGGGGATGCTGAATACAGCACCGCCATCAACATGGTCACTCTGGTGACCTTGCACTCTCTTCTCATCTTTTGTTCATCGTCTTATTCATCCCATCCCTGCAGATCCCATCTCTTCAAAAGAGTGAGAAGTGGCACAAAGCATGCCTTCTGGGCAAGCACAGAGTTGCATGCAGGTTATCTAGGGGCTCTATCACTCCCCCTAAAAATCCCGAAGGGGTCTTGATGAAACACACAGGGGAGAAGACACACACTCTGCTTTGACATCATTCATGTGTCATGAAAGCTGACTCTAATTTTCTTCGCAAGAATATTAAAGTGCCATATTTTTACTGTCACTTTAAACTAAAAAGAAAAGTAGGGCTAATATACATAATCAGTGAAATTAAGTAGGCAAATTTTATTTCTCCAAATCCTACATCTTTCTTGATGACAAGCTTCTTTCTTTTTCTTCTGCCACGTCTCTCCCCAGACTGTCTCTGACCACATTAGTCCAATTTATTTGTTCAGTGAGGTTGAACTCAGGGTGAATACCCCATATGTCTAATATTCCCTTTGCTTTCTCACACTCATCAAAATGCACCTACTCTATGCTCTACCAGCCCAAACCTTAAAACTTCCAAGATCACAGCTGCCAAATGATAATACAATCACTGCCAAAATGCTACTGGTTGAAGACAGAAACTTGGAATTGCAAGGAAACTTTCAGAGGTAATTAATTCAATCCTTCCCTTAAAATTGGAATCCTCTTTGCTATGTCACTATCATTATCTCGGATTCAGTCCAATGCTACAGCCAGAGATCAAAATTCCCTTCATAAAACATATCCAATTTTAACTTTCCTCTCCTAGTCTCAGTTCTTGAGCTACAGAGAGTCATTTGTGCTGTTCACACCCAAATGCACCCAGCTCTGTGCCCTGGGATACTGATGTCTATGTATCACATCAAGAGACTCCCTCGCTCCCAAGCCTCTGGTTGGGTTTCAGAAATGTGAGTCATGAGCAGGAGATCAGAGAATAAGACAAGAGTGAGGTCAGAATATGAATGAGCATTTCTGCAGCTCCCTCCTTGCAGGTGGGCCTCTCCATACAGCTCTCTGCTCCTGGTCCCCTCAGGCCTAGAGATGGTATTGACTCCCGGATATCACCACCCCCAGAGTATCAATCCTTATCAGTTCTTTTTAATAACAGCATTATGAGACATAATTCACATATCATACAATTCACCCATTTTAAGTATACAAGTCAATGGTCTTTAAAATATTCATAAAGCTATGCAACCAGCACCACAATCAATGCTGGGACATTCTTAACACACTAATAAGAATCCCCACACTCTTCAACAGTCACATCCTCCCCCCATTTCTTCCCAACCCCTCAGCCCTAAGGCAGTCCCTTAAATCTACTTTCTGTTTTTATCAATCTAGTTATCTGGATAGTTCATATAAATGGATTCACACAATATGTGCTCTCTTGTGACTGGCTTCTTTCACTCAGCATAATGTTTTCAAAGTTCATCCATGTTGAAGCATGTATCAATATTTCATTTCCTTTTATTACTAAATAATATTCCACTGTCTGAACATACTACATTTTATATGTCCATTCATTAGCTGATAAATATTTGAATTGTCTGCACTTTTGGCTATTATGAATAATTCTGCTATGAAAATTGCATACACATTTTTGTGTGAATGGGTATTTTCATTTCTCTTGAATTAACTTAGGAGAGGAGGTACTGGGTCATTTGGTAACTCAACCTTTTGAGGAAATGCCAGTCTCTTCCAAGCAGCTACTCGGGTTTTACATTCCCATAAGTGATGTGTGAAGCAACTTCTCTGTATCCTCACCAACGCTCATAGTTATATTTCTTTTTTATTGTAGCCATCTTTAATGTGTGTGAAGTGGTATCTTTTTGTGATCTTGGTTTTTTAAACCCTGTTTATATCCTTATAACTGCTACCTTTATTTTTCATTTTTTTGCTTTTTATGGCCACACCCATGGCAAATGGAAGTTCCCAGGCTAGGGGTCGAATCAGAGCTGTAGCTGCCACACTATGCCACAGCCACAGCAATGGGGATCTGAGTTGTGTCTGTGACCCACACCAGAGCTCATGGCAATGCCAGATCCTTAACCCACTGAGTGGGGCCAGGAATCAAACCACGTCCTCATGGACACTAGTCATGTTCATTAGCATTGAGCCACAATGGGAACTCCACTACTATCTTTATTAAACTCTCCTCAAATTATTTAAGTCCATCATCTGTTTCCTGCTAGACCCTGAATGACTCAAAGGCTGTTCCTTTTCCATATTTTTGAAGATTGTCTTGAATCCTGTCCACATTTTTCTTTTTCAGGCTAAACAACTCCACTTTACATGAACTATATGTTTCCAGATTATTTACCCCCCCCAATTCACCAGCTTTATTTACTTTTTGGCCATGCCTGAAGCATACAGAAATTCCAGAGCCAGGGATCAAACTCATGCCACAGCAGCAACTAAGGTGACAGCAGTAACAATGCCAGATCCTTAACTCACTGAGCCACCAGGGAACTCCAACCAGCTTTAAACATTAAATTATCAGGGTCCTTCAAGTTATTTTATACATAAGTGACGTGTATGAACTGACACAGCATACATTTTACCAAGTGATTATCTCATTGGTTATGGGCACTATATTTCTTCTATCAATGCTGATGAAAATGACATAACCTCTTGTTTGAGCAGCTATGTCCTATTGTTGGTTTATATGGAACATAAAATGAACCAGAATATCTGACAATGGACTATCAATTCAGATATCTCCTACTTGCAAATGACTGACTGATTTAAAACTTACATAGAGAATTACTCTAACCCTAATAAATTTCATCTTTTTAAGTTTTGGCTATCATTGAGTCTATTACTGACTACTCAGTCATGTGGTCCTGAGCACCAAAAGAGATAAAACGGGTTAAAGAGCCAAATATGTTTTTTGCCAAAAAAGGCAAAGTGATAGTTTCCTCACTTTGTTTCTACTTCATTAACGTTCTTCATAAAAATAATAAAGAGAATAAGGCAATGAATAGAATTGGTAGCATCTGGCTACAGACCTCTTTTTAGGTTGATAACCATATATTAATCTATATCCTTTAAATATGGTTCTTCAATTATTAGTCTGCATTACCAATAATGTCAACCAAACCTATTTCCTTTCTAATTTCTTGAAATTTTATAATATATTATAAAACCACATTTTATAAAAGATATCTGGAGTTCTCGTTGTGGCACAGCAGAAATGAATCTGATTAGTATCCATGAGGATGTGGATTTGATCCCTGGCCTCGCTCAGTGGGTCAGGGATCTGGCACTGCCATGAACTGTGGTGTAGGTCACAGACACAGCTAAGATCTTGTGTTACTGTGGCTGTGATGTAGGCTGAGAGCTGCAGCTCTGATTTGACCCCTAGCCTGGGAACTTTCATATGCCACAAGTGTGGTCCTAAAAAGAAAAAAAAAAAAAAAGGTATCTGATAATAGGGTAGCTCCATCAAAAAGCATTAAGTTGGAGTTCCCTTGGGGCAGAGCAGGTTAAGGATCTGGTGTTGTCACTGCAGTGGCTCAGGTTGCTGCTGTGGCCCAGATTCAATCTCTTACCTGGGAATTTCCACGTGCTACAGGGCGGCCAAAAAAAAAAAAAAAAGGCTTTAAGCTAATTTTGCGTGATTGGCTCTTCAGGAACACATACTGGCTTCTTGTGAACATTGTTTTCCTTCTAAGTGTTCAGAAATGATAAAACAAACTAAAATTTACTGAAATTCTTAAAATATAACATTTAAAATTATAAATATTTTCTTCCATTTTAAATTCAGGGTAAGATTTACTCATCTTGAATCTTCTAACATGTCTTGCCTTCCACACGCTATTTCAAAATGTACCAACAAAGAGTCTTCAAAAACAATGTCTAATTGGTAACTGCCTCTCCCCACCCTATACATCCTTCCATGATATGTATGAGTTAATTACAGGCACTCTGATCATTCAACACTTGAAATCAAGACATCTAAGTAGGCATCACCCTTGACTGTTCTCCTTTCTGTATCCCCTGCCCCCACACCCAAACCATCAGCTAGAGCTATTCAAAATACATGAAATAAATACCGTTTGGTTATTTCCTATTAACCCTACTACTGTCACTCTAGTACAAGTCAGAATCACCTCTAACTGAACTACCACAATGGAATCCCCTACTAATCTGTCTGCTTTCATTTCTGTCCCCCTACAGTCTGCTCTCCCCACAGTAGCCAAAGTAAGCTTTTTAAAATGTGCATCTGGAGCTTCCGTTGTGGCACAGCGGAAACGAATCTGACTGGTATTCCTGAGGACGCAGGGTTGATCCCTGGCCTCACTCAGTGGGTAGGGGACCTGGCATTGCCGTGAGCTGTGGTGTAGGTCACAGACATGGCTTGGATCCCACGTTCCTTTGGCTGTCATGTAGGCTGGCAGCTGTAGCTCTGATCTGACCCCTAGCCTGGGAACATTCATATGCCGAGGGTGCGGCCCTAAAAAGCAAAAAATAAAATAAAATGTGCATCTGACCAAGTCACTCACAACCAGCTTCCCATCAGATTTAAAATACAATCCAAGTGAGCTGACCCTGCCTTCCTCTCCAACACCATCTCCCTAACACTCCCTCCCACCAGCACCACCCACCATCTGCTTTAAGGACACTGGCTTTCTTGATGTTCCTGGAACATAATAAGCTCAGTGTCTCTTCTGGGTCCTTACTTTTGCCATTTCCTCTCCCTAAAGTCTCCCCGTCGATCTTCACATGACTTGTCATCCCTCAAGTCACGTCCTCAGAGAATTCTCCCTGTCCTCTTTATCTGAGATAGAACTTCCAACCCTATGTCTTACTCTACTGTATTTCCTTCACTTGGTTGATCACTTTCTTGAAGTGTTGTACATTTGTCTGTTTATTTCTATCTTCACCCCTAGAACCTAAGCACTTTCAGAGCGGGGCTCTTTCTGTCTTGTTCACCAACATATGTCCAGCCATCTATAATAGTAACTAATACATAGTGAGCACTCAAAACAAATTTTTTAAACAGATTGAATGAGAACCCCCCAAGGAACAAATCTACCAATATAAATTCTGTTCTTGGTGGAAACTGGGAAAAGCATGAAGGGCTGAGGGCAGTTTTGGCAAGTCTTCCAATCACACAGTGCTACAGGACCCCCACAGGAAAGCATGGTCTTCATTTACTAACTCCATTAATCAACAGATCCACAGGTCCAGTCTGAATCCACTGATATCAGGGAACCAAAGCAAAGAAGAGCCTTCCAATCTCCAGTGTGGGCCGTGAGTATTTTTTTCCCTATCTCAGCCACCACTCTCCCAATTATAGTAAACGAATAAAGTAGACTGAAGCTAGGGGAAAATAAAGCAAAATTAGAAGCTGGCAAAAAGCAAACCCACTGCCTGGGGCAGCCTGGGGCTGATGGATGATGACAGCTAGCAGACAAATCCTGTTCCCCATTCTAAATTCTGTCTACTAAACAAATTAGCAAGCTCATCAATATCGGCACGGCACTTACCTTCTGCAGCAACAGCTGCTGCAAAATCACGATGCTGACTTTTGGGGTTGTGGTCTTGCCGACGGGATGCATTTATAGGCCAATCAGGGTCAGAAATAACAGAATGACAACCCGATATTATAGGAAACACTGTTGTAAGGACTTGGAGGATAAACAGTTTGAGGGTCACCTGCTGAATCTATCACTCGTCCCTGTCCCTCCCCCAATAACTAGATGTTTGAACAAGATGTGAAAAGTTCATTCTTGTGCTAGTAATTAACTGTGAAAAACTTACAATAAAGACCTTAAGTGATTCAACAGAAACTTGTGTGATACATAATCTTATATCCAGATTATGCTTCAAAACATTATCCTTTTCTTGAAAACTAATATTCAGTGTGGGAGTTATATTTTAAAATAGCAAAAAAAAGTTTATTTTCAAAAAATTATGACACAATACTGTCTTCTATTTTAGCAAGAGAGAATTTTTTCCCTCATCTTCAAAGAAGGAAGAAGAGCTAAAACCAAACACAACACATACAATACAACACGCATTTTCCCCTGAAAGTTTAAAATGACACTAGCAAAGGGCTTTTATGATTAATTTTATAAGCAATGGTTTACATGCACCTACATGAAGTTAAGGGTGGCAAAACATTCTTAAAACACCTGCATTAGGAAAACAAGAGCATAGTAATTCAGAACTGAGAATGGGATTAATTAGGGGAAAGGTGACTGGAAGAAAATGGAAGAGACGGCAGACCACCTGAGTCTATTTCAAGCGTTTTCTCCTTAGAGCCCTGAGACTCTTCAGAATGGGTTTTATCACTTAGAACAAGAGAAATCCCACATCCCTCTCTCTCTGGCAAATCATGTCCCTTCACACGAAGGGGCAACAGAGCGTAGGGACATCCCAAGAGAAGGCAAGGCTATCCTCACCTGAGAAAGAAAAAGAAGTCATCAAGACCTGTACTGTAGTGGAGAGAAGCCAAGACACAGGAGAGAGAAGTGCCAGGCAAAGGTCAGCTTCCCTCTCTCCTTCAGCAAATTCTACTGATTTCAAGAAAATTTGTGCAGAGGCTGCTTCCCACAATGTGTGCAGGGGCCTTACTCCCACTGCGGCTGCCATTCCTGGCTGACATCTGTTAACTGTCCAGATTGAGCTGAAGCTACTACTGGGGAGTGGTGGGGGGAATGTCAGGGTCTCTGTCATTGGAAGAGGTCTCCCAGGGCAGGTGTGCTTATTTTCACCTTTCCTGGGTGCTCTGGCATTGGGTACCAACCTTACTAAAGGCATCTGCCAAGCTGTACAACGGATATTTGTACAAGTGTTGGGTATCCCCATCAGACTGTGAGAAAACATGTAATCCTTTTGGGGGCACACCTGGAATAATACCCCTAAAAGAGCCCATTAGTGCCCATTAAGGGATGAGCAAAAGGGCATCCCCTTGTTCACATCTCCCTGAAATTAAGAATGAAGATCGGAGTTCCCGTCGTGGCGCAGGGGTTAATGAATCCGACTAGGAACCATGAGGTTGTGGGTTCGGTCCCTGCCCTTGCTCAGTGGGTTAACGATCCGGCGTTGCCGTGAGCTGTGGTGTAGGTTGCAGATGCGGCTCGGATCCCGCGTTGCTGTGGCTCTGGTGTAGGCCAGTGGCTACAGCTCCGATTTGACCCCTAGCCTGGGAACCTCCATATGCCGCGGGAGCGGCCCAAAAGAAATAGCAAAAAGACAAAAAAAAAAAAAAAAAGAATGAAGATGAATACACAATAGATGTGTGCTCTTTCAACAAAAACAGTATTTTTATTTGTTCACAATCATGACAATCATGATATTCTTACTGGCTTTCTGCAGAAGTCTACAGTCTTCTTTTTTTTAGGGCCACACCTTTGAAGTACCCAGCCTAGGGGATGAATCGGAGCTGCAGCTGCAAGCCTATACCACAGCCACAGCAATGCCAGATCCAAACCACATCTGCAACCTACACCACAGCTTGTGGCAACACTGGGTCCTTAACACATTGAGCGAGGCCAGGGATTGGACCTGCCTCCTCATGGACACTATGTTGGGTTCTTAACCCACTGAGTGACAAGGGGAACTCCCTAAAATTTTTTTTCCCAAACTATGACAAATGTTTTCACTACATGGTGGGCTTCAGGAAGCCAGAGACAATTTTCTCTCCCCTAAAATAATGCTTGACAGATCTCACAGATTCTCAATCAATGCCTGTTGATTAATGACTACTCCACTAAGGACAGCTAGATATTGATGATTCTCCCGTTTTTCTTACTGTCACTCACTCTACCTTTCCTAAAAAAGAAACTTGTTTTAAATGATCAATCCTTTTCTTCTTCAGTGAATAAGAGCTTTATCTAAAATGTGCCATCACAGGGGTGGGGAGGCAGGGATATTCACTCAGGCACAGAGCCTAGAGGACAAGAACAGATAACCCAGAACTGCATTTTCTTTACTTTTATTTATTTTTTTTTTTAAAGAGCACTATTTTGTCAGCAGCCTCAGGTCTTTGGAGCCCAGAAGCACAAATCAGTGTCTGGTATCAGCCTTCTATAAAGGCCCAATCAAGGGAAATTTTAAGAAAACAGCCATTTTAGTAAAGAGAGTATTTGGTGACTTAAAGGAAGCAGAAATAATTGGCCAAAAACAATTCTTTCCCTTTTGCTTGCCAAGTCTCTGTGTGACTTCATGTACATGAGCACACTCTCTGTGCCTTACTTTCCTTATCCATGAAGCTGGTGGCAAAACCACTGAACACCATTAACTGCCAATAATTCTAACTGGGTTCAGTTAAATATTTCTACATTTTGTGACCTTTAAAATTCTCAGAGTATCGCTAACATGGTGAAATAATTAACACTGCAGCATCCTCCCTTGTGGAAATAAACCATCAATAATGCATATTCAGGACTGCTCTCTCCCTCATTACCTATACCTGGGATGCTGCAAAGAAGTAACTTGTGTTATTTTGTAGACCCTGACAGGCTGGTACCTTGTCACACTCCTGCTTCTAATCTTCCAGAACTCTCAAGCAGAAAACCACTTTCAAACAGGGATTTCCTGGGTACCGCAGCACTGACATCAAACCTTCAGTTCAAAGGTCACATCTTCTCTCCCACTCCCCTGCCGGCTCTGTCTGGCCTGCCCTCACTGAACGAAATGCCCTCTTTATCTCAAAGAAGTACAGGCTGCTATGAGAAGATGTCTGGGGAGGGAGGTGATTGGTTGCAATTGTTTGAAAGATTCTAATAATTGCAGAGAGGGATCCATCCTCTCGTGTCACGTAAGTTGGAAAATGGGTCAGACATAATGCATTTGGTTAAGTGTCTAAACTGAAAAGGTGCCATTTTATTTTAAATGGCATAGTCTTTACAAAGGCTAAGGTTACTGGTGCAATGCTCTCTCATTTTAAAACGTATCAGGGACATGCCCTCTGAGGGTCAGGCTTTCATTTGCTGATGTTAATTCTCAGCTGCCTGCTTCTCGTCCTTCATTGTACCCTGTGTCTTAGCTGGGCACGCTCCTGATTCCCTCCTATATCCAGACGGTCCATGTAAATAGTGTTTATGTTAAGGAAGTCATGTTCAGTGTGACTGGAGCACACAGAAACTGATGTTGTTGTCACTTTAGATTAAGCTCTTATTTTAGTAAAGGAGGCAATTGGAGCAGGCAGCTGAGTGGCCGAATGAAATATTCAGCTCATTTCATTTAGAGCTGCCCGGTTTCCATTGTTCATGCTGGCAACTCTGGTTAACCCCGTGGGTGCCGGCATGCAGCGGCCCCTGCTTGCTCACATGTACATGCTCAGGCTTCCTCCAGCTCACACTTTTCAAGTCATCCATCCACCCACTTAGAAGGAATCAGGTGAATGGTGTAGGAACAATTACCCCTGGATGCATCTCTGTGAGCTTCCTGTCCATTTGGGCCCCACATGGACACTTTCAGAGGATATTGTTTGTGTGCAGGGTGTGCCTAAATTTGCAGGTACAAGTGGCAGATGGGTGAGCACAGAGATGCTTGGGACACAGGGTTTTTGTGAGACAGCTAAAAGGTTAAAATGTAAAATGTGTTTCCCAAGGGAAGATGATGGGTTTAATTCCTGGAAAAGTACTGCCCTGTGATGAGGAATTGTCGAAAACACAGACAGGCGTCCTTGCCCCAAAACAACATATTACTACATAAATTATTGTTGGAAATTTACCATTTGGAAAGCCCTAATGGTAGTACGCTACTATCCTGGGAGTGCTAATTGTATCCTGGACATTTTGTAGAACTTGAGGCACCTGTTCAAAGACTCTCCTAACATTACATTATAATCCCATCTGACCAGAGACTCTGGACTTCTGAGGCTTCTCTCTCTCACTCCTCCCTTTGCCTCCCCCTCCTTTTCTACCTCTCTCCTTCTTCCTCCCCCCGCCCTTTTTCTTTTTTTTGACAAGTGAAGCCACAAAAGATGGTTGAGGCAAATGAGGAAGTGAATGTTATTTTCATAGGTCAAATCCCTGGTTAAATGAAGCACCTTTAGCAGTTTTTTACCCATAAGAAAAGGTTCTAGACAATGGATGGTTTCGCCTCAAGAGCCTAAGAAGGTAGAAATTCTTCTTAGCTGCAGCTGAGAGATATTACTGAATGTCCATATGAAGTACCAGTCATCATTGAACGAAAATAATTGTTATTATGAAGACACATTCAACTCCAAACATATAATGAGTGACAGATACACACTAGGTTCCAGGCTGGGCTAAAAGTAACCCTTAATTTCATGGTATCTAAATATTTAATAAGCATTTAATTCAAGGGTTTTTTTTGGAGGGGGAACAAAGCTTATGCAATATTAGAAAGAGAATACAAATTAAAATTATTTTAACACGAAAATGAATACTTCTTTACAATGGAAAAATCACAAATTACTACTTTAAAATGTTGAGAAATATCACAAACATCATAAAATCTGGGAAAAAAAGTAATATTCATATTAACTAGTTCCCTGACCACACCTAATGCTTTTATAGTCACTGGCTACATACTCTTTGATTGCCTCTTTGTAAATATCAGTTTCTACAGAGAAAAAGGAAAGACAATACATTCTTTTCTCTAGTATGTTTCATCAATTTGTGTTTTTAACTATTCCTAATTTGGATTCAGAAAACATACACATGCACAACACAGGGTACTCACTGCCTGAAGTTGTATTACAGTTACAAGTTTGTGCTCTAAAAACACAGACATTTGAGAAATTATATTTATATAATATTCATCAAAAAAGAAAAATATGATGCATTAATAAAAGCATAAAATGCATTAGTCACTAAATTCCTAACTGGTATACTAGTATATGGAATGATTGGCCAACAGGGGCCTATAGTATAGCACAGGGAACTCTACCCAATCTTTTGTGATGGTCTACGTGGGAAAAGAATCTGAAAAAGAATGAATGTTTATACATGTATAATTGAATCACTCTGTTGTACAGCAGAAATTATCACAACATAGTTAAGTCAACTATTCTCCAATAAAACTAAAAAAATGAAAGTAATTCCCATCATGGCTCAGCAGGTTAAGGACCCAATATAGTCTCCATGAGGATGTAAATTTGATCCCTGGCCCCTCTCAGTGGGTTAAGGATCCTATATCACCACAAGCTGCAGCGTAGGTCACGGATGTGGATCGAATCCAGTGTTGCTGTGGCTGTGGCATAAACCTGCAGCTGCAGCACTGATTTGATTCGTAGCATGGGAATATCCATATGTGGTGGGTGCGGCCGTAAAAAGAAAAAAAAGAAAAAAGTAATTTTTAAATAAAAGAATGAAAAAAATATTCCTATCAGGAGAGACTATCTACTGTGACTGGGTATTAACACAAACTATAGCCTGTTTATAACAAGAAAGGTATTCCACAGAATAGCTTCTAACTCTGTATATTTCAAACCTAGTTGTGTCTGGTGTCAGTGCTGTAGGACTTATCCACAGGGCAATACAGCCTCTGGCCTCTGTGTGTCACAAAGCTCAAGTAAACTGTCAAAGTGGAAGGTCACCAATGGCTTCACTATACATAGAAGTGTTTGCAAACAACATTAACTATGTCCCACTTAATTTAAAATCACTGTACCCCCAGTTTGACTCCCTTTTGGTCAACCACCACCACCCAAACAAAGCCACGGCCTCTCTTATGCCACCGCAAAACAGAAAAAAGAAGGAGAAAGGTTAAAGTGGAGGCACTGGCCATAAATGATTGCACTTAAAATAGCATGGATTGCAAATTTAACAAAATATATCATTATCTGAACACATTGCCTACAGCTACTCCCCAAACCTGAGACAGAACTCATAGGACTAAAGGACCCTGAAGCTTAGTTTTTAGGTCTGGTGAAATAACTTCTATTCTGGTTGAACAAATGTTTTTTAAATAGCAAATATCAGATATTTGTCAATAATTGTGATTATAAATATCTGCTAAAGGAATTTTATTTTAAGACATAGGGAGTCCAATTTGTAATTAACAAAAATTGAAGAATGCAGTGAAAGATACAAAAGAATGGTGTTTGGGGCAAATTTTGTTTTTGGAATTACAAAACTGTTAGTACCAATTTTCTTAGACAAACAAAGACCTTCTGCATCTAAAGTGTAAACAAAATGTGGAATGAAACAAAAATTTTTAAATTGCCACATATTTCAGCAGCTAAAAAACAAGATAATTGTTGAGAAGAGCATGCTGAGTTAGCTACTGGCAGGCAGACTGTGGAAACACACATTTGGAACCTAGCTTTCCAAAGAGCCTATGGAAATAAGAGAAGAAAGTAACCCCAAAATTTAAATTTAATGGGATTTTCTCCTGTGCTGACTCTCAGAAACATACCAATTGCAATCTAATACCATATTATCTCTAAAAATTACACATAGCTTATATGTGTTGTATAAAGATCACAACAACTACCCCTGAGAAGTAGATTTCTTTAGAGAGCTCACAATAACTGATCACATTTATTGTACCTCCTAGTAAAATGAAAGTGAGGTGCTG
Organism: Phacochoerus africanus; assembly: GCF_016906955.1. Classification (NCBI taxonomy): domain Eukaryota; kingdom Metazoa; phylum Chordata; class Mammalia; order Artiodactyla; family Suidae; genus Phacochoerus; species Phacochoerus africanus. Next base: position 53,070,797 of record NC_062550.1, on the reverse strand, counting down.
ATTTTATCCAATAATTTAGTTTGTAAAAAGTTAAAATTATAATGTTCAATGCTAGTGGAAAACCCATTTCTACATTAACTACAGTAGTGTTAAATGGCACAGTCTATCTGGGAAGCAATGTGGTTAACAGACAACAAAATGCATTAAGATACTTAACACACTTTGATATAGTAAATTGACTTTTGTAAACCCCCAAATATGAAAACATACATACACATAAACATGTTCAGTAAAATGTTACCTACAACAGTAACCCGCCCCTATCATTTTTTCTTTCTGTTAACAGCCCTACTATTCATCAAGTTACAGAAGGGAGAAAATCTTGGCACTATCTTTTCCCTCACTCCAATAATTCCTCCCCCTTCATCTTCTATGTCTTTTTCTACTTAAGCTCTACAGCTCTATCTTGGATTAAGAACCTGCCATTTCTCTTCTGGATTCCTGCACTATCTTGGGACCAGATCTGAAAAGTGAAGCCTACACTTAGATAATTTGGGACCCCTTTAAAAAAAAGAAGGTAAAATCGTGCCGACAAAATGTGTGTCACCAATGCCACCCAACATTAGGAGAATCATTAACAGAGGGGTAGTAACATAGAAAGAGAAAGCACTCATAACTCACTGAAGTTGAAAACTCATAATCTTGGCAAATTTCATAAAAACATACGACCACAAGAACATATTTTAGAGTCCCCACCAAAATACTGCTAGAGGCCCATGCAAGCCAAGCGTTTTTTATTTAAGCTTTATTTAAACTTCTTGGTATATCTGATTCCTTACAAACCTTCAGTTCCTGGGGTTTGCAGTTTCTAAGCCATCCATCCAATCACACTGCTAAAGATCGATTTTTTTCTAAAATGAAATTCTATAACATCTTCCTTACCTATGTGAAAATCTTTCCTGCCAATAGGATAATTGGCATGAATCCTTCCATGATACCACCTCCACCTACTTCTCCAACTTCATTTTCTGTGGTTCCAGACATGTTGCATTATTTACAGTTCTTTATGATGTTATTTCAGTCATCCCATACCCTAGCAGATGTTCCTTCCTCTAACTGAAATGTATTTTCTGCTTTTTTCTAACAGATTTCTTCACATATTTCTGTCCCGACTTACCTGTTAAAGTCTTCTCATACCTGACAAAGCTGTACTAACACGCATACTAACACATTACAGCAGGATCTTTGGCCCTCGCTCCTCCAGCGTTGTACTTATCACCTATTACAGGGACTCATCTGCTGTTTCCTCTGATAAATTAAAATCTCCTTCAAGGCAGAAACCTTGTCCTAGCCATCTTTATTTCCCAAGTACCTGCATTAAAGTGCTCAGTAATCCTCACCTGAACTAATGAATGGAAAAGGCGGAGAAGCAAATATATCAAAAAGTTACTGTTATTGCTTTTGGTTATTGGTATTATTAGCAATTTTTTACCCTTTTTTAAAAAAATACTTTTTCTTATGGAGCTGTATGTGTTTTGCGATGGGAAATCTAATTTATAACAAAATATTTCTTTGAGGCCTACTCTAATTTTCATTATATCTGCTCTCTAATTCTCTTAAAATTCTGCACACCTGTGCCAGGCTTATTTACATGACCAACAGTCTACTTTACTTGAAATCATGTTTAGATTCCTGTACACAATTAACTAAATAAATATCATTAGTGCAGCTTCATTATAGTGTATTTTTCTTAAATATTTCTCACTGCACATATTTCTCAGTAAGTGAGCATCTATTAGAGTTTTGGCAAGAAAAATCTTATAATAGACTTATTTCCATAGGTATATACTTCAAGCACTAACTAAAAGGAATAATAAAAATGTTTTGCCATCTGTAATAAAACAGTGCTGAGTGCTATAAGACTCAAATTATGTTCATATGCATGAAGCCATGTCTCTGAATCACTATTATAATTCCTATCTTCTACCCATTATGCACTAAAGAATTGTTTTTATAAGGAAAATATCCAAAATAATCTGATAATTCTCCTAAATATAATCCTCATTGAAGCTGAACATATTTTATCCTTTTTTAGTAAAGCTATCATTATCATTATCTAGTAAATGCCTGCAGGAACTTTAGAGCAAACATTTTATTCTTTTTCCTTTGCATGATTTAAATATGTTGTTTTATTACACACTGTTCAAATATGCTCTACATGAAGGAGACCATACACACACGGCATATTTAGTTATGAATACAGATCAAGAGCATCAAAATCGCAAATGACAGGTCATACAACTAACATGACCAAACTTACATTGACACCATTTTAGTAGTTTCAGATCCAGCTGTATTTTTCATAACCTATACCTCTAGTTCAGCTATAAATTCATTTTCCAGCCTATGATATGATGGCATTAGATTGCATCTCTCCACAAACATGTTCCTGTTCCTCCTTTGTGTAAGGTGCATTATCTAAGTTCATGCAACAGTATGACCTAGATCTAAGTCTCATCTCCTTTGCTGGTCCCAGCCAGTCTGGTCTGGTCATTTAAAGGCAAAGCAGCATTCCCCTCGTTGCACAGGGCTGTGTGCAAGAATCCCCTAAGACGAAGTGCAGGACAGCAGAAAGGACACAGCTGTAGAGTTACAGCATAGTGATAAAGAACCCTCACAGTGGCATTTCAACATCTGTGTGACGTTAAGTTACTGAGGCTCTTTGAACCCTAGTGTTATGGGCTAAATTGTGTCCCGCCCACAAATTCACATATTGAAGTCTTAACTCCTAGTATTTTGGAATGTGACATTTCAAAATAGAGTCACTGCAGATATAATTAGTTATGTTAAGATGAGGGCATTAATATGGGTCCTAATCCGATGCAACAGGTGTTCTTAGAAAAAAGGAAACTTGAACATGGAGCAAACACTCAGAGGAAAGATGACGTGAAGAGAAAGGGAGACGATGCCATCTACAAGCCAAGGATGGGTGTCTGGAACAGATCCTTCCCTCACTGCCCTCAGAAAGAACCAACCCTGCCAACACCTTGATTTTGGACTTCTATCCTCCAGAACTGTGAGACAATGAACTCCTATTTCTTAAGCCACCCCACTTGTGGTACTTCATCAGAGTGGCCCTAGCAAACTAATGTACCTGGTTTTCTCAATTGGCAAATCCTTACTCTAAAGGAGGCAGTGCCATTATAAGGGTTAAAAAATCACATGGTAGATACTCAAAAGAGGGCAGGCAATACTTTTTTATCATAAAGGGTATAATATTTGAAATATCTTACTCCTTGAATCTTGCATCTTTCTCCATTCAATCAGCCAAGTCGCTATACTCAACACTCAATTTTCGTTAGAAAATTGTTGGCAGAGCAGGGAAGCATGGGGATGGAGTAGGGTCCATTATTAGGTCTTCAGTTTCAAAAGCCTAAGACACTCTGGAAGATTAGAATGATTTTCACACACTGAAAACCAACTTAGGTGAGATCCTCCTATTTATCTACAAAAAGCAAATTTAGATACCTCTGAGTGGAAATAAGGTAGTCAAGGCATGTATAGACATTAGTGAATCTAGAAATAAGTGGGAGATGAGATGACTGAAACTCTACTCCTCCCTCCACTACCATAACTCTCCCTAGTAGCGTAGAATGACCAGACTATTTGATTGGAAGATTCAACTTCCAATCTTCCAATGCCTCTAGTTGAGGTATTTTACTGAACAGGTATGAAATTCCAAAGTAAAGGGCTAGATCAAAATCCAGATTTAAAAAAAAAAAAAAGAAATGGCTGGATGCATCTAAAATCCAACAAAAGAATGTAAAGGAGCAGAAGAACAGAGGTGAGAAGAAGCTTTATAAGGTGTTCTTGGATTGAGCTGCTGCCCAATGGCAAGCGTCACCTCACCCCAAGCAAGAAGGATGGAAGGGGCTATTTTCTTTAGAGATGCTTCAAAGGGGAATTTAGACAGCCTAGATGTATCCTCTGGAGTTTGGGAAACCCCATGGATTGCAGAGTGACTCCCGTCTTGGAAATCTGGAGGACAAGAGGGTCAGGCAAGAAGCAGTTCTGGAATTGGAGAAGTATTCGCACCTCCTCTTGCCCTTGGAGGTTCATGAGATGTATGTTTTCATGAAGCAGGAATGAGAGAGCTGATCTGAAGGCCAAGATGACCAGCTAGAAGTATTCTTGATACACCAAATATGAGTTCATGTGGGATGGACTAGCTGAAAACTAGGCGCTGAGTAGGGAATGGACAGCTGAGGAGAAGCCCTGTCCAGATCAGGAGAGTTGAAGACAAATGGGTCCAGCAGGGGAGCCACTGATGTCCTCCCCAAAGTGGCCGATTGGCCACTTGTTTAATAAAACATCTGCCAGGTCCAGAAAGCTGAAGTCAGCTTAACAGAGTACCAGTTCAAGGAATAAACAGCCTTAAGTCACTCCTTTTTCTTCCCCATGTTCCAAATCCTTAGGATTTAGCAATAGCAGATAGCAAATGGGGGAGGAGGTAAAAGACAGAAAAAAAACAACACACCCTCTCCCACTGCAATAGCCTAATCCAAAAATGGCCTCATACAGGGAAGGAAAGATGATTGGATACTGAATTAACTTTCAACCTATGACTATGTTCTGAAATTGGACATTGTATTTTTTTTTAAATGGCTGCACCCACGGCATAGGTAAGTTCCCAGGCCAGGGACTGAATCTGAGCCCCAGCTGCAACCTACACCACAGCTGCAGCAATGACAGATCCTTTAACCCACTGAGCCAGGCTAGGAATTGACCCTGTACATCTGCAGTGAGCCAAGCAGCTGCAGTCAGATTCTTAACCCTCTGTATCACATTAGGAACCCCTGGACATTCCAATTTCTGAATGTAGACTATGTTTGTGATTTAAAGTATGGATAGATTTTTTTTTTAATCTAAGAGTAATTCTATTAGAGATGGAGCCTACCTAGGACCTAAATTTTATCCAGAGAAAAGGGAATATCCAGCCCTCCCTTTCTCTATTCATTTTAAAGAAACAACAACAAAAAAAGTAAATTCGGTTTTGATTGATTTCCTAAGTTGTGCCTGTTCAAAGTACTGTTACAGAGAGAAATCTCAAATATACTGGTGGGAGATAATGGCGGGGAGGGGGGAGTTTATTGGTTGGATGGAGCCTGGACCTTAGAAATGACTAAGTGCTACGTGCAGGCGGATGGACCTGACCAGTTTACCACAACCCTCATGCAATAGCAGGACACAGGAGCAATAGAATAAGGACCACATGCTTCAGAGTAACACCCAAGGAGGAAAGAGCTTTAGGCCACTCCAGAGAGTTTCTTCTGGTTCATCAGGACTGTGCCCAAAAAGTATCTGGAAGAAGCCAAGAGTAAGAGAGGAGACGATCCTCAAAGGAAGATCTAGGTGTGCCTTAGCAATGACTCGCAAGTACTGACAAAGGATGGAAGGACAAATGTGACTGATGGAGAGATGAGATGACAGCCTAGGAACAGACCTGTCACCCTTTGTTCTCACAGCCTCATCTAGAATTAGGATGTAACCTCCAACTGCTTCCACATGGTTAAATGGAGGATTAAAATATAATTCAGATTTAACTACAGAAAATAAAACAAGTTACATTTCTTGCATATTCAGGGTGTAGACACATACCTACCACATGCAGGAAGCCTGTCCAAGACTTCTAAGGATCCTCTTGAAGGGTGGCTTTACACCGTGGACTGATTAAAAAGCCTAGAAGAAAATTAGAGCTAAGTAACTTAGAGGCAGATTCATGTGTGAGGAGGACAACTCTCAAATCTTAGCTGTTTGGGGAAATTGCAGTTGATTGTGATAAACTGAGCCTGACAGAATACATAGCATCTACTATTATAGAACCCTTAAATTCCATCTAGAAAGTTACAGAGCCATCAACAGAAGGAAAGAAAATAGAATGAATCAGTTTGTTTGGGGTTTTCTTGGTTGTTTTGTGTGTGTGTGTGTGTGTGTTTTCCTTTTTTGGCCTCCCCTTAGCATATGGAGTTCCAAGGCCAGGGATCAGATCTGAGCCACAATTGCCACCTATGCCACAGCTGCTGCAATGCCAGATCCTCTAACTCACTGTGCCAGGCCAGGGGTCAAATCTGCGTCCTGGCACTGCAGAGATGCCACCGATCCCATTGCACCACCATGGAAACTCCTAGTCTGTTTTTCTTAAATCAAATGCTCTAAATCCCAGAAGAACACATAGAAAAAAAGAAGCATAGTAGGGAATTTAAGGTTCCTACCCTAAAAATTTGAAATTCTTAAAAGCACCAAACCTGTTTCTAATGAGAGAAGAAAAATAAACCCAAGTAATGAATAGATTGTAACTGGGCTGTTATTTTAGAGACTATTCAAGGAAAATAACCACTCTGATAAGGCAAGATTTGAGCAGAGACCAGGATAAAGTGAGTGAGCCAAACAGAGGCACTTTCCAGGCAGAGAGAATAGCAAGTACAAAGGCCCTGTGGTGAGAGCCTCCTAAGCAAGGCCAGGAGCAGCAAAAAGGCCACTGTGGCTGCAGCATGATATGCCAGGGAGAGAGAAGCAGGGTATGACTATGGTTGAAAAGGCTTTGAATGTTAATCTAGAAGCCATTAGAAGGTTGCCTTTTCTTTAATCAAATATTTTAGTTTGAGATAATTGTAGATTTGCATGCAGTTGTCAGAAATAATGCAAAGAAATCCCCTATAATTTTGATCCTGTTTCCCCGCAATGGTAACATCTTACAAAGCTCAGGTACAATATCAAAACCAAGATATTGTCATTGATAGAGTTAAGATACAGGATATTTCCATCACCATATCAGTCTCTCAGGTTGCATTTTTTTTTTTTTTGGTCTTTTTGCCTTTTTTCTAGGGCCATACCCATGACATATGGAGGTTCCCAGGCCAGGGGTCTAATCGGAGTTGTAGCCTCAGGCCTACGTCAGAGCCACAGCAACACAGGATCTGAGCTTCGTCTGCAATCTACACCACAGCTCACGGCAACGCCGGATCCTTAACCCACTGAGCAAGGCCAGGGATGGAACCCACAACCTCATGGTTCCTAGTCGGATTCATTAACCACTGAGCCACGACAGGAACTCCTCAGGTTGCCTTTTTATAGCCCTCCCACCCTGCCTCCTGAAAACCACTAAAGTACAAATTCTGTAATTTTATCATTTCAAGAATACTATACAAATGAGGAGTTCCCATTGTGGCTCAATGGGATTGGCATCTTGGGAACACTGGGATGCAGGTTCCAGCCCTGGCCTGGCGTTGCCACATCTGCGGCTTAGGTCTCAACTGTCGCTCGGATCTGATCCCTGGCCCAGAACTCCATATGCTGCCAGGCAGCCAAAAAAGAATATTATACAAATGAAATCATACAACACAATTTTCTGGATATTCATCCAGGTTGGTGTGTGTATCAAGAGTTCCTCCATTTTTATTGCTGAGTATTGTTTAGATCATTTAGCTATTCGCCCACTGATGGACACTGTATTGTTTCTAGTTTGGGGTTATTATAAGTAAAGCTGCTATAATCGTTTGTATACAGGTTTTTGTGTGAGCATAAGTCTTCCTTTCTCTGAGATAAATCCCTGGGAGAGTAATCGCTGGGTTTTATGGTGGTTGTATGTTAAGTTTTCCTTAAAAACCTGTCAAACTATTTTGCAAAATGGTTGCACCATCTTACATGTCCATCAGCAAGCCAGTTTCTGCAATCCCTGCCAGCATTTGGTGTTGTCACTATTTCTTATTTTAGCCATTCTACTTTTTCTCTAATTATTTATGATGTCAAACATCTTTTCATGTGCTTATAATACTATCCGTACATAGTATTTCCCATGAAATATTTATGGCTTTTTTCTATTTTCTAATTGGATTGTTTCATTTTTTATTGTAGAGTTTTGAAAGATTGTTCTTAATATTAATCCTTAATTGCAGTCAAAATATATAGTTTGCAAATATTTTCTGTCAGTCTGTAGCCTGTCTTTTCATTTTCTAAGAGGGTCTTTCACAGAGCAAAATTTTTCATTTTGATAAAGTAAATTTATCAATCTTTTTCATTTTATGAATCATGCTTTTAGTATAAAATCTAAAAATGCTTTCCATAGCTCTGGATCCTGAAGATTTTTCTTTTCTTAAAATAAAAATATATTTTTAAATTTTACATTTAAGTTCTTGATATATTTTAATTTTTGTATAAGATGTAAAATTTGGGTCAGGGTTCATTTTTTTGCTATGGATGTCTAACTGCTCCAAAATCATTTATTGAAAAGTTTCCCTCCATTGAACTGGTTTAGCACCTTCATCAAAAGTCAACTGGATATATTTTCATGGGTCAATTTCTGAGTTCTCTATTCTATTCCATTGATACATATATGTAACCCTCTCCCAAGATCGCACAGTCTTGATTCCTATAGCTATATGATAAACATTGAAATTGGGTAGATTTCATCAATTTCCCACCTTCTTGTATTTAAAAATTCTTATAAGCTATTTTGATTCCCTTGCCTTTTCATACAAATTTTAGAATAATATGGTCTATATATACCAAAAAATATCTGCTGGAAGTTTGATAAAAATTGTATGAAACCTATATATCAGAGAATTCCATAGTAGTTCAGCAGGTTAAGGATCCAGTGCTGTCAGTGTTGTGGCTTAGGTCACTGCTGTGACACAGGTTCAATCCCTGTCCCGAGAATTTCCACATGCCATCGGAGCAGCTAAATAAATAAATAAATAAATAAATAAATAAATAAATAAATAAATAAGAAAGAAACTAAAATCATAATTTTTGAAGTTCCCATTGTGGCTCAGCAGGTTAAGAACCCAACATAATGTCCATGAGGATGAGGGTTCAATCCCTGGCCTCACTCAGTGGGTTATGGATCTGGGGTTACTGTGGCTGTGGTGTAGGTCTGTAACAGCAGCTCTGATTCAATTCCTAACCCAGGAACTTCCATATTCTTCAGGTGTGGCCATAAAAAGAAAAACAAAAAAACCTATATATCCCTTCTTGTAGAATTGATATATTTTTTATGGCAAGTCTTGCAATCCATGAACATGGTATATCTCTTTATTTAGATTTTCCATTACTGTTGCGGGGCTTTGAGCATACACGTCCTATACATATTTCATTAGATTTATACTTGAGTATTTAATTTTTTTACAGGCCACACCCACTGCATATGAAAGTTCTCAGGCTAGGGATCAGATGGGAGCTGCAGCTGCTGGCCTACAAGACAGTCACAGCAAAGCTGAATCTGAGCCACATCTGCAACCTACACCACAGCTCACTGTGACGTCCGATCCTTAACCCACTAAGGAAGGCCAGGGATCAAACCTGCATCCTCATGGAAACTACTTGAGTTTGCTACCACTAAGCCACAAGGGAACCTCCTTGCACATTTAATTTTTTGAGTGATTATAAATGATACTATAATTTTAGCTTTGGTGTTCAGACGTTCTATGCTATTACATAGGAAGATAGCTGACTTTTATTATGTTTACCTTATATCCTACTACTTTGCTTTTGTTTTTTAAGTTCCTTGGGATTTTCTACATAATCAAGCTACCAATAAATAGAGATAATTTTATTTCTTCCATCTTGATATCTATGCTTTTCATTTCCTTCTACTGTCTTTTTGTACTGGGTGGATATTCTAGCACTATATTAAATATAAAAATGGTGAGTGCAGATATTCTTGACCTTGTTCCTGATCTGAAAGGAAATAATTCATCATCAAGAGTAATGTTAATTATAGAATTCATGAGTTTTATTTCAGATGCTTTATGTCAACTTGAGGAAATTCTCTGTTCTTATTTTTCTGAGAGTTTTGATCATAAATGAGTGGTGAATTTTGTCAAATGCTTTTTCTTCATGAATTGACAGAATCATATGATGTTTTTTCTTTAGCCTGTTAACACGGTGTACTGCACTGACAGTTTTGCAAGTACTAAGCCAACCTTACACCCCTGAAATAAATCCTACCTAGTCACAGTACATATGTTGTTATATATGTTGCTGAATTCTATTTGCTAATATTTTGTTAAGGATCTCTGTGTCTGTGTTCATGTAAGATATTTGTCTCCAGTTTTCTATATCTATGTTTGTCAGGTTTTGTATGTGGGTAATACCACTTTCATAAAATGAATGGTTTTCTGGAAGAGCTTTTGTAGAATTGGTGTTACTTCTTTAAATGTTTGTTAGAATCCTTTATTGAATATACCTGGGACTGGATTTTTTTTAATGTTAAAATTACTTATTCAATTTCTTTAACAGTTATTATTTAAATTATTTATTTAATATTGGGTGAGTTATAGTAGTTTCTGTGATTTGGGGACTTGATCCATTTCATCTAAGTCATCAAATTTATGTGCAGAGAGCTGCTTCTAGTATACTCATATTATTCTTTTGATGTCTGCAGGGTCTGCAGTGATATTTTTATTTTTATTCTTCACAGTGGTAATTTGTGTCTTGTCTGCTTTATCTTTGTTAGTCTTGCTAGAGGTCTGTCAATTTTATAAATCTTTTTAAATAACAAGATTTTTCATTGACTTTTTCTATTTTTAATTTCATTGATTTTTGTTCTTAACATTATCATTTCTTTCCTTCCTTCTGCTTGCTTTGGGTATATTCAGTTCTTCCTTTTCTAGGTTCTTGAGGTGGAAAGTTAGATGAGATCAGAGACTTTTCCTTTTTCTAACGTTTGCATTTGGTGCTATAAAAATTCCTCTCAGGACTTCTTTTCCTATGACCCACAAATTTTGATGCTGCAGTTTTATTTTCATTTGGTTCAATATATTTTTTATTTTCCTTGAGATGTCTTTTGTGACCCAGGGATTATTTGAAATATACGTTGCTAAATTTTCAGTTGTTCAAAGATTTACATATTATCTTTCAGTTATGGATTTCTAATTTGATTCCATGGTAGTCAAAATATATATTCTTAATGACTTTAATGTTAAATTTGTTGAGACTTTGTTTTCTGATCTAGAATATGGTCTATCGTGGTTCATTTCCATGGTCACATGGAAAGAATATGTGTCCTGTTGCTATTGGTGGTGTTCTGTGAATGTCAATTAAAGTCTGTTGATTACTGATATTGTTGAGTATTCTATATCCTTGCTGATATTATGTCTAGTTTTCTATCAGTTGAAAGATAGGGGTGTTGAAGTCTTCAATTATATTCACTAATTTTTTCTATTTCTTTTTTTCAAATATGTCATTTTTTGCAGATCAGTAATTCAGTGCCTAAACATTTAGGATTGCCATGCCTTTTTCTTTTTCTTTTTTCTTAGGGCTGCACCTGTGGCATATGGAAGTTCCCAGGCAAGGGGTCTAATCGGAGGTGCAGCTGCTGACCTACACCCGAGTCACAGCAACACCAGATCTAAGCCACATCTGCAACCTACACCACAGCTCGTGGCAATGCCAGATCCTTAACCCACTGAGCAAAGCCAGGGATCAAGCCCACATCCTCATGGATACTAGTCATTTTTTTTTTTTTTTTGTCTTATTGCCTTTTCTAGGGCCGCTCCCGCAGCACATGGAGGTTCCCAGGCTAGGGGTCGAATCGAAGATATAGCTGCCGGCCTATGCCAGAGCCACAGCAATGCAGGATCCGAGCCACATCTGTGACCCACACCACAGCTCATGGCAACGCCAGATCCTTAACCCACTGAGCGAGGCCAGGGATCAAACCTGCAATCTCATGTTTCCTAGTTGGATTCGTTAACCACTGAGCCACAATGGGAACTCTGATACTAGTCAGATTCTTAACCTGCTGATCCACAATGGAAACTCCATGCCATGTCTTTTTGATGGAATAACTCTTCTATCATTATATAGTATCCCTTTCTGTTATTAGTAATTTTCTTTGCTCCAAAGTCCACTGTATTTTATATTAATATAGCTATTCCTATTTTCTTTTCATTAACGTTTGCATGATAACTCATTATCCATTCCCTACTTTCACCTTACCAATATCATTTTATCTGAAGAGAATTTATAAAGAGACAGCATTACAGTTGGGTGCTATCTTTTAATACACTCTGACAATGTCTTTTAATTGTTGTATATTGACCATTTACATTTAATGTAATTATTGATACGTAAAGGCTAAAGTCTGTAATTTTATTTATTGTTTTCTGTTTTTCTCTATTTTTCATTTCTGAGTTTTTTTCCTGCCTTCCTTCTGCATGTTTCATAATTCAATTTTGATTTATTTATAATATTTTGAGTGTCTCTTTGTATAGCTTTTATTGTAGTTGCTTTACATATAACATCAAATATACATAATTTATCACATTCTGACGGTGTCATCATATAATCAGTTTGAGTGAAGGGTGTCATGAATCATGTACTACTGAATATTTATGCAAAAGTGTGAGATTTGGTAAATCAAAAATATAAACATCAAAATAATTGAAGCTATTTGAGATACTGTACTGTTTTTCCCCAAAAAACTCCTATTTTCTCCATCTAGAACTACATATATGTTCATATCACCACTAAAAAGATAACTAGGATGTGAACTGAGATTGGTGAGGGAGAAAAAAATACCTCACTCCTATTTGAAACACCAAGATTTCTATCATTTGATACACACTTTTTCAGATAGACAACTTTAGAGATAATGTCTAAGAGAATGTGTTTTCTAATATATTAAAGTGAATAGAAATATGAAAAGTTTTGAAACCTGGATAAAATTTTTTCTCTTATTCCATTTATCAAGGATATGGAACATCAGCAAGTTATAATCTGTTATAATTATAAATAGGCTTAACAATTACCTAGACTATTATTCACCTTTTATAGAAAATTCATTTCAGAGAGGCAAAGTTAACTTGTACCAGGTTATAAGTGAGTCAGGACCTAGAATTGAGGTCTGATGACACTGAACTACACAATCAGGAATAAAAATATTAAGGTTTTTTTTGGAGTTCCCATTGTGGCTCAGTGGTTAACAAATCTGACTAGCATCCATGAGACGCAGGTTCGGTCCCTGGCCTTGGTCAGTGGGTTAAGGATCCAGCGTTGCCATGAGCTGTGGTGTAAGTCGGAGATGCGGCTCAGATCTGATGTTGCTGTGGCTGTGGTATCGGCTGGCAGCTGTAGCTCCAATTCAACCCTTAGCCTAGGAACCTTCATATGCCATGGGTGTGGCCCTAAAAGGAAAAAAAAAAAAAAAAGAACATGGCAGATGGAATATCATCACTCATCTACATAGGAATTTAGCCAGGATGCTGGGGTTTAGACATACCCACCTGCCAAAAGTGGCAACTGATAGCAAATAAATGGCCCAGCCATAGATATTATTGCAGACATTGGCCCACAAGAAGTTCCCAAAAGGAACTTGTAAGTTAGCATGTCCTGGATAGAAGTTTTTCCCCTTCTATCCAGGCTACTACAGAGCAGCAAATATGAAGGACACTGACATATTTTCCATATTATGCAATTTTTATTCACTTTAGATGTAAAAATAGTTAAGTATATACCAGAGGGACAGTTCTCAATTCCCTAAATATTCTTTATACTCCCTCATTCATTTTATGAATGATCAAACCTCTAGCTTGTAGCTCTGAGTGACAGATTTCCTCTTTTAGACATGAAATGTTCTATGACCAAACTTTAGAAAAAATTCTGCTCTACAGCTCCCATTTATATTCACAGTCAGATACTATAATTAAATAATAGAGTTTTGTTTACTTGGGCTCAAATCCATTAATTTTTTTTCTTATTTTTACTCATCTTTTTTCTCTGAAATGTATCCCAGTATTATTATTATCCTTGAGCACACAAATACACAGATCTGTGAATCTATAATGAGGTCTTCCCATTTTTTAAGAATAGATTTTGCTTTGACTAAATATCTAAATTACCTCCACTTAGATGTTATCCAAATATGAATAAATACCTGATCCCACTGAGGAAAAAATAATCTTTAACCTTTAATGGCTGACCTCATAGTCAAGTACACGTATCATGTTTACTCCAGGGAAAATCTTGGTTCACAAGCTGACTTGGGTTCCGTGATCTGATGCCCACAGAGGGTGAATGTGCTAATGGTCTGCACCAAAGTGAGAATTCAAATGCCCTTCTATTCAAGCCCAGTGGACTGGCCACATGAGAAAGCACCATTCAGAATTATGTACAGAGAGAGCCATCTGCCTTCCTCTCAACCAATGGTGCCACATGTGCTGAGGAGCAGGACAAGTTAAGACTCTAAACACTCCACCAGGGAAGTATCTTAATCAGAAAGAAAAACTAAGCTACCCCAGCTGCCAGTGTGTCCAACTCTTTAACCAGACAGAACTTCCGCACTCCTAGACTCTTTTTTTTTTTTTTTTAACGAGAGGAGAGGAAGCTTGCGGAATTTGTATTCACACGTCCAATGTTGTACTCTCAGCACATGCCTATGAAACTCCCTTGTCAACAGAGCTTTTACCCTTGCCTTTTTCTCTTTTTCAGGATTTCTACTCTAAATCCCCAGCGCACTTAGAGCAGTGATCTCAGAGGCATTTCTATAGCTGATGCAAATTATATTTTGTGTTTACCTCCTGGAGATGGGGTGGGAAAGGGAAAGAAGTGTAAAAGCTCCAAAGTGGCAGCTAAAACCAAACCAGCTGAAGAAAGCTCATCACATTTTTCACTGGTCTGCTGTGAAAATGCCCCCTGCTAGTCTAGAAAAATCTTTGTGGATTTTAACATGAAAAAGTTACACAGGTAAACCCCTAGGCTGATGTCCACACACTGACGGTGAAGTTAGGCTTTTGCCAGTAAAAAATCAGTGGAGGAACTGGCCAAATACCTTCCATATAGATAAGAGTACAAACTGTTAATAGAAAGACAACTTATAAATACATTTTTCATTGTTAATAGGCCACATTTCTACATAAGTCTTGTTTCCTTTTCTGCCCACAATCCCATCATGGATCAAGTGTACATTGTATAATTACTGACATCTAGTTTGGATAAGATAGGACATAATATTTTAATGCTTTTTACAACACCAAGCCATTATTCCTGATTAAAGCAAAATCCTGAGACTACGCTAAATTCTAAATTCTGAAAACAGAGAGTAATCCCAAATTATCCCCTCAGCTGATATATTAAAGACTGAATGGATAAAGATGTAAGAACTACATACCAATCTGTGGATTAAGCTGGTAAACTTTGTTTCATCCTATAGCTCTTAGCCCAAGCTCAAAGTGTAGAGTGCAATCAATTGAGGCCACCTCTGGAATAAGATGAAACTCCTCACTTTAGAGTCACAGACAGTTCAACCATCTCTGAGTCCTCAGTTAAATTAAATAAACATATTGTTGAGCAATACCTGCCATGTACTTCATTAGATAATGGGGAGAAAACAAAGTCATTAAAACACATTCATAAAGAAGCTGTGATCTAACTACTTCAAAGTTGGAAAAGTCATTAGGAGAGAAAGAAGTAAAATGAGGGCTGCATTCCAGAATGTCAGAACAGGGGTTATTACAATAAAACATACATTTGTGTGTCCATATATTAAAATGTATATAGCACCTAAAATACAATGTCAAAAATTACAGAAAATCCATCTTGGTCATCTGAAATTCTTTTGTTCAGAAGGAGATGAACAGGAAGAGTTAGAATTACAGTCAAATGGTGGGTGGTCTCCCCTGGGAACTGAAAGGGGCAGAAAGAACCTGAAGAGCAGGGCCTGCGGGCAGGCTTGAGCAAGAGCAGGGCAGGTGCTGGATTGTGGAAGGAGCCAGAGATAACAGGAGCCGTCCACTTTCATCTCAGGAGCTCTGCATCCAGAGCTCAGTCTGTCCTGGTTTATTCTCCATAGGGTGGTCACATGTCTTTCTATTGACAGATCTTGGACTAGCACATGTAATGTACTCCTGAATCTCCACCCTTCCCCGAGGTGCCTCCCCAGGCAATGGAAAGATATTTCAGTGGCCTGCATGCTTTTCTTCTGCAAAATTCTCCCTACCAACAACATCTGAGATTTCTTTGTCAGGTGTGTGTCTTCGGATCCATTAAAAAGCTATGAAAGTATTCAAAAACGAAAAAGGGGGGGAGGTGTATAAAAAAAAAAGATGAAATTCAATGAGGAAGTAGAGGCACTGAGTATCTATCTTTCAGACTGCTACTGAAAATACATAAAATGAGTTCCATATAGAAGAGCTATTTTTATTTTAAGCACTGATACACAAACACAGTTTAATAAACATACTACAATACAGCAGAGTAGTTACGAGCATAAACTCCAGAGAACTTATGCCGGGTTGACCTTTCTTATGTGGGGGTTCTTAGGCAAGACAATTCACCTCTAAGCACAGGTCTTATCTGTAAATTAGAAATAATACTTACCAGAGTAGAAAAAACTCTACTGGTCCTATTCTCAGGCTTCATGGTTCAAGTAGCACTGGACCCACACCTCATCTTGCTGCATTTTAGGGGTGACTGCTCAGGCCTAAATAATCACTGACCAGTTCTGAGAAGCCATGTGGGGATCTCCATCACCCCAAATAATTGCTAGAACACACACTCTCTCTCTCCCTCTCCCTCTTACTCATTTGCCCCCTCTCTCTTGTTCTCTCTCTCTCTCTCTCTGGGTGTCTGACTGATGTTACTATGTACCATTCAAACTTAAAAATGTCAACCAAGAGGAAAGCAAAGCTAAGACACAGGATGGCAGTGAGAGATGGATGCCTGGAGATATCCTGTGAGCATAAAGGTTATTTTCTGTTAGAGTAACACTATATTCCCTTGCTTCAACTATTTCAAGATAGCTTTTTGTCTAGCCTACTATATCAAGTTTTCGTATGTGTATGTGAGTGTACTTGATGAAGAAATGACAAGATGCCCACAAAGCATTTGTTACTGTGTTGGGCATTTAACAAATGCTTAATAAATGTGATCTGTTTCGTGTCCAGATGAGAGATTCTTTAAACTTGCCTTTCCAAGATGACCACACGAAAAGACACAATTTTCATGAGACTCATTAAGATATCAAGGGCTTCTATTTTTAAAAAGGTCATAATCAATAATAAAAGTTGTTAATAATAGCTCAAAGACATAGAAGAAGTCTCAAAAGACAGCAGATGATCTGACCTGAATAGAAAATAATACTTAAAGTATTCAGAGGAAAGAGAAAAAAGAACCTCAGATGGAGCCAGTCACCAAAAGGCTTTACAGACATAGTATCTGAGCTGGGTTCTGAAGAACAGGAATCATCTGGAAAGGTGGAGGGAAGCACAGACAATAATCTAGGTCTAGCAAAATATGGGTGGTATTGCTACATCCCAGGACCCTCTTTGACCTACCAGAAAGGGTTTGTGAGGAGAAGCCATAAAAGGATGGATAGAACAAAAAAACTTGAGGCAGATGATATATATATATATATATATATATATATATATATACACACACACATATATATTTTTTTTTCGCTTTTTTGGTCCGCACTTGTGGCATATGGAAGTTCCTGGGCTAGGGGTTGAACTATAACTGCAGCTGCAGGTTTATGCCATAGCAACGCGGGATCTGGGCCCCATTTGCGACCTACACCGCAGCTCATGGCAAAATCAGATTCTTAACCCACTGAACAAGGCCAGGGATCGAACCTGCCTTCTCATGGACACTAGTTGGGTTCATTACCACTGAGCAACAATGGGAACTCCCAGATGATAGCTCGTAAGGGCAAGTGTAATCATATTTTGCAGAAGTCAGTTTTCACTGAGATAATTTAGAGGTACAAATGGAGAACATTAGGGAAATTTTAAAAATAATAAAAATCAGTGGAATTTTTGGAAGAATTTTACAATCAAATTACATATCTTTGGATACATTGCAGCATATTGGTTCTTTTTTTTTTTTCCTTTTTCTTACTCCAACTGTAATTGCTTATTATTTTACACACATTCAAGAGCCAAATAAATGAACATACAAGGGAACAAATAAGCCCTAAGACATCAAGTAATAGATATTGTGGTTTTCCCTTCCATATCCTTTCCTCAGCATGTAAGAGCTGTGCAGTTCAAGAGATTGAGCCCAATTTCTGGGGTGGGTTCTGCTAAATTTAAGACAACCATGATAATCTCATCCTCCTTTCCAGTGATTTCTTAGGGAACACAGGCCTACACCAATCTAGGAATGGCATTCCCCTGGAAATACATTTTGGATTCAGGAATGGACATACGATACAATGTGGGTCAAGGAAACATAAATAAGATCTGCTTTTTGGGAAACACTTCCTTACTTTTAAAAAGAGATGTTCTCTTTCTCAACTCTATGGTTGTCAGAGCTGGAACTGCAGAGGCAATCTGCTTGCAATTTAAGAGGAGGGTTTACATATAGAGGAGGGCAGAGCTCAGGGAACCATAGAGATAAGATGCTGAAAGCCGCTGGAAATTCAACCCAATAAAGTCTGCCCTACCTCTAATGTTTGACTATGTGAGATACCATCTTTCTTATTATTAAATTTGGTTGGGCTTAAAAAACAACAACAACAAAAAATCCTACCCTAATTTCTCTAAAAAATACTCCAATGACCCAGTACACTTGTGTATCATTGGCAAATGGCTATGACTCAGTAAATATCTACTCTCATGTCTTAGAGCCTCCAGAAGACTTGAAAAAGTGGAATCAGGACAGACCAATAGGAGGAAGGGAAGTTCTGTACATATCTGAAGGCACTACTCCAGGCGATCCATTTCAGATGAGTAAAACACCATCCTCTGAAAAGATGGAGTAGTTAGTTGCCAGAGTCACCCAGATTGATCCAGGCCTTCTTGTCAAATGCGGGCACAACAAAATTATACATAACCAAGTTCTAATAAACACAAAAGCTTTGGCTCTTACAATGCCACTCTTCCTCTTTCCTCCGACATAGCAGCTAAGAGTAGGATCATTTTATTCCCTGATCATGTTAGTGAAAAAAGTTCCTACAGATGAGGCCCAGCCTGAAAAGAGTTTTCTGCACAAGCAAATGTTATAGATTCTGTAACCTTCCAGGTTTCATTGCCAAACAATGCTTCAGGATACAATTAACCATTTAAGCCAACTATCATATGGGCTATATTAGCCCAGAAAATGACGATAATTGTGCTAATGTTTACTCCCCTAATTTTCACTCCTTCATTTAAAAAAATTGTAAATGCTTAACTACAGAAATATATAAGGAATATAAGGTATATGACAACTTCTGAGGAAATTACAGCAGCAGATACACATAGGTATTTGGCGACCTTGATGAAGCAATCAAGCTAAAAAATGCAAACAGAATTCTCTAAGAGGCTGTAGAGACAGTAACTTGTAGCAGATTTGATCACCACTAGACAAAAGAGAGCCAAATATGCATACAAACTGTGGAAGAAGACTGCCCACAGTATTAAGCCAAAGAAATAAGACCACAAACATTTTAAAGGTATACGTTAGGACTGATAGCTAGAAGATGATAGTCTTCCATGGTTGAAATATGGTTCTCTAAAATATTAGTAAAACTTATGATAGACCTCATATGCATTAGAACAATTTTAAATGTATTTTTGACATGAAATTTGATAACCCAAAATTAATACTTAGGTACTAAAGGTGAAAATTCTAAGCACATAAAATGACTCTGTCTGTTTCAGCCTATAAAATACCGACCAAATCAGGAGACATGAACACTAGTGCTCAAAACACAAGACTGTTTGGAAAAGTAAATTGGGGCAGGGTATGTACAAAATGTAGAACATCCTGACACACCAGATACCAAGGAAGCTATCAAAGATAACTACAGTTATGTCAAAAGTACTCAGGAGCCAATCTGAAGAGGCTCTCTTGGTCAAAGATGAGAAAATTTGAGCTTCCTAAGGGATAAGAATTGCAACACATCAAGCTCATCAGATATGCTTTTAAATTCTTGAGTGCATGATTATATTTAAAAGAAATTACCTGGTTACCCTCTGAGGATGACAGAAAGCAGTTCCACTTAAGAGGTAAAACATTCCCCACCTTCAGATCAAACACACGCCTGTTCTCTTCTTGTTTGCTACCCGAAAAAGTTAAATATTTAAGATACAAACTTGTGTCACTGCTGCTAAACACCTATAAGCTCCAAATATTCTCAAATAATCTGCTGTGTTTATAAAGATAGTGGGGAATTCTTTGTACTAAAAGCGTGCTCTCTTTTCTTGGTAGATCTTAGCAGAATTAACGGAGGAACACGCTGATTCTAATGTTTCTTTCTTTTGCAGATCAAATAACCCCATTTCCAACCTGAGAAACTTTTAACTGCACTTAACGCCCCAACCCTCATCAGACTTGGACAAAGGGCATTCTTCTATAATGTTTATCATTACTGCAGGCTGGTCACAGCTACAATTTAAAAGCTCACTATAATCCTATCTGTAAAGGTTGACTGCACAGTGACCTTAGTCAAGGTAACACTTGTTCCATCAAACCCAAGAATAATAAGGTCCATGGAAGTCTAGACAAATAGGTGAATCAATGAATAGGAGGTAAATCTTTATTGCTTTTAATGAAAATCATTCATTACATTCCTTGCTATAGTTCCACCCACACATGAGTGGCATTTCATATTTCAAAGGTATTCTCAAAAAGTGGAATCCATAAATACTGGATATGATGAGTGTGCAAGTATTGATCAATATCTGGTTCTCCTCTATACTCTCCACTCCAGCGAAATTAAAATAAGAGTGACCATATGATTAGTTCTAGCAAAGAAATATGAGAAGTAATGTCTGTCATTCTGAAATAAAGCATTGTCAGTGCTCAACTCTTCGGCCCTCTCTTCACTGGCCATGGAAGTTCATGGAGGCAAGTCTATATAAAGGTGCCATAAAACTGAAGTTTCAAAAGCTAAGCCAGCCATGGTGGATAAGTGACCTGCAGAATCACCTAAACTCACAACAGAGCTTGTAAATGAGATTTTAGGGTTGTTTACAAGAACAGCATAATTTACTCTAACCCAAATGATGTGCTAGAATTCTGCATTTTCTCCAAATATCCTTTTCACACATATCTAATAAAAATTACTCACATACATTGATTTATTGAAACTAATCAAATTAGCTGAGTTATAGAACTATAAGGATTTAGAATTAGTATTCAGGACTATGAGTGGTTTGAAAATGTTATCTATAGTTGATAAATTCTGCCTTATATCAATAAAGCAACAAATCTGTATTCATGTAATAGAAATTTATTCTAAGATTTCCCTACTGAACAGAATATGGCATAAATGCAATATGCAGTAGCCACTCTGAGCCGAGTTCTACCTTAAGAGCTATGGGAGGACATAAGGTAAAGAGAAGTTGTTGATGACATTTTACAAAGTCTCCCAAGTCTCAAGTGATTCTGAAATAAACTGATAAGGTTTATATTTTCTTGACCTCCTAATCCTTGGAACCAAAATTACTTGGTAAATGAAATTTTTCTTTCATAACTTCCTCAAATCTACTTGCTCTGATTAATCTAGTATATACTATCAGAGTATTTTCAAAACTACAAAAAGTCCATTGTGAGATTTCAGTAAGGCTCAATCTAAGTGTTTTGTTTGATGCTTTCCCTATGTAGGAATACTAGAGAGCTTTTAAAGTGGAACTCTGAATCTTTCCTGATATAGAGAGCATTTTATAAGGCAAGCAAGGTGTAAAAATCAAACAACATTCCCAGGATATGTAATCGCCTTTTACCCAAAGCCTAAGCAATCAACAGTTTGAAATACCATTCCCTGCTGAACACACAGGCATTTACCTGGGTCATGAAGCAAAATGGCAAT
The DNA here is from genome assembly GCF_016906955.1 of Phacochoerus africanus. Taxonomy (NCBI): domain Eukaryota; kingdom Metazoa; phylum Chordata; class Mammalia; order Artiodactyla; family Suidae; genus Phacochoerus; species Phacochoerus africanus. The sequence goes on along the minus strand of NC_062550.1, from coordinate 53,049,064 downwards.
TGTCCCAAATATTTCTATTCATTTGATTGGTGCCATAGGAGAGTAAATGGACATGGTGGTAACAGCAATGGATAGACCATTAATTTAAGGATGACTGAGGACTAATGGAATAGCTTCCTTAGCCACAAAGGTGTCCTAAGAGGTCTGCAAGCCCAAAATGACCTGGTGGCTTTTGCGAAGCCTAGGTACCACCTGACACCATGCAATAATGATAGAGTTGCATGGAAAGTGAAGATAAGGCCTCCAGCTCAAATCTTTGCCAGGAAAATTCAAAACATTTCATTTAAAAAAAAAAAGACAGTGGGCAATAACTATTCCTTTGGGTTCCACAAAGAGCTAAAAAAACACATGAGATCACCAGCCACTGATCTGCTACCTGTGGCAGCTGAAAAATATTATAGTGGAATTTCAGGGGCATGGAGTGAAATGCGCATCTTCAAATTGTTTAGAAAAGGATCTTCAGTCTAAGGAGAATTGACAGCACAGCTTTAAGACTAGATAAAGGACTGCCTCAAGGATCTGTCTTGATTCCTTACTTTTTTAAAGTAATACCTTCATTTGCATAGTAATAACCCAATTATTGTAAGATTAGGTGACAGGAATCTAATTATTGCTATTTCCACAAAAGAGTCAATATTCTATTCAATATCTTTTAATGTTACACACCTTAAAACATAATTATTTCAATATACCCTCATTCATCTTTAATGTAATTTTCTTTCTTAAAAACCTTGCCGTAATTGTTGGTTTTTATAGAATATATTAGTGTTTAAACAAGCACTTCTCCCCTCGGGCTGCTATGAGAACAAGCAGAAGCAACCAATAGCCTGGGGATATCTCTGCCTCCTCCTCTACCCACCCCAAAAGTACATCCCAAAAAGTACATCCACAAAAGACCAAAGCCACAAACATTGGTACCAAAAATCTCTGTAACAACTTCCACACTCTTCCCAGCACTGCAGTTTCTCCTCCTCCTCTTTTCATGCTCCAGGAAAGATGCTTCCATAATGAATTTTGGTCTTAAGGCAACTTTGAAAGTGTTAGCAAATACATTCTGTTAAATTTCAAATTGTATGTTCTGGGCTCTTTTCTTTGTGTTTTTTCCAGACCACATTGTAGTACCCAAAAAAAAAAAAAAAAACCCACATCCGAGACAGCTGACATACTGGGGATACCATCTGCCTGCCATAGGTTTACCTGCCATAGGCTTTTACAGTTTCAATTACAAGATAATCAATGCAGTAAGTGGCTGGTTACTAGATTAACAGTGGAAACAAAGCAAGGAAAATAGAGGGAAGAGAGATAGGACTGTCTACATTAAGAGACTACAGAGCCATACATGCTATTACTTCAAAATGATATCAAAATTAATGTACAGTGAAAATAGCAGTTAGATTTTGTCATGAGAGGAAGTAATATCAAAGGGCTGTGGTTTGGAATCTGGAGTTAACGCTCCTTGACTGTGGCCTTACTGACTACATATTCTTTAGGATGTTAACCTCTCCGTACTTGGTGAATGAACATTCGTAATTCATGAGTATAACAATTAATTTGTAGATAGGACCACTGCATTCCATAGTCAATACCAACCAAGTCTTCTCAAGATGTAAACTTCAGCAACCATTAACATGATTCATTGGTATTTTTATATGTTCTGATGCACAGAAGCTCAACACACTTACATGCTCCTGAGAGCCCACTAACCACAACCTCACCACCGCACACCCAAACCATCAAACCACACCCAACTCTTCCCATTCTTGATCTCTGAATGAAAAAGCAAGGCGGGCCAGACACCTTTCTGCATGTTTAATGAATTTTAGAGGATACTAACTCTGCATTTTATCATTTTTACAACAATGGGGAAACCACCATTCTTTAAAAGGAGTTCCACTGCTGTAGACAAGTTTTCCCTCCCAACAGAAAATGTAAAAGCAAATTTCTGATTTAGTAAGGTTTACTGGAATTAGGATGTGTGGTTATCTCTTTCAAGTTGCTGGACTGCTCCTCGGAAACTGCTCATAGCAACAAGTCAGACAGACATTTGGTACAATTCACCAGTCCCTCAAAGAAGAATAAACTCGCAGAGCACATTTTGAGTCGAGATCACCAGTCTCAGTTTTATCTTTAATGTAATTAAGGTAGAGCTAGAAAATAGGTTTTCAAATTCCCATCCCAGAACTCCTTCCATGTCCTCTTCCATGTTCTTGCATCTCTGCTGCATCAATGATCGCACTAAAAGGTGGTCAACCACAAAGCCAAAGAGCAGCAATTAAAGTCACCATTATATACAAGCTATCACACAATGTACTGTTAAATATCAGAACCCCCCTTTATTGTTGAAAAGCTAAGATCTGAAGAGTTTTACAAAATAGTGCAAGATCACAAAATAACAAGTTCCAGAGTCAAGAATCAGACCAGTCAAAATCAGGTCCATCTTAAAAAGAAAGCCTGTAAGCTGCTGCCTTAAGAACAAAGATTATATACACAATCTCCTTTGCTTTTGGCCCATTCTTTCATATCCTGTCCCTGCTCAACATTCTAGACACCCACCCCCCACTACAAAAGTGCAGAGATTGTATAGGTCAAGGGCAACTCCAGACAATTCATGCCACTTTACCTTTGGGCATCGCATTCCCTTTTTTTGTAATGCCTGTACCTTCCACTGCCTTTATCCCTCATTACTTATTAAGAACTTATTCAAGCTTCAAAATCCTGGTCACTTACTTCTGCTATAAAGCCTTGCCCTACTCCCCAGAACCTTCCAGAAGACTTCATCTTGCCATCCTCTGCTACTTCTGAACATTCAAATTCTGTATTCAATTACTGAATGTAATTTTTAGTTTGCATGCTATCTCCCTTAAAGAAGGGTCCTTAAGGACTGGGTTTATTACTTTGTCATGGTATCCATAGGACCTATTAGCAATATATGTGAAACAGAGGTATTGTTTTATATCCAACTAAAGTTTATTAAACTAAAGGTATCTGTTGAAATTCACTTACAGCGACCATCCCATTCTATGTTGCATGACAAATTTCTATTTATGCATTTTTTATACAAGAAATAATTCATATCTTATTCTTCTCACCACACCAGAACACCTTATACAGAAGGTGTTGCAGAAATGTTTATAGACTTGAATTGCTTACAGGATTTAAAAATGGGAGGAGGGAAAGCAAATAACTAAAATCTTACAGACCGCTTTAAACCTAGCTGAGGATAATAGCAAATTTTTCCCTTCCTGAGTCACCTTCAAAGCATGGGATTTTTATCATGTGAGGGTGTAGGATAAGTGCACTAGTTAAAAACTTGATGACTGAGTCCATGGCTAAAATGCTACTTTTGTGAGGATTAACTGAGTGCAATCTTTTATCTGTTTCTATTCAGCATATGTACTATATATCTGCTATGCATCCGAGGACAGCTGCCATTCTATTTACAGCATTATCTAAAAATGGCAACATTAAATCCATCTTCCATCTCTTTGAGATCTTTTTCAACCACAGAAGCATCTCAGATGTTCTGCTTTTAGAGCAAAATATATGAGGTGTGAATGTGTGTAACAGTAAAAGACTAACAGGCAGAAATCCACAATGGTGGAATTATCCACGGGGGGTTGATAAAACTTTCCTCCTTTTCCTATCTCAAGAAAAGCTAGGGCAAGGAAACTAGAAAACATCAGGGGGCAAATTTAAAAAGTAGAAAACCCTGCCCTCCACCCCTGTTAAGAGTCAAAGAGCCTAAATATTGATTTTCCAAGGCTTTGTTGCTGACTCTAGAGATTTGGAAGATAGGCTGAAAAACAAACAGCAGAGGTGTGTGCTGATAAACCTTCCCAAATACTGTATCAGAGTCTAGATTTTTTTGAGAAAGTTAAAATTAATCTTTCAGCTACTGTCAAGGGGAAAAAAGCTGTGACAATGCTAATTATTTATTGGAACTCTCCAAATCACACATCTCAACACAAATCCTCTGTTAACTTCACTGGCAGCTATTACTGGAAGTAGCAAAAACCTGATTTTGCATAGGGATGTATAATACTGATTGTCTTGACTAATCTGAACAACCTGGGAAAGTTTAAATTCTTTTAATTACTCTTGCACCAAAAATTTCAAAGACACAAATTCTTCTGCTTTTCCCAAGTTTCAAGTCCATTTTCAAAATCAATGTGGCAACTATATATAACAGGTCTGGAGAGCAGTACTTGAGTGGTAAGGATCAAGTAGACTTGCGGGGAGGGGGAGTAAAAGTTCTTTAAATTCTTCTTCTAAGAAGCTAATTTGCTCATCATGCATCTTTCAAATACGAAAGTTGTCATTCTAACCATATTTTGCTACTCAGAAGGAATACTGAACTGCTTAATAGTGGGGGGGTGGGCAGGGAGACTGCCTGGGTTCAAATACTAATGCTACCATTTACTAGCTATGTGACCTTGGACATGATAAATAACTTTCTGGAAATTCCCATTGTAACTCAGTGGGTTAAGAACCTGACATAGTGTCCACAGGGATGTGGGTTTGATCTGTGGCCTGACTCAGTGGCTTAAGGATCCAGCATTGCTACAAGTTGAGGCGTATGTCCCAGATGCAGCTCAGATCTGCTGTGGCTGTGGCTGTGGTGTAGGCCAGCAGCTGCAGTTCTGATTCAGCCCCTGGCCTGGGAACTTCGACATACTGCAGGTATGGCTGTAAAAAGAAAAAAAAAAAAAAGAAACTTTCTGTGCCTTACTTGTGTGGTTTCGAGAAATAATTAGTTAGCATCTGTAAAGTTGCTGGAATAGTATGTGTCAGGTAGTGAAAAATCAAAAACATTACTAGTTTTTACTCTTAGACCAGTCCCTGATACTCACTCAAAAAATAAATTAATTGGTTCCAACAATATTTTTCAAATAGGGACAGGGTAAAGAAGATGCATACAAGGAGAGAGTCTATCAAAGAAATGACAATGATTTATCCACTAGGTGTTTCTTTCTTACTTAGCTATTTTCTTGGAACAAAATATATGTCTGAACATGAGCTCAAATCCCTCCATTTAAAAATTCAAGTCTTTATAAAAAAGTTTTGTAGATCATCCAATATGTTCTTTAACAATGTCTGCAACAGGTAAATACACCAATGTTTTTCTGTCATTCAACCTCTAAATTATTTTTATTTGATTAAACAAACCAAAAAAGCTAAAGGATCATCAGAATAAATTCCATCACAACAGGTGATGTATACATGTTCGCAGTTTGACAAATGGCAACTCAATAAAAGAGGAGAATACAGTAATGAGACACACACCCTCTATCTGTCATGTGCATTTTCACCTATGCCAAAAGTCAGGTCAAGAGAAACTGAAATTACTAGTTATCAAATTTTCACTAAGATACTCAACTTTTTCAAAGAAAAATCAATGTTATTCTAAAAAACCAAATCCATTAACACAGTTTTTTACTATGTGTTTTATTCTAAAATTTACACTATCACATTCATCAAATCATTTTTGGAAATCTTAAAGAAGCAATTTAAGTATATACCAAGAGTCTATTTGAAACGTGAGCTAAAAGTTAAAGAACTGAATGTGGAAAATACATGCTCTACCTCTTTAAAGAAAATCTAATGCATAATTTTTTTTGAGATGCCGAAATCATCAAATCATTCATGTTATTAATCTTGGGTGTTTTCTGACTGGCAAGGCTTCCAGAAAATCTGTCTCTAAAGGATGATAGAGCTTTCAAAATACAATTGGAAAGTGGTAAATCCACACTTTTATTACCACTAAGACAAAAAAATGTGAATTTAAAAACCAGTATAAAAATTTAACAAAATTATATTTAAGGAAATTCTAAAAGTATGTGCATGATATTTATGTGTATATTTAATATGCAAAATTCATTAAATCTAAGAGTATCAATAAAATCAAAATGAATATTCACCCTATGAGGTAAAGCAGAAAAAAATTACCATGTACACACACATGCAGTTATGATCTTTTGATGAGGACAACAATTGTGCTTCTTAGGATCCCAGTCCTAGGAGTTAAGAGACCATTTTCCAACTTTTTGTGTTCTCCTTGTTGATGCATCAGCAACTATGCTTCCAAGACTCAAATTTTCATATCATAGAGGTCAATCTTGCATATAACTGATTTTCAAGGACCACTCACAAAACGGTGCAAATTTTATCTCCTTTGTCAGCCATCACCAACAACTTTACTATCTTTACGCCAAGATATTGGACAAAGATGGTGGAGTCTTGATTCAGCCACCAAATCAGCTTCTTTCCCAGTTCTAGGCCTTAAATCTACTAAAATCAGAATGTTGGACTGTATTATATCTGAACTCTTTTTATGCTTGTAAAGCACATAATTAAGTTATCCTTTACATATATGGATCTAACCAAATTAATCTTTGCTAAAGAAGAGATGGTGAGAATGTGCTCCCTATCTCATAAAAGAGTAGATACAAAGCCCAAGGACATCTTAGTAATTTTTAAGAAAGACTTCAGACTCACTGGTCATCTACTGTAGACCAGACAGGGTACATCTACCTATGTCTACCTATTTATATATCTATATCTCAGATGATAAAAGAGAAGCTCAGATAAGCAATGTACCCAAGGTCAGAGAGCTGGTAAGTGGTAAAACTGAGGTGTGGGTTCAGACCTTTCTGACTATGAGGCTTGTACACTTTCCATCTCAGCAACAAGTTCATTGAGAACCATGATAAGTGAGAGACAACTCTACTGGTAAATGTATTAAATAGTCCACTGAAACTAAAGTCTCCATCACTCTCTATATTCCTTATGTGAGTTCCGTCCATTTCTTGGTACCCAAGAAGGGAGTTTATATCTTTAGCAGGGAAGTAAAACTCTTCAAGTGTTCCACACAAGATCTGGTGGCTGGCTAGATAGGCAGGAATCAAGGTGAGTGACTTGGTCGTTGATAATGCATTTCTTGATGACAAAGGTACCTCTTGAAAATTAGAGAGGTATATGGGCTCTGATTAAAGTGCCCAAATGGAGAGAAGAAATAGAAAGTATGCTTTACAGTGTTTTACTAACAGGACTTCAGGATCTTTTCTATGAATTACCAGAAAAAAATCATTCTACTCTTTCTACTCAGCTTAGGGTTTCCTCACAGCCTTCTGACAATGTTAACAATCTTAGGAATCTCAAAGACTAGCAGATTAAGGACACTGAGTGAGCAAGCCTAAATAGGGGGACATCTTACTATATACATATTCAAAATACCCTCACTGTATACTGATGTAGTTTTCAACACTGACTGGAGTCCAAAGACCTGGATTTGAATTCTGGTTCTGCCACTTGCTAGTGGTATGAGTTTGGACAAAATAATAAACCTCTCAGAATTCCCACTGTGGCTCAGCGGTAACAAACCTGACTAGTGCCCGTGAGGACACAGATTGGATCCTGCCTCACTCAGTGGCTTAATGATCTGGCGTTGCTGTGAGCTGCAGTGTAGGTTGCAGATGTGGCTTGGATCCCGTGTAGCTGTGGCTGTGGCATAGGCTGGCAGCTGCAGCTCTGATTCGACCCCTAGCCTGGGAACTCCCATATGCCATGGGTGCAGCCCTAAAATGCCAAATAACAACAACAACAATAATAATAAACCTCTCTGTGCCTCAGATCTTTGTCCATCAAAGTTGGATACTGATAGGATGCAAGGAATTATTGTAGGAGTCAAATAATGTATGTTACGTGTTAAACACAGTACCTGTCACATGATAAGCTCCCAATAAAAATTAGCTTTTACTATTATTGTCAAAAGGCAATAGAATATGAGAACTCATATTTTTATAGTAACCCTGATGACAGGATACTGTTTCTAGGAGTAATTTTCTAAGTTGGTGAGAAAAGGTTACACTTTAACAAGCTGCATACAAAATCCAGGGTGCGTGGTATTTTGTTAAAGGGAGAAAATACATGCAGAGAGAGAGAGACTGATCCAATTACTATTTTTTTAAAAACCCCAAAAGATTTATATTCTTAAATAAAAGTGTGGAAGGCCTAGATGCACTTAACAGTGGTTATTCTGTGAATAAAATTTCATTTTCTTCTTTTTTGCTCACCAGTTTTCTAAATCTTCTATGATGATCAAAACTTTTTATTTTTATTTATTTTATTCTATTAAAATAGGGACACAGTCATGCTTTAAAAATTAAAATAAAATAAAAACCAATATGCATGAAGACAGAATGTCGGCTAGTAAAATATTATGTTCTGATTTTTTAACTTACTGTTTAAAAAAAGGAGCGCTGAGAATCGAGGTGTTTATTCTCAGATGGTCAAAATGATGCTGATGCCTTTCTTTTAAACAAAAATAGATGAGAAAACAACACTAACACTAAATACTTTTATTATATTGGACAAATCTATAATGCTTTTTAATATTCAACATTCATTAGCTTCTGATGATCTTCGCATAGGTGAAATATTAAAAACTCATCTTTTAGCACCAAAAAATACAGTTTGAAGTATACACTCGTTTCTGGCTTATTATTTATTCAAAGAAGTTGGGCACAGGAATTTTCTGTGCATTGCAGAAGGTTAAGGATCCATGTGCAGAGCAGGTTCAGTCCCTGGCACAAGAATTTCCACATGATAAGGGTACAGCCAAAAAATAAAAAATAAAAAAATAAGTTGGCCACAATGAAATATTTCTACACAAATAAATTGGAAAAATTACTAAAATTGTCATCAGTTGAATTGAAGGAAAAGTAATGTTAAATAGACCTTTGAAATATGCTTTCTGAAGCAGTCAACAATTAATATTCTTTTTAATGAAAATAGCAGAGATTAACTTAATAGGAGCACCCACTTGACTAAAGATGAACTATGTCTATCTTGATTTGGTCACTATAGAGTGCTAAGGATGGCCATTTATTTAGAGGTATCGATGTGGTCATCAATGGAATTTTTTGATGTTTCAAATGTAAGGATAATCATACAGAGAAAACTGAGCAGAAAAATCCCAGCAGTGGGAAGGAACTAAAGCCCATTTTGCAGCCATAGGCCTGAAAATGCAGCAGTACACCTCATTGTCTTCCTGAACTGCAGTAACCTCCCTGCAGCTCTGTGTGCATCAGATCTTCTCTGAGAATTGTGCACCCCAGGCTATATGCCTCTTTCTCTATACACTTCTTCCAGAGTATACTTCTTTCATTACCAATGTGTTGTTTCATGTCTAAAACCCAAACTAAATCTGAAACACTAGCTACTTGACCTTTAAATGTGGATGATGGCATAGTCTATGTGTCCACCGTCACTGGCAGTATGGGATTGCCAGGGATAAAAGCTAGAATATGGTATTGAGGCCTAAGCAGAGCTCAGAGCAACATTAAATCTTCCTAAATTTTGGCAAGATAAGAATTATAAATTAAAATTTGGAGTGGCAGCAGCAAGAAAGGTAAGAACAAGATAGATACAAAAACATCATAAAGTATATGTTTAATTTGTGATCTTCAAGGACCACAGGGCTTGGAGAACCAGTGAGGGATTAGAACCCTGGCAGGGCTGGTGGTACAGATGAGCACGGTGGTGGTTGTAGATACCATGAGAATGAATGGGACTGACCAGAAAAGAACACATACAACAGGAAGAGAGCCAGGCCTGAGCTCTGGGAAACAGAGACGTTTAGGAGAGGTCAGAAATAAAGGGGCCAAGAGCAATGACTCAGACAGAATGCTCAGGGGGAGAGAAGAAGAGAAAAGAACCAGGAGAGAGCAGTGCCTCAGAAGTCAAAAGAGGGGAAATTTTTTCAGAAGAAAGATATGAATCACAGTGTTGAACCCTCAGACCCTCAGAGATATCAAGTCAGGTAGAGCTGCAAGGAGGCCACAGGATTTGCAGATTAGGAAGTCATAAGTGACCTTTGCCAGGGCAGTAGAAATGACAAGGCATGAGCTGACTGGTGACCATAGGGGGAGGGAAAGGGAACGGCATAAACTGAGGAAAATATTATAGAGAATGGATTACCTTCAAGGTGCTAAGACATGTATGGCAAGAGAGTCACAGGGTGTTGCTTGACATTTTTTGAGTTTTGTAAAAGCCATGGTTTGGCTGCCCTGTCTGAGAGGAAAGCTGTCCTCCATGTCCCACCAAACTCTCTACTAAAATTTCAAAAGCATAGCTATTGGTACCACCTATTTTTGCGCATGTTCTGCAATCACCAGACAGACCCCTCCGTCATCAGCACTAGTGGAGATTGTGGGTTTTGCTTCCTACTCTCTCCTGGTGAAAGAATGCCCCTTCCACCTCCACACCCAAAGAGGGTGCGGTGTTTAACCCAGGGTGGCTCCATCTTCCCAGCCACAGTGAGTGATTCAGGAAGCGCACAAAATCCCAAGTGCACCAGTCACAAGAAACCTCCTGGAATGATTCAGAAAAGAAACAGTATTTACTCTTTTCTGTGGAGAATCCAGTTAAAAGAACTGCATAGGCTAAAGCTACTTCTATAAGAAGAAATATGCCCATGCATGAAGCTAATCTAGGGATGAGCAGAGCAGAGTAATGGGAAGAGGGAAGGGTATCCAGTTCCCATCATACTAACTGTGCCTGATGTAAGGGTCATTTCCTGCACTTTCCAGTTATATGAGCCAATAAATCTCCCCTTTGGCTAAGTTACTTCGAACTGGGTCTTTATCATTTGCAATAAAACATTCTGAGTACCATTCACATCACCAATCATATGCTTCTGAATGCTGCAGTAATCCTTCCTAATGAAATCTCTCTACACTAGCAGATTATACATTTCTTGAGGGCAGGAAAGACATATGTGTACAAAGTACCTGTTCAATAAAAATGTACTTAAGGGAGTTCCCATCGTGGCGCAGTGGTTAACGAATCTGACTAGGAATCATGAGGTTGCGGGTTCGATCCCTGCCCTTGCTCAGTGGGTTGAGGATCTGGCGTTGCCGTGAGCTGTGGTGTAGGTTGCAGATGCGGCTCGGATCCCGCGTTGCTGTGGCTCTGGCATAGGCCAGCGGCTACAGCTCTGATTCAACCCCTAGCTTGGGAACCTCCATATGCCGCAGGAGCAGCCCAAGAAATAGCAAAAAGACAAAAAGACAAAAAAAATGTACTTAAGAAGCAAATGAGCAAAAGAAGTTCTTTTGTTTCCTAACATCAAAAGTTAAAATTAGGAGTTCTCATTGTGGCTCAGCGGTAATGAACCCCACTGGTATCCATGAGGATGCAGGTTCGCTCCCTGGCCTCACTCAGTGGATTAAGGATCTGGCACTTCTGTGGCTGTGGTGTAGGCTGGTAGCTGGAGCTCCAATTCTACCCCTAGCCCAGGAACAAGAACGCAAGTGCGGCCCTAAAAAGCAAAAAAAAAAAAAAAGAGAGAGAGAGAGTTAAAATTAAACAACTCAAGAACTAAATGAGATCACAATGAATGATATACAGTTACCTGGTTTACCACACTCATTTCCCTCCACCTGTCTAAAGAGACTGTCCTAAGCATGCTTATTCCTGTCCCAGTCTTCTCAGCTCAATCTCCTTCTCACCTTGTTCACTCAAGTGGAAGTGGAGTATTCATATTTTAAATTATGTTTACAGACCTGGAAATGATCTATCAATTCAATTGTCAGCTTTAAAAAAAAAAAGATTGGAGCATATTTGACTTAAAATGTTTTTTTTTTAGTTTCATGTGTGTGGCAAAGTGAATCAGTTGTACATATATCCATTCTTTTTCAGATTCTTTTCCCATATTGATTATTACAGAATATTAAGTACATTAAGTACATTTCCTGTGCTATACAGTAGGTCCTTGTTGATTATCAATTTTATATACAGTAGTATGTATATATCCCAAGCTCCCAATTTATCCCTTTCCCTGCATTTCCCACTGGATAACCATAAGTTTGTCATTTTTGTTTGTTTGTTTGTTTGTTTTTGTGAGGACTAAAATTAAGAACAAGAATAGGGGCAAACTCTTTGCTAGCCATAAGCCTTCAGGTCAGAAAATACAAAAGCTAGCACAATGCCTTCCACATTCAAGCTGTTCAATAAATGTTTACTAAATAAGCCAACATCTTAGTTGGGGACAATTGGAAATTTTAGTCAGTACAAATCCAAGTCCAATTTTGACTGCTGACTGAGTAGAGGATGAGGAGAAGGGGAAGAAATAAGAGAGAAAAGATTTTCCTTGGCTGGGACAGTCATATTCTGCCACTGGCCCATGTCCAGACCTCGTTCTTTCTTGCAGTGTGAGTTTTTACGGTTTCCTCAGAGATTTGCCCTGCTGAGGTCCTCAGACTGTGGTTCTTGGGCACCGGCAATGCCATAAATGCTGACGGAAGAACCCCGCTCAACTTCTACATCAGATCATCAGACTCTAGTGTCTTGCCACCAAGGCTGTCTTCCCCCAGACAGGAAATTCTTCAGTGTGTGGGTGGGGGAAGGAAGGGAGCCAGTGGCAGGAGAGGTCATAATTGGCTCCCTTCTACAGGATTCACATAGACCTCCAGGAAACCACAGCTTTTTCCTACTAGTTGTGGAAATGGGACTATTCCCATTGCATCCCCGTCTCTTTGCCAGGGTTCTCTTGCCTTGTGACTTTTTGCATGCTTATGTCAAGTACCAGAATTTATGCCCCCCGAGGCCAAGCTCCACCCCTCAAGCTCCCAGAGGGGTTCTCTGACTTCCTGTCCACATGCGGTTGGGGAAGAGAGTTTCAGAAACATGTCAGCACCCTTAATTCTCTGCACAGGATTCTACTACCACACTCTTCATCAACCTTATTACAATCTCCCTTCCTCCGCCTCTCACTCTCCAAGAAGTCAAACAGACAATCCAAAGCTCTCCTAGAAAATCCTGAATAGATGAGTTGATCCACATTACTCTTGGTCCTTTGCAGCCCCGCCAGAACTCTGATGCCACACAGTAAATATAATAACCTGTTATATAGGGAAAATTACTGAATATTCTGATTTTTTAAAAAATGACTTTGCTATTGGAGGTTCCCGCCATGGCACAGCAGAAATGAATCCAACTAGGAACCATGAGATTGCAGGTTCAATCCCTGGCCTTGATCAGTTGCTTAAGGATCTGGTGTTGCTGTGCTCTGGCAAAGGCTAGCAGTTACAGATCCAATTCAAACCCTAGCCTGGGAACCTTCATATGCCGTGCCATGGGTGTGGCCCTAAAAAAGCCAAAAAAAAAAAATGACTTTGCTATGACTTGGGCCACATCCCACAAACAGAGTTAATGGGATCCCTCTTTTACCAAAGAATCACTTGAGGAGGCAAGTCAGGCAAGAATGCATATTGTATTCCCATTCACTTTCATCCACTGGTAAGGCTGGGATGAGAATCCAGGATTCAATTCCTAATCCAGAGACCCCTCTCATGACACTTTGATAGGAGGAACAATAACTCCTCAATGTAATCCTATAAGCAGAGAAATAATCAGAAACGAAAAAAAAAAAAATCCCTCCTCCTGTCTTTCTCTATAAAACAAATAATCCTCTACATCTTCCTACACTGAGTGTGTGATAAGGGGCTCTGTCCTCTCTTGAATCATATTTGGTATTTATGCAATCCTTCTCCTCCTACAGTCCACCTAATCTTATGAAACATAATTCTTTTCCCTCTTCCTCCTCCCTACACAAACCTAATTCCTGATTCTCCTCAAGTATGTGCAAACTATTACACAAACCGTCTTTTAAAGTAAGCATCATACTTCAGTCTAAAATAGCAACTGGGCAAGTGAACATACTATTTTATATTATCTAAGCTTCTTTTAGCACCTTTTACAACAAAAGTGTTGATTTTTTTTCCCCTTTACAAAGTGGCTGTGGCATTCGGTGGCAGCATGCAACAGGCACAAGTTCATGGTAAGTTCAGAGGAAAGGAATGTTCAAAGAAAACTGAACCCAAAGCATTGTGGGTAGTGATATGGAAAGTTGACAAAACAATGATAAACAATGGAGGGAAAAGAAATAATTAAGTGTTCTGAAGCACTGTATCAGCATTTTATGCATTGTTAACTTTTTTTTTTAGGAAACTATTTTATTGTGTGTGGTTTCATGGAGAGATACTAACCTGGTCTATTGGAACAACACTCTGCATGTATAATGATTATAAAACTTTTTTTTATAAAAAAGAAAATGGGCAAATATGTCTGCCTGAGATAAGGCTTTCTGAACAAAATATAATACATGGAAATCCTTTCTAGAAGCATTTTGTGGATTTAAGGAGGTAGGAAACTTAAAACAGTAGAATTACAGTAAACAAGTAAGTCTAAACAAGGTGTGAAAAATTGGACTATATGCCACAACAGGCAAAGCAAGAAGGAAAAGAAAAGCAGCTAACAGAGAAAGGTGAATACTTTATACACTTTTTAAAGGTACCTCTGAAAAACAATTCAAGCTGCTGAGATTTGTAAAAGAGACAAATTTTTTATACTGTTAGAATGCAGTCCTACCTCAATCATAGTTCAGACTATATTCGCTGTCTTGTTGGGTGTGTTTCAACATAGATTATGTGCTTTTATCTTACTTGAATTCATTCATATGACAAAAAAAATTATTTAGTTTCAGGCATTATTTTAGGCACTAGCAACTCGGGGGTGGACAGAACACACAAAACTTCCCGTAGCCATGAACATTACATTCATGTGAGCAGAAGAGACAATAAACACAACAAATAAACACGCGATATATCAGAGGACAGTAAATTCCAGGTAGAAAAATAAAGCAAAGGAAAAAGATGATGTTCCGAAAGGAAGTCTGTTGCATTAAAGTTTAAAAGTTGTTAGGGGAGACAGTCATGAGAAAGTCACATGTGATCAGACCTGAAGGAGGTAAGAGAGCAACTCACTGATTTAGCTGAGGTGTGTGTGAGAAATGAGCAAATTCAAAGGTGGGAGTTGCCCCAGTAGCTTAGACAAATATGGAGGAAGCTTTTGTGGCTGGTGGGGAGGGAGCCAGAGGTGGAAGAGTTTATCATGTGTTAAAGAAGTAACCAGGGAACCAGAAAGATCAGCCATCACAGACACTCTAAGGACATTAGCTCTTACTCTGATGGAGATAGGAAGACACGGAAGTTTTCTACACCCTGACATTGATCTAAGACATCATATGCCAACCACTTCTTTTTAGAAATAGTTAAGTTTTCAAAATGTGAACACTTTACAGTATTTTTTTAAAACCCCTTGTAAACCTAAAATGATAAGATGGGCCCAGGAAGTAAAGACTGAAAAATGAGGCGACTGTAACATGGTTACCATGACTTCAGTCTCTTTCAATAACAAACACCTAAGATGCCACATGAATTCAGTGATTTCCATCAAACCCTGTTGAAAATCACTGATTGAATTCATGGTACCAGCCAATAAATGCAAACTGTTGGCACACCAAACCAATTTGATTGTCATATCTTAGAGAGACAGTTTACTTCTTTACATAAACCAGGTGCCTACAAAGAAAAAAAAAAGGGACATGCGTTGTTGACATCAGTCAAGTATCTGTTTGTTTTGTTCCCCACATGTAAGATGCTAGAATGAGTCGTCACTGTTTTAGAGATGTCTGATAAAGAAGCACTGAGACTGGTTAGTTGAAGGAACGGTAGTATCTCCCGGTAGGCCAAGCTGCACAATAATCAGTATTAACTTGAATCATACATTATTGTGCATTATCACTGGAACAGGTTGAGACTTGAGTTTCTTTTGCAGGAAAAAATGTTTTGAAAGAGCAAGGAAAAGCAGCTTTTTAAACACCCATTCTAGTATAAGGCTACCTATAATAGCAGCAAAAATGCCCTGCTTTCCTGTCAACTATGAATATAGGATTGGTCAGTAAATCTTTTTATTATTAATCCATTAAATGCTAATATTTAGAAGTCTGAGAAGCTTCCAAAAACCTGAAGTTTTCTAACAGGTATTTAACAAGGAAGCTTACGAAGTTGGCAGGAGGGGTTGAGCTAGTGCTGGTTGGGGGTTGCTGATTTTTGAAAGTTCTCTAAACACATTTTATATTTCAATGCTACATCCTTCTTGAAATGCCTACAAGATGCAAGAAAAGGGAACTATTCTGTTTCAAAGAGAGGAACAGAGGTCTATATAAACTAATTGTTATGGCCTTAGCCCAGTTAAAGATGCATTTCAAAAGTCTGACTAGAAGAAACTAACATCCATTAAGCTTTCAACTATATGTCAAGCCAGTGTATTTGTGTGTGTGTGTGTGCGTGTGTGTGTGTGTGTGTGTGTGTGCATGTGAGCATTTGTGTGTATAACTATCCCACTCTACAGATGAGGAAACTAAAGAAGGAGATACTCAGAGAAGATACATTGCCTCAAGCAAAAACAGAAGTGTAATTTGAGGGTGAATGCAAATGGCATAAGAATAGGAAGCTAGGAACGGAATATGAAATCTATCTGAATTCACCTGTAGGAAGTGCTGTTGTGTACTGTCCACACAACTGATCTTCCCTTCAGTGCTGAAGAGCTCACTGCCCCAGCTGCCAGCAGTATTGAAGGCAAACAGCTCACAGCTGTGCCCCTCTCTGGGCACTGCCTCAGCTGAAGGGAGCTGCCTTACCATAGGCTACACTCCTCCCCAGGGGAAGCAAAGGTCTAATGACTGCTAAATGAGGAAATACAAAAGATAGCCCCTGACTTCAATTCAGGACAGCTCTGAAGGGCTATCCCAGCTCTAGAGCTCCCCATAGGATTGGCTGAGGCCTCTGTTGCAACTGCATCTCAGTTCAACCTCTCCATCTGCCCATCCTGCTTCCCTCACTCCTCATAGGTATTGTTTCCAGGAGCACACAACAATAAATTTTATAATTGCAAATATCAGAAACTCAGAGCATGTTCCCAAAGGAAGCTGACCAAAGACAACATCACAGCAATAATAAATACTCTATATTTCATACCATCTGAAAGAACTGGGATTGAAAACAGTAACTGATTCTACAGTAGAATGTTGCTTTGGAAACCAACATTAGTTCGTGGAGCTAGCCCATTGCAGTGCTCACCCTATTATGAAGTGCTTATCTTTAAGTTTAGTTAAAACAATTATGAATCACTGACTTAAGTGAGGAATTGTCATTTTATAGTGACTGTAAAGTGCCACGCAGCCCATGGAGGCTATATGGTGGCCAAATCAGAATAGTAGCAGACATACCTAATTAATTTACTCCTAAGCACAGTAAAACACTGTGCTTGCTGGAAAAGCTTGTTCAATCTTTTTTAAATACGTAATCGTGTATGAGTTCAAGGAGAGTAAAAAGAAAGTAGCAAAAGGAAAAAGCAAATCTCATAGCAACATACTACTGAGTTTTGTGTAGATCCAAAGAGAGACTCTCAGATTATTAAAGAGATGGGTTTTGAGCATTAAGACTAGGAAATAGGGATCATAAGGAGTCAGAATGGGTTAAAGTGGTAAATACCACACAAAAAATACATCAGATATAATAAATCTGGCTTCAGCTAAGATACTGACTTCCTGCTGATTTTGTTAAGGTCAAGACAGAGATATAAGCTGGATAATAAAATAAATAGCTAAGGTTATAAAATTTGAACTACATCGAGAGAGAACTTCTACCTTAACTGATATTATTTAGAAAAAAGTTTTGGTGGCTCCACATTCTGCCTCTATCTCTCCGATCTTGGCCTGGTGATCTGCAAAGGAATGGGGTGCACAGGGAGGACCTGGGTTTCCAGGGTAGAAGCAAGTGTTAATGGGAAGAGGGTTAGCTTGATTTCCCAAGGAGAACATTCCTTATGACAGGCCCGACATGTTATCTGAAGAATTATTGTAAGCTCTTAATCAGAACTACACAATGCCATCTTACAAAAGACAATAACATGAAGGAACAAAGTACCACAACATCAGGGCTAATGGATTAAGGAGACACCAGAGATGTGTCACTAAGAAGAAACAACTGGCCCTTTAGCCATCAACCTTTAACAAACATTTATTGAGCACCTCCTATGTGCCAGGAACTGCTTTATGCACTGAGAGACAGCTATGAACAAGAGCTATAAGACCTGTTACAGTGTAATGGTGGGAGAAGCAGAAGATAAGTAAGCTAATAAATTATGAAGAAAATATCCATTGTGATGATCGCTGGAAGATAAATAAAACATGGCTATGTGATAAAGAGACTGAAGCGATTCAGGAAAAAAACAGGCCTCCTTGACGCGGTGCCATTTGAACTAAGATCTGAACAGTAAGGAAAAATAAGTCATTTGAAAGTATGAGGAAAGAACATTCCTGGCAGAGAGGCCCAATGTTGGAAAAGCCTCATATGGACAAACTTGACATTTCTAAGGAAAAGACAGGATAGTCATGTAGCTCAAATATACTGAGTGAGAGAAGTAACAGTTGAGAGTTGAGATCAGAGAGATAAGCAAGAATCAGATCATGTAATTATATATTGATATGGGGAAGAGCAACATGACTGTCTTGTTTAGAAAGATCACTCTGACTGCTGTTGAAAAAATCACATGTAGTACAGAAGAGGGCGGTCAGAGGGAAGTTCAAGGGCCAGGTTATTGCTATCATTGGCAAGACATGATGCTAAGGGGAGACATCTTCTTAGGAAGATGAAATGTAATAAGGATAATCTTAAAACCTGTTTTTATGCCCACAATCTCCCCAAAAATATTAGCACAATTTAAAATTGGAGATTCATGTGTTAGCAGCAGCACAGATTTTTAGAGCACAGAAAAAAAATAAAATGATGGGTGTGTATCAAAGACACATAGAAGCCAACCTGAAAAGGGCCAAAGGGAGAAATATGTAAAAATAACATACTATTGGATTATAATCCAAAGTATCAAATAACTATCCATGAGTTCACACTGACATAAATAACTGAATAGATAAATAAATGGGAAAAAGTGACAAATCTCCTACATA
Source organism: Phacochoerus africanus (assembly GCF_016906955.1). NCBI lineage: Eukaryota > Metazoa > Chordata > Mammalia > Artiodactyla > Suidae > Phacochoerus > Phacochoerus africanus. Next base: position 53,030,193 of record NC_062550.1, on the reverse strand, counting down.
GAATTTCATATAATCTGTATACATACTCCACCTAAAGGAGGTAGAGTTTAACTCCTCACCTCTTAACTGCAGGCTCTGAAGACCACAGGATGGAGAGGGAGAAAAAAGTAAATTTACAATGGGAAACCTGAGCCAGGTGATCAAGGTTAATGTCATCAGTGATAAGTCATGTTGACAGCATGTGCCCTTGACATGATGTGATAAGAATGACACTTCATCTTTGGGATCTTCCTCCCCCAAAACCCATAACCCCAGTCCAGCCCTAAGAAAAACACAAACTGAGGGATGTTCTACAAAACACCTGACTTTCAAGGTCACAGAAAACAAGGAAACTCTGAGAAGCTGTTACAATCCAGGAGAACCTAATGAGACATGACAACTAAATGTAAATGTGTATTCTGGATAGGATCCCAGAACAGAAAAAAAGACATTTTCCCTAAAAACTAAGGAAATCCAAATGACATACAGAGTTTAGTTAAAGCAATGTACCAGTGCCGGGTCATTAATTGTGCTGTATGTGTCACAATAACATAAAATGTTTACAATAGGAGAAATCGCTTAGACAATACATGAGAACTCTGTACTATCTTTCAACTTTACAATCTAAAACTATTGTAAAAAATAAAGGTTTATGTTATCTAAAAAAGAAGAAAAAGCAGAGAATCCTTGTATTGGTTCCTATCAACAGAAGTATGGTACCTACAAAATGGAAGCCAAAGCCACCTCCAGTCTGGTTGGAGCATAGCCACCGCACTACAGGCAACGCAGGAATGCCAGGTGCCATGCGTGGAGACGGACTAGGAAAAAACACTCTGGAAACAAGAATAACCAGAACGGACAGAGATTAAAGTTGAGAAGCAACTCCAAGTACCAGGAGATGCTTAACCCGGAAAACCCGAAGACACAGTAACTTATCTCAAAATATATGAGGAGCTGTTGTAAAAAGTGAGGATTTGACCTCCCTCTAAAGTCTCAAGTTATAGCATATGGTAAAACTGGAAGATTACAAGTGGGAAACTATCTACTGAAGAAAAGGAAGAACCTATTATAAACTTAGAATCACCTGCCCTGGGAGACAACAGCGTGCTATTCTAATACTGAGCATTCAGGCCTCTGCTGGAAAGACCTTGTCCAAACACTGCAGAGGAGACTGGTGTTTGAACTCCAGGAGAGCTTCCAGGTATTAAATACCACAATTTAATCCTTTCCTGCTCCCCTACCAGTACTTAATAAATGAGGAGAAAACTGGTTGTGCTCAAAATCCATGCTACACTATTGTAATTTGTATACTGCATACACTTTTCTTTCTTTTTAGGGCCACATGTGTGGCATTATGGAAGTTCCCAGGTCGAATCAGAGCTGTGTCTGCCAGCCTACACCACGGCGACACAACTTGGGATCCGAGCCGTGTCTGCATCTCACACCACAGCTCATGGCAACGCCCGATCCTTAACCCACTGAGTGAGGCCAGGGATCAAATCTGTGTCCTCATGAACACTAGTCAGATTCGCTTCCGCTGCGCCACAACAGGAACTCCCTGCATTCACTTTTCATTTTTTTAATAAACAGATACTTTTATCTATTTACTTGGTTTTTGTTTTGGTTTTGGTTTTTTGTTTTTTTTTGTTGTTGTTGTTGTTGTTTTCACCTTTTAAAGGGCATTTTACCTGTGGTAGACCTTCTCAGCTCTGTTAATGGAAGAATGTGGAATAATAAATCCCTGTAATTCCACCACAGACTTCACTTTGGAAATTAAGATTCACCTATTTGATTGTGTCTTCCACCTCTCCACTTGAATGTCTAACAGCATTCCCAACTTAATGTGTCCAAAATAAAACTTCTGATTTTCCACCCAAACCTGCATCTCCCTGTCTCCCTCAGCAGCAAATACCACAAACCCTACACCTAATTTCCTTCCATCTACCCCCTGCATCCACTTCATCAGCACATCCTTTACAATCTATATGTTTAATATCTACTTCTCTCCATGGCAACTACTTCCCCTAATCCAAAGTAGTCCCCCCCCCCCTGCAGATTGACCACTCCCTTACTGCCTCCCGACCCGGCTTCTACTCTTTCTCCTTGCAATTTACTCTCCACAAAGCAGCCAGAGAGATTACATGTGTCTCCAACAGTTAACCAATACACTTAGGAAAAAAAAATTCTAACTCCTTACTCTGTGGTCTGGTTCTTATCAAGCCCTCTGAACTCTCTTACCATTTTCCTCCTTTCCCATGCTCCAACCACATTAGCCTCGTCTCTATCCCCCCATAACCTCAAGTTCCTTTCTCCCTTTGGGGTGTAGTGTACCAGCTGTTCTCTCTGCCTAATACGTTTTCCCCATGATCTTCAAATGTCTGGCTCCTTCTTGCTATTCTAAAATAGCCATTAATGCGCTCTTCATCACACCAGCCTATTTTATCGCTCTGCATAACACATCACTAGTGACATTTTCTTGCTGCCTTGTTTACGTTTATCTTGCTTTTGTCTGAGAGTCGTCAGAGAATGGGAACCCTGAATACCTTATTTACAGTTGTCGCCTCAACACCCAAAACAGGGCCCAGAACATAACAAGCAGCTAAAGGAATTAATAATTTTAATCATACAAGTGAAGATGAATAACATCCTCAGTATTCCGACTTGAAAGCTGAAAGTGAGCTCTCCTAATATTTGAAGAAATAAGATTAATATTCTAAAATATGATTAACAAGAAAATGAACACATGATAAACACCAAATGACACGTGTCTTCTACATTCCCCCAAATTCACCACTGCATATTCCTGTCTCTGTGTATATTTGCCCTGTTCCTCTGACTGTAATAATTTCTCCTGGAATGTTTTCCAACCCATCAATATCATCTATGTAAATATGCTCATCTGTGAAAAAATTACCAACTTTTAAGACCCAACTGGGTCTTATAAATGCTACCTTCCCTTTGATGCATTCTCTGATTGCACAATTGAGGTCTATCTTGTACGAGCCCCCAAATACTCCCCACCTTAATGACAACACTTATCTCAGGGAGGGGGCCGCGTATTATAAAATTTTCCCAAAGTTTGTTCCATGGACCACTAGGACTTGAGATATTTGTAAAATGTCCATTAACTTGGGAAACACAGAAAAATACACCCACTTCAAGAGATTCCCAATATACAGTACCATTAGAGACTACGAAAAAAGTAAGTAATGGGAGTTCTCGCTGAGCCACAACAGGATTGGCAGCATCTTGGGAGTGCTAGGACACAACCTGGCCCAGAACAGTGGGTTAAGGATCCAGCGTGGTGGCAGCTGTGGCTTAGGTCAAGGTTGCCCCTTGGATCTGATCCCTAGCCTGGGAACTCGATATGCTGAGGGATGGCCGGAAATGAAGAAAAAAAAGTAAGTAATGTGTGAGGTTTAACTTTCTGTAACTCAACTTTTGTTTCCCATTATTTGACTACAGAATCGATTGTTCTTTTTTAAAGAAACATATCAATTACCATCTAACAGAAGATAGCTTGAGGTATACCTGAATGGGGGCTTAAGAGCATGGGTTTTGCAAGTTAAGAAGTTGGAGAACTTCAATTTTAACCTGGGCTCCAACAGTTATTAGAGGACAGACCTTGAGCAAGTAACTGATCCTCAGTGGGCCTCCACTTCTGGAGCATGATAATGTGTGAAAACAGAATGTGTACCTGTATGTGTAACTGGGTCACCATGCCATACAGTAGGAAAAAAAAAAAATCGTATTGGGGAAATAACTATTAAAAAACAATAATTTAAAAAAAAGAAAAAAAAAACAGAGATGAATGACTATCGCCAGGGATTCATATAAGGACTGAGTAACAGCGGCAGGGTGCCTGGGACCCAGTAGTCATTCTATAATGGCTGCAGCCACTTTAATAATATTCATTACTCTTCAACCTCAGTGAGGTCAGGAATCTTAGGTGTTCACTTATGAATCGCCCACTAGATCTAGCAGATATCATGCAAGAAGACTCACAGGTTTGCCAACTGAATGCGTCTGACACAGTGTGGGCAAACACATGTTGTGATTGGCTAGCACAGGTCTTGACTGCTTCAAGCCTCACACCATCCTTACTACCTTACATCAGGCTCCATTCACAGGTTAATGTTATCAGCCTTGTCATGTGAGACATTCAAGTTTGAAAACATCTGGACAGAAGTCCCCAATAAATGTTTACTCAATTGTTGGCTCCCAGTGGATTCTGAGTTCCTAAAATTCTCATCCACCACAAACCTACTCCCCCCTCAAAACAACGCCTAGACATTTAACACAGATTTCTTTCAAAAGAGTGTCTCACCAAAGCAATAATTTACACATTTAAAATCTGGGCTAGGAAGAAAGTGAAATGTATAATTTTAAAAATTCTCCAATCTGATCTGCACCTCATTTCCCAACTTGGTCAGTGAGACAATCCAGGGATAGAAGAGGTTCATTCCTTGGGACTGTCTGTTAATACCAACTCCTAGAAAGCAGGAGGCATTCTTACATGGAGGGAGCAGCACTGATGACCTCAGAGAGGGCCATTTCACACTTGAGTTTCTATGAAATCTTTGGAATTTAAAATAGAGCACTAAAAAGAACTTTTAACAGATCATCAAGGCCATCCCCCTGCCTGTTATAATATTTTTATATTTCCAGGTTCAATGTTGAAGTGTGAAGGCTCAAGCTGCAAGAGAAATTGATGGGTTAGAGGGCAGGAAAGCTTAGGGGGAGAGAAGAGAAAGGCAAAGGAAAATCTGAGGATAAAGGAATTCATGCCCTCCCAATTAACCTTACCCAGGACCTCAAAATTCCCAAGGCAACCTTGATTCTACCTTCCTTTCTTTTGTTTTCAAATATGGAATTTTCCCCAGGACTAATGTTAGAATTGAGCATATTCTTCCTTTGATTTATGAGAACATTCAGGGAATATAAGGTCACGAAAGTTACCAAACCAGCTGGCTTCAATGCAAAGTAATTAAATAGAAAGTCTTAAAAACTTAAAATCCTTGCTAGACTTGTTTCAGGGGGAAAAAAAAGTTATATTTATTTTCCTTTATAATTGAAGTACCTATTTCTTATATTTTTAAAATATTTATTCTAGATTTACATTAACCTTCCCCCTAATGATAGGAATAGACCTATTTTTTTTAAGATATAAAAGAATAGAAATTCAAGCCTCTATATTTGTGGTTAAAACTATTAGTAGACAACCACATTTCAGGAACTACGTGGTTAAAGTAATTAGATAACCAAAAATGCCTGTTAGTTCAGAAAAGCAAAGTTAAATGCTGGAATTTTTTTCTAAAACAAACAAACAAACAAACAAACAAAACACACTATGATTTCAAATAAGAAAAGAAAAGAAAAAAAAAAAGCCTAACTGATTTCTTGAGAAGTTAAGCAAAAGTGCACACTTAAGTGGTTATGCTCTAAACATGAAAGCAATCATGCTTTCATGGCATTAAGATGTGGACTTATAAGTTATCCATGTATTAGGTAAAATAACTATATCAAGCATTATACTATGCTATTTATTTTTCATTTCCTTTGATCCTATCTTTAAATTGTCTTTAATAAACACCCTCACAGACCAGGGCCCATCCAGAGGCTTTCATGACAGTTCTACTCCAATACTGTCTTTAGGAAAAGTCAGACTCTTTGAAAAGCCTCTTTTAGGTTTTGTAATTTCTTTGCAGTATGCATATTCAGATACACATGGTTACTAATTTTTTTCTAGGGAAAATTATGTTTGAAACTATATTCTTCCAGGTGTAATCCTCAGCACACTCACACGAGTAAATCACTGCTATATCCAGCAGCTAGGAAATGGAGCCAATTTCTGGTAAATGGACATGATGGCCAATTAAAGGAAACCAACTGGTAGCAAGCTTAGAAAGAGAAACATAAGCCAATTTTCTGTGACTTTTGCTTGCAGGACCAAAGCATGCTTTAATAGAGTGGCTTCAGGTGTTGATAATCTACCAGTGCCTACATCTCTCTGTGCATGACATAATAGCTCTCTCATTTTTGAAGGCTGAGTGTTTCCATTTTCTTATATCCTATAGATAACCAAGAGCAAAGAGTTACATTTCTCCAAATAAAACCATAGGGTAGTCAAATTAATCTAATTATCCGTGACCCAATTTGATAACACCGCTAAAAGCCAGGTTAGAGAGGACTTCTCTAGAGTTATGTTCTTTGTTTACTCATTCATTCTCGTGTTTTATTACTCTGGCTGAGAAAAAACCCTTTCACACCAAAAACATAACTACTTACATATTTTGTGCATATACTTGAACTACCGAAAAAGTGAGCTCTGTGTCCCAGCACTTGGAAATTGTAATGATGAGAGAGACAAAACTGTCATAAGTTTCCATCAAGGCCTAAAAATTCTAAAGACTCATTCAGAGTCATTTTCACATGCAGCATCCAACTTAAGCAGGTAATTCTCAGGTGACTAATAAAACAGATTCAACTGTTAGTCCATCAAAATCAGGGTATCACTTACTTGTGGCTCTTTCCATGAAGCTGGACCCAGTGTAAATTTTCCACTTGCTTCTTTCTTTTTTCTTGCCTGTCCCTGCAGCACATGGAGGTTCCTGGGCCAGGGATCAAACCTGCACCACAGCAGTGACCTGAGCCACAGCAGCAACAGTGACAGATCCTTAACTCACTGTGCCACAAGGGAGCACCTCTACTTGCTTCTTTCTTATCTTACTTTTATCCCTTGCTGGACATTATTCACTTTGACAACTGACTCAAAGATACAAACATGGCTATTTACAGTATTTTAGAGAATAATTTTGTGTTTTTATGGGAATCACTTTCATTCTAATTTTTCCAGTTATAAATTTACTCCATCTTTGGAAGCAAGAGACTTACTTTAAAAACCTTCATGCTTTTTTTTTTTAAATTCTTCTCCAAGGTAGTGTCATTCTGAATTTTTAATGTTTATAATAAGTAAAATTATATGCTTGGAATGCACCCTTCAACATAATGGTATTACAACTAAATTTTTATCTGAATTATGTTTATGGTAATAATAACTAATGTTTTTTTCATGACATAGGTTAAAAGTCTGCAGCCTCTAATTTGACAGGAACTCTATTATCACTTTCTGCAAAATTAGACAGGAAAGAATATTAAGACATCTAAAATCTGACACAAATAGAAGTCGCTTTCTCTCACTCTCTTTTTTTTAAACAAGAAAGATGATTATATGCTGTTTGACATCCCATTTTCAGGCCAACTAAGGGGACATAGAGGTTCACACTTTATTCCACCAAGTAAGACCACCGCAAGAATGCACTGCTATATTTGAAAATACAGAACTTCTTCAGATAGTAGATAATGTCAGTTTATCTCCTTGATGGTCTTATCCATTCAGCCTCCTCTGTTTCAAGTAACATGAAAATACTTTCACTGCAGGGTCCTAGTCCAGAGGGCTAATCCATAGCACATCATCTGTAAAACATGTCATCCTAAAACTTGAAAAACGATCAGCTCACTAAAGATGGGTGAACAGTTTTCAGACAGGAAGACTTTTCCTATTCAAAACAGAAATAAAACCTGAACAGAATCAAAAAGTTCCAAAGTAGACTAATTTTCTCTGTAACTTACAAGACTATCTATTATTGGAGTTCCCATCGTGGCTCAGTGGTTAACGAATCCGACTAGGAACCATGAGGTTGCAGGTTCAATCCCTGGCCTTGCTCAGTGGGTTAAGGATCCGGCGTTGCTGTGAGCTGTGGTGTAGGTCGCAGATGTGGCTTGGATCTGGCATTGCTGTGGCTGTGGTGTAGGCCAGTGGCTATAGCTCCAATTCGACCCCTAGCCTGGGAACCTCCATATGCCGCAGGAACGGCCCAAGAAATGGCAAAAAGACAAAAAAAAAAAAAAAAAGACTATCTATTATCATCTGTTTTAATGTCTCCTACTGTACCCGGACATTTTGTCTGTTTGTTTTGGTTATAACTACAAATGAAACTCCAAAAGCCAATGCTATTTTCCATGGTGCCTTGTGGATATTTGCAGGAGATCCCTTAGAAATAGCACCAATAGAAAGTCTGTCCTTCAAAGTTCAGCAAAGATTTCACATGAGAGTACTTTGATTAATTTCACTTTAGAAAATGCACAGAGCCTATGCTTAAAAAACACCCCCGAATACACCCAGAGATGCTGAAGCACAGCATATTCCACAAAACTTCTCTGAAAAAGACAGCACTCCAATAAAGACAGGTGTTCTGCTCAGTCCGAGGCCAAGAGCCTGGGATGCAAGGAAACTAACCTAACCTCAGGCAATAGAGGCTGGGTCAGACCCCCTTGAGGACTGAGGCACTCTATCCCGCTTCCGGGAGGTCTGACTGCTGCTCACTCCCAAGTCATTCCTCCTCAGGACGTGCACTCAGAAGAAGAAGAGGGGTTGCCTTGCCCAACACTGTGCCCCTAGAAAGCACCTGGGGAGACAGGGACCTTGCATTCTTGCCTCGGTTGAGAACAACTCTAAAATTGTGAGCACCCAGGCCCCTGCACTCTGAGCGGAGGCCTGAGCTATGGCTGCATCTCAGCCCAGCTCCTCGCTCTGCCTGCTCCTGGGGCCTTTACTCTCTTGTAGGTGTTGATCCTGAACACACTCTGACCCAGGAAACATCATAAAAGGAGCAGGAGGGCAACAAGGAAACATTACAGTCCAATATCACTTCTTTTGTAAAGAAACTTCAGCCAAGAACAATTAAATAATTTGCATCCAATCAAATGCCTCGTTAGTCCTAGGACCAGATCCTCTACCTCTTGACTTACAAGTGGGTGTTCTGTGTCTATTAGAAATTGTTTTCCTGAATAGACTTTAACCAGACTTCACCTAAGAAAATCCCATCTGAGCTGAAATCCAGTCAAGTAATACTAAATAGTATATCTCTTTTCAGCATCCAAGATGACCTAATATATTTCTAGAAACTCTACCAAAGAAGGCGAATGGTCCTAACAAGGTGGAGGAATTTAGGGGATCAGGGTGAACTGAGGTGGAAAGTAAGTTTTTCCCAAATATCTACCAGCACCATGCTATGAGCTGTACATGTTACCTTCCTTAATCTTTACAACAACTCAATAGAGGAACCCTTTTCTCATTTTTACAAATGAAAGAACCTCCTAAGAGGAGGTCCAGTTAGGTCATGTGAGATTTGACCATGAAGCTGCTGATGTGTCCCTTCACGGCAATGCCTCACCAGTACTACAAACAAACAAGGTTTGTCTTGCCTTGGTTCACCATGTTTGGGTGAGGCCTTCATTATCATTTGCCTGGATCCTGATTGTCACTAATTAAGTACAGCTTCACTACATAATATACCTGCTAACTTGACTCACCATAAGTAAGAATCAGGCATGCCACCCTTTCCAGAATGTTGATTAGCAGTTAGGATTTCAGAGCACCAAAATAAATCATTTATTTTGAAGGATGAGTAAAGCTAAGACACATCCTTACAGTGTTTTCACCAGTATAAAAAATTTACAATGACATCCCTTAACTAGGCACTTAAGAAATCATTTGGCAGTTTACTTTTTGCCAAATGCCATACATTGTTTTAATGTCAGATGTTAAGCAAAAGTTATTTATAGATTGGAAGATAGCACTATTAAAGCTCAATCTTATATACAGCAACACATTCCAAATAGAGTTCTCAACACTACATTTTAAAGCGCAAATCGCTGTATTCAATCCCAGCATACGAATGTCTTCTTCTTAATACAGTACCAGATGTATGACAAAAACTCCGAAAGAGGAGACAGTTAAAAGAAAAATCTAATAATGTCAATGATGTATTTTTTACTTCAACCTGAAAATTAATTTTTGTGACTCCACTTTTATAACCTGCTTTTTCAATATCTGTGATTCACTAGAGACTGCTAGTCAACAGAAGCCTGGTTAAATTTGAGTTTATGACAATGGATGTTGTTTTTAACAATGCTAGGCTTTGACATTTTAGTTAATCTAGGTAATTTTTTAAAAGATTAGTATTTCTTCTTTGTGTAAATAGACACAGCATTTTTAGCCTTGTGGGATTGTGTTTTTATAGTAAGATAAGCCTTTGGATAATTATCTTTCTGTGGAATTCTAGTATTTGTGGTTTTTTGAGGACAACCGATTATTACACTTTAGTTATAAGAAGGTGGCTCCTGAATAAAAGGATTTTTAAATATATGACAGTTTTGTAAATAAACTTAAGAAAAAACAATTTTAAATGTAAACTAATTGTTACCGTAAAAGTGATACAACTGTCTCTCATTTTTGCAACACAGAACAATATGATCTATTTGTTTCCAACACCGGCATGACATCTTGAGGTCTATCAGCTGATTTGATTTTATGTTGGGCTTAAAAATCAGGCTTTATGGACACAGGAAGATGAGGTGAAATGAGAGCTAAGATATTAAAATTATTCTCTAAACTCAGAACACTACTTTCTGTTTTTATTCTGTAATGAAATAAATGTTTATTCCTTAAATAGGGTTACAAGATAAAATACAAGACACCGAAGAAAATTTGAATTTGAGATAAACAACAATTTTTTTAAGTGTGTCCCATGCAATAGTTGTGTTGTACATATGAATCACCTGAGGAACTTTTTAAAATGCAGGTTCTGATTCAGCAGGCCTGGGATGGTGCCTCAGAGTCTGTATTTATGTTTGCTAAATCTGGCAACCTATCCAAAATTGCTTTCAAAAAGAGAAACTGCTGAAGATAATGCTGTTAAATGCTCATTTGTGGACTAATATTTTCAATTAACAAATGCAATGATAAATTAGTTTTTATTTACATATTTGTTTCAGTGTCGTCTCTAAGAACTCCCGATAAATAGCAAAAATAAAAACCCTAAGGAAGGTTTTGAAAATATTATTTATAACATTATCATCTCTGTATATTTTCTCCATCTTCACAGGTCTATTACCTAATCATGGGTATTCAACCTTGGCTGAGCATCAAAATCACCTAGAGAGCTTTTAAAAATCCTGATACCTAGCCATACTCTGCTCAATTAAATGCTCATCTCTGGGGTTGGAATAGGACCCAGGCAGAGATGTTTTTAATCTTCCCAGGTGATTCCAATGTGAAGCCAACATTGAGAACTGGCCCTAGGGTCCTACTGTACAAAGTGTAGTCTGGGAACCAGCAAACATCAGCCTCCTCTGGCAACTTGCTGGAAACACTGAATCTCAGGCCCCACCCTAGACCTTCTGAATCAGAACCTGCATTTTAACATGATACCCAGATGATTCATATGCACATTACCGTCTGACAGACACTAACTACTCTGAATCATTTAGCGATAACAACTAAATGGAGCCACAGTTAAGCTTATGACTTTCACTGTATCATTAACTGGAATTCTAGCATATTCCAACACAGCAAAACTAGCCTGCTTAACTATGGCAAGGACCAAACAGAACTCATCAGTACCTTCCCAATGCACATAGCTTTGGACTTCCAACAGAAATCCTATGAGCCGTCCAAAGGGGCTCTAAAGAGAATACTGGCATCAGTTCCCAAAGGACAGCAGACCTGATGGTGGCCATAACCCCACAAACCAAAACACCAATATCTAAATGGCAATATTGCTTCCTCTCCCCCTAATGCCAATCCTCGCCAATAAAGCTACCTCTCTTACAGAAACATGAAAAAATTACTAAGCACCAGTCAAGGTGCTTTGCCCCCAAAGTGCTGGTATGTATTTAGTGATCACTGACTTGCATGTTTCCAGCCATAAATTCACAGGTTTCTTGTTTATGGTTCATCAAGCAACTGAATTTTTTTTTTTTTTTTTTTTTGCCAAACGATGGTACACATAAAGAAACCCAAGAAAGTAACCTCCTAGACACAAGAGAACTGAGAATCTACTCTGAGGCAGAAATCTAGATGCTATGATTTGAAAAGCGTCTGGAAGGCTTCCTGTCAAATTGTCTTCCCCTCTTATAATTGGTGTTCTCCTATTAGCAATAAGTTTTTTTATGTTAAATAATGTCCCCTACTTCTCTTGTTAAATATAAATGCTGTACACCTAAGTTAACATTTCCACAAATCTTAAGTGTTAACTTATCAAATTGGTTTTCTTTAGCTAAAAGGAGAGATGGATGAGTTGTGGGTTACTGATGGCACTATGAGTCAAGGGAGGGAACAAAGAAAGAAACAGAAGAAATACTGAGCACCAAAGAAAAACTTTGTCTACAGCATCATTTTGCTTCCAGTCTGCCTTGATCGATTCCTAAGGATGAGACTTCCAATCCGTAAGAATTAATGCCTTATATATGGAATTTCATTTTGAAATTTATTTCTAATTCATTTGAACTATAAAAGAACTATTTCAAGAGGACAGCCAATTGCCGAGTTTAGCTCTAGAAAAAAAATTTAAGGGAAACCTAAGACATGTAATTTTTAGTTTTCATACACTGGATGTCCTACTTTACAAGAACATGGAGCTAAAGCAGAAAAACTGAGGTTACATAAAGTGTGCTTTTGAATGAATAAAGATTTCTGAGCATACTTTTTGTTTTATTATACTTTATGAAGTGAGCAAGAGAAACTGTCTGCATCAATGTAGTGAAGGAGTTTCTCATCTCAAAAGCCTATCTGTATTGATATCAGAAAAGGGTAGGGGTGCAAAATGACGGCAGCTGGCCTGCCCTTTCACCTTTCTAACAGGGCTGGTGGCAGCAGTGAAGCTTAATCAATGCAATGGAAGTGACATTTTGCAGTCAAATCAAATTAAATGGAAATGAAAGGAAAATCTGAGGTCCAACCTAAAGGCTGTTCCTCTTACCACTGAGGTCATCTCCATGGCAACTAAATGCTACAAATGTGTAGAGTAAATCCTTAATAAATCTGCAGAAAGCATGTCCAATTGAATATGATAGTGTCTGTCACTGTACTTTGTAGCTTTCTAAAAGCCTACATTAGAAGTAACAAAAAGGACTTCAACCAGCAAGCAAGCAGGACAGCACAATTAATCTGAGCACTACTCAATGACAGGGGTGTTCAACTTCGGAAAGAATGAACTCTAAGTAAGTGGGCAACTTAAAGATAGACCAAGTGGATTAGGTTCAAACTGCAATGTTTCCCAGAACTATTTTTACTTGGACTTATTCAGTTCAGAAATCTCCCTGGTCCTTGTAAAAAGTGTTTTCACATCATGAGGAATAATTGGTATGGGGTTACATCTGACCATTCCATTTTCTTTTCTCAAGAACTCCGTCAGAGATGCATTTCCCCCTCTTTCTAGAGGCTAAGAGGAGTTGGGTTTTAGGGTTGTGAGAAAGCAGCACTGTACTGGTACCAGCAGGGAACAGCAGTGGTAACAGGTCTTCGTGGTGGTTTCATCCACATGGACCCTTCCAGAAGATGTCAACTCATCCCTCTATGCCCCTAGATAATTTACTGTATTATATGCCAGTCCAAACTGACCTGGGTAACTTGGAATTAGTTTCCTGAGGTGGTCCACATTTTGTTGGAGAAAGTAAATTGACATCACCAAACACTCTTGCCCTATAACTGAATTATCATTAGAGACCTGCTCTCCTGAGAAAGGACGAATATTCAGGTATCTGTGTACTTTGTTTGGCTTGAGATTTGGGCTCCTTCTACTAAATGACAATACATTTACAAATGAAAAAAATAAGGATAAACATCTAAGGACACCAGAGTGGCCCAGTGATAAGTACTGAATTCACCATATGAGCTGTACAACAACAACAAAAAGTTATTTTGCAAGAAGATTCATTACACTAAGTCTAACATACTCTAAACTGGTGATTTAAGTAAGCCATAAAAGTGGCAGACTCACGAACATAGGGAACAGGTTTGTGGTTGCCAAGGGGGAGAGGGAAGGAAGTGGAATAGACAGGGAGTCTGGGGTTGGTACATGCAAACTTTTACATTTAGAATGGATAAGCGATGAGGTCCTACTGTTCGGCACAGGGATATATCCAATCTCTTGGGAAAGAACACAATAGAAGATAGTGTAAGAAAAAGAATGTATATAATGTATGACTGCATTACTAGGCTGTTCGGCAGAAGTTGACACAACACTGTAAATCAACTATACTCTAATAAAAAAAATTTAAGATTTTTTTAAAAGTGGCCTCTGTAATTCTTGCTTCGAATACACTGAATTTGGAGTTTGCTTGGGATGCTGCACCATGTGATAAAAAAAAAAAAAAAGTCAACAGATTTATACCTTAGGTAAGAGAAATGGGAGGATGAAAATTTGATGTGAAGTGACAGTTTTTGCTCAAATGCATAAAACCATGGGTCATTACATTCTATCCCCAGTAAAATAGCAATTCACACTAATTAATTAATTTTAAGCAAGAAATTCCTGCTTCCTGAATAGTGATGAATATAGCAACAAGGTTGCTAACTTGAGATAACAATAATCCTTTACCATAAATACCTCCTAAATTATCATCTTTTTGCAGTAGAACTAATTTACTTTGGTTTGGGTGGTATATCCAGTGTTTTTTCAAAAATCTCTGTAGTAATAACAATAAGACCTACCTTCACTGAACACTTATGCTGGCAGTGATGATAGCCCGAGACATCTTTCTTCCATGTGGCACCAATGTTTTAAGGTTTATAGCAACCACAAACCAATTTTGCTTCATACTATCATACCCATAAAAATTATACTTCAGTATAATGTAATGGGACACTCTGCTTTTGGAGATACTAATCCCAGCTCAGTTATTAATTAAAAGCATTATGGGGTTACATCATTGACCTCTCTCTGGCCAATATCCTCAACTGTAAAATGAAGCTTATTCTACTGGGCCTTCTTAGCTCATAGGATTACCTGAGGATGGAATGAGATAATACATGTGGAAGAGCCCTGGAGAGTATCCAAAAATATATAAGCTATATATCATCATATTATTATATTGGAAAAACTTACTGTTACTCTTCCATAGAGACCATTTTTGTAATGCTAAGAATATTGCTAAATATTCATATTTACATTTTGGTAATACAACATGCCTGAGGTTAACTGGAAACTTCCATTTTTCTAACTCTCTACCTATAGTTCAATTCTCATTTAGCAATTTCATGTATAAAACCTGAAAGAAGACGTAATAACCGAAATGAACACCCCACAGTTTGCTTTTCCAAAATCATTACCTGGTATCAGGTTATTTCCTTAGGATTAGCTTCTATTCCTAAAGTCAAATGTTAAAAGAAGAAAAAAGGCCTACTTAGGCCTTTGAATACTGAGTTCTGATATGTTTTTACTGCATCAGGCCTTTTTGATCATGTAAATGAGAAAATAATACATTAAAGAGGACCCCTCCCTGCCCCAAGGTTGTTTTTACTTCTAAGGCATTACACATTTAAAGCCATATTTACATTTTTCCAAAGAAGACACACAGGTGGCCAACAGGTACATGAAAAGGTGCTCAACATCATTAATCATTAGGGAAATGCAAATCAAAACCACAATAAGCTCTCACCTCACACCTGTTAGAATGGCTGTCATCAAAAAGACAAGACATAACAAGTGTTGGTGAGAGTGTGGAGTAAAGGGGGCCCTCGTGCACTGTGAGCAGGAATGTAAATTAGTGCAGCCACTTTGGAAAAACAGTGTGAAGGTTCCTCAAAAAATCAAAAACAGAGCTATCATATAATCCAGTAATTCTACTTTTGGGTGGTTGGCCAAAGAAAATGAAAACAACTCAAAAAGAGATACGCAACCCCTATGTCCACTGCAGCATTATTCACAATAGCCAAGATATGGATGAATGGATAAAGCCAGTGTGATATATGTACAGAGAGATAATCTTATTATTATTATTGAGCCATAAAAAAGGAATGAAATCTTGCCACTTGTGACAACATGGATAGACCCTAAGGACATTACGCTAAAGGAAATAAGTCAGAGAAAAACAAACAGGATACAATCTCACGTATATGCAGAATCTAAAAAACAAAAAAACCACATTAAAAACAAACAAACAAAAAAGGACCTCATGGATACAGAGAACGGATTGGTGGTTCCTAAAGGTTGGGGGAGAGAGTAAAGGGGGTTAAGACATATAAACTTCCAGCTATACAGTAAGTACGTCATGAGGGTAAAATGTACAGCATGGTAACTATAGCTAATAATACCTTACTGCATATTTTAAAGTTGCTCAGAGTATATCTTAAATGTTTTCATCATAAGACAAAAAAATTGTAACAATGTACAGATGGATATTAACAAGACTTACTGTGGTAATCATTTCACAGGATATATATAAATACCGAATCATCATGATACATACCTGAAACTAATGTTATAGATCAATTACATCTAATTTTTTTAAATAAGGTCATGTTTTTTTTTCTTTCATAAAATTTTTGCCCCACCTTTATCCACAGAAGCATATGGGGCAACCAGTGGTGTCTAATCAATTGTAGATTCTAAGTTTCAATATTTCAGTGGCTTCACGCTCTGTACAGCTAAATTTGAAAACAAAGACAGGAAGCCCTGCCATAGATTATCACACATCACACACTCTCAAGGAAACAGAATGACAAGATTTAAAAGTTACCATGTCATATTTACTTTGGAAATTGCCAGGATAACTGAAATACCGTTTGACAACACAGTTTTAAACTTCTCAACGCTTAGAGATTTTATCTAACTAATAAACTTGTGGCTTCATAAACCCACAAAGCTCCGGCGATACTATCTGATTTGAAGAGGGTACGCGCTTGCCAGGTGGAAGGAAGCAGCTGCGATCTACGGATTGGTGAACCGCAAAGTGTCTGTCTATTTTCAGAGATTATAGGGATGGCACTGGTGCCATTGGTTAAGATAGCAAATTGATTTCTTCAATAAACTAGTGCTTTCATTCACTCACCACAATTTTCTAAAATTGCCCTTTTGATCTGAAGCTTCCAATCCTGGTCAGGCATCATCTTTTATTTTGGAACACTGAAATCCATACTCTTCAACTATTTTTTCCTTCCATGACCAGAAACACAAACCTTTCTCTCCTCATCCACTCCATTAAAACTGCGTAAGTCTCTTTAAATTTGCATACATACTTACTGGCTTTTTCAGATAAATAAAAACTTTAAAGCAAATCTAAAATTTCATCAGTTTAAAAATGTGTTGACAAAAAGGAGCTACCTACTTGGCAGATATGGACAAATTAAGGACTGCTTCAGATAAGATGTTTAGATCTTTGGCTTTCCTCTGATGGAATGTGGAATCTGTACCCTGGGAAATGATGGAAAAATCAGTATTTGTAAAAATATAGTTCCCACTGTGGCTCAGTGGGTTAAGAATGCGACTGCAGCAGCTCACGGCACTGCAGAGGCACGGGTTCAATACCTGGCCTGGTGCAGTGGGTTAAAGAGTTCAGCATTGCCACTACTATGGCATAGGTCACAGCTGCAGCTCAGATTCAACCCCTGGCCCAGGGAACATCCATATGCCCAAGTGCAACATTAAAAAAATTTTTTTAAATGTATACATATACATATACATATATACATATGTATGTATGTTTATATGTGCTTATATGATATGTGGGTATAAGTCCATATGTACTGATATTCAACATCTTAGAATGTGAAGCCCGTGTTTGTTTTGTTTTATCTTTTACTACCTCTTCTACTTCTAGTAAAAGTTAATATTTTTGAGAACTTATATGCAAGCACTCTTTTAATTACTTTATGTGCATTAATAAAAAATCCTATAAGATAGGAAGTATTACTAGCCCCACTTATAGGAGGAAACTGAGGTACAGAATTTAAATCACTTTTCCGAGTCTCACCACTAAAAAACTGGGCTAGTACTGCAGATGTGTTTTCACAGGGAAACATGCTGCCATGAACACTGGAATAAGAAGTACTTGGAAAATACTCCTTTTTGGGCCTTCTAGTCAATGACGTATTTAGGTTATAGAGCACCACTGGTCATTCTATGGTAACTTCAGGCCCAGTGGAAATGCTAATACTAATGAAGAGATGATGGGGATGGTGGTGATGATAACAATGATGATATCTACTACTGAACGAGCACTTTGTGCCAGTAATTGTGCTAATGGCTTTCTATCTCATTTAATGCTCCACAATGCTCCTGAGGCAGGTAGGACCTTCATCCTTCTCCTCTTGATGGGAAAACTGAGGCTCAGATAGGCTAAAGAGTTGACCCACACACTAATAAAAGACAGAGCCAGAATAAAACTCCTAACTCCGGTACCTTCACTCCTAATGGTTACAGTGTTCTGCTTTCAAATTAATAACAGTCTCTGATACTTCCTGAGCACTTACTACGTGCTAGATACTGTTCTAAGTGCCTTTATACATTACTTTCTTAATAAACTCAAAAGCTGAATGTCTAGAGATTCATTTATTCATTCAATGAAACTTTTTTTTTTTCGTCTTTTTGCCATTTCTTGGGCTGCTCCCACGGCATATGGAGGTTCCCAGGCTAGGGGTCTAATCAGAGCTGTAGCCACTGGCCTACACCAGAGCCACAGCAGCTCAGGATCCGAGCCGCGTCTGCAATCTACACCACAGCTCATGGCAATGCCAGATCCTTAACCCACTGAGCAAGGCCAGGGATCGAACCCGCAACCTCAAGGTTCCTAGTCAGATTCCCTGAGCCACGACGGGAACTCATCAATCAACCCTTTTATTGAGCACATCAAGCAGTCCAGGTTCTGTGTTAGTTGTTAAAAATACAATAGTGAGGGAAAAAAAAAAAAAAACTTGGTCCCTATGTTCATTATGCTTACAACCAATGAGAAACCAAGGTCAGAGAGCAGAGTCAACTTTTACAAGTCATAAAGCAGGAAACTGGTGCATATGGGACCTGAACCTAGGCAGACTTGTATCCAAGGCTAATCTTGTGTCATTTCTACAAAGCTGTATCATCATAACAGAAATGAAGGAAAATCCCAGCAAATAATTCAACTGCAAAATTACATTATATCAGGTACAAGCCAAATAAATGTTAAGATGTAGATAAATCTGGCAAACAGCACCCAAAATTCTGGTGAATCATTTAAGTATTTGACTGCAAATCATTCCTGGTCCACTATCCCAACCCCAGAGATGCTCTAAAGGGCTTTCTGGAGAACTTCAACACAAAAACTATCGAAGACAGAAGTGAAATGTTATAGCACTACCCCATGGATGGGAAATATCCCCTTATGTTATGTCCTACTTCCTTATACCAATAAGACTGATATTACAATAGCATTCAATCTAATAGTGCTATTCTAATTGTACCCTGCTGCAAGAAAAAGGGTTCTTTTTTAAGACTTAGATCTTCTTTCCATACCTCTTCTACACTTTGAGAGAGAAGGAAAAAGGAAGAAAAGGAACGAAGGAGGGAGATCTACTCAGATCTCAGTAGTTAAGAGATCTAAGATGGCATGGCTCACTCCAAAATTTTATTTATCTTATTCTATTTTATTTTATTTTAATTTTTGGGCTGTGGCCTACAGTGGTTTGATGTGGGATCTCAGTTTACAAACCAAGGAATGAACCATGGTGAAAGCACAAAGTCCTAACCACTTGACCACCACCCAAAATTCTTTAAACAATTTGGAACTACCTTTCCCTCTTGAAATTCTTATTAATTAGGAAGTTACCTTGGTCCTCCAAGGTTCCTGGCATAGGCACACATTAACACAACACACACTGGATAGTTTCCATCAGGTGTCCAGACAGCCATGAAGTAGCCTGCTGGTTAAAGGGCCGTGGGTAGAAGTAATCCCTATGGTCCAATATGGCCAGTGGTTTCCAACACCCAACATTATATGGTAGGTAGCTTTCTGCTGTACCGAACAGCCATCCTCCACCCCTACCCCTTTAGGAAAGCTTCTAATGCTAGCTGGACATCAGAATTACCCATGATGCTTCTCAAAACCACAGTGTAAGAGTCCTATACCAAACCCATTAAATCAAATCTTTAAGGATGAATTCCAAGAAGCATATGATTTTTAAACCTCCCCAGGTAATGTAATGCAATCAGATGGTGCCTCTGCCCTAGGATATTCCACAGTACTGTTTTTTCCACAAGCCAAAAGTAAATGCATCCCATTTTAAAAGGGCACTGAACAGAAACACACAGACTTTGGAAACAAACTTATGGTTACCAAAAGGGACAGGTGTGTGGGGGGGGGGTATGGACTTGGGGTTGGGATTGGCATATGCACACTGAGGTATATGGAATGACTGCCCAACGGGAACCTGCTGTACAGCACAGAGAACTCTACACAATTTTCTTTGATAACTGATATGGGAAAAAAATCAGAAAGAGCATGGATATGTATATATGCAGAACTGAATCACTTTGTGGTACAGCAGAAATTATCACAACATTGTAAATCAACTATAATTCAATAAAACTTTAAAAAATGGAGAAAAAAAGTTTATCTCAGAGGATGTGTGTGGGGGGGAAATTGCACCAAAGATATTCAGTCTTTTTAAATGCACAGGGAAATGTGTGTGACTGGGTCACTCTGCTGTACAACAGAAATTGAAGAAACACTGTAAATCAACTATAATTTAAAAAATATATAAAAATAAGAAAATAAAACCTTCAAAAAAAATAATAAAATGCATTCTGGTTACCTAAACTGCCAGGAAGGTCTTACTTTCTCCACTTAATTCCTTCATATGTAATTTAAACCCATTCCCTTTACTTATCTCCTCAGTATAGGTAAGAAGCTGACCCTCATTCTCCATTTCTGAAAAATACACAGCAATTAAGGTCTGATACAAAACCATATATCCTCACCTAAAACTCCAAAGGCAAAAGTGCCAATGCTGTTAGATACCTTCATTCATTTCTTTGCTCATTCATGCACCAGCATTTATTGAGCACCTACTCTGTGTCAGTGTGTCTGTGAACCATGATGTATTTGGCAATGAGCACATGAACCCTATACTCAAGCACTTAACCACACGGTGAGTTAGAAACCGAGGAATATACTTCAGTGCATGTGTTACAATGGAGCTATGCTCAGCAGGCAATTAGAAAACAGAAACAGACTTAATTCACCCCAAAGGATCAGGGAAGGCTTCCAGCAAGCTATGTTGCCTGAACTAAATCATGAAGAATGAGTAGAAGTTAGCCAGGCCAAGAAAGGAGGAAGAAAACTGTGAGCAGAGAAAACAATGAGTACACACACAGAGGTAGAGAACAATGGCTGTATGCAGGTTAACCACAAATAACCCACTCTTTCGGGGGCACAAGTTTTGTTGGGGTACACCAGGAGAAACAGGGGCCTGTGACAGGATCAAAATGACCTTTTACACCACACTGGGAGTTTGGATTTTCCCTGGATGTGATGGAGAAACACAGAACAATACTAATGGAAAGAGATTTATGTTCGGATTTCACACTTTCGAAAAGTCAGCCCAAAACAGTGAGCAGGAGAGTAGGAATAGGTCAAGACCAAGGGCACTGGAGTCACTGAGATCATGACAACTAGTTGATGAGAAAGCACACTATACAGATATTTAACAGCTAGGATTGTCAGGAATTGCTGACCGACTGGATAGAGCAGGCAAGGAGCAAAACATCATAAGGCTTCGAGGGCCCCAAAGGGGTCAGCACACACTGACACAGAGTAGGTGCTCAATAAATGCTGGTGCATGAATGAGCAAAGAAATGAATGAAGGTATCTAACAGCATTGGCACTTTTGCCTTTGGAGTTTCAGGTGAGGATATGATTTTGTATCCGACCTAAAGCCATGCAGTGATCAGAGCAGGGGCTCTGGGCCAACCTGCTTGCAAAGCGTGGTGCTGCCATTTTTTTTTTTTTTTTTTTTTTTTTTTTTTTTTTTTTTTTTGCTGGGTAAACTTGGGCAAGTGATTTAACCTCTCTGGTGACTCCTCCTCATCTGTAAAATGGGGGTGGTGCCATGGTATACCTTCCTCCTCAGGTTATTACGAAGACTCCATTAGTTACTACACAATATAAAAAGTATTTAGAACAGAATTTGGAACACACTAAGTTCTAGGTTCATGTTAGCCTTTATAGATGTGATTATCTAGAGGGATTTGCTGATTCCCCAGGCTTGGCCCCAAATCCTAGAAATGTGTAAGACAGATCCTAGACCTCAGACAATTCAGAAATTTCCCATGTGCACTCACGTCAGAATGTTTCCATCAAGCACGTCCCCACAAATTGGTTCTCCAGGAGTCCTTTCCTATTCCCACCGTTACTGTCTTGTATGACTTCTTACATGTTTGGTCATTCAGTGTTTGAAGTCTTTATTATGGTGATGTTGTCTACCATCTATAGCTTTCACTGACTTATTTCTAAATATTCACATTTCTCTTCCTGTGCTTTCATTTTCTTGGTCTTCAGGGATTTTAGCAAAGCATTCCAAAAAGATGAGTTATTTCTCTATTGAGCTTCACAATGCCTGGCCTGCTTCCACCCTAAGTTTTGTAGTCTAACCTTTCTTTCCTTTACTTCTGCTTTGGTTTCTGATTTTTTTTTTTCAAGGTTCTCTTATTAGCTTCCCTCTCTTTCTCTCTTTTTTTCTTTTATAGCCATACCTGCACGGAAGTTCCCAGGCTAGGGGTTGAATTGGAACTGCAGCTGCTGAGCTAAACTATAGCCACGGCTATGCCAGATCCAAGCAGCATCTGCGATCTATGTGGCAGCTCTTGGCAATCCTGGATTCTTAACCCACTGAGTGAGGCCAGTGATCAAGCCCACATCCTCATGGATACTAGTCAGGTTCTTAACCCACTGAACCACAATGGGAATTCCACTGGCTGCTCTTTTTGATGCTTCCTTATTTCTGGTTGGGTTTCTCCCCTTGTACAAACATGTTCTAGATTCACAACACGGTGATGCTTTTTATTTAATTAATGCCTTTTGAGCTTCGATTCTGTACAAAACATATCAAGAACCATTCTCTGCAATGCCCCAGGTTAGTGCATTAGGAAAACGTTAAACACAGAGACAAAACAAAACAAAAATCCCTAGACACATGCAGCTTATGAACAGATATCTCTTCTCTGTGGAATGGAGAAATTTGGTTTTACTTTGTAAAGCTTACTTTGTGGGTGCTCAATGCACTAAACTAAGCTTTAAATTACTACACTGGGTATCCACAGGGGAGGATGAATGCTGCATGCCAAAAATCTTTCCCTCCATCAAGCTAACTGATTACAATTGTAGTTTCTTCAAATGAGCTTGTTTGATAATTTGTCTCATTACTACTGAAAAGGAAATGGAAATCAAGGACTTGAGGGCAGGAAGGTTATATTGTACAAGATGTTGATTTAGTGTCAAATAATTGAAAAATAAAAGATTGGTGTCATATCTAATAATACATATATATAAAATAAACTTTTCAACTGTTAATTGGGCTAGTATACACTAACACTAGAAGCTATACAAAGTCCCTGTGTGTGTGAATAAGCTTAAAGCATCAAGTACAGATGTCTTTAAATGCAAACCGAAGTACAGATGATATAGAAAACGAACACTGAGTGCCATTTATTACTTTCCTACTAATTCTAGGTTTAGACTGTACTTTGAATTTGATTGCCCAATTACCCACATCTATATTATATCATCTCTAAGCATCATTACAACATCAGCCTCAATCTTGTGGGAAGGACTGTAAACAAAGGCCAGTTGGCTAAAGATGGATCATTACTGACACATCCACAATAGGGGAGGTAACTAGGAGTAATGAGTATAATCAAGAGAAGTAAATTTAGGCTAAATACCAAGAAAGAATGTTCAACAGTGAGGACAGATTAAGGCAGGAACCTTCCGAGATAAGTGATGAAGATCTCTGAAACACTTAAATCCATTAAGAACAACTTTTCATTTCTAAGGGTGTTTGATAGAGGATTCCAAAGAGTGAGAGAACTAGAAACAGGGGAACTCTCTGTTTTTAGCTTGGGAAAGCTAAATACAGAGAAAACAGGGTGATGACTTCCACATACAATAGGAAAATGTGCCTTTACAAAATAGTCTATTTTTTAAAAAGTTTTATGGAAGTATAGTTGATTTACAATGTTGTGATAATTCCTGCTGTACAACAAAGAGATTCAGTTACAATCTATTATTGAGAAATATTGGGAAACACTGCTGTGGAAAGCGTTAGGAGTCAGAACGATCTGAATTCACATCTCACCTTTGTCGTTTACTAACTGAATATGAGCAAGATATGTAACTTTTGGGAGCCTCAGTTTCCACGAGTGAAAATGAACAGACACAAGCCTGGTTTGCAGGGTTACTATAAAATTTAAATATGATGATGTTAAAATGAATCCAGCATTAACTGTTGAACACAAGGTGGAATACTGTAAACATTAAATAAATGGTAGCTATTATTACTAGATTTTTAATTCTAAATAACTTTAGTGAGGTACTTTGATCTATTACCATTCACAAATAAGCATTTTTTTTTCAAAGTAGTTTATAAAACCTACTTTTGAATCAAAAGTTTCCTTGCCAATTCACAGATGATATGGGGCATGAGTCTTTTTGGCTTTTTTTGTTTTTTTCTTTTTACAGCCACAGCTGCAGCATACAGAAGTTCCCGGGCCAGAGCCAGGGGTCGAATCAGAACTGCAGCTGCAGGCCTACACTACAGCCACAGAAACATTGGATCTGAGCCACATCTGTGACCATGTTGCAGCTTGCAGCAATGCTGTATCCTTAACCCAGTGAGCAAAGCCAGGGATTGAACCTGCATCCTCAGAGACACTTTGTTGAGTTCTTTACCTGCTGAGCCACAACAGGAACTCCAGGGTACGAGTTCTAAATCCAGTTTTCTAAGACTTCTAGCAAAACCAGGTTATGATTAGTGCTCCTACCTTAACATAATTCATAAAATTTGCACACATCTAAAGAACTGGGTCTTTTGCTCACTGATACTCTGCTCATTCTATTCTTTTCTCTTTAATGTGATAAATAATGAATTCCAAACTTCAGTTAACCAGAACAATAACGAATTGGAATGTTCTGGTCAATTATATTTTATTTTGCTTTAATTTCCTGAGTACCTAACTAGAAATTTATATTTTTGACTAAATCCTCAATATAAAAAGTTGCCTGTGTATATTATTATGGCTTTTTGCCTTACAAGCAGTATATCATGAACATAATCTAATCTTTCCATAAGGAGATTCTTACAAATACTCCCACTGCCATTATTCTAAGTATCAATTACCATTGTAAAGCACTAAGGATATTAAACGTGTATGAGATTTAGTCATCTCATACTGACCCATGCTCTTGAAGTTGTTTCTGCTAAATAAATATGTGGAATCTGCTTGTTTCTTCCAAATGTGGGGCACTGAGGTGACGGAGCAGGTGCCCAGGGGGGCTGAAAATATAAGATGTATCTAGAGTTCTGATAAGTTGACAGCTGAATAAAAAGAAATACTGGTGTTCCCTGGTGTCTCAGCAGGTTAAGGATCCAGCATTGTCACTGCTGTGACAAGGAGCACTGTTGTGGCACAAGTTCAATTGCTGGCCTGGGAACTTCTAAATGCTGGGGGCAAGGCAAAAAAAAAAAAAAATTATAAACAAACAAACAAACAAATAAATAAATAAATAGAAATGTTAATGTGTGTTACTGATGGAATAAATAAGCGTTCTTTGTACTCCAACTTACAAAATCATAAATGAACCAATTAAGTGAAAGTGGTGTAGCTTTCACACATCAGTTATATTAAGTTATTAAAAAAAAGTTTTTCAGTAAGTTTTTTTGCACTTTTAATAAGCAGCAGCATTAGTCAGTAAAAAACTAAGAACCCTGATGCATTCAGAGCCTATAGATCTAAACCAGACAAAACAAAGCCTCATAAATGTGTTTGTTCATTAATTTAAAAAAAAAAAACACAAAAAACAGACTTTGAGTTGTTATCGTGTCAACTGGCACCAAACCATACTCAATTTAGTGCAACTACAAAGTGGAACCCATAGTCTACAATAGCAGGGTTTTTGATCACACTAATTAACAGCCATTTTGTTTAAAATAAACAGATACGAGTCTAATTGCCTTTTTTACATAAGAAAGAGAAGATCTTGAAAGTAAAAACATGCAAAAAAAAAAAAAAAAGATCAGACAAGCGCCACTCAACAGATAAGCAAAGTTGTGTGTGAAAGAACCCTGAGGAAGTTAGGCTGTTCTTTGATTGACAGCCCGGTGGAGCAAAGGGAACCTAACTCAGAAGAGTTCAAGGGAATCAAGAGGGCAGGGCCTGTAACTACCCACCCTTTCATCACACCCCCTCACAAAGGGCTGCACCTTAGTTTATAATGTGGTAAGCAGTAGCAGGCCTGATAATCCTAATTAGTAGAGACCACGGATTATGGACAAGTCATTCCTTCTACCCTAGCATACATTGCCAGTAGAGGACATGGGGCAATAAAATTTCAAAGATAAATCGTTCACTAAGTTCCAGATGTTTTCTTTGAATCCTGTGTCCTCTATCAGTAGCCTGTGTCTTCTAAGGCCCCCAAATGGTCATTAATATAAAAGTGAGTGTACTTGGAATCTATTTTGATTTATAAACCAGGAATTGAGTTTGTGTACATGCTGAATTTTCATCTCCCTACCCTGTAAGAGCAACTCCTGGAGACACTCTGAGAACACTTCAATTGCCAGAACCTTTAATGAGAATATACACTGCCTTATTATAATTAAGGAATTACTATATGTATACACACACGCACATGCACATACACACACACACACATATATAAAATGCTATATGTGATGTAACATAAGCCATGAACAAAACAACCTAATTTCAAGACAATTCACCTATGGCATCACCTATGGTGAATTATTTTAATACATATACCAACATAATAGGCATGTCATTCTGCAATACATAATACCAATAAGTACAGGAAATAATTGTTTAAAAATTATTGTTTACCTAACCTGATTTTAACCTCTACAAAGAATTGAAGTTAACCTCTTTGGCTACTCACAGAGTACTAACTACTCAAAAACATTCGTCTATACCTTCTCCCTCTCCATATCCTCTGTACTTAGAACAGTACCATGCAGGCAAGGCCTTTCCAAAGTGGCTAGGGGGGGAGTTCCCCTTGTGGTTCAGCAGAAACCAACCCAACTAGTATCCATGAGGATGTGGGTCCGATCCCTGGCCCTGTTCGTGGGTTAAGGGTCCAGGGTTGCCAAGAGTTGGGGTGTAGGCCACAGACACAGTTCGGATCTGGTGTTGCTGTAGCTTGGCGTAAGCCAGCAACTGTAGCTCCAATTCGACCCCTAGCCTGGGAACTTTCATATGCCACAGGTGTGGCCCTAAAAGAAAAGAAAAAAAACAAAGTGGCTGGGACAAACCACTTTTAAAACTAAGCAAATAAAGGACTTCCCTGGTGGCTCCAGTGGGTTAAGGATCCAGCATTATAACTGCTGTGGTGCAGGTTGGATCCCCGGCCTGGGAACTTATGCATACTGTAGGTGAGGCAAAAAAAAAAAAAAAACCCTAAGCAAATACGATCAGCATACACTATTATCTACATTCGCAATAAGATTAAAGCTGAATCCAATACTGTGCTGGTATATGCTTAACAATCAGCTCTCCAGGAAGAAAAAAATCCCTGAGTTGTAGCATCTGCAAATATCATGGTAGCTGATTTCAAGAAAGCTCTAACCCCACCACGAAGTCACTGAACACAGAGTTGGGAAGAGATGAGCACAGTGGCTCAGAAGAGCAGGCGCAAGGTTGTAAGGGCCAGCGAGATCACTCCACTGGTTGAAGTCTTTTAAAAATGTACAATAGCAAACCTCCAGCAATAGAATTGACTATGGTGTTTTCAGCCATTTACATAGATGAGGCTCCACTACTTAAATTTAAACATTTAAATCTGTAGTCTTCAGATCTCACAAAACCAAGAGAGTGTTTTCAGGTTTTCTTCTCCAGATCAAACAACCAAAAAATATAGTCTGACTGCTCTTGAATGAATCCAAATGATACTCTATGAGTGTGAGAACAGGTGTAAGACTGAGCCACCCACAAATGATCTGAGCTTGCCCTCAAGGCAGAGAGAGGCCTTGGCAAAGGTCCAGCCTCTCTGGTTCTTAACCAAATGCTGCCGTAATGCATTTCCTAATATCTGAGATTCAGAGACTTAAGCCTAATAAAGGAGTTAGGTGGTTTCAGTGCTAGTTTAGCAAGCTACTCTGCATATCTGACTACAATTTCTGGATAAAGAAAAGATGAAAAGCAAGCAGTACTCAGGAAAACTAGAAAATCATTTAATACATGATTAAAATTCCTGAGTAATCAAAAATTTGCCCAATAAAGGATTACAAAATGGATGACTATATAAACTTTTAAAGGAATATTTACATAAATATATTTTACTTGCATAAAGTATGCTATAGATGATTATCTTTTTTGGCCACCCCTTGGCATATGGAGTTCCCAGGCCAGAGATCAGATCAAAGCCACTGTTGCAATGAAACTTACACTGCAGCTGTGACAGCGCCAAACCCTTTGACCCACTGTGCTGGGCCAGAGATCAAACCTGTGTCCTGGCACTGCAGGGACACTGCCCCATCCCACTGAGCCACAGCGCAACTCCAGTTATTGTCTTCTTAAGGACTAAATGACTAGAAGACCTCAAGGAGATATAAGAGAGATGAAGTTATCAGATTTGAAGGATCATTTTTAAATCTGAAATAAAACAATGAGGCTTTATACATATTTTGTTACATAAATAATACTATATAAACACATTTAATTTTGCCTTAGTCAGATGCTTGGCTTAACAAGGCTTATTAGGCAGAACCCTTCTAGAATGACTTATTTCACAAAAATAACTTACAAACTTAGAAAATTAGTTGCTTTTATTTGGTGCCTTAAAGTCAAATTAATGTTTGAATAACTAGATCTGGATGACACACCCAATGTAATGTCATTTTAAGTCCTGATATCTGGGAATTCCCATTGTGGATTAGTGAGTTTGGGACCTGACACTGTCTCTGTGAGGATGCAGATTCAATCCCTGGCCTTGCTCAGTGGGTTAAGGATCCAGCATTGCTACAAGCTGTAGCAGAGGTCACAGATGCAGCTTGGATCCTGCACTGCCACGGCTGTGGGATGAGCCTGCAGCTGCAGCTCTGATTCAACCTCTGGCCCATGAACTTCCACATGCTGCAGATATGGCCATAAGAAGAAAAAAAAAGTCCTGGTATCTACCATATAATTATGACATCTATATCATAATTTTTAATATTTTAAATAACTTTATTATGAAAATTATTAATGAGAATTCTGTATGGAGTAACTTATATTGCCATGTGCTCTACCTTATATCTACATTTTTAAAAATTCTACAATTCATTTGAATAGTCAAATTCAAAAAACTATAAAGTTAGTAACATTTATTTCATATCATTTGTATTCACTTGCACATCAAAATTTAGTATGTTAAACACATTATAAAAACCAAATTTGGTCAGTCTCTCCCATAGGCTCATAAGCAGTTTGAGGGTAAGAATCATGTGCTATTTCTCGTTACACCCTCAGCACCTAGCACAAAATCTTGTAAAGAGTAGGCACAACAAAACATTTGTGAACTGAGCTAACGTTGGCAGTGATGAGTGTGAGGTGGAAAAAAGTGAGAGTCATTCGGTACTGAAGTTACGGGGACCAGGGCTGTCACTTCCTGTTTTCTTGGCTCTGGCCATCCTGCATGTTACCAGAATGCTAGAGACAGACTACATTTCATAAACTACAAAAAGAATGAATTTTATTAGAGGAAAGTCCACAGGCTAATTCTCAACTTTAATTAAAAGCAGAAGAGAAAATTTTACAATTAACTCTCTGGAAAGACAGCTAAAATATGTGTTGAGCAGCGCTACTACCCCTATGTTCTGAGGGCCACGGTCCCTTCAAAAACAGTTTGTTACTGGTTTGCAAGCATAAGACACAGACATGCTTATAAAAATTTGAGAGTCCTTTTATATCTGTTGAATCTAACAATGAAAAAATCAAGGATTTCAGATTTTATATGTCTTTGGGTTTTTTCCCATTTTTTGAATCCATTCCTATTATGTTTTAATAACAGCATGGGTCCATGACAGATTAGAAATTGAAATAAAATAAAATAAACTGGTCCTCATCACAGTTTGCAAAGCACTGGTAGAGAGTAGTACAATGTTGCTCTGGAGAATTCAACTAAGACCCACAAACAGACATTCCAAGGTGGGTTAACCATTAACATAAAACAAAATAAAGCAAAGGAGCCTTTCAACAAGGAAACTGACCAAAAGTAGAGAGGACTGACCTAAAACCAGCCATCAACCTAACTGCTGAAGAGGAAGTTGGATGGCTGGGAAGCTGACTCCTCCAGACTGGACTCTCAGCTCCTCTGCTTCCCTCTTCTCAGATATCACACTGCAGTGCCTGTGTCCTCCCCAAAAGATGGGGACTTCTTTGAGGGCAAGGACAGTGTTTTGTTCATCTTTGTTAGGTCCCCAAACACAGTGAGGCTCACAAAATTTAATGTAAAAATAAATCTCTGCCATCAAAATTGAACAAAATGTTGCTGAAGATCTAGTCCACTTTTCAGCGATTTAGAAGAATGAGAATTCCAATCTGAAGAAATCTGCATGATACATTTCCAAAATAAAGTTAAACATCCCCAATTTAGTGGGTTAATAGCCTCCCAGTAGCATTTCTATCTGTAAACTCATACTTAAGATCTAGGATGGAGATTTAAATATTTTAATATGTTGCTATGTATTAGATTTAGTGAAAGAATTTTCTGACCTATATACGATTAAAATTTCACCACCAGGGTGTTGAAAATTATCACTGTTCAGCAGTTTTTAGAAACATTAGATGCCTTAGGTATGATGGACACATACTGAAAAGATAAATTCTTCAGTACATGAATGACAGTCTCAGTTTAGTTATAAGGATCTACTTTTACAGCAACAGACAAATCCCTTAAGTTCTATGGGTTTCAGGTTCTCTTTGGAAAGAAATGAACATTGTCATACTTGCATTAATTGCTACTGAAAATTGAAGAGCTTGGTGAACACTGTTTAGTTATATTTACCTATTATTTATTTATTATTTATAGTTATACTTTATATTTAACTACAAAGATTAACCATTTAGATATAAATGTATTAGATGCTACTTCATCGGCACAGTTTCTCTCTCAAAGCCTATAAGAAAAAAAAACAAAAAACAGGAGTTCCCGTCATGGCGCAGTGGTTAACAAATCCAACTAGGAACCATGAGGTTGCAGGTTTGATCTGTGGCCTTGCTCAGTGGGTTAAGGATCCAGAGTTGCTGTGGCTGTGGCGTAGGCCGGTGGCTACAGCTCTGATAAAATCCCAGCCTGGGAACCTCCATATGCCGTGGTGCGGCCCTAGAAGAGTTAACTTTATTTATTTTTATTTTATTTTATTTTATTTTTTTGTCTTTTTGCCGTTTCTAGGGCCGCACCCACGGCATATGGAGGTTCCCAGGCTAGGGGTCGAATCAGAGCCGTAGCCACCGGCCTACCCCAGAGCCACAGCAACATGGGATCCGGTCCGCCTCTGCAACCTACACCACAGCTCACAGAAATGCCGGATCCTTAACCCACTGAGCGAGGCCAGGGATCGAACCCGCAACCTCATGGTTCCTAGCCGGATTCATTAACCACTGCACAACGATGGGAACTCCGAAAAGTTAACTTTAATGGAAGCTCCTTGTTAATAAAATAATGTCAAAGAATCATATATTTTATTAACTTATTAAATTTATTTGTTAGGAGGTTAAAAAAACAGAAAAATGTTCTGAAAAAAACACAAAACCTTTAAAAATGAACATAATTAAGCCTAAAAATCAGCATCAAAAAAAAAGTGAATCTGTCCAACATCTAGGGAATCCAGAATTAAGGATTATTTATCACATCTCAAAATGTTTTCGGTAGTATACTGTAAGAGCTTTTTAAATTACTGAGGTGTTAGACTTAATCTTGAATTTTCTTCTTTCACTTGACATCATAAAACCTTATCACTATTTAAACACAGTTTATTGTATTTGATATTAAAATTCCAAGTTCATAAAGATCACATTTCCATTTATCCATTCAGATCACTAAAGAACACATCTACACTTCTTTGTTTGACATTATTTTCTTGAAAGAAAGAAAAGAAACAAAAGTACTCTCCTATAATGCTGTAACTCAACAGCTTTATCAGAACAGTGCAATATTTACCTTCCATCCAAAGATTTCAGTTTATAAAAAGAATAGTATTTCTTCCCACCTACTTAAAGACCTCTCCACCCAGGTGACCAGGATGGAAGCCAATATCGCAGACTCGATAAGTTCTAAACGGACCTTGTTACTATTTCTGTTCAACCTACCCCAAGTCCTTGTTCCCTACTTCTATTCATGGCAGCAGCATCCTCTTTTGCTACGTGAAACTAGAAGTCCCGGAGCATTATTTGCCCAGCCTCTTGCTTTTCTTCAAGCCTTGACATCTCTTCCAGTAAAATATTTTTTCCGCCTATTCTTTCCACTGCATTCTCTTGTATACTAGCTCAGGACTTCATTATCTTCATTATCTTTTGCTTGAACCATCACCCATTCCATCTTACTTATAAACGCCTTTGTTTCTAACATCTCCAACTCTATTCCATCCTACCTATAAACGCAAGATGAAATTTTCCTGAATGAACTCGGAAAAGTTTCAATCATTCCCTGCTCAAAAATCTTAAACATATCTCAAATGCCTGACAAAAAACATCCAACTTTTCATCTAGTTCCAATCAACCTTTCCAACTCTATTCCTTTTTTTCGCTATGAATGGATGCTTCCTATGGTCTAAACAAGCCGAACATCTCTCACTGTTCCCATTAAGCACCTGATTTCTTCATTCACCTTGTTCTCTCCACCTGAAATGCCATTTCTCTGCAAAAAGGATGTCTAAATTCCATGCATTCTTCAATGTACAAATCAAATGCCAACTCCTCCTAACCTTCCTTGACCACTCACTCCTCCTAACTTTCCTTGACCACCCTCACTGCCTCCTCACTGGAAATATGCACAACTAACACTTTAACCTCTCTTAATATACATGTCATTTTCAACTCTCTTTGTTTTATACATATTTTGCTTCCTACATTACAAAATATGCTAACATCTATTAAGTGTTTACTATGGCCAGGCACTAGCTAAGCACTCTCTATATATACTTCTATAGGGTCTCATTCACTCTTTGCAACAACCCTTCCACAGTTGAGGAAAATGAACTAAAGAGAGGTTTAAAAACTTACCCAAGACTATACACTTATTAAATGGCATATAAGGCCAACTCTGAAGTGCTTAATACCTACATGTGTTATAATTTCAACAAAGACACATTAAGGTAAAAAAAAAAAGAAGTCCTATAAAATTTTACTTTGGGAAATACTAAAGGGGTATCCAGTTGTTTATTCAATTTTGTGTATATTTACTATTACATAATTACCTAATGTGAGACAGGGTTGTGCTAGGTGCTGGAGAATTCTTTTAAAAAAAAAAATTGTAACAACTAACATGTATTGGATACCTACCATATCCAGAATTCTAAGAACCTGGCCCATATTAATTCTTTTAAATTCTGAGAACTACACAATTCCTATTTCAGAAGACAATGATTTAAGTCCAAAGACGCAATGAACTAACTAATCTGCCCAAGTTCCCACAGCTAGCAAGGATCCAGAGGAAAAATCTGGACACTTGAGGTGGTCTCGCCCAACAGCCTGAATGCTGAAGCATGGTGGCCTCCTGCTTTCCTGACACTGGCTTTCTGTCTATCCTCAAGGGTCTCAGTACCGTCTGGATTACCTAGTATATAGTATGGAACCATTTACCTAAATTCAGAACTACTCTGAAATTCTTAAAATATCCTCTAGTCAATATGTCTAATGTGACTTGGGAGAACACTTGCTTATTCACAGTCATCATAGTTAACAGAGTCATCAAAAGTCTTATAGGTTGAGAGATCTTAAGTAGAAAAACAAAACATGTGAACAGAAGAACTATCCTTAACTTCAGACATTAGAGGAAAATTGCCATTCCCCTCAGTATCCATCCTACGCAACACCTCTCAGCAGCAACAACTCCTAAGACAACAGGAGAAGTAGCTAGTGCTGCCATTTATGCATGGATAAACTGTACACTCACACACTGAGAAAGATTCCCATATGGGAAAAGAAAGAACATAAACAAAAGAAATATGCCAGCACAGGAACAGAAATTGCCCTTAAATGACAGTTTCTCCTGACACAGAATGAAAAATAAGTATAATTCCCCAGAGGAGAGAATGGGGAAATCAGGACAGCTTTCATTTGGCAATGATAACATATTAAGAACAATTTTACTCAGATTTTTCAGTCTTTGAAACGCTGACACTCAGTATTACCAGAAATTACATTGTCCCCACTACTGTTACTATTATACATATCAATACCTACCAGAGTGAAGATGTAAGTAATCCTTGATCAGGGTGAAATGTTAGATCTCCGAAGAAATAAAAATCTTCATACGTTTTCTTTGAAATTCAACTTCAGTATGCCCCACCCTCCTACAAAGAGTGTATTTATGAACTAAGTGTACCCAAAATGTTGCCATCCCAAAGTTCTTTGTTTTAGAAAATGTATTATTTCAGGCTAGTTTTTCCCTCTTATGATTCCATTTTATAATACCACGTTTAAGTGTGTATAGAATGTATCTTGAAAGAA